>NW_025791659.1:7054898-8254898 GCF_921293095.1 Ischnura elegans
AAGTCCCGTCCGTGGTTCCAGTGTTAAATCCTGAAAACCAGAAATCCGGAGGGTTTGAAAATGGAAAAGCCGGAAAAGCAGAAAAGGAGAACATTTGTTGGTGAAAATTACAGTATTATTTATTTATTTTATTATTATTTTATATTTATCACGACATGAATTCAGAGAAAGTAGGGAAACCTCTTCCCGAAAGATAAATATAGGTGTGCATTCTGTGACAGTGACAACCTCAAAATATTCCTGGAGAATACGAAAGACAAAGTGCAACCCTTGGTAAGGAGTGGCGTTTATAAATTAAAGAGCGAAAACTGCAGTGCGGCATATGTTGGACAGACGGGGCGCATGTTCGAGAAAAGAGTAGCAGAACATAAAGAGGTGCTACGTAAATTTCAATCTGGAGCAGTCCCATTTTGTGAATTTTGGAAAGAAAACCATGAAAGCGACTTTGTACCAGAGATACTACAGTGAGTCCCCGTTTCACGTCACTTACCGTTCCTGAAAAATGTGACGATAAACGAAATGACGTTAATCGAAGCATAATATCCCATAAGAAACAATGTAAAAAGTGAATATCGGCTCCTAGACCTCACAATTCCTACGCGAAAAAAATGTTAGCGTATCATATCTGGGGCATTTTTTACGGTGGGAATGCCAAACTATCGCATAAACATGAGTTCCTGTCTTCATCGACAACAATAGCAGCATTGACGTAAATCCTTCTCCATTTTTTGTATCTTCCAGCATTTGCTTTTCGGCTTCGCTATGGTGGTCGCCCGGGCGAGCGTCGCCTGGGCATCATCATCGCTGAAACATTGTCGCAGTTACAGGAACCAAAATTATTGTGAACTCGGCAAAAAAAGTTACGACAAAAACTCTTGAGTTCTACACGGAAAAATGCCTTGAAATCACTTTTTAAGGTTCCTGAAAACCATTATTTCAAGTAAAACCTTGCGCACCTACGCAAGAATTCATTTTGCAGAAATTTTCGCCAAAACCGTAGTCGCAATTAAGAATAAACACACCGTTTTACACTTTGCTTAGACTGACTGTATTACCGCCCACAAAACAAACAACCTGCAACGCCCGCCGCTTCGCCTTTTTTTTCGTGTGGATATTGGGGGCCCCTAATTTCGGATATTTAAACTGAAAATGGAAGTGCAGCATCAAGTAAAAGCATGGGAAAAATTCTCTTCGGCGCAAGATATCCATTTAATATACGAAGTAGATTGTCTGCCAATATATAAACGTCGGTCACATTCATACGTGCACATGCGCGATCGTGGCATCGGCCGAAATGTTTGATGGGGTTCAGTCGCAGACGCAATCGCGGTCGCAGTCACTAGTGTGATACCGCGTTAACGAATCCCAAAAATTGGCATTCGTTGGACGTGACAGAGGCTCACCTTTGGTGCTTCCACGCCGGTTCAGATGGTTGCTGCACCGTCTCCACATCAAAGAGTGGGTGTTGGCCAGCAGAAGACTTTGCTACACCCAACTGGGCCCCCGCGGTGATGATCCCAGATACACTGTCCCTCTTCTCACCTGAGCAACAAAAAAAACAACTCGGTTAGTACAGTAAAACCTCAAATCCTGAAAACCAGAAGGTTTAAAAATGGAAAAGCAGAAAAGGAGAAAATTCGGTGGTGTAAATTACCGTATTAGGGCATGATTTCAAAGGAAGTAGGAAACCTCTTCCCAAACGATAAATATAGGGGTGCATTCTATAACAGTGACAACCTCAAAAAATTCCTGGGGAATACAAAAGACAAAGTGCAACCTTTGGAAAGGAGCGGCGTTTATAAATTAACCCTTTTGCTGCTGTCCCATCTCAGAAAACCTTCTCCTCACATGCGGCGAAAAGGTTAAAATGCAGTTCGTTGGGCCATGGAGCAGGTACTTCCAGGATGGGTGTGGTAGACCCTACAAAGGGTCGCAAATCCGGGACCCTTTCCTCGACGAACTCACCCACGCAGGACCGTCTCATCGACCCTACCAGCGGAGTGCCTCCCTCCCCAAAAGTGACCACTCTGCATTTTGATACTCGATCAATCAATCCGATCATCAAAAAATGATTGTTTGCATCACACTCCTGCCAATAAAGCAATCAAGTACGTCTTCGAACCGTGTTTCTGCGATGAAAAATAACGATTTTATTAACTTTGCTAAAAACGTAGCTGCGGACCACCGGCAAATGGCCATTTTAGCAAAGTTAACAAAATCGTTATTTCAAACCACATTGCATTATAGCAAACAAGATGTCGACGTCACAAGTTCACACTCTGACAAGGGTCGTGCTTACCAAGCCACTGTCTGGGTGAAAAACCCCTTACTTTGTCACTGGTCTCTGATGACGAATTTCAAGGCACTGCAGGAACAAGTGACTTTGTATGCAGTCACGCGCACGGGTGCAAAGTTAACCATTTCACTGTTGTTTAATCTCCGAAAACCTTCTCCTCACATGCAGCAAGAATGTTAAAATGCATTTCGTGGGCCCATGGAGCAGGTACTTCAATAATGGGTGTGGTACACCCTCCGGAGGGTCGCTAATCCCGGACCCTATCCTCGACGAGCTCACCCACGCAGTACCGTCTCATCGACCCTACCAGCGGGGGACCCTACCTCCCAAAAAATGTGACCACTCTGACTGCAATTTGAAAATCAACCAATCAATCCGATCATCAAAAAATGATTTGTTTGCATCGCACTCCTGCCAATCAAGCAATCAAGTACGTCTTTGAACCGTGTTCCGTGGTAGTGAACCTCTTTCAGGGTTCCCACACAATCTAAATTATAAAATTCACGGTTTCTTCTAGGTTTTCACGGTCTAAATGTCGTCAAATTCACGGTTTGTAGATAAACCAATACAGGCAGAAATATTGATTACTTAACAATCATCGGCTGAACGTTAGAATTAAGGCAGGCACTCTCTGAAATGACACGAAGACTACTTCATTGCGCAAAATATTCACAGAGAAAAAATCATTCGCCTTGACCGGGATTCGATCCCCCGATTTCTGGTCGAGTGCCTAAACCTATTAACAGAGTTCCCACGCAAATTATACAATAAAATTCACGGTTTTTTTTCTAGGTTTTCACGCTCTAAATGTCATCAAATTCAAGGTTTTCTAGATAAACCATTTTAGGCAGAAATATTGATTACTTGACAATCATCGGCCGAACATTAAAATTAAGGCAGGCACTCTCAGAAATGACACGAAGACTACTTCATTGTGCAAAATATTCACAGAGAAAAAATCATTCGCCTTGACCGGGATTCGATCCCCTGATTTCCGGTTGGAGTGCCTAAACATATTAACAGAGTTCCCACGTAAAGTATACAATAAAATTCACGGTTTTTTCTAGGTTTTCGCGGTCTAAATGTGTTCAAATTCACTGTTTGCAGATAAACCAATGCAGGCAGAAATATTGATTACTTCACAATCATCGGCCGAATGTTAAAATTAAGGCAGGCACTGTCAGAAATGACACAAAGACTACTTCACTGTGCAAAATACTCACAGAGAAAAAATCATTCGCCTTGACCGGGATTCGATCCCCCGATTTCCGGTTGGAGTGCCTAAACATATTAACAGAGTTCCCACGTAAAGTATATAATAAAATTCACAGTTTTTTCTAGGTTTTCAACGTCTAAATGTGTTCAAATTCACGGTTTGTAGATAAACGATTACAGGCAGAAATATTGATTACTTCACAATCATCGCCACACGTTAATATTAAGGCAGGCACACTCAGAAATGACACAAAGACTACTTCACTGTGTAAAATATTCACAGAGAAAAAATCATTCGCCTTGATAGGGATTCGATCCCCCGATTTCCAATCGAGTGCCTAAACATATTAAGACAGTTCCCACGCAAAGTATACAATAAAATCCAAAGTTTCCTCTAGGTTTTCAACGTCTAAATGTCATCAAATTCAAGGTTTTCTAGATAAACCATTTTAGGAAGAAATATTGATTACTTCACAATCATCGGCCGAACATTAAAATTAAGGCAGGCACTCTCAGAAATGACACAAAGACTACTTCACTGTGTAAAATATTCACAGAGAAAAAATCATTCGCCTTGATAGGGATTCGATCCCCCGATTTCCAATCGAGTGCCTAAACATATTAAGACAGTTCCCACGCAAAGTATACAATAAAATCCAAAGTTTCCTCTAGGTTTTCAACGTCTAAATGTCATCAAATTCAAGGTTTTCTAGATAAACCATTTTAGGAAGAAATATTGATTACTTCACAATCATCGGCCCGAACATTAAAATTAAGGCAGGCACTCTCAGAAATGACACAAAGACTACTTCACTGTGCAAAATATTCACAGAGAAAAAAATCATTCACCTTGACCGGGATTCGATCCCCCGATTTCCGGTCGAGTGCCTAAACCTATTAACAGAGTTCCCACGCAAAGTATACAATAAAATCCAAAGTTTCCTCTAGGTTTTCAACGTCTAAATGTCATCAAATTCAAGGTTTTCTAGATAAACCATTTTAGGAAGAAATATTGATTACTTCACAATCATCAGCCGAACATTAAAATTAAGGCAGGCACTCTCAGAAATGACACAAAGACTACTTCACTGTGCAAAATATTCACAGAGAAAAAAATCATTCACCTTGACCGGGATTCGATCCCCCGATTTCCGGTCGAGTGCCTAAACCTATTAACAGAGTTCCCACGCAAAGTATACAATAAAGAAAGATTTCGTGCTTTCCCAGCGAATGGACTTGGTGAAGAGTTCTCGGGATCGCCACCAGGTCTTGGTCATCGAAACGTCGGCAGAGATGAAGTTCCTGACCCAGTAGCGATCCCGAGAACTCTTCACCATATACTCAATAAAATTCACAGTTTTTTCTTGGTT
Source organism: Ischnura elegans (assembly GCF_921293095.1). Taxonomy (NCBI): domain Eukaryota; kingdom Metazoa; phylum Arthropoda; class Insecta; order Odonata; family Coenagrionidae; genus Ischnura; species Ischnura elegans. The sequence goes on from NW_025791659.1 coordinate 7,059,780, forward strand.
TTCACGGTCTAAATGTCGTCAAATTCACGGTTTGTAGATAAACCATTTTAGGCAGAAATATTGATTACTTAACAATCATCAGCCACACGGCCGATTGTTTTTTGCCTTTTTTATTCTCCACTGCTGATATTCTGCTATGTATCCTCTGCGAGAGCTTTAAAACAAAACGGCTCATGACTAGCACAAGAATCGCATGCGACGGTGCATTCGAAGATAGAATTGAAACTCTTTCCACCCTTATGGGCATGTTGCATTCACTGAAGCCGTTATATAAAATTTCGGATCCATATCCGATGTCTTCCGCGACTTTGAATCCGATGTATCCGATGAAGGGCAATATGCGCGGATATTTGGATCCGAGGTATCCGATCCGACCATCCCTAATTAGAAATGAAGATATCTTGAGTCTCACACCGAATAAGGAGATACATATCTTCTGACCTTTCCATATACAACTTTTGACGTGTTAACGTCACCTGGCATTCTATTCTTAGCATTTCTGAATCTTACTCGAGTGCTACTCATTTCGATAATACGGTGTTCAAGCACGTGAAAACGCGACGGCTAAGTATGAATGCTGGAAATGTGCTGTGTGATGTCATTCTGGTTCCGGCTACCACTGTGTGAGGCCACCTTGGTGCGAGGCTAAGAGTGCCGCTGTGATACAGGCTGCGCTGCGCTAGTAGGTAGCGCTCGGCTTAAATAAGGATTATTAATACCCTATCAAACGAAGGAAACTTTCCGACCTTAGGCAATTGCAATAGGTTATTATTAAGAGATGATTTCCTGAGCTCTGAGCCTCAACCATGCATTGGTAATCTCAATGTAAAACTCCTATCTACTCGTATAGAATCTAGGTCCCTGTGAAGTCACGTTGAGTGGAATCGCATGGGCACCAATCTGACCTTTTCAAATGAGGATAAAATTCACCATTGCCATTCGTCTAAACTGGTATTTCTAAAACCAAATAATTTGTATTTTATGAATACACTAATGGTGGGTAAGGAATTGTGATCAAAGCCTTTCGTTTTCTTCGATGAAGGAAACTACCCTATTGACATGCTCCGTATCTCGGCTTGGACGGGACCACGTCAGTTGACATTCTCTGCGCTGATTGTGCTAACAGTGGCTATCGATAATTAACCCTTAACCAGTGACGTGCAATTCTTGTTACACTACCAGTGACGTGCGGGGTGGGAGACCGCAATAAATCAAAAATTCATAAAATATTGCTACGCCATTTTTATTGTTTTGTTTGATTTTTCTTTGAATGCTTAACTTTTCTAATACTCATATCAAAATTTTTACACTCCCAATACGAACCAATTTGTCATAAAAAGTTGTGATTTGAAGTAGGATCAAAAAACTGATGCCAAAAACACTTGAGTATTAATTATTATATTTAACATAAAAAACCCTAGGATGGGCAGTATCAGAACACACACGAAAAAGATTATAAACTCTCACTCACTAAATTTTCGGTGGCATTACCACCTTCCTCGGAGTTAGGTAAAAGACTGCAGGTAGAGGGTAAAGGATAGCTGAGGGAAGGGGAAATAGAGGGGAGGTAGGGTCCAAAGAGGGGGGGAAAGAAGTGGGTTGAGGCAATTAAGGGATTAGCGGTGGATGTTTAAGCCGGGAGGAAGAAAGTATCAATATTTCGCCAGATTCAAAAAAGGCCATAAATGTTAAAGTTGGAAGGCTAAGTAGTAAGTAGCCATGAAATTTAACCCACTTATTCCTTTTCTTGATGCATTCTTAGTAAGTGATGTGCGGTCTCACAGACCGCAAATCGAGTTCAATTGCAAATTTACAGAAATTAATAAAGGGAACGTTTAATTTTAAGAGTGGGATGTCCTTGTTATGCAAAAATATGAAGCTAACGAGAATTATAGATATTTTGAAATCTTAATTTTGAAAATATTCATAATTTTAGAAATGCAGCGGTCTCTTAGACAGGGTGTAATTAATTAAGGTTAAGGGTGTAATTACCTTTTTGGGGTCCTTCTGGACTGCTGACCGATGCCATACTTGACAGCCTCCTGCGCGGCTTGTTGCCAAGTGACTCCTCCGACACACCCTCTGAAGATCCTCCCTTCTCCAGCATAACTGAACTCTGTGAGGCTGGATGAGGTGCCTGCGAGGCGCTCTTCTTGACGTCGTTCACACCAGAGGCGACCTTCTGTTTCACCTTGCGCGGCCTGCGTCGTGATCTATTGCGGTACGATCTATCACGCCAACCTACGAAAAGAGTTCACAAACATAGAAATTTTGTCAAGAAAGTACTTGTGCAGCCACACGAGTAGCGAAAGACAATTTTCTGCATACAGTAATACTACAATAACATACATTGGAATGATGAAAATCAAATGGATCGACCGAGTTAGTAACGAGGAAGTCCTAAGAAGAGTAGGAGAGAAGAGAAGCCTCACGAAAACCTTAATAAGAAGACGGAACAACCTTATAGGCCACATCTTGAGACAGGATGGCCTGATGAAGACAATCGTCGAAGGACACAAGTGGAAGGCAAGAATGGAAAAGGAAGACCTCGAACAAAATATATGGAACAAGTAAAGAGAGATGTGAAAGAGAAGAAATACGTAGGTGTGAAAAGATTAGCTGATAGGAGAACTGAGTGGAGAGCTGCGTCAAACCAATCCTAGGATTGTTGACCAGTGATGATGATGAGTAATACTGTAACATGGAGATTTCAAAACCTTCTATCTAATCAGTTTGTAGAACAATTGACTTTTCTGCATGATACTTTGAAAGGATCCAATGTTACATACCGTATATGTCTGAATATAGTCCCCCCTTTTTTTCCAGAAATGCCTGTGGTAAAAATAAAGGGGGGACTATATTCAAACGCATTTTTTTTAACTTTTCCTGAAACTGAAGCCTCAAAATTAGGGGGGGGGGGACTATATTTGGAGAAATACAGTAATACAGCGCCGGGCAGAGGTGACGCGGCCGGATCTGCATGAGTAGGCGGCCGGCGCAGAGCACAGATTATTCCATTCTGCGCTTCTAACTGGCAGAATAACAGTATCTGTGCATCGATCCCCTTCGTCATAAACTGTTATTATGCTAAATACAAAATAAGCGTACAAAAATTGTATGTTTTCCCCATATGGGACCACATATGGGGAAATATTTCCTCATGTTTCCACATATAATCGTCGTTTTACTCGTGAACCAAACATCGTACAATATATTCGATATGACCATTCGAAAGAGCATAAAAAATGGGTAAAAGTCAGTACATTTCAAAGAGATCAAACCACTAGTACATGAATGGTAAACATTTGCAAAGGGCGATGGGACAAAAAAATCTCGTCCGCGGTTTTAGTGTTAAATAAAAACGAGCGTGATGCGGCGCCCGCTCCCAGCGGGCTTCCCCCGCTCTTCTCAATGCAGGTCCACAGAGGGATAGCCGCGTCTCCAATTTTAAAATGTAGAAAAAAAAAGGCAGGGTCTTATGTACCAATAGGAATGTTCATGTACAAATTGAGGTCAGAGGACCTCTAAACACAACATTGGCAGTAATTACACTATTCTCTGTTAATATTTGTTCAGCAATTTGCTTAATATTTACAAAAATATTTTGAAAATATCTTACCCTAGAGAATGCTACATAAAGTTGGCCATGAAAGAATACAGGGTCAGGCAGGAATAAGCCAGCTCCTTGCAAAGTCTGACCCTGAGCCTTGTTAATAGTCATCGCATAGGAAACCTTAATGGGAAATTGTCTGCGAGTCTAATTAAAAGGCATGGTGGGATCCGAAGGTGTTCACTGTATTCTTGGGATGAGGACAATCTTACCGGAATCGATTATTATTTTTTTTTATCGATTTTTTTTATTTTAAAAAACCAATTTTAGGAAACAATCGCAATATTTAGGAAGTAAGATATGCCGTCGCATGTTCTCTGGTAGATTCTGTGCATTTTGGTAACCTCACTTGTAGAGTTTGGTTGCGTATAAGTTGAGAAAAATGTATCTATACAGTGGAAATAATGTAGAGGATTTGTTTTAAATGTCTAGATAATTAAGTTAAATTTATTTACGTATGTGAAATATAACTTCATAATTCTCAATACTCTTTTTGCTAGAGAGCTTCAAAGTTATCAAAAATCGCTAAATTCTTTTGCGCTACAAGAACGCCCTCTGACGCAGAATGCGAGTAAGCAGACTCGCTCCATGGCAACAACAAAACAGCAACGACGATAACAAACATCTACGATGATACTGATTCATAACTTGACGGGTATGTGAAAACAGTTGTGAATATTTTAATAGTTCTACGGTGCGTGTATTGCGCAATGGTTGACTCCGACTTCGTAAAGACGCATTCAGGGAACTTTCTGAAGGTAGATTAATTTAGTAATTTTCCAATACTGTAGAAATCGCTGTACATAAGGATGATGAAAAAGTAATAAGCGCTATTTGTCAAGACTGTGCTGCATCTTCCAGCCTGCATACATTCTTTAAACCTGTCAATCATTCAGGATAAATATTTCACATGACTGATGATGAAATTAACGTATAAAAAAATAAATTGTACAGAGAGATACATAGGTTTTTCTAAAAATGGGACAAATAGTCTACTCTCTACTTGCACCACATAAACGTATTGTTTACTGGACTCTCAGATGGAGGATTGTTCACTCACGTGGACCTCTCTTTGGGGTGCTTGTACTCTTTGCCGTTGTTCCCTCCTCGCTGTCCAGCCAGAGGGGGTGCACCGCAACGTCGGGATCGTCTTGCGTCACTTGCGCCGCACCCGCAGAAGAGGACAATCGATCAGTGCTTGTACTCGGTGACGGAGCGATCGGATCCGCCAGCCTCAAGCCCACTGATTCCTTAGCAGAAGAGCTGCGAGACGTCGTACGATTCTCGCTCAGTTCTGGTTTTACCTTCGAAACAGGCTGAAAGATAAATATTAACCCTTATAGTGCGAGCAGGCCGATCCATCAACCCATGGGGTATGGACAAAGAATGCCAAAGGGCATAGAATAGCAGGGTTGATTGATTTAAATCACTTTGATTGAAATCACAATTTAAATCACTTGATTTTCATTTTTTTTAAATCAGGTGATTTAAATCATAACGTGATCTATACGTTTGATTTTTAAAGAGTCAATAAGAAAAGGAAGCTGTAAGTGTACAATTTTGATTTTTATTTCTTAATTAATACAATGAATCGACAGTTATCAGCACAATGGTGGCTCTTAAATAGAATTGAGACTGTAGGAATGCATGTAACATGAAAATTAAAAAAGATGGTTTAGGTTAGAATACTAGTGTATCCGCTGAAAAAAATTTGTTTTCTGATTTAACTTCTAAGCGTAGGCACCATACAAAGTTGCAATTACAGAATTGTTCTAAACTTCATATGCTTTAGAACCGCATAATATAGCACATTTGATACTTCCAATGGCAATTTTATATTATGCTGGTGTAATTTTTAATTTGATACCATTGGCATTTCCATAGTTCTCTCCCCTGATTGACTAAATGTTGTATTAAGTTTAGAGTATGTTGCCTCTTATTGTTTCTGCAAACGATCATTCTCCAATATGCTGCCCAAATAGTTAGTATTGCAAATAACTGAATTTTTGATGAATGGAGAATCATAAAAATCTCATTTAAATCAATAAAATCCGATTTAAATAAAAAAAATCAACAAAAATGATTGTTTTGAAAAAAATCATGATTTTTATCAACCCTGTAGAATAGAATAGAATATTTGCCAAAGGATCAGAGAATAATGAGTATGTACATCGATTCAGATATATGGCAGGTAAATATATATAATGGTTGAACCATCACCAGAGTAATATGGTAATGTCTGCAATGATTTAGATGCATCAAAAATTTGAAATAATAGTAAAATAGTAAAATCAAATACAGTGGGAATGATCGTTAATAAAAAAGACTAAACATTTACAAGTTGTCATACCATAGAAATTCGTTAAATGAGTAGTGTAATTTAGAGGGGAGAAATACCTTCACAGGGTTCCCACTTTAACTACAGTGAGTCCTCGTTTAACGTCACTTACCGTTCCTGAAAAATGTGACGATAAACGAAATGAAGTTAATCGAAGCATAATATCCCATAAGTAACAATGCAAAAAGTGTATATCGGCTCCTAGACCTCACAATTCCTACGCAAAAAAATGTTAGCGTATCGTATCTGGGGCATTTTTTACGGTGGGAATGCCAAACTATCGCATAAATACGAGTTCCTGTCTTCATCGACAGCAATAGCAGCATTAACGTAAATCCTTCTCTATTTTTGTATCTTCCAGCATTTGCTTTTTGGCTTCGCTATGGTGGTCGCCCGGGCGAGCGTCGCCTGGGCATCATCCAAGGCATCATCATCGCTGAAACATCGTCGCAGTTACAGGAACCAAAATTATTGTGAACTCGGCGAAAAAAGTGACGACAAAAACTCAGAGTTCTACACGGAAAAATGCCTTGAAATCACTTTCACCAAAACCATTATGTCAAGTAAAACCTTGTGCACCTACGCAAGAATTCATTTTGCAGAAATTTTCGCCAAAACCGTAGTCGCATTTAAGAATAAACACACCGTTTTACACTTTGCTTAGACTGACTGTATTACCGCCGACAAAACGAACAACCTGCAACGCCCGCCGCTTCGCCTTTTTTTTCGCGGGAAATTTAAAAGACTTGACGTTATCTTGAAGCGTAGGTGCGATAAACCAATGACGGTCTCAAAATTTTCGTGACGTCATCGCGAAATGACGTTAAACGTGGTGACGTAGAACGAGGACTCACTGTACATTATAAAATTCACGGTTTTTTCCAGGTTTTCACAGTCTAAACATCATCAAATTCATGGAGAGATGAGGCATTTTAAGCAGAAATATTGATCATGTATCAATCATCGGCCGCACGTTAACTAAAAATGTAACAAACGCAACTGATGCCTTGAATGCAATCGCAGCAATGACACTGCTATCTCTTATGACATCACCTATCGTTAGCAAAATTCATGTCCGGCCAAAAGGATTTGAGTGGGAAAAGGGAGAGAGCAGGGAAGTGAAGAAGTGCCTGATTTTTTGCCAGGGTTAACGTCTTCCAATCGCAGGCTTAAGGTCAATGTGCTGTCATGGCACACACGGACCAATTAATAGTTGCTCTTTCGAATACACGTGTGCAGAAAAATGCATGGACAGTATCTGCACGTGACTCGACCTTGAAACATGACGGAAATATACAGTGCAACCTCGATATAACGACACCCCACGGTTCACTAATAAACACTCGCCATAGCGAATTGTCGCTTTACCGGATGTGGAGCAAATAATAGCCAAAATACCTGTTGCGAACAGATATACAGGAACGGGAGTGGTGCGGCGACAGATAAACATCTATCCGATAAACGTAAGCATAAATCCAGGCGAAAGGCGATGTTTTTTGCATCACTAAATTTCCTTACTCAAATAACGACTAACTATTCAAACAATTTATGAGCGCCGCACTGAATAAAAGTGATGCAAAGCATTGTTTCGTCAATCATTATATTTATCGAACGACAGTTTACCACATAAATTTGAGACTGAGCACTCCATTAACTTCATTTCTAACAGATCGCTAGCAATTACAGAGGTAAAGGAGTCTTCATGAAAGTCTTCCGGCGATGAAACCCTCGCTATGGCGAGAGCCAACACCGAAAGGGTTTCGTAAAAACGAATTTTTTAACCCGCTTATTATAGGGTCAATTGACGGTGCATCGGCTATCTCTCGTAATAGCGGGGGTGTCGCTATAGCCCGTACTTGCTTTAACGAGGTTCCACTGTTGTTTTTTTTTTTTTAATCCGTCTATCGTAGATCTACCATCAAGTTTGAGAGATTTCTAAGGTTTTATGACGAAATTCACGGCTATTTCCAGGTTTTTTCACGGTACACAAAATTCACGGCTTATTCACGGTTTTAAGGTTTTCACGGTTGAGTGGGAACCCTGTACACTCACACCCAGGGATGTTGCACCCAGGGATTAAACCAAGAAAGGGCATAGCCGAGTAAGAGATTGAAAAGTCCCCCCTCACGGATTCTTCCCAGACTTGGGGCATAGGATTTGGCAGGGGAAAAACAGCAAAAAATGCCCAAAATGGCATATTTTTTTTTTTTTTCGGGGTGTTCCACCCCCTAAATGTTTTTTTTTCATTGCATTAGCCGAAAGGTATTTAAATACTCCTTCGAAACACATTTTTTAATTGTGGCCCTCTCAAAAATATTTTATGAAAACTAGCGATTGAAATTTTCAAATCGACGCCATTTCTCCTTACGCCCCTGAAAAGTTGTGAAAAAAAATTGGGCATATGCTCCATTAAGAAAGCCATAAAATGGCGCAAATTGCATTGAAAAATATGCTTTCTATATCGAGATATTTAAAAAAGAGTGGAAATCAAAATTTCGAGCTAGCCGGCCCTGGTGGGCCTCTAGCGGGCTGGAAGTGTGGGGAGGTTAGTCCTATTTGAACCCCATGCATGATTTGATGCCCCAAGTCTGGGAAAAATTTGTGAGGGGGGACTTTTCAATCTCTTACTCGGCTATGCCCTTTGGGTATATATATTGGTATGGTTAATTTCTTGGTTTAGTCTTGACAATGCTGCAGTGCAGCGAAACATGTCGACTCTATAGTTAAATAAATTTTTGTGAGGAAAGTGCAAAGTGTTTCACTTCATATCTCATAATGGATCTCCACAAAGTATCTGCCTCATCCATCCAATTCAAACCACAGCTGGATTACCGGGAGAGTCTGCTGTATCGAAATTTTACTGTCTAATACAATGCATGCCACCATTTTCTGCCTCGCCACGTGGTGGGCAGTAAACAATAGGATCTCCACCATGTTGGGTTCCGAGCAACAATCCGTATAGGTGGGGAGGTGGCAGTCGACAATAGGAGAGAGAGGGAGAGAAGGCGGTGGAAGCAAAGCCGTAGGGGACTCCGGCAATAGTAACGCTACGAGACAGACGTGTGCCTGAGGTGCTCTGAGATTGCCTGGAGGGGTATTGCATCTTACAAGGGGAATACACGACCTTCGGGCGGCCGATTGAGCTCAAATTTTCTGATTCGATAGATCACGGCTATCAATTAACACCTTGAGTGCGGCATGACGTGATATCACGTCATGGTGCGCTATCCTCTGGTGCTGATGACGTGATATCACGTCATGCGTACCCCGAGGGTTCCGGCCCTCCGTGAGTGCTCGGTTAAGTTCTATTATGACATTTTGCCCCCCTAAGTTGCTCAGCAGGGATCTAGGAGCGCATTTGTGGACGCCGTTTCAAGCAACCTTTCCTGGGAGGATCGGGAGAAATTTTTTCTTTTATCTTAAGGTAAGCCAATTTCCATTCATTTCCCCCCCTGTATTTTATGCTATTATTTTTATTTCTCTCTATGAATGCGTGAGTATGACAAATTTTATTTGAGTTTTATTTTACAAATCATAAGTATTTACTATCACAATTACGATGGGCAAGCAATAAGTAATAATTCACGTTTCATTTTGAAGCCTAGGAGAGTGGTATAAATTTAAGTATATAGTTGTTAAGTAATATTAACTTCACAACTGGTTTTGACTTTCGTTTCGTTTCACTTGCCATCCCTGGAAGATAAGAAGCAATCCTCATACCTCTGCAACCAGCATGCTTTCCGGTAGTACCCATTTCTTATTCTTTAAGAAGCGTCCGTGGCGATCTCGCTTGAGCGAGGCATTCAACGATCCCAACTCCTTGGGAGGTGACGCCTTCTCCTCGCTTTTAGGTGAAACAGCGACAATACCAACCTCCTCCTTCGAACCCTGGAAAACAGGAAACTCAATTACACACCATAGTCGAGCCAAAGAAAAACCGTCAAATATGTAATGATTAGAAATACGTGAAAATCGCACTTTCATTTTTGTTTTATCGCACTTTCAATAACAGTTTATCGCATTTTGTAGTGTCTTTTACTTTTATTTTCATAATGAGGTAGATGACGATTACCGTACATGTCTGCATATAGTCCCCCCTTTTTTTCCAAAAATGCCCATGACAAAAGTTAAGGGAGGGGGCTATATTCAAACCCATTTTTTTAATTTTTTCCCGAAACTCAAGCCTCAAAATTAAGGCGGGGGTGGGGGGGAATATATTCAGAGGCAGTGGCACAGCGAGGGGGGATTTTTTGGGGATAAAACCAGAGAAATTCTTAAGTTTAATCCATTTTACTTATTTGGTTCAGCACAGTGAAACCTCGATATAACGACACCCCACGGTGCACTAATAAACACTCGCTATAGCGAATTGTCGCTTAACCGGAGGTGGAGCAAATAATAGCCAATATACCTGTTGCGAACAGATATACAGGAACAGGAGTGGTGCGGCGACAGATAAACATCTATCCGATAAACGTAAGCATAAATCCAGACGAAAGGCGATGTTTTTTTGCATCACTAAATTTCCTTACTCAAATAACGACTAACTATTCAAACAATTTATAAGCGCCGCACTCAATAAAAATCATGCAAAGCATTGTTTTGTCAATCATTATATTTATCGAACGACAGTTTACCACATAAATTTGAGACTGAGCACTCCATTAACTTCATTTCTAGCAGATCGCTAGCAATTACAGAGGTTAAGGAGTCTTCATGAAAGTCTTCCGGCGGTGAAACCCTCGCTATGGCGAGAGCCAACACCGAAAGGGTCTCGTAAAAACGAATTCTTTAACACGCTTTTTATAGGGTAAATTGACGGTGCATCGGCTATCTCTCGTAATAGCGGGGGTGTCGCTATAGCCCGTACTCGCTTTAACGAGGTTCCACTGTATTACTTACAGATTTGTGTTAGGATTAATCAAATATCCCTCAGAAAGCCGTAAAACTCGCCATTATTCTTAAAATTATTCTGGAGGAGGGCCCCCCACAACTCCTGCTTACCCTGATAGGTATGCAATATCCCCACGCCCATACTTATTAGTTACCCTAAAACCCCCCCTAGCCTTAATTCCTAGTTGCGCCCCTGTTCGGAGGGGGACTGAATTTGGATAAATACAGGGGAGGAGGGGTTTTTGGGGATAAACCCCCCCAGAGCTCAGAGAAATGTTTAAGTTTAATCCATTTTACTTATTTGGTTCAGTATTACTTATAGAATAGTGTTTGAATTAATCAAATATCTCTCAGCAAGCCGTAAAACTCGCCATTTTGAGCCATTATTCTTAAAATTTTTCTGGAGGAGGGCCATGGCAACTCCTGCTTACCCTGGTGGGTATGCAATACCCCCACACCCATAAGTATTAGTTGTGCCTAAACACCCCCCCCCTCTAGCCTTAATTTCTAGCTGCGCCCCTGTTCAGAGGGGGACTATATTCGGAGGGGGACTTTAATCGGAGGAATACGGTAAATGTAGTGAAACACAGTTATATGACAAAATACAGAATATTTTAAATAATTATGCTGTAGAACAATAATAAATAAAGGAATAAGACGTACAGTGGCGGAGGTGTAGCCACTCGCCCACTTGTAGTTCGCGGCCACGTAGAGTCCCAGCCAACTAGCAGCTGGCCAGTCGCTCACATGCTTTAAAGCCGTGAGTGTCGGCGGAGCATTTAAACTGCGCTCGGCACAAAATGTACGAATTTTGCCATAGAAAAGGCAAATTTGCGTAAAAATATCATAAAAGTCCAGTCATCGCATCTATAACGCATCTCTAGTAATGATATACATAACTTTATTCCACTCATATGCAATAGGGTAGTTTCCTTCATCAAAGAAAATGAAAGGCATTGATTGCGATTCGTTACCCACCATTGGTGTATTCATAATATACAAATTATTTCGTTTTAGAAATCCCTGTTTAGACGAATGACAATGGTCAATTTTAACTGCATTTGAAAAAGCCCATATTGGCACCCATGTGATGCCACTCCATGTGACGTCACAAGGACCTGGTTTCTATATGAGTAGATGAGAGTTGTACATCGTCTGAAATTACCAATGCATGCATGAGGCACAGAGCTCAGGGAAACATGTCTTAATAATCACCTACTAAAACTAGCTAAGATCGAAAAGTTTTCTTCGTTTGATAAGGTATTAATAATCCTTATTTAAGCCTAGCGCTACCTGTTAGCAGGGTACTCAGCTACCTGCTAGCAGCCTGCATCGTATCAGCGCTCAAAGCCTCGCCCCAAGGTCACCTCACACGGTGGAAGCGGGAACCAGACTGACGTCACACGGGGTTTTCCCGGCATTCATACTTAGCTGTCGAATTTTCGCGTGCTTGAAAATTTTCACTTTTCATTTAATCGCAAAAAAAATATATTGTCATTTAAAAATCTAAAAGCGTGAAATACATACTCCAGGAGTAATAATCTTTCGATTTAGGCAATTAAAAATAATAGGAAACCACCCTAATATCCAAATCCCAATACAATAACCCAAATAGCCCAAATTCCCCATTGCTGTGGGACTCGAAGCTCAGCGTACCTGCATCAAGGTAGTGTTTGGACTACTGCATCCGGCTCTGGCAAGCAATGGGCATCAAACTTTTTAACAGACCACCCACTCGAGTTAAAAACAGTAAATCTTTGTATTAATTTAAACATAATGTTCAAATTTTCATTTGGGAGAAAATGTTCTACTCTGTGAACAAATACTTATACGCCTAATTCAAACTGAATGATAATGTATCACCTTTGCGCTCCATATATCTTTTGTGGTAGTACAGTGGAAGCCCGGTTTTACGAGTATGGCTTTTACGAGAATCACGTTTTTGCGAGTGATAGTGGCCTACGTATTACATGTAAAATAAATCAGATTTAGCGAGGTCAAATAGTTCCTTCCACTTTGTACGCTCGGTTTTACGACAGACATTTCTCGAGGGCAATGTACCGCTGAGCAAGCATTAACTATTATGTTTTGTATTATCTGTTTATTAAGGCAGTTTTACACGGTACACGGAATTGCGCAATCTGACGTACGTGCGAAGGTGCAATCAAAATTGCGTCGTGTAAAGCGGTGAATAGGGTGGTTTCCTGTTATTTTTTTATTGCTTTAATCGAAAGATTATTACTCCTGGAGTACGTACTTCACGCTTTTAGATTTTTAAATGACAACATCTATTTTTCGCAATTAAATGAAAAGTGAAAATTTTCAAGCGCACGAAAACGCGACGCTTAGGTATGAATGCCGGGAAATATCTCCGTACGTCGTATTTCTGGTTCCCCCTCCCGCCCGGTGAGGTGACCTTGAGGCGAGGCTTAGCGCTGATACGTCGCAGGATGCTAGCGGATAGCTGAGCACCTTGCTGGATGGTAGCGCTTGGCTTAAAAAAGGTTTATTAATACCTTATCAAATGAAGAAAACTTTCCGAACTTAGCCAGTTTTAATAGGTGATTATTAAGACATGTTTCCCTGAGCTCTGTGCCTCATGCATGCATTGGTAATCTCAGACTATATAAAACTCCTATCCTCTCGTGTAGAAACTAGGTCCCTGTGACGTCATGCGGAGTGGAATCGCATGGGCGCCAATCTGGCCTTTTTCAAATGAGGATAAAATTGACCCTTGCCATTCGTCTAAACCGGTATTTCAAAAACCAAATAATTTGTGTATTATGAATACAGTAATGGTGGGTAACGAATCGCAATCAATGCCTTTCGTTTTCTTTGATGAAGGAAACTACCCTATTGCTAGAACGCAAGCGAGAATGCGTGGATGCGAGACGGCAAAACAGCCCCTGTTCTAATTTTGTTCATGCATCCGCGTAAATCCACGTAATTTTAGAAATTTTGCAGCTCTAACCTGCACAATTCCGTGCCCACAATCATTCAGTGCAGACCACATCAATTGATGTGCTCCGCATTTAATGTGTTAAAAGAAAATGTTAGCGCCAAAATTTAGATTCAATAACTTCTATCATACGCTGGACGAAGCAATTTGATTCAATCATCAATAATCTATTGTTCATTTCATATCTATTCCCAAGTGAGGGGCCCATTTTCAGCACGTCTACAGTGATTTAGCAGTGAATAAAAGCACAGTAAGTCATTGGGCAACACCGTTATCATCATCGCCACTACAGGCGGGCCACTACGCAGGCATATCCTTCAAGGCAGCATCAAGCCATAGCATTGAATGGAGATTACTTTTAAAAATAGCACTGCATAGGTAAAAGATTGAGAAATAATGTGGTATATTCAAATGCTGAATAATAAACAACCCATGATAAAAAGAAGAACACAATGGTAATTTCCACACTTTTAATGTCACAACTCAGCAACCGACCATGGTTTCAACACGAAAGTGTCATTTTCAAGGTGAAAAAACCCAGTACTCTCTCGGTATATATACCCAGGCCAAGGTAAGAGGTGGGGGCATATGGAATTAGGTGTGGGGGAGTGGGAGGGGAAACGGTTTTGGTGAACAAGTGAGTGAAGGACGAAAACATACATCGAGTGGATCGGAGTGAAGGTCAGGGTTTTGACGTCATGGGGATGCATTTTAACAAAAGGAGAGTCAGTACAAAATAAAACGTCATTACAAAGTCCATCCGGGCTATTGGCAATTTCGAATTTTTCTGCATAAAATCTAGTTTAAGCCCTTTGTCAATAAAATGTAAAATGTGTACGTCAAAATTGCTAAAATGGTTACAGAGGCATAAATGATTAGCGAAACAACATTTCCCGTCATTGCATATAAAACTTTTTCTATGTTCCTTCACTCTGTCTTTGAACTTTCTTCCAGTCTGACCAACATAACAAATTCCACAATCGTCACATTTTCATTTATATACTCCACTTTTGTCCATTCGATTATATTTGTCCTTAGAATTAAATAAAATCTTGTCAAGTGTCATAGGGTTATAAAATGATACATTGCAATTTTTTTAGGGAAGACATAGCGGGTAATACTTATCGTCATCTTCCTAATAAACAACCCCTTTTTCAGAAAAAAGTGCTGCATGAGTTACTGTACTATCGATTGTGGAAATATCAGAGTACTTACGAGGCATAGGATGTTGTCGTCATCGTCGATGGTCTCCACATCGAGATCTGATGCCTCGGAGTGCAGAGGACTGGCAACGACCAGTATCTAGAAACAGGAGATACAATTCTTAGTATGCAAAGAAAAACTCTAAAAAAAACCGTAAGACTTCTAAGAATATACAGTGCAACCTCGATATAACGACACCCCACGGTGCACTAATAAACACTCGCTATAGCGAATTGTCGCTTTACCGGAGGTGGAGCAAATAATAGCCAATATACCTGTTGCGAACAGATATACAGGAACAGGAGTGGTGCGGCGACAGATAAACATCTATCCGATAAACGTAAGCATAAATTCAGACGAAAGGCGATGTTTTTTTGCATCACTAAATTTCGTTACTCAAATAACGACTAACTATTCAAACAATTTATAAGCGCCGCACTGAATAAAAATCATGCAAAGCATTGTTTCGTCAATCATTATATTTATCGAACGACAGTTTACCACATAAATTTGAGACTGAGCACTCCATTAACTTCATTTCTAACAGATCGCTAGCAATTACAGAGGTTAAGGAGTCTTGATGAAAGTCTTCCGGCGGTGAAAACCTCGCTATGGCGAGAGCCAACACCGAAAGGGTCTCGTAAAAACGAATTTTTTAACACGCCTATTATAGGGTCAATTGACGGTGCATCGACTATCTCTCGTAATAGCGGGGGTGTCGCTATAGCTCGTACTCGCTTTAACGAGGTTCCACTGTACTTCACTTAAAATTATGACTAACACATTATAAGCCAGAAACCGGGTGTTGAACTGGCAAAAGTTTATGTGAAATGAATTTGAAATATAAGATTTTGATATTTCAGGCTGGATCACGCATTCATGAATAATTCATGCATAATTCCAGGGACTAATAATTCATTTAAGACACGGTCTCCGGCATTACTTTGTGGAACTGCTTCATCATGAAATAAAAATACTTTAAATACACCAAAGGATGAAGTTCGCCATGAAAAAATATTTGACTTAGCCGAGATTCGAACCCGGATATCCCGGTTGCCGGTCAGGTGTGTTAGGTTACACCACCAAAATGGCTTGGTGGTGTAACTGGTTGACTGGCTACGAGGGCTATTGGATGTATATGTTCCTCACCTCATCCTCCTCTTCCTCCTCCTTCTTGACGGTCACTTCATCCTCCACAGGAATCTCTATTATCTCCACCTCTGATGACTCCTCCTTGATTGAGCTAGAGCATACCTATGAAAAAGACAAAATAAAACGATTATTTTTCATCCCAAGATTACAAACAGTGTCGGTGCGTGCATATACGCATGCTAGCAGATAGATAGATAGATCAGGGTTGATTGATTTAAATCACTTTGATTTAAATCGCGATTATTTCTTAATTAATACAATGAATCGACAGTTATCAGCACAATGGTGGCTCTTAAATATAAATGATACTGTAGGAATGCATGTAACATTAGAATTTAAAAAAATGGCTTTGGTTAGAATACTAGAGTATGTATCTGTTGAAAAAAAATTGTTTTCTGATTTAACTTGTAAGCGTAGGCACCATACAAAGTTGCAATTACAGAATTATTCTAAGCTTCATATGCTTTAGAACCGCATGATATAGCACATTTGATACTTCCAATAGCAATTTTATATTATGCTGGTGTAATTTTTAATTTGATACCATTGGCATTTCCATAGTTTTCTCCCCTGATTGACTAAATGTTGTATTAAGTTTAGAGTATGTTGCCTCTTATTGTTTCTGCAAACGATCATCCTCCAATATGCTGCCCAAATAGTTAGTTTGGCAAATAACTGAATTTTTGATGAATGGAGAATCATAAAAATCTCATTTAAATCAATATAATCCAATTTAAATCAATAAAATCCGATTCAAATAAAAAAAATCAACAAAAATGATTTTTTTTTTTAAATCATGATTTTTATCAACCCTGAGATAGATAGATTCGTTGATGCCGTGGGGGGGGGGGGGGGTCTGCTCCCGGGGCACTTAGACCTGTAGGTCCATTGTGCCAACCACCGATAATGGATCACCCAAAGAGGCCAATGTCCTTAGCGAAGGATAAAAGGTCCGCAATGGGAAGATCTCTTACTTCCTTGGGCTCTATAAAAGGTGAGCCCAGGTGTCTATATCGAGTCCTCATGATTGCGGAACCCTCAAATATTAGATGGGTAGTTGGTTCCTCTCCCATCTCACACCATCTGCACCCATCTGAGTCCGTTACCCCCCAGCAGGTGCATGTGCCTCACTACGTGATAGTGTCCCGTAAGCAGGCCTACTACCGTCCGCAATTGACTTCTGACGCATGTTAGCAAGTGCACACCCAAACATGAATGAATTATGATAGAAAACTATTCCTTTACAAAGAGAAAGATAAAAATCCTGTCTACATATGGATGAAATATGAAGCTCTGATCACTAAAGCTATCGCTATCTCCTTGGCAAATTCACCGCTCTACAAGTGCGCGATCCCATGGCATCGCGCAGGGCGCATATTCGGTCTAGGACGGAATCTCCAAAATACGGCCTGTGAAGGGCTTTCTTCCGGCCTGCGCACTCGTTTCAAGTAGTGCGCGATTCTCGCTCGTTTAACTCTGTTAGACGCCACTAGGAGCATTGTAGCACTGTACTACACATCAATGTCGCCTTCAACTGTTTGTAAATAAAAAATATGCCACCGGATACTTCAGTAGACGTTGGCGTATCGAATACTTCAGTCATCGGCAAATTTGCTATCTGGCCCGCGGGTCGATTTGGAACTTGGAATGTGGCCCTCGTGGCCTAGTAAATCGGAGACCCCTGGTCTAGGCGATCGCTTGTGGTGCTTGGGTGGGATGAGGTAAGTGGGGGGGCATGCCATGTTCAAATGGGTGTCGGGAGCAGACTCAACACAATGCGAGAGCGCATGCTCATATTTGGAGAGAAACTCTCAGGTAGTGTAGCTGCCACCTACACTACCTGCACCCAGGATCCTAGTCCGTCAATTGCATCCAGTGCCATTTAGCAACATTCATTTGAAATTCATGTTAAAAACGCTTTTTTCGTGTGGTTCTAGCCGCTATTTGCTGTATTTGCTGCTTTTTATACTACGTTGTGAGTCTGAAATCTATTTGTTGTAAAGTTTTTAATCACTCTAACTCATCGTATACCTGCTCTAATGCACACCCTGGCTAAATTACCACCAGCCGCCACTGTTTACGAACACTATTGCCATAAAATAATCTGTACACGGCCCAAAATGCACAAGTGAGGGTAGCAGACGGTGAATCTGGTTGGTCAAGCATTTGCCGGGGAGTGAGGCAAGGCTGTCCTCTATCGCCAATGCTCTTTAACGTGTACCCTGAGATGGTAAGGGAAGCACGGGATGAGTTAGAAGCTGGAGTAAAAGTGGGAGGAGTGATGTTAAAATCAGTGAGATTCGCGGATGATCAGGCGTTGATTTGCCAGTCAGCGATGGGGCTTCAGGCTTTAGTGGCTGCGTTACACGAGCATTGTGAGGAATATGGGATGAGGATTAATCACAAGATGACCAAGGTTATGCGGTTTTGTAAAGCATTGCAAGCGAGGAATGTGAGACTTAAGATAAAGGTGGGTGGAGTAACTTGAGCAGGTTGAGCAGTTCAACTATTTAGGCAGTACATTAGAGGAAAATGGATACAGTAGTAATGACGTCTGGAAGAGAACTGCATTAGCAAAGGAGGTGTTCATGAACAGGAGGGAGCTTCTGAGAGCTTTACTATACAAGAATTTTAAGAAAAGGTTAGTGAAGAGTCTGATTTGGAGTGTAGCGCTTTACGGTGCAGAAACGTGGACACTTGGGAAGGAGGACGAGAAAAGACTGGAGGCATTTGACACGTGGGTGCGGCAATGAATGGAGAAGGCGGAGTGGACGGAGAGGAGGAGGAATGACGAAGTGATGGACATGATGGGTGAGGAGAGGCAAGACAGAAGGTATGGATGCAGCAAGTACTTACCGGGGAGTGGATGTCGAAAACAGTGTTATAGAGGGTAGAATGTTAGGAGGAACGAAGAAGTGCTGGACACAGTGGGTGAGGAGTGGCAGCTTCTAGAAGAGATACGGAGGAGACGGAAGTTATGGATGGAGTGTGTAGTCTTCAGGGAGGGGATGTTGAAAACAGTTTAAAAGGGAAGAATGTTAGGTAAACGAGGGAGAGGAAGGAAAAGAATAGGATTTTTAGATAGAATGAAAGGTATTAGGTCTTATTGTGCATTGAAGAGGGAGGTGAAAATGGAAGGGGAGGCGTACAGAATTCTTCTTTAGCACTCCATGGAAACCTACCTTAATCGGTAGAATACTTTAATAACAATAATTACCATAAAGATATTCATGCTCTCTCTGCCACAATGATGGGGATAAGTCATAGCTGGCAATGGAAAATACTTTGAATGATTCCAGGGTTCCCACTCTAACTAAATTATAAAATTGACGGTTTTTTCAGGTTCTCACGGTCTAAATTGTGTCAAATTCACGGTCTGTTTGATAAGCCATTTTAGGAAGAAATATTGATCACATAACAATCACTGGCCGCACGTTGACTATAAATATAGCAAACGCGACAAACGCCGAGAATGCAAAACGCAGCAGTGAAAGAGCTCTTATGACGTCGCCTATCGTTAGCAAAATTAAGGGCCGGCTAAAGGTTGTGAGAGAGAAAATGGAGGGAAGACAGGGAAGTGAAGAGGTGTCTGATTTCTCCCCAGGGTTAATGATCGCTTTGGTTAAAGGTCGTCCAATCACAGCCTTAAGGTCTGTGTGTCGTCATGAATATACGTGTGCAGATAAATGCATGGATAGTATCTGCGAGTGACTGGTAACCAAAGTGTTCATTAACACTTGTGAAAATTCAGACACTTCTTAATTTCCCTGGCACCCTGGTCCCTCCATTTTCCCGCTTACAAACTTAAGCTGGAGCTAAATTTGGCCAGCGACGTCAAGAGCGGTAGCACTTTCATTGCTGCGTTTGCATTCAAAATCCATGTTGAAATGAAAATACACAACCTTGGTAAATTTTCACTGGAAATTATTTATTGGTATGACGCGTTTCGACGCTGAGGCGTCGTTCTCAAGTGACTCAGTTTCATGACTCACAGATTCTTCAAAAACTTCAAGAATCATTTGAGACTCATTTTCAAGACTATCGAGACTCATTTTCGAGACTTTCAAGACTCATTTTCAAGACTCATTTTCGAGACTTGAGAATGATGCCTCGGCATCGAAACACATCGTACCAATAATTAATTTCCAATGAAAATTTACCAGGGTTGTGTATTTTCATTTTTACTCTGAGAACGGCGACGTATCGGGTTCCAACTCATCACACATTCTCACGGCTGCAGAATAAATATTAGAAGTGACCGCTGAATTTTGCAAACGACAGGTGACGTCACGAGAGAACTTTAATTGCTGCGTTTGCATTTGCGGCGTCTGTCGCGTTTGTTACATTTTTTGTTAACCTGCGGCCGATGATCGTTACGTGATAAATATTTCTGCCTAAAATGGTTTTTCGATATAGACCGTGAATTTGAAGACATTTAGACCGTGAAAACCTGGAAAAAAACGTGAATTTTATAATTTAGTTAGAGTGGGAACCCTGCAGGAGTGCGATGAAAACAATCATTTTTTGATGATCGGGTTGATTGATTGATTTTCAAATTGCAGTCAGAGCAGTCACTTTTGGGGAGGGAGGCCCCCAAAAGGCTGGTAGGGTCGATGAGACGTGGGTGAGCTCATCGTGGATTAGCGACCCTTCAGAGGGTTTACCACACCCATCCTGGAAGTACCTGCTCCATGGGGCCAGGAAACGCATTTTAACCTTTTCGCCGCATGTGAGGAGAAGGTCTTCGAATGGGTGGAATATATTTTTCATGTTGCAATGAATTGTCTGGCCTGGTTACATGAGTGAGTCGTTGGTTGTTATTAATAGACCAAAGTTAACATCATATAAATGTTGCTTTCTCTCTATGGGGCTAAAGGTATTCAATTAACTCCCCGCTAAAATTGAAAAGACACAAAACAGAATTTCAAATCACTCTAAGTCTGCTGTCTCATCGGGTGGATTATATTTTTCAAATTGCTATTTATTGTCTTAAGATCTGGTTACATGAGTGAGTCATTCATTGTAACAAACGGACCAAGGTAAACATTATACAGCGTGTCTTATTTATCTTGACCACCCAAAATAACTTTTTGTCCAGATATTGTCCAGATATTGATAATGGTTTTTCTATATAGACCGTGAATTTGTCGACTTCTACACAGTGAAAACCTGAAAAAAACTGTGAATTTTACATTTCGGTTTGGGTGGGAATCATGAGGGTTAAAGGTTCTGATGTCGTCCGTCAATCGTAGACCTAAAATCAAGTTTGAGAGGTTTTTAAGGTTTACAACGAATTTCACGGCTATTTTCAGGTTTTTTCACGGTATACGAAATTCACGGCTTATACTCAGTTTTAAGGTTTTCACGGTTGAGTGGGAACCCTGGATTCATATACGAGGGTTGTACCGAAAGTAAGGTTCCCAATGAGCTACAATGTTGAGGGATGGTGCCAGGCTAAATCCCACAACTGTGTCGTGAGCAGTGGTTTCCCTACCCTCGAGTGACGCCCGTCCACGATTCAATACGTCGCTCATTATTGAATTCGCAATCAACCGTCAACAATGGAAGAACCCCGTTCCCGCCAAGTATGAGGTTCGAGCAGTAATCCGATTTCTCCTTGCAAGGAAGTTACCACCCGTGGGGATTCATCAGCAACTGCCTGAAGTTTATGGTGAAGAGTGCCTTATGGTGGTTAGAGTAGTGGTTAGTGGTGGTGGTAGAGTGGTGGTTATGTGCACAAATGTATTTTATTCAAAATGAAACAATAACCACCACTTTACAGGCCATGGTTCTTTAGTAATCAGCATTAATGTGATTTTTCATTTTTTACTCTGAGGCCTGACTCTGCAGTGTTCAAAGGATGGTAACTTTATAACGGTTCAGTTCTGAGCTGAGATAAAGTCGTCATTATTCATCATAAGGATACTGCTTTCACAAACAGGCTGTCCCCGACTTTCGCACACAATGCGTTCCCGAAAACTTGTACGAAAGTCGAATGTACGAAAGTCGAACCATTGACTTCCATTCTAATTAGGGGTTACGTTCCAAAAGAGCGGAATATACGTACTAATACCTTTTTTTCACGAATTTTATTTCAATTCACTAACTTTTAATAATATATTAATAAAATTCATCAAATCATCTAATTTCTTTCGAAAATACGCATAAAATGTAAATAAAATTTAAAAAAAAACAAGAACTCCGTTGGCTATCGAGTGAAACTTCCTCTTGGCATTTAAGTTGACATTCTTCTTATTACGTCCACTATAAATAAAAAGACATATCAAGAAGCATAACAAAATGTAATTGTTGAACCCGCACTCAGGATACCTTTTAATTTTTACACCAAAATTCGACATTCGGCAGGTGACATATTCGTGATCGCGTATATTTCGCATGTTATTAAAAAAAGACAAACGGAATTCGGGTGATATTTCGTGCAATATCGTTGCTGAAGGTGTACATGAATTAAACAGCACTCAAACCAAAAAACACAATTACTCAAGAAGATCTTACTGGTTGAAAGCTATTTGATGATGTCTAGTCAACTTTTTTGAAAAATCTCTCCAATGAAGGCTTTCTTCTTCTCTTGATGAAGAAGCCTGTTGCAGGCAGTCTCTCTCCCAAATAAATCACCTAGATTAGCGTCAACTACCAACAGTTCCCTTCATTGTATACGTTCTTATTGTTCGCATATACTGCCATTTGAAACAATTGAATGTTGGGATGTGCAGTTAACATCGCGGGAATTTAAAAAGTTACAGACCATCGTCCGAAAGTCTGAATTTAGCGTACGGAAGTCAAGTAAACGGTGTCAATTCTGGATGTACAAAAGTGCGAATTGTACGAAAGTCGAGTGTACGAAAGTCGAGGACCACCTGTATATAAATTTCAGAGAAATCGGTGATGATCACCTGACACCCCCCTGCCTGATTTGAGATGAAATCCCCCAGAATCCCCCTCCATAACCCACCAACTCACCAAAGGATCTTGGTTGGCCTGCACATTCTGCAACCGTCTCCTTGCCGCCCTCTCAATCTCCAAGTGGAACTCTTGCTGGAATGTGGAGCGAGACTCGAGGCATTGGTCTTTAAAGACCTTGAAGTCTGTCAGCTTGTCCAGACAGACGGAGCAGACAAATCCGGGAAAACCATCACACAGGCCTACCTGCAATGAAAAGCAGCCAATATTAATAATATTAGTAATACAGTAGATTCCATTTAATTAGCAAAGTCCTTGAAAAATATGTAGCTGCTCATTTAACTATGTATCTAAATACAGACTTATAAATAAAAATCAATATGGTTTTCAGAAATGTAAGGGTACAAGAGAAGCTCTTGAAACTTTTGCTGACATTGTGAACTCTTGTCTAAACAAGAACAAGCATGTAATTGTTTCTTTCATAGACTACAAAAAAGCATTTGATACTGTAAACCATGAGATACTATTACAGGATCTCCAACAATTTGGAATAAGAGGAAATGTCTTAGATTGGTTTAAGAGTTATCTGTCAAATAGAAAAGTAGCAGTCAGGATTAATAATGTTCAGAGTAATTTCATGATTACTCAGTATGGAGTACCTCAGGGATCAGTACTGGGACCTATATTGTTTAACATTTATGTGAATGGAATATTTAAAGCAATTAAGTACGGTAAAATTCTACTTTATGCAGATGATGCGGTTATAATTACAAACCATAAAGATTACACTCAAGCAGTAAATTACATGCAAGAAGATCTGCAAAACATAGCTGCATGGTCTCACGATCACGACCTAACAATAAATCCTAACAAAACAAAAGTTATGCAAATTACTAACGTAGGATTTAAGATTACTCCCATTATACTCTATATGCATGACCACAAATGTCTACATAAAAAGGGCCTTTCTAGCACTTGTAACTGCACTCCTCTGGAACAGGTTACACATTACAAATACTTAGGTATAACCATTGATCAGTATTTGAAATTTGATAGACACATAGTTAAAATGAACAGTAAACTAAGGAAAATTAATTATCAGATGTATCAAATTAATACCCTAGTTCCAAAGAAAACAAAGATAATGATATATCATGCACTGGTTGAATCAATACTACGCTACGGAATTACCATTTGGGGAAGTACTGCACAATACTATCAGGACACTCTGTTAAAAACTCAAAAAAAAATACTCAAATTAATTCACGCAGGGATTGAATCAACAACAAACCATAAAAATGCAGGTATTTCCCTCAAGGGTTCTCCTGATCATAATAAATCTTTGTATGAAGAACTCGGTATACTAAAGGTTACTGACCTGTACATTTATGTGTTAGTAATTAATAATTATTTCAACAATACATTAACGATTCACAAAGATTACAAACACTCCATGGAAATGAGAAATCTTACTCATTACTATGTACTGAAATATAATAACAACTATGGTAAAGGTGTAATGAATATTAAAATCCCAATGGCAATAAACGAGTTACCAGATAACTTGAAGAGAATAAAAACTATTAGGGAATTAAAAAGTAAACTAAAAAAGCACCTACTGGAGAGATCGTAAAACGGTTGTCTTATTATTTCTTAGATATGTTTTTGAGTGTCATAATGTAATACTACTTTGTGGCTAGGGAATTTATGAATACGTTAATGCTCATATGTATGTTGGGGTATATGTATATTGTCTGTGTGTTAACACTTAATACATGTTTTGTAAAAGTAAAGATAATAATGGAACCTGCTGATAAGCTTAATGCTTAGCGGGACCATTAAAATGCAAAAATAATGTAGCTTTCATTCAAATGTAAATATTTAAAGAACTTGAATGTTTTATTGGAATATATACTTAATTGAATTGAATTATATAATGACAATATCTTTTTTTAGATAATATTTTATATATTGTAACTTTTTTTTAAATTTTGTAATATGCTAAGCAATATGACTACTTATTTGAATGGCTGTTAACGAATGGTTAATACAGGCATCCCCCGAGTTACGTATGTCTCGACTTACGTAAATCCGTACTTACGTAAGCGATAACCGTATTTCAAATGATTACGTTAATTTTCGAATGCGAGCGCGAAGAAGTAGATATTCGCTCGTACAACCTATGGTAGAAAAAATATCGAATAGTTATAGAGTTTTTTACGTCCTAAAAATTACAAAGCGACCCATTTTTGTCATTCCTCGAAGGAAATTTCATTAATTTCTGTAGAAAAATCGCTTATAAATCCCAAGTCAGCAAACAACGTGAAAATTTGCAGTTCTAGCGATGGATGTGGTGGCGTATGTGGTTGCGCTCATTCCTGTACGATACAACTTGTTATACAGCAATCTCTGAAAAGCCAACGCAAAGGTTCGACTTACGTAAATTTCGACTTACGCATAGTCTGCCGGAACGCATCTCTTACGTAACTCGGGGGATGCCTGTATTTGATAGGTATGGAACTATTTTATGAAAAAAAAATA
This sequence comes from Ischnura elegans, assembly GCF_921293095.1. Taxonomy (NCBI): domain Eukaryota; kingdom Metazoa; phylum Arthropoda; class Insecta; order Odonata; family Coenagrionidae; genus Ischnura; species Ischnura elegans. Next base: position 7,085,397 of record NW_025791659.1, read on the forward strand.
TTTTAACTATCAAATGTATTATTGTAAACAATTTTTTATCCTGTAACAATTTTATCCTGTAACAATTATAATTATATTAAAATTATTATATTATAACAGTAGATTCCATTTAATGGGTCCACCGGTTACTTGGGGCAGCCGCTTAATTGGGGCAGATCTTGAAGAATAGAACCCAATAGAGGAATATCCCAGAGTATTCTCCGCTTAATTGGGACAGCATGCCGCTTTATTGGGCCATGAGTCGGCGACATAGACTCCATACTCGCGACTAAATTAAAATTTTTTGTCTTCAAAATACTATTTTTTTATATTTTCCTCCTTTGATTTACTCTTTATTTTTCACAAATGTTCCTATTCTTGCCCTATTTTGAAATCTATTATTTTTATACTATCCGCAAGAGGATAGACTTTTCTTTAATAGAACTTAGTAAATAACATTCATTCGGCGTCACCCGAGGCTGTGAAAAATATCTTTGCTAAATTGTTATAATTCTTAAAAATCATAATAAACTAACTTAACTCACTGATTTATTAATCAAACTAATAGTTTAATAAACTGATGTTGCATTAAAAACGTTCTTTAGTCTTCTTTCTATCATTTCAACGTTTGTTTATGCCCATGTACAAGAGAGTTCGCCTAATTGGGGCAGCCGCTTAATTGGGGCAAAGTGCACAAGTCCCGATATGTCTCAATTAACCGGAATCTACTGTATTACACTGAAATGTCGTAATAAAGAACTCCAGTGTAAAGGCCGCAATACACAGCGAATGATCATGCTGAATGATCACGTGATCATTATCAGGATCATACGAGCAAAATAGAACATGTTCCACTTTTCACTGAAAAGTGAAAGACCATGCGCATGAAGGTTCATTCGCGAATTGTTCCAACATACACGCTGAATGATCGTGCGAATGAAATCATTCGCCGTGTATAGCGGCCTTAACGAAATATTCAGTGTAACGAAATTATCTTCTGTCCCATATAACGAAATATCCGTATAACGAAATATCCCATATAACGTAATATTCAGTTTAACGAACGTTCTTCGGCAGTCCGTAGGATTTCGTTACAGAGACATTTCACTGTAATAATAACAATGATTATTATTATTAAAATTTTATTTCCTTTTGGTTACAAAATTAAAGGAAAACGTCAATTTACAGAGGGCAAACAACACACGAATTGAAAACATAAAATACAGAAATGACAGCTAACAGTGATACATTAGGGTGGTCCTTATTTTTAAAGTTTTCCAATTTCTTTTGGGACGCCCCCCAGTTTTCCATTTGGTGAGAAAATAAACCATGAAAATTATTTCGGATGCCGGGAAAACGTGCCGCATCGCACTTAAAGTTTTGAAATTTTGGTATTTTCGGGTGTTTTGCGGACGTAAGTGAAGATGATGTCACTCTCGGATTATTCTTTCACTTTTTTGTTTTCTACAACGACTCGTTAGACAATTTCAGAGCATCACCTCAAATTTCTTTCATTTCTGCCCTTTGGTTCCCGAGATATCGCACCCAGAGTGAGCGCGCGCCACCCCAGTCAGACAGTTTGGGTGGCACGCGGGTTGCGTCAAATTCACGGTTTGTAGATAAAGGATTTTAGGCAGAAATATTGATCATGTAACAATCTTCGGCAGCACGTTAACTAAAAACGTAATAGTTCTGTGAAACAGATGAGAGGATGTGAAAAGTAAGAGTACGGCAAATACAATGAGGATTTAAGTAACGTTGCAAATAGGTCAACAGTAGGGGCACAGAGTGGCTTGCGCGTTATATAGGAATTAAGTTACCAGCCCAAACACCATATAATAAATCGACTTTATTGGGCTAGATTGGGACCATCTTCCATTTAATCCCTCGTCATACATTAAATTTTTGCAGTTGAATACATCGTCAAGTTGATCTTGAAATTAAATGCAGTCAATTAGGGCAAATGATACACAGAAGAACGCTTTTAAGAAACAACAAACAAAATTATAAGTAAATAGAGTTACCATTTACTAAGCGTAAAAAGACGTGAACAAAAGTGGGAAAAACTTAACGACACTAACTTTCGTCCTTATTGGAAAAAACCCACTGCAAAGGAAAACGCCCACACAAGAAGAGGGGCATGAAAAACCTGCAAAAACCTACTGAGAGAGAGAGCTAATGTAAACATGGGAATCTACAAATACAAGCATTTACAAGACTTTGTCACCCAGTACTTGGAAAAATGAAGAAAAATAGATGAAGCAGGAGGAAATGAACGTTGAATCTTTCCTTCTGTTGCCATGACATAACAAAAACTACTGCCTTTAACGGTGTGGTATATCTGGATATTATTATTAACTCAGTCGTATGAGCCGACGATTTGAGAGACGACTTGTCTCCTATCTTCAAGGCCTTGTTACTCTTTGAAAGTCCTATTTCACATTGAACCGATATGAACGTTTAGGGAGGACAACAATAAGGTTCAACTGTCGTCCGATTGGTTGTTGGTCTCTTGAAATTCTCCATGTTCTCCCCTTATGTTTCTTATACAGCTGTCTCCATGCATTGCTAAGATTGTTGGTTTCGCAATAGGGTGGTTTCCTATTAATTTTTTATTGCCTAAATCGAAAGATTATTACTCCTGGAGTACATATTTCACGCTTTTAGATTTTTAAATGACGATATCTATTTTTTGCGATTAAATGAAAAGTGAATTTTTTTCAAGCGTGCGAAAACGCAATGGCAAAGTATGAATGATAGGAAAACTCCCGTGAGACGTCGTTCTGGTTCCTGCTGCCGCAAGTGAGGTGACCTTGGGGCGAGGCTTTGAGTACTGATATGACACAGGATGCTAGCAGGTAGCAGAGTACCCTGCTATCAGGTAGCACTGGCCTTGATTAAGGATTTTTAACACCTTATCAAACTAGGAAAACTTTCCGACCTTAGCCAGTTTTAATAGGTGATTATTAAGACATGTTTCCCTGAGCTCTATGCCTCATGCATGCATTGGTAACCTCAGACGATGTAAAACTCCTATCTACTCGTATAGAAACTAGGTCCCTGTGACGCCACGTGGAGTGGAATCGCATTGGTGCCAATGTGGCCTTTTTCAAATGAGGATAAAATTGACCATAGCCATTCGTCTAAACCTGTATTTCTAAAACCAAATAATTTGTATATTATGAATACACAAATGGTGTGTAACGAATCGCAATCAATGCCTTTCGTTTTCTTTGATAAAAGTTCTTAGCCAACGTTTCAGTTCATTTAAAACATGAGAAAACAATAAAATACAATGATATACAATATCGTTACTTAAATTAAGGTTACAAATGAGTTTTTTATAATCATCATTATTGGTCAACAATCCTAGGATTGGTTTGACGCAGCTCTCCACTCAGTTCTCCTATCAGCTAATCTTTTCACACCTACTTACGTAATTCTTCTCTTTCACATCTCTCTTCACTTGTTCCATATATTTTGTTCGAGGTCTTCCTTTTCCATTCTTGCCTTCCACTTGTCCTTCGACGATTGTCTTCATCAGGCCATCATGTCTCAGGATGTGGCCTATGAGGTTGTTCCGTCTTCTTATTAAGGTTTTCATGAGGCTTCTCTTCTCTCCTACCCTTCTTAGGACTTCCTCGTTACTAACTCGGTCGATCCATTTGATTTTCATCATTCTTCTGTAGCACCACATTTCGAAGGCCTCTATCCTTGCTTTCTCCGCTGCGGTCATTGTCCATGCCTCACTTCCATATAGGAGCATACTCCAGATGTAGGTTCTTATAAATTGTTTCTTTACTTCCATACTTAAGTTTCCTGCTGTAAGCAGGTCTTTCTTTTGGTGGAATGCTCTCTTCGCCTGGGCTATTCTGCTGATAATTTCTTTCTTACTTCTCCCATCACTAGTTATCTTGCTTCCCAAATAACAGAATTCATCCACCTCTATCAGTTTTTGCTTCCCTATTTTAATGTTAGTCTTGACTTCTTCTCTTCTGCTGCATACTAAGATCTTGGTTTTCTTTGTGCTTATTTTCAGTTGATATCTACTCAATACCCTACCCATATTAACCAGAATATTTTTCAAATCCGTCTCTGTTTCTGCTATAACGGCTATGTCATCGGCAAATCTTAGCATGCTAATTTTTTCTCCATGAATATTCACTCCCAATGCCTTTTCTTTGATTTCATTAATGGCTTTCTCAATGTAAACATTGAAAATTACGGGTGACAATGTACAGCCTTGTCGCACTCCTTTCTTAATTCTTGCTTCTTCACGGCTGGGCCCTGATTTTATCACCGCTACTTGGTTTTTGTATAAACTGTGGATGATTCTTATGTCATTATAAAGAACCCCAATTTCCTTTAGGATTCCAAGCATTGTGCTCCAATCCACGTTGTCAAATGCTTTCTCTAAGTCCACAAACGCAATGAACGTTGGCTTGTTCTTTTCCATTCTCTTCTCTATGAGCAGTCTTAGGGCCAATATTGCTTCTCTTGTGCCTTCGTTTTTTTCTGAATCCAAATTGGTCCTCATCCAAGTTTTTTATGATAATATAATTTTTTTTTAATAAGAAGAGAATACACAAAAATTTCGACACATTGTATATCATTGTATTTTATATTGTTTTCGTGTTTTCATTCGTAGCCCTGATGAAGGTTTTTAATGAACTGAAACGATGGTTAACAACTTTTTCGGCATTACTTTTTTAACATCCTGATCTCTAGAAAAACTAAGCATTATTATTACTATTATTAGTTTATATTTCATTCAGACAATAGAGAAAACAAAAAAGTTGGTCATCCAGGTATTCTACATCTACATCTAGATAATACCCTGCAAGCCGCCAAAAAGGTGTGTGGCAGAGGGTATTAGGACACCAGACGTTTAATAATAATAATAATAATAATAATATGCTATATTGGTCCATGCTTTGCAATAGTAGTTCTAACAAAATTTGGGTGAAAATCCTTATGCTTTCTGGTATTATAGTTATGAATCCTATCATTTGTCACATAGTCTACTAGATTTTTTTGGACAGACACACAAACAGCATACATATAAACACTAGGAATTGGCAGTAACCGAAGTCTCTTAAACAGTGGGAGACATGGTGTATGCACTGGAACGTTGCACATTAGTCTTATTGCACATTTTTGTATCTTGAAGATAATGTCTGCATGGGGAGAGGAACCCCAAAACAGGATGCTAAACATCACTTGCGTATAAAATTCACCATAGTAAATGGCTGGCAGTACTTCAGGACTTACTGTCCTCCTTATGCTTCTTATAAGAAAGCATAATGAGCTTAGCTTACTACGAAGTTTGTTTATGTGTTCATCCCAAGAAATGGTATGGGTCAATGTCAGTGGCGCCGACTCCATGGGGCCTGAGGGGGCCCGAGCCCCCTCAAAGATTCGTTTGGGGGGGCCGAGCCCCCTCAATAATTCAAGAAAATAATTAAGTTATATTATGCTTTGTGAAATCACAAAAATATATCAGTAATTTTTTTCCCATGCTTGACGATAGTTACCTTTTAAAAAACATTCAGTAATGAGTTAAAACGAATAATTAATACGGTAGAAGGCAGGTTAGCTGAAAACAAGTGGTGTGAATCATGATAGTGTTTCGGTGCTGCGACACACTTTGAATTTAACCTCTTCCCGGAGCAAGACCTCCAATATGGGCCCCCCCAATATTTTTTACAAGTCGGCGCCCCTGGTCAATGTTAGTCCAAGAAATTGTGAACAGAGGTTTTGCGGGATACAGTTACCATCAATGTCCACGGAAATCGGAGCAGGGGCTTTGTTCTTAGTGGTGAAGTGTATTAGACCAGACTTGTTGGCATTCAGTATTAGTTGATTTTGGCGGCACCAATCTGACATTGTTTACATTATGCATTTACCGCGCAGGAAGAGGCGAAAACACAATCAATGGCGAGGCCATCAATATTGCCGAATGTAAACACTCAAAATTGCGCTAATGTCCAGCAAATTGCCCGGCTGTTCTTCCAACCACATAATGGCACGGGTAAATACAGTATGTAAACACGGCTTGATGGTACTAGGCCGAGTTTTCACTTTTCGGTACTATTACTTCCGGGTTATTAGTTCTCGATTGCTTAGAAAAACTTTCCTCTGCATGTAAATGTTCCTTATTACGATAATCTATGGTTTTCCATGGCAGAGCAGAATGAGAAATAATCGGGCGAGCCTCACACGCCAAAAGAATCACAATGCAGGCACAAAACAAGCTAGAGGAAACATACAAATGATGCTACAGCGTCTTACGACTCCACACTGTTGCATTCAATCAGTATACAAGGAAATAGAATGGATTGGCTATCATTCTCATCAAATTTCGAAAAGCGGGACGATAAGACATAATACTCTCTCCGTTATTCACGAGAGAAATTTCAATCAATGGTGGGCGTGCTTTTTTTGTTTACACAGAAACGATAACGCTATAAATATAATCGAGGAAAACTCCACCATGCAAGCAAATTAGGAGATTACTAACCTCAATTTGAATTAAATCCTGTATTACTTCGGCAGCCACATAACCGTGTCTTCCGTTGACAGCAAATATATCAACGAGATTATCACACTTATAGAGGCAGAGCCTGCACAGTTCATGCATTAAGCTATCTCCCATAATGGTCAATATTTAAACTAACATCAAAACATGTAAAAACCAGGAATGATTGACAACTGTAGCAAATGAAACGCACAAAAGATACTGTTTAGTCACAAGATTTAGCACATTCCCACATTATTTTCCCCCATACCCTGGCGCGCGGTATAAAAGAAATCGACCAAACAATCGACTATAACGGGTCGAACCACACGTCGATCGCTCGATACAGTCGCGCGCACGGCGCTTGATACGAATTTGACTCCTTGATCAGGCTTGATGTTCGCTTTTAAGGCCAAAATTGCTTGGATATTTTGTTTTTTTTTTAAAAAGGTAATTTTTTACCTCAATATGTCGTAGGAGATTTCCAGGAATCCACGGTTTTAACTTACCATCTTTTTTAGTATGATTTACTGTCTACTTAGCAGTTTCAAGACTGTTTGGGCTACCCAGGAAGTGTGACGTTAAAAGTCTTAGCGATACCACGCTCTGTGTTCAGAAGGTATTTTCAGTGACACCCTCAGGAAATGCATATTGTCAGCTTTATGGTATTTCAGGTTATCAGGGGCTCAAGGAGCAAAATAACAGCGGCCCATATATTAATGAATCTTTTTATTGAAGGATAAAATATTGAACCTGTCATGCAGTAAACTGAGCAAAAAAAAAACAATCGCGACCGGTTTAGGAAACCTTCAAGCGTGGGCAATCTGGTCTCTCTCTCTCTCTGGAATCGAGGATGCTACTCTCCAGCTAAAGGCGCCAAATTCTTGGTCCCGTTGCCATGTTACCCTACGGCACCAATAATGGTCCTCCGTCCTGGCGGTGCTGCCTTTCAGTGGTAGGACGCATTATTTTGAACACTACATCAGGCATTTTGAGTTTGATTTTACTGCAGTAATGTAGTGCCTGTGTTCTAGTGAGTAGTCAAAACCTATTCCATTTGGACATTTGACCCCTGGAATTGCGACATATTTTCTGATCAAGGTCTCTGTGGTGACGACAGCCTTAGTCATTATCTAAACAGTGTATCTTTCCTTTATTATGAGTAATTTCCTTTAAGTTTTTCTACACCTGCAATAAATTGTTTTCCCTCATAATATATGGGGCAGTTTTCTCGCGTGTTCCAATGGTTTTCACCTCGAAATACCACCTTGGACACTGCCAAAGCGGCTTGCAAGCTTGCTCTAATAGATGCTTCGTTTATTCACTGGGCAAACAGAGCATGGAAAACTCACCTGCAATCTATACAAAGGCTTTGTTTAGACCAGTGTTTCCCAAACTTTTTCGAGCCACCGCCCCCTTGGATCCATAAACCTTTACTCAACGCCCCCCTAATGTAGAACATTGTAATAATTAAATTTAAAAAAGACTAATAAATAATTAGGTTCTCTGTGTCGTGAAGTTGTACCAACCATAGACCAAATGAAACCAAACCCCTTCAAACGTTTCCCTTGTGCAAGAAAGGCTTTGAAATATGTTTCAACCGTTCTCACTTTAGAATATAAGAAAACACATGGTTTAAATTACTTCCATACACGGGAAACAAAGTAAACTTTAGAAGCGAAGCTTGAAAACGAAGACAAAAGGAAGATTACAAAAGGAACCTTCGCATTTGTCACACTGTCAGGACCCTCCGGCGACCCCCTGCCGCCCCCTTGGCACTTTTCGCCCACATAGACTACAGCAACGCCCCCCAGGGGGCGGTAGCACTCACTTTGGGAACCACTGGTTTAGACTGTGTAATGGGTAAATGTAGCCATGTGCTTTTACTCCATTCAGAGAAGTCAGCACAGCAGGGAAGCAAAATATTCCTAGGGTCCCCGTACTTTAGAAAGCATTTTCCTTGGCAGCCCTTAGCGAAAAAACTGTTGGATTTTAACAGTTACTGTTGGGTTTTATCAGTTACTGTTGAATTTTAACAGTTACTGTTGGATTTTAACACCTTCAATGCGGATGATATTTTCACCGAAACCTCCAGTGACGGACGGGTGATTTTCCTTCATAACGGTGGTCTTGGAAGTAATACAACAGAATTTGCAATTTTTTTTGTTTCTATTTCAAGCAATTTGTAAAAAACCCTAATGACATACATTTATGCCACCCGTCACCAGTAATTGACAATTCACGCAACCCGCATTACACACATGCAATTTTCTTGTTTGAAGGAGTGAACTTTTCATATTTCCGTTTATAATACTTCTTCTACCATTGATTCCTTAGGTTAATGGCGGAAATATCTTGGAATTAGTCTTTACGTGTATTTTTTTGTTTCAACGGCCGTAGATTTAATTTTTTCAAGTCACAGAAGTAGAACACACAATGAACGGCAAGAAAAATATAAGTTTATGGGATAAACATTTTTTTAAATCTATGTTACCTCAGAGTTATTGCAAAATTGAAACATTTCAATAAAAATTCTCACAAATGTTTATGATATATTTGAAAGCAAGGCCTTAGAGCCCTGGTTGACCTTCACATTCTGGGCAAATCGTAGTCACTGTCCTACGGATGCCTTCACGGTTAGCGGAGAAATGAAGAGCCTGCATCATTCCTAAAAACCTATCACGGCACATTTTCTCCCGAATATCGGTACTCACACTAATTCTGACCACCAATCGTTAAAAATCGTGTTAACCCTAATTGCGCCCATGTGGAGAAGAAGGCCCAGCCAAGTTTCCAGTTCTCCCTGTCTAACAGCTTCCAATCCATTATGCCCTTAGTGAAGGCCCTTGGTGAAGGATTTCGGAGGAAAATGCTTTCTGTATTTTTCTCCGTCTATGAGAGGATTATTTCAAAGAAAATATCATTTGCGAGTTGAAATAATCTCTGGGAGTGCCGCTGGTAGGGAGGGACTCCAACATTGAGCCTTAAAAATTATCCAGCAAAATAGTACAATTTGTGTAATGGAGTGTTGCATATGTGATTAATACCTTAGTTTTTATGAAAATTAAGACTGTATCTGTACCTAACACTAGAATGTATTAATGACCTACAAAGTGAAAACACCATAATGATCAGAGGACAAGTAATTGATGCGGAGCAATGACTGAGAAAATATGCCGTAAAATTAGGAAAAAAACCCAAATTATGTAAAAAAACGTAATTTGCAATAATTGTTTTAAAATTATTAATAAAGTATAAAATACGACCTTTTGGACCGCATGGAAACATTTTGGAATAAAATAGTAAGTTTTGAGACGGAAATACACGTTATTAACAAACACTAAGTCTGATAATAATTTTTGTGGTTGCACATAAGATATGAATATATTAAAAAATAAGATAAAAATACTATTTCAAGGGAATAAATAATGGTTCAATGCCGTAATGCTTAAAATACCTCTGAGTCTATTCTTTTCCGCAATTTCGTTTACAAAGCTAAGGAAACAAATAAACGAGTAGAAAAATACAGACCAATACTGTAGATAATGTAATGCAGTGTTGCATACGACATTAATGTTATTTTTTTATGAAAAGGAAGAAAATCTGCAACTAACCCAAAACGTATGAATAACTCAGAAAATGAAATAAAATCGAAATGAATAGAGGATTGGTAATTGACATACGGAAACGAATGAGAAAATATGCAGTAGAAGTAGGAAAAAGACCCAAAAAAAATCACCCAGGATAAACGTAATTTGCATTAATAAAAAATGTTCATAGCAAAAGAAATTCAAATATAGCATCATTAACTGAAGCACCGCACTAAGATCATTTTTTTTATAATGTAGTGAGTATGAAACGGGGATAAATATCTTCAATAAAAAAGTTAGTCTCATCATAATTTTTGTGATAGCACATAAAATATGAATAAATTAAAAATGAAGGTGAAAAAATAAATTTAAAAGAATAATCCATATGTAAGACATGATTATGATATTTACGATAAGAATGATGAAAAAGAGACGAAGGAAATGAAAAGAAAAATCTCAACCTGCCAAATTGTTCCAAAAACAGCAGTAAAGTAAACAAAAAAACACTAAAAACGAAGGAACACGTAGAACTAGAAACGGACACTTCCGCAATGGTGTAAGGTCAATCCCGAACTGCGGGAGGGTGAAAAAGTAACGCTAGGCGCGCTCGGAGCACCCTAGTGACCAGCGGAAAAACGTACTCCCGAAGACATACATTTATGTCATCCGCCTGAGTGGAAAAGCCCTCATGACATATATATATGTCATCTGCACTGAATGTGTTAACAGTTAATGTTGGATCTTCTACAGTTACTGTTGGGTTTCATCAGTTACTGTTGGGTTTCATCAGTTACTGTTGAATTTTCTACAGTTACTGTTGGATCTTCTACAGTTACTGTTGGATTTCAACAGTTACTGTTGGATTTTAACAGTTACTGTTGGATTTTAACAGTTACTGTTGGATCTTCTACAGTTACTGTTGGATTTCAACAATTCCTGTTGGGTTTCATCAGTTACTGTTGGATTTTAACAGTTACTGTTGGATTCAACAGTTGTCCCAATTAACTGTTGAAATTTTCAACAGTTTTTAAAAATAGTTTTTTAACAGTTTTTTCGCTAAGGGAGGGCTCTGTTGTGAAAGGGTAAAATATCCTAATATAGCCTTAACACTAGAACCGCTGAACTTTCCAACCCCACCAAAACCACGGCATGGGACTTTTTTCTCCCATTGACAAAATACGTTGATCCTGTCATGTTTAACCCTTTCGAGGTGGCGGAGTTTTTGTCTTAGCATGACTGCTGCACTGAGCCCCAAGAGACTCTTCTTTCTCGTGGTATGGAGCATTTTTGGAGGACATTCATTAAGAAGGGTCTCGCGGAACCTTTTTCGACCCCTTCCCACTTCGACTCCACATAATCTCGGACTCCGAGAGTAGTCGTGCTCCCTCCTTTCCGGGTTTACGACCATACCTGCGGCATTGGGTCGTGGTCAACTTATGTATTGCTTGTATGTATTTAGCTAATGGATAATTGTTGCTTGCACGTAAATTACAGACTTTGAATTGAATTCCTCATTTTATTCTGAGCAATGTCAAATTTTAAACAAAGTTCTAAGGTCAATATTAACGCATTTAATGCAGCAACAATTTCCATGTTGGCGTTTATACATAACTCGAGATATAAGTTAATATTTATCGTAGAATTTCGTTTAAAAATTGTAAACGCTGCTCAAAAGACAACTAATTCAATTCTTAGTTTATTTTTCTTGAGAAATGAACAAATATTTATTTTGAAAACTGACTGGATAAACAATTGTACGACCGCTGTCCCTTACCGCTAAGAGGGGTTATAAAAGATGAGGTACCTGCCCCTGGATTCCGAGGGTAAATCCTAAACCCCGCAGGGTTGGGTCCCGAGACAAAGACGACATAAACCCGCGACCGTCCTAAAGGGGGGAGAGCTAGAAAACGTATATGTACGGCTTTCGTTCTCCTGGCCAGGAAAATCTCACACGTAAATATACGGACGTCATCTCCCGGGTCAGGAAACGTCCACACGTATATATACGTGTATAGTAGGGAAAAGGTTAAGTATAATTGACGGTTTTTTGTGTGGTTTGTGCGAAAAAAAACACGTGTTTAGGTAATGTTTAAAACGTTTTATTAAGCATAACTAGGAATACAGTAAACTTATTTTGACAGCGAAAGTGTTGTTTGTCAAGAGGGGCACAGCGCCGAGCAGAGGTGACGCAGCCGGTGCTGCGTGAGTAGGCAGCCAGCGCAGTGCACAGATTATTCCCTTCTGTGCCTCTAACTGGCAGAAAAATGGTATCTGGGCATTGATCCCCTTCGTAATGAACTGTTATTATGCTAAATACAAAATAAGTGTACAAAAAAAACTGAAATTGTATGTGTTCCCCATATGGGACAAAAAAGTCCCATCCCGCAGTTCTAGGTAAATCGATGTTTTTCTCACGAACCAAGCATTATACAATATTTTCGATATGACTATTCGAAAGAGCATAAGAAGTGAGTGAAAGTCAGTAAATTTCAAAGGGACCAAACCACTAGTACATGAATGGCAAACATTTGCAAAGGGCGATGGGACAAAAAAGTCCTGTCCGCGGTTCTAGTGTTAAAGTGTGATCAAATGCTAACTTGCCACTTCATGCATTCACAGGAAAACCCCAGAAAGAATCTAAAAATGAAATTGATGAATAATTAGAATGAATTAAATATTAGGAGAGTCCTCAGTAAAATAAATTTTTACCAATTCCATAACTACATTTTACGTAAACAGCATTGCAGAGCAGTGATAAAATTACAAGATACATGCGGGCCAAATGAAACATCAGAGAATTCACAAATTGAAACTAATCTATATTTTACTGAAATGCCTGAAGAACTGATCAGTAAAAACTAGAGTTTGTTACAGCTTGTATGTATTTCATACTCTATTGTTCATCAAGGGAAATTTGCAATTGTACTCCACAAGAGCTGATGCACATAACCATGACAACAGAGCAAAGAGTAAATTAGATATGACTCAATGTAGGCTCGTCAAATCTTTTAACTGTGAAAACCAGGCAATAAAGTACTTCAACATGTTGCCCAACTCAGCAAGAACGGTTGACAACAATGTCTTCCGCAAAAAAAATGGAAAAAATCCTTAATATCTAAACCCATATACTCACTGGAGGAAATTGATTTCTCCACTATCAGCTTTTAAATGCTCTTTTGTACTTTGTTCCAAATTGTATGATTTATCTCTTGTGTTACTTATTACTGTGTCCTCACATGAGGTGTATTAATAGATGACATCTACCACAACCATTATTGTGCTACAGATGAATAAATACATTATTATTACTAGAGGCAAACAATAATTTTTGTCAGAAGCAGTGGCACCGACTCCATGGGGCTTGAGGGGCCCCGAGACCCCTCTAATATTTGGGTGTGAGGAATGGTCCAGGTTAACTCTTGAGGACTAAATAGAGAGAACGGATACCAGCTTCCTAACACATGGAGAAGAGTCCTCAAGAGTAAACGCGGAGAGACAGGACAGAGGCAGGAGGTGCGGTCCAATGAGAAGCCACCCGGGCCTCCTGAACCAGCCAATGAGAAGACACCGGCCTCCACCAGGGTGTATAAGAGATGGGTGATACCACCCACTTCATTGACCAGAAGAAGCCTGCTGCAATGCTGGTGAAACTGTCATCTGCAGAGATGAATCTACACGGTAGTAACATCGAAAATATCCACACTGAAAACCTACTCCTTTTTGCTGTGGAATTGCATAAATAAGCTATTGAATAAGCTCAACAGATTCAGGCTTCAATTGGTGGAAGTTAGACATATTTAAATAAATAAAAGATCGTAGCACTTTTACACAAGAATTTTTAACCCTAATACGGGCAAGGTGAGTCTCTTGGACTCATCGCATCACATTTTTGAGAATTTTTATTATGTTATTGAAATGTCAGCATGTTGTAAATTTTTTACTTCTTCTAATTGTATATTTCCTATAAGTTAGAGTAATTCAAACTTCTTTTGGAATTAAAGTAACTTAGAAATAATTTTTTTTCCCTGAATTCCCACAAATCCAGGCAAGGTGAGTCTGTTTGCATGAAATGTAAAAAGTAATGTGCATTTTACAAATATTTGATTTGAATAGTCAAAATAATGTAAAATTATCACTAGGTACATGTAATGATAAATATTTGGTGTTTTATGTAGTGAAAACAGAAACAATTAGTCAAAAGAGTCCACTGTACTCGGTGTTTGACTATGTATGAAATTAATAAGTAATTTAAAACTTTTGTTAAACAAAAAATAATCAATTTTATGTTAAATGATTCAATAGTGCGCAATATGTACAAATTGATGTGAAAAGTTATATTTTTCACTGTTTAATAGTTTAAATTAAAAGCATAAGTTAAAAGAGTCCATTGGACTCACCTTGCCCGATTACGTCAGAAAAATATGTGGCCCGTATTAGGGTTAATGCGTACAACGCGTTTCGGCTCACTGAGCTGAGTCTTGTACCAGATGATGGCTCAGCAGGGACGCCGACTTACAAAAATTATTGGGGGGGGCCCACACCGGGGATTTTGCTCCAGGATATTTTATAATTAGTGAGTTTTTAGTTTTTTTAAGCATTTTAGAAGAGTCATATGACCAACATTAGAACCCTATTAACTCGAATATCGAGATCTGGACACTTCGGGGAAAATCGACAAGCCTGGCACATTTTTTCCTCACACCCATAACGAATTTTTGAGGGGGCTCGGGCCCCCCTCAGGCCCCATGGAGTCGGCGCCACTGTGGCTCAGTGAGCCAAAATGCGTTGTACGCATTAAAAATTCTTGTGGAAAAGTGCTACGATCTTTTATTTATTTAAGCTATTGAAGATTGCCACATAGCAGAAATACGTCTCAGAGATATTCTGAGAGCTTCAGAGGCATCTCTGAGATGTCACTATGTCCAAAAAAATGGTCTGTGTGACATCTCTTGAGACGTCTCACATAAGTCTCTGAGATGTCTCATTAGACTTTGTACTATGGTATGCTTTAAATTTAGGCAAAAAAATAATTAAATTTAAATTATACAGTTACGGCCTACTTTTCTCGATCATTTTTAGCGACAAATTTTGTGATGGATCACCTTTTGAAAATAAGAAACCCATATTAAATGTCGTGATTTTAATAATCAAAACTGCAGATTTGCACCGAAAAATATATATGGAAGGCATTGATGGCGTTTAAATACGTTTTTTTTTTTTAATTCCTGAACGTCTCACGATTACATCTCGGAGACATCTGTGAGACATACGTGATATTCGAATCATTCGAGACCATAGTGAGACGTCTCTGAGAGGTTCGTTGCTATGTGGGTTGTGCCGGCAACAGTTTACTCACCCTCGGTATAGGTCCGGATGCAATAGGATAGTTTCCTTCATCAAAGAAAACGAAAGGCATTGATTGCGATTCCTTACCCACCATTAGTGTATTCATAATATACAAATTATTTTCTTTTAGAAATCCCAGTTGAGGCGAATGTTGAATGGTCAATTTTAACTTTATTTGAAAAAGGCCAGATTGGCGCCCATGCGATGCCACTCCACGTGACGTCACAGGGACCTAGTTTCTACACGAGTAGATAGGAGTTATACATCGTCTGAGGTTACCAATGCATGCATGAGGCACAGAGCTCAGGGAAACATGTCTTAATAATCACTTAATAAAACTGCCCATGGTCGGAAAGTTTCCTTCTTCTGATAAGGTATTGATAATCCTCATTTAAGCCAAGTGCTACCTTCTAGCAGGGTATTCTGCTACCTGCTAGCATCCTGCGTGGAATCAGTGCTCAGAGCCTCGCCCCAAGGTCACCTCTCTTGCGGCAGCGGGAACGAGAACAACGCCACATGGAGTTTTCCCAGCATTCATACTTACCCGTCGCGTATTCGCGTGCTTGAAAATTTTCACTTTTCATTTAATCAAGAAAAATAGATATCGTCACTTGAAAATCTAAAAGCGTGAAATGCGTAGTCCAGGAGTAATAATAATTATAATAGTAATAAAAAAATAATAGGAAACCACCTTACTATTTAGTTGCAGCAACTAAAAATTCGTTGCGGATGGTGGGTCGACCTTTAGATATAGAGGTTAGCTGCGAGATAAGTGAGTTCTCTCGTCGAATAAGCAGTCGTGGACAAAAAGCGGTGGTATTCTGAGGGGGTATTGGGCTACCCTTGGGTAAGGTAGACCATTTAAAAGATACCAAAACCAGTGGAGATACCGTGACTTGGCGTCTGGGGCCCGCCAACAATTATGCCTCTCATGACCCGGGGGAGAGGGCAGCAGCTCTTCTTCATATGTGCGAAGGTGGAGACCATACTGGTCGGTACAGCGACACACATTCCACTACGGGCGTGGTAACATTTACTTTAACGGCTGTAGTACTGCGATGTGGAAGGCAAGGGGAAACCACCACATTATCATCCGGAGGAGACGCAGCTACTCCACTCAATATATATAATGACATGATGGAATTCTCTCGGGTAAAATATTCTGGAGGTAAACTAGTCCCCCATTCGGATCTCCGGGCGGGGACTACTCGAGAGGGTACATCGGTCAAACGAGATAGAATGTTACGGATAGGAACATGGAACGTTAGATCACTTCGTACCTGCGGTAAGCTAGAGAACTTGAAGGTGGTGTGAAAGAGAAGAAATACGTAGGAGTGAAAAGATTAGCTGATAGGAGAACTGAGTGGAGAGCTGCGTCAAACCAATCCTAGGATTGTTGGCCAGTGATGATGATGAACTAAAAATTCGCCCGTGCGCGGAGCCAATACTGTGCGTTTCATTGGAAATTCCTCAAAGCAGCTAAATAGTAGCTTTACAAAGGCTGCCAGAGCGCAGGGGGCCTTAGGCAAAGTTAATAGTTAGAACAAATACACTTGGTTGTCATGGGATACGAGTGAGTCTCTGTTCTGTGATGACATTGAGTGGAAAATTACATACACATTTGCCAGATTCGAAAGACATTCGAACATACACATTTGCCGGCTGCGGTGGCGGCGGGTTAACGTTCCTGCCTGCCAAACAAGAGGTCGCGGGTTTGAGTCCCGCCTGGGTAGGTTTCCTCGGTCCATGGCATGGTCGTTTGTGTACGTTTACTTGTTACACTTGTTGAACACCCCGGTGTAAAATGGCCAATAAGAGCTGTATCCGGTGGTTTGAGAATAAAATAATAAATAAAAATAAATACACTACTAAATATCTTAATGATCTCGTTTGTTTTCTACACCTAATTTCTGTACCAAACAGTGTATAGAAAAAAGAAATCACTTTTACCCCTACGCTTCTCATCCACTAATACGTTAACCCCTACAGAACCACCCCCAATAACCACAGCAATCAAAAACACTGCAGGAACAAGTGACTTTGTACGCAGTCACGCGCACGGGTGCAAAGTTAAACCTTTCGTTGCTGTTCAATCTCCGAAAACCTTCTCCTCACATGCGGCGAAAAGGTTAAAATGCGTTTCGTGGGCCCATGGAGCAGGTACTTCCAGGATGGGTGTGGTACACCCTCCGAAGACTCGCCAATCCGCGACCCTTTCCTCGACAAACTCACCCACGCAGGACCGTCTCCTCGACCCTACCAGCGTGGGACCTACCTCCCGAAAAGTGACCACTCTGACTTCATTTTGAAAATCTATCAATCAATCCGATCATCGAAAAATGATTGCCTGCATCGCAATCCTGCTAATCAAGCAATCAAGTACGTCGTTGAACCGTGTTTCTGCAATGAAAAATAACGATTTTGTTAACTTTGCTAAAATGGCCAATTTCCGGTTGTACGCAGCCACGTTTTTAGCAAAGTTAAGTATATCGTTATTTTTCATCGCAAAAACGCGGTTCAAAGACGTATTTGATTGCTTGATTGGCAGGAGTGCGATGAAAACAATTATTTTTTGGTGATCGGATTGATTTTCAAATTGCAGTCAGAGCGGTCACTTTTCGGGAGGTAGGCCCCCCCGCTGGTAGGCTCGAGGAGACGGTCCTACGTGGATGAGCTCGTCGAGGATTCCGGGTCGCGGATTAGCAACCTTTCGGAGTGCTTCAGCAAAAGTGCTGACCGCATGGCAGGGAGGAAGAAAAATTACGTCCACAGGAGTCTGCCGTGCGGGCGTTCTAGGTACATTCACAGCAATGAAAGGGTTAATTCTGTTCCCAATGCGGGTGCGTAAGGAAACCGGTTTCAGTCTCTCTATCGCGTCATTTCTCGAGGTATTCTGACACTAATAAATCATTGGCATGTTTCTGAAGCACAGCACTCAGGGGCGGATTCAGGATTTTTCCAGGATTTCTTTTTGATAGGGTTAAATATACCAACAGATGAAGTTCGCCATGAAAAAATATTTGACTTAGCCGGGATTCGAACCTGGATCTCCCGATTGCCGGTCAGGCTGGTTAACTAGTTCCACCACCAAGCCATTTTCTCAGAGCGAACTTTGGGTTTTACCAAACAAGAGGTCGACGTCATAAGTTCACACTCTGACAAGGGTCGTGCTTACCAAGCCACTGTCTGGGTGAAAAATCCTTATTTTGTCACTGGTCTGCGACGACGAATTCCAAAGCACTGCAGGAACAAGTGAATTTGTACGCAGTCACTCACACGGGTGCAAAGTTAAATACACCAACAGATGAAGTTCGCCATGAAAAAATATTTGACTTAACTGGGATTTGAACCTGGATGAGATACAGTTTCGAATCCCCGCTGAGTCAAATATTTTTTCATGGTGAACTTCATCTGCTGGTGTATTTAACGTTTTGCGTGCCATGGACATAATATTACGTCTTGTTAATCTTTCTTAAGATTGCCATGGACGTAATGTTACGTCTTTCTATTAAATTGGCTTTGTATGCGTGAAGCCGTAATATTTCGCCCGTCTTACTTTTCCAGTTTACTGCTTAGTGGTTCTGTTACTTCAAAAATCAACTGCTCGATGGGAAAAGAGTTCACTTTATGTCTTGAGGACGAAAAGTCCTCTCTAGCTACCGCCATCCTTATCTTAGGCTACTTTGTGTGAAAATTCTTTGCGCCAATGAACCGTTCGTTGAGGGTTTAATGACCCTTTTTGTCATCCAGGATTTAAAATGCTTTGCTTGGAACAATGCTTTTTCATGATTTCCATGCTTTAAGTAGTTCAATTGAGCGTAATAAAAAAATATTTTGCATGTTACCGTGGTACATCATATGTTGCAACTTTTTTTATTTTTCAAAAACTGTAGGTTTTCATGATTAAATTTTTAAATATATTTTCATCACAGACCACTCACTCAAACTTAATTCCATTGAATTAACTTACATATGGCTATTCAAAGCATTTCTTCCTCCCGGCTTAAATATCAACCGATAATCCCTTGCCTCATTCAATCAATTGCCTCAGCTCACTCTTTTCCCCCCCTCTTTGGACCCTACCTACCCCACTATTTCCCCTTCCCTCAGCTATCCTTTACCAACAGTCTCCTACCTATCTCTGAGGAAGGTGGCCACGCCACCGAAAATTCAGTACTTACTGTGCTTTTTATCATTTTTTTAGTGTGTTCTGTGATTCTACCCAACCTCGAGTGTTTTTAACGTTCATTATTAAAAATATATTTAAAAATTAGCAATAATGTTATTCAACTAATTCATAAAGAAGAGCAAAGGCCATTTTTATTGAAATATGTACACATCGATATAAATATACTTTTGATGCTAATGTTTTTAAAAAAAATTGTGAATTTGGCAAAAATGGCTGGATTTTTCAATAGGGCATAGAAATTAGCGGCCGGCACTCAAAAGTGTTAACCTCATCAATCAAATTTTATTTTCACACTCAGAGGAAGCCTCTGGTACACAAGGAGAAATACCAGTTGAAAGGAGACAATAAAAGGGTAGAATTAGTACAGCCAAAAATCAATTTTATTCATAATCCAGGAATAAATCTTAAAACAACGAAAGAATCCATGCCATCAAAATGAATGACAAGGCTACACTTCAAAAATACAAGAAAGATGAGCAGAATACAAGCATCAATCATCAAAAGATTTGATCAGAAGGCAAAATTGCAATCATAGTGTCCTATAATATACTGAAACATGGTGCTTTACGTCAAAATAAAAAAAAATGAGTGAAAACAGTAAACCCAAGTCAAATACGATCTGCTTACACAGGGTTCCCATCCTAATTTAATCATAAAATTCACTTTTTCCAGGTTTTCGCGGTCTAAATTTCGTCAAATTCACAGTCTCTTGATATGCCATTTTAGGTAGAAATATAAATCACGTAACATTCACCGGCCTCACGTTAACCAAAAATGTAGCGCACACAACAGGTGCCAAGAGTGCAAATGCAGCATTGAAAGTACTATCTCTCTCATGACATCATCGTTCGTTCGCAAAATTCAGGGCCGGCTAAAGGCTGTGAGTGGGAATATGGAGTGAGCAGGATGGCAGGGAAGTGAAGAAGTGTCTGATTTTTCTCCAGGGTCAATGAAAACTTTACTGGTCACCAGTCTTCCAATCACAGGCCTAAGATCAATGTGTCGCATGGCACACGGACCAATAACTGCGCTTTGAATACACGTGTCCAGATAAATAAAATTTATTAAAATGAATTAAAATTTAAATTAGTTTCCTGAATATCGTGCTCTTATTCTCCATTCATTTTCTCTGTGATTCTCTTTTAAATGGTAGGTAGTGAAATGATACGTTGTAATTTCAATCAATGTAGAACCATGAAATAAAATGTGATTAGTAAATATGGATAAGACAGCTATCGCTACTCGAATAAAATCATTTTAATCCTTTCAATGCATCACGTTTCATGAAATATGAATTATTTACGTATACCCTGAATGTTTTAACATTTTTAAGCTTTCACAATAATTATATTTTTCCTCAAAATAGTGCAAAACCAATGAAAATCCGATGACGAGATACACTCGTCATTGCACGGTTTGGCATCGCAAGTTCATGACGAGCTAGAGTCGTCATTACAGCGCAAAGGGGTTAATGAAAATCTTTACCGGTCACCAGTCTTCCTATCACAGGCCTAAGGTCAATGTGTCATCACGGCACGCGGGCCAATAACTGCACTTCAAATACACGTGTCCAGATAAATGCGTGAACGTTGTCTGCACGTGACTGCCTTGAAACATGATCGAAATATTGATTATTCTTTTAATCCGTCTATCATATTTCTGCAATCAAGTTTGAGAGATTTTTAAGATTTTATGACGAAATTCACGGCTCATTCACGGTTTTAAGGTTTTCACGGTTGAGTGGGAACCCTGATTACAGGATTGATGGCAAAACGATGAATACAAACTGAATGAGAAAATTCTCCACAAAAGAGAATACAATATTGCAGATGAGTTTTAAAATGTAATGGAAACACAAATTATAGGGAGCAAAATTTAATAGGCAAGAGATAATGGAACATCATTACAAAAAGACATGTGATTAATGTCGTAATGGACTGTACACTTCCTCATCAAGGCTGGCTACACACTAAGAGCCATTCCTTCTCATTCCCCAGTCTCTGACGAAATGAACTCATCCCACGTGCAAAACAGTCCTCTCTTCCCAAAGTTTACATTCGAGGGTGCTTTCAGTGCGGTGCTTTTGTTGTGGGGACCCGAGGATTTTCCTTGAGAATGACGCCCACTCTCGCAAAGGATTTGTTTCGTACACTTTTCACCTCGTTTGGGAAGAAAAACTTTCTTGCGATTCCCCCTCGAGACTTCACAAGAGACGCCAAAAACATTTATTTTAATATTCATTTTTATACTTCATTTTAATTAACACACTTAGAAAATTATTGTTTTCGCGTCCAAAAAAATCATGTTTTTGACGTCAAAAAACCCCGGATCTCCTTTGGCATGGTGTGTTTGTCAAGGATTGTTTTCTACGAAGGCTCATTTTAGGATTTTTTTTCCTTAAGGTGAAAATTGTCCTCTGAATTGTTTTTTGCAATTCTGCTTAACAAAGACATACGTGCCCAGAAATAGATTCAGTTTCCATTTTGTGACAGTTTCCGATTAACAGAGGGCACCGATGCACGTAAAATCCTATTGCGACCGCCAGAACCAATAATATTTTACGGATAAGACAGCTTTCCGCTCAATTCAGGTTCCCCTGAAGGCAAGTTAAGGATTTTTTTTCCTTAAGGTGAAAAATGTCCTCGGAATTGTTTTTTGCAATTCCGCTTAACAAAGACATACGTGCCCAGAAATAGATTCAGTTTCATTGTTTTGACAATTTCCGTTTAACAGAGGGCATCGATTCACCTAAAACCCTTTTGCGACCGCCAGGACCAATAATATTTTATGGATAAGACAACTTTCCCCTCGACTAAGGTTCACCTGAAGGCAGGTTTCACTGTATTAAGTGTTGTAATTTTCTCATACAACTTATGAACTTCTCCATATATCATTTCAGTCCTGTCCAAAATGGCATCCACGCACTCCTGCCTAGCTCTGGCCGTATCGGATGGAAGCGGACACTCCCCAGCCTCCCCTCTCGGGCCAAACTTTATTGACGTCACATCCTCCGCAGTTGACGTCACGGCCTCTTCCAAGCAGCGCAACAGTGTGTCACGTCCACACACCCGCGCCTAGAGCACCTCCGACGCAGAGTTCAACCAACACAGTAGACATTTCACCTCCTGCCTCAATGCATCCACAGAGGGCTTCAGAGATTCAATATGCTGATATAGAGTACCCACACTCGTCGTATGGTCAGTACTTCTACTGGATGATGCTTCCAGACGACGACGGGTAATCACTCGGCCTCTCTCATGTATCAATCACACCAACTTCAGAACTTTTGAGCGGTCCACATCCCCGGGGAAGTGTCGTTCGGTGTTCTCAGCTCAAGAAAGTCCGTTCGCAAGATCGTGATTGGCCACGTCTCGGCCAGCCCCTCTCGCCAGCAACTCCGCCACCCAATCAGCCTTCCCCGAGTCGGACTCCAGCACGCCAAAGTCCTTGCTCCATCATCATCCTCGCATTGATGTCTTCCAGGGTGCCAAGCGGGTCTTAATGCAGCAGCAACCTACGTATTGAACATAGAAAAAAATGAGTGATCAGTGTAAGAATAATCCAACAATCAAATCGTTACATTGATTGAGTGACAGTTTGTCCAGGGAATAAAACTTCTCTCTAATCCTGAATGGGAGATATTCTCACTTCTATAGGTTACTCTGGGGAGAGCTCTACCCCCAAACCACACCATCCTTGGCCCTTAAACTGCAGGAACGTTTTCAAACATTTTGTATGCTGACTGCAGGAAAAACGTTTTTAAATGTTTGGTCATTGCTCGACCACCTATGTCAGTTTCCCGAAATGTGCATAGCTTCCCGGGTTGAACCCAAGTGTACTTTTCCTTGCTGTTAAGCGAATCCGGCTTAACTCTTCCTGGCCATCCCTCCTAGCCTGGATAAGGGGGTGCCTAGCGGCATTTCATATCCTACTGCCCATTTCGTCTCGTTTCCTTCCTGCTCAACGCTGTTACAGTAAAACCTCTTTGCATCGTTATGGAGGGGACCAACATTTGGGCAATTTGATGTATGGAGGTTCACTATAGGGAGGTTTTAGTGATAGGTACCATTTTTTCATATCATTAAACAATGAAAGGCGTTAAAACAAACAATATTATATTAATGCGTTTATACAAACATAACCCGGGTAGCATTATTTAAAAAAGAAGTGGTACACCGTATTTCTCTTAACATAGTCTCCCTCTGAATATAGTCCCCCCCCCCCTAATTTTGAGGCTCTAGTTTCTGGAAAAGTAAAAAAAAAAATGCGTTTGAATATAGTCCCATCCTTTACTTTTACCACAGACATTTTTGGAAAAAAGGGGGGACTAAAAAAAAAAAAAACTGAATTCTGTAATTTATTTGGTATCAATCTATTTTGAAACACACTGTTAGCTTAGAAATTTTAAAAAACCCTTTACTACGGACTATTTTACCCACGTATATATCTTATGGAATAGTCTTGTGGGGATCAACAATGTATTTAAATAGTGTTTTTGTCATCCAAAAAAGTTTGTAAGAACAATCTGTAAAGTACACTATAGAGCTCACTGCAGGCCACTGTTTCCGAGATTAAATCTATTAATAGTACCTT
Organism: Ischnura elegans; assembly: GCF_921293095.1. Taxonomy (NCBI): domain Eukaryota; kingdom Metazoa; phylum Arthropoda; class Insecta; order Odonata; family Coenagrionidae; genus Ischnura; species Ischnura elegans. Next base: position 7,109,611 of record NW_025791659.1, read on the forward strand.
CTATTTATGTTTATCACTCTGTAATTTATGTTAAAAAGCACATATCAGATTTTGCAAAGAATAATGAAATCCATTCCTACGACACTAGGCTAAAATATGATATGCATGTGATGTCATCCTGCTCCACTAAACATCTAAGGAGTCCCAGAAATATGTGCATAAAACTTTGTAACAAATTACCAGCCGATATAAAACAAGAGGACAGATACAATGTGTTTACGAGAAAGTTATTTAACTTCCTCATCACGAGGTGTTTTTACAGTGTGAAAGAATATCCAGGGTTCCCACTCTAGCTTAAATATAAATTTCACGGTTTTTTCCCGGTTTTCACAGTCTAAATGTCGTCAAATTCACGGTCTGTTGATACGCCATTTTCGGTAGAAATGTCGATCACGTAACAATCATCGGCCGCACATTAACTACAAATTTAAAAAACACGACAGACCCTGTGAGTGCAAACGCAACAATGACAGTGCTATCTCAAATGACGTCACCTATCGTCGACAAAATGCAGGGCATGCTTGTGAGTGGGAAAATGGAGGATAGCAGGGAAGTAAAGAAATGTCTGAAACTCAGGCACCACACCACGTAGTCGCCTATCGCACTAGTTTCCCTGTTTGCAATTGCTGCGGGACTTGAATCCATGATCACGGAGCAGAGTCGCGTGCTGCGAGGCTTGGGAAACATGAACATGGTACTCCCGTGAATGCAGCTAGCTAGCTATTGCTTGAATTTCTAGGGGGATTCTAATACAAATAATAAGATTGGTGTATCCTAGCATTAATGAAGTTGTTCCGATGAGTTTGCATCCAATTTTTTTTAAAGGTCGTGGAAAATATTGAGCAAGAGTGAAAATCGTGCACGGATAATCCGCAACATGGAATAACCGCAGCCAGATAATCGAGAGTCTGCTGTATTTACAACCTCCTTGTACGCATTCCTTTTAATGTCACTCGGCATTTCTGTCGCTGTAATCATCTACGGTACAGTCTTCTGCCAAGAAAAAAGCATGGACGCTAATAGAAATTGTAATGCCATGACTTTATTTAGCAGGGTTCCCACTCTAACTAAATAATAAAATTATGTCGTTGAATGTCGTCAAATTCACGGCCTGTTGATATGCCATTTTGGGTGAAAATATTGCTAATGTAACAATCACCGGCCACACATTGACTACAAATTTAATAAATGCAATAGATGCTGAGAGTGCAAATGCAGCAATGAACGTGCTATCTCACATGACGTCACCTATCGTCGACAAAATGCAGGGCATGCTTGTGAGTGGGAAAATGGAGGGTAGCAGGGAAGTAAAGAAATGTCTGATTTTTCGATTGAACCAAATGGCCACAACTTATGATTAACGTGAAAATGACAGCATAATAAGGTGTATAAGAAAAAAAAGAGAGAAACATATATTGCTGAAAGTATCATTCCATGTACGTAATCACGGCTGCATCATTAATGGTCTCTAGTTGTCTTGGTACGATCTGCGGAGGTACTTTGGCCGTCTCGGGGGGGTCTCCTTGGTATGATAAGTGGAGGTTTTACGATATAAAGAGGTTCACTACTAAGAGGTTTGCCTTTAAATTTGCATGTAAATCAGACAGGACCGTAGGGGTGGTATGATGTATGGAGGTTTATGATGTAAAGAGGTTCACTACGTAGAGGTTTTACTGTATTATCAGGACTCCCACTGTGACTAAATTATAAAATTCACAGTTTATTCCAGGTTTTCACGGTCTAAATGTCGTCAAATTCACAGTTTGTAGATACGGCATTTTAGACAGAAATATTGATCACGTATCAATCATCAGCCGCAAATTAACTACTAATTTAACAAACGCGACGGAATTTGAATGCAAACGCAGCAATGAAAGTGCTATCTCTCTCATGACGTCACGTATCATTAGCAAAATGCAGGACCTGGTTGGGAGTGGGGAAATGGAGAGAGCAGGGTGGCAGGGAAGTGAAGAAGTGCCTGATTTTTCGCAAGGGTTAATGAATACTTTACCGGTTACCAGTCTTACAATCACAGGTCAATGTGCCGTCATGTCACCCGGACCAAGAACTGATCCGCGAATACACTTGTGTAGATAAATGCGTGGACAGAGTCTGTACATGACTGACCTTGAAATAATGATCGAAATATCGATTTTTCTTTTCATCAGTCAATCGTGGTTCTACAATCAAGTCTGAGAGATTTCTGGCGAAGGTTTCATGGCGAAATTCACGGCTCATTCACGCTTTTAAGGTTTCCACGGTTGAGTGGGAACCCTGATTACAGGATTGATGGCCAAACGATGAATACAAACTGAATGAGAAAATTCTCCACACAAGAGAATACAATATTGCAGATGAGTTTTAAAATGTAATGGAAACACAACCTATAGAGATCAAAATTTAATAGGCAAGAGATAATGGAACATCATTACAAAAAGACATGGGATTAATGTCGTAATGGACTGCAAACTTCCTCATCAAGGCTGGCTACACACAAAGAAAGAGCAATTCTTTCTCATTCCCCAGTCTCTGACGAAATGAACTCATCCCACGTGCAAAACAGTCCTCCCTTCCCAAAGTTTACATTCGAGGGTGCTTTCAGTGCGGTGCTTTTGTTGTGGGGACCCAAGGATTTTCCTCGAGAATGACGCCCGCTCTCGCAAAGAATGTTTCGTACACCCTTTACCTCGTTTGGGAAGAAAAACTTTCTTGCGATTCCCCCTCGAGACTTCACAAGAGGCGCCAAAAACTTTTATTCTAATATTCATTTTTATACTTCATTTTTACATCGCAGGCTTAAGGTCAATGTGCTGTCATGGCACACACGGACCAATTAATAGTTGCGCTTTCGAATACACGTGTTCAGGTAAATGCGTGGACTGTATCTGCACGTGACTCGGCCTTGAAACATGATCGAAACATCCTTTTTTTCTTTTAATCCATCTATCGTAGATCTACAATCAAGTTTGAGAGATTTTTAAGGTTTCATGATGAAATTCACGGCTTTTTCCAGGTTTTTTTCACGGTAGACTAAATTCACGGCTAATTCACGGTTTTAAAGTTTTCACGGTTAAGTGGGAACCCTGATATCTTATGTGATTTTGTTATTTCCTCACTCTTTCTTTTGACGTGTCCTATACACTTGCTCTATACTTTTATTTTGCACAGTGTCTTTTGGACTAATAAATTATTCTATTCTATTCTACATGCAGACATATACGGTAAGTAAGTGTGATATTCAAGAAATCTTAATATAATTCAATCTTGTAAGATTTAATTCAACCTAAAGAGGGTAAGGATTTACATTTCAAAATTTATTTATTTTATTCGCATCATTGCAAGACATTTGAGTGAAAGTTAAGTTCACTTTAGAGAGGTTTTAGTGATAGGCACCATTTTTTCATATCTTTCGGAAATGAAAGGCACTACTGTCTTTTACACTATTATATTTATGTGTTTAAACAAATATGCATGCACCAGTGGACATATGCCACTGGTGCATGCAGGTTCTATTTTCTGTGCATGCATTTGCACAAGTTGGGTGGTTACACGGTGCATTTTGGCGTTCATTCTCGCATTCATACATTTAGACCTTAACCCGTACGTGTTAATGTACTGTGTAAACTGGCCTTTAAAGGCCAGTATTAGATTTATTAGAAAAAAAATAAGTGTGAAACATTTATCTCAGAAAATGTCATTCCAAGTACGTAATCGCAGCTGCATTAACGGTCTCCAGTAATCTCAGTACAAGTTGCGGAGGTAGTTTGGCCGTCTCGGGGGTGTTACCTTGGTATGATAAGTGGAGGTTTTACGAGATAAAGAGGTTCATTACAAAAGGGCTTGCCCATAAATTTACACGTACATCTGATGGGACTTTAGGGGTGGTACGAAGTATGGAGGTTTACGATGCAAAGAGTTTCACTACGTGGAATGATATTTACTGTATCTCCGCAGTGAATCAAGATATTGAAAGAATTAAAACTTAAAATGAAATATATATTTCATTTCTTTAAAACATCTTACAACTGACTTACAGAAGATTCTCAATGAATGATGATTTTGAAAGAATTATTTGTGGATTTCTCCATATTCCGGGTTTTCGCCGCGTTCCGTGGTCAGAGGTGACGACACTTTCGCCAGGATTCCACCAGGCGTCTTCGGGTCGAAGTGGTGCTTTCGGAGCATGCTTGGAGCGAGTCTGAGCACAATATAAAATTTGAGGAAGCAAAAATCATCGCAAAAGAGAAGAGGTATTACCCCAGGCGGATAAGGGAGGCAATAGAGGCAATTAATCATCAAGCGTATTGTGGGAAGATTTTCGGATGAGAAAGTAAAAGAAAGGTGCTATATCGCTCTCGTCCGACCGCACCTTGAATGTGCAGCAAGCGTATGGGATCCGCTGCAGAAAGACTTAATCCGCGAACTGAATAAAATACAAAAGAAGGCTGCGCGTTTCGTCAAAAACTGCTGCGGGCGTACAGACAGTGTTACCCAGATGTTAAGCGAATTAGGCTGGGAGCCGTTGGAGGCTGCGCGCTAGGCTTAGATTGCTTGAACAATTGAGAATGGATATCTTTAAGAGCGACACAGAGAACGTAATATTAGAGCCACACTATATTTCCAGGTCCGATAGAAGCGATAAATTAAGAGATATGTTTTGCCGAACGGATAGATATGGGAATTCGTTTGTCCCCCGAACCATAAAGGACTTTAATAAACGCTAGTCCCAACCTCGTTAGAGCAGTTCATTTTTTTTTAGCTGTAAACAGGCTTTCGCAGGTTTTTCACCACCCCTTCTTGTGTGGGCGTTTTCCTGCAGTGGGTTTTTTCCAATGAGGACGACAGTCAATGTTTCCCACGTTCACTAACATCTTTTTACCCTTGGTCAATAGTAACTTTGTTAACTTATAATTTTATTTGTCGATTGATAATGGAAGTTCTATTTATTTTTATGTAATTTCATGAACAACTTGACAATGTATTAAACTGCATATATTTCATGTTTGACGAGGGGTTAGATGGAAGATGGGACTCTCTAGTCCCAATCTCGCCCAATAAAGACGTTTATTATTAATTATTATTATTATTAAACGGCTGGTGTCCTAACACCCCCTGCCACACGCCTTTTAGGCGGCTTGCGGGGTATTATGTAGATGTAGAGATCATCAAAACGTCCAAAAATTTCAATAGAGAAGACGGATACAATACAACCAACGCCTGGAAGAGAGTGTTTAGAAATCCAACCAATCACGGTGCAGCAGCAAGGGTAACCGGACAACAACACTGTGGCCGCCAGGAGGGAAAGCTATGTATACCCGGCAAAAACACCGAAAGCACCACTTCGACCTGAAGACGCCCGGTGGAATCCTGGTGAAACCGTCGTCACCTCGAAATCCACAAATTCTGCACGCCGCGGAAGACAAGCTGGCAAGAGTTGCTGGCTTGAATCGTTCATTTTGAAAGATTCATTCATGAACGACACGGCTCTAGTATCCGTAAGAACCTGTCAACCTACTCTATTTCAAATACAGTAGATTCCGGTTAATTGGGACATATCGAGACTTGTGCACTTTGCCCCAATTAGGCGAACTCTCTTGTATATGGGCATAAAAAACTTTGAAATGGTAGAAAGAAGACTAAAGAATCTTTATAATGCAACATAAGATTATTAAACTATGAACTGTTTCTAAATCAGCGAGTTAAGTTAATTTATTTTCATTTTTAACAATTTAGTTTAAAATATTTTTCACAGCCTCGGGCGACGCTGAATGAATGTTTTTTACTAACTCCTATTAACCCTTTCACGCCGAATGCCTCACCTGTGCGGTGAGGATTTTCTTCCATAAACAACGAATGCCACACCAGTGCGTCCTGAATGTTCTTACCCTAACCAACGAAGCCTGTGCGGCACAGGTCGAAAAAAGTGACCGTCGCGGACACAATAGACCCACGGACGCGGTCGCCCCTCACGATCCGCCTTAGCGCGAGTCCAGTCCCATCTTGGGCCGCTCAGATCGACCCTTTCCTATCCTCTCAACGCAGTCAACTACTGTTATTTGCAGTGTGTTTTCAAAAAAATATTTGTTCCTTACTTTTGAAATTCAATGCTAGAAATGAATTCATCTTTTTTTGCTGACCACATGGAAATTTCAAACGAAATTCTAACGTAAATATCAACAGAGTTATAGAACAACTAGCAAATATACTAAATCCGTCTATATAAACGTTAGAACTTCGTTTAAAATTTCTGCATGCTCAGTAAAAAACACAAAATTCATTTTGAATGTAAAAAATCGATGCGAACAACAAGCATTTGCTTATATTTTGCATTAACATTTTATCCAGTTGACCGCGAACTCGTGCTAGGAAGGGGCTTTTAATCCTTCAAGGGTCTGGGACAGAGGCCGAGGAAAGGGATCGGCGCCCCACTGAGTTGGGTCCAAAAATGGTTAGGGAGTGACCACTGCCTTCAGTTGACACGAAAACGCTTCGTACAAGGGAGTAAAGAAAACTTTCAAGAGGATCGTATTGAGGAAGAATTTCCCTGAACCAAGGTCCGGCGCGCAATGGTTAAAAAAAAGTCCTATCCTCTTGCGGATAGTATAACAACAAGAGCTTTCAAAATGGGGCAAGACAAGGAACATTTGTGAAAAATAAGAGTAAATCAAAGGAGGAAAATATAAAAAAATAGTATTCTGAAAACAAAAAAAATTTAATTTCATATAGAGTATATGTCGCCGACTCATGGCCCAATAAAGCGGCATGCTGTACCAATTACGCGGAGAATACTCTGGGATATCCCTCTATTGGGTTCTGTTCTTCAAGATCTGCCCCAATTAAGCGGCTGCCCCAAGTAACCGGTGGACCCATTAGACGGAATCTACTGTATTATGACGCATAGCAATTCACAGCGGTTATTAATTTTCATCTTAATTTAAGGCATCTCTAATCAGTTCTATCTATAATTGAACGACTTGGAGGATTTGAATCTTCCATCATTCATTTTGAACGATTTGGATTCGGCGGATTGAATCTTCCAACAACAATGCGGTTGCGAGGAAGGAGAGCTATGTATACGCGGCAAAAATACCGAAAGCACCACTTCGACCTGAAGACGTCCGGTGGAATCCTGGCGAAACCGTCGTCACCTCTGAGAACAAAATGCGAGGACAACACGGAAAATGGAAAAATCCACAAATTCTGTATGCCACGGAAGACTCCGAGACAACATAGTATTGGGTTTTCACTGCCAATTTTTCACCAATGCATATGTATATCTGCTTCATCCGCAGCAGAGTAACATGAAAGATGGGCTGAAAACCAAATCCCTATGGTCTGGTTCCACCTGCCAACAGTAATTGGAGGCTTAGCCAAAGGCCTCTCCAGGAATCTTCCTGCTTTGGTCCATTTTCTATATTATTTCTACTGTATAGATACCTTTTTCTCAACTTATACGCAACCAAACTCTACAAATGAGGTACCAGAATGAACAGAATTTATCAGAATTTAACATCTTCTATATTATTTCTACTGTATAGATACCTTTTTCTCAACTTATACGCAACCAAACTCTACAAATGAGGTACCCAGGCGAAGAGAGCATTCCACCAAAAGAGAGACCTGCTTACAGCGGGAACCTTAAATATGGAAGTAAAGAAACAATTTATAAGAACCTACATCTGGAGTATGCTCCTATACGGAAGTGAGGCATGGACAATGACCGTAGCGGAGAAAGCAAGGATAGAGGCCTTTGAAATGTGGTGCTAAAAAGAATGATGAAAATCAAATGGATCGACCGAGTTAGTTACGAGGAAGTCCTAAGAAGGGTAGGAGAGAAGAGAAGCCTCATGAAAACCTTAATAAGAAGACGGAACAACCTTATAGGCCACATCTTGAAACATGATGGCCTGATGAAGACAATCGTCGAAGGACAGGTGGAAGGCAAGAATGGAAAAGGAAGACCTCGAACAAAATATATGGAACAAGTAAAGAGAGATGTGAAGGAGAAGAAATACGTAGGAGTGAAAAGATTAGCTGATAGGAGAACTGAGTGGAGAGCTGCGTCAAACCAATCCTAGGATTGTTGACCAGTGATGATGATGATGATGAAATATTCCTGACGTTAACGGCGCAGAAACAGATACATTTGCTCATTTGCAACAATATCTCACATTCTTTGAATAACTTTTACCACAATGCGGCTGATTCCACATTCAAGTCTCCTGTTGATACGTAAGTATGAGTCATCATGTGCGTTTAACAGAGGATAGTGTAATCACTTCCAATGTTGTGTTTAAAGAGGTCCTCTGACCTCAATTTGTACATGAACATTCCAATTAATTTTGAACATAAGACCCTGCCTTTTTTTTTCTACATTTTAAAATTAGAAACGCACCTATCCCTCTGTGGACCTGCATTGAAAAGAGCGGGGGAAGCCTGCTGGGAGCGGGCGCAGCACGCTCGTTACTTCGTTAAAACTTTCTCGGGTACTCGTCGTGTTGAACAATAACTTTTGGGCTACGTCGCCGCGTCAATTCTTTTTGGGTGGCCCCAAACGTTTCCCGACCGATGCTGGTCGCTTTCTCAAGGGATTCTGAAAAGTTGGGAATCGGTACCTGCACGCTTTATCTCACTATCACCCAGCCCAAATAAATGGAGTGGTCAACACCTTGATTCACCGCTCCTGCACGATAAGTGACCAGAACAACTTTGCCGAAGAGAGGCGGAAGCTAGAGGCCATTCTACGGGGAAATGGATTCGAAGACAGAGTTATCTGTAGCACATTAGATAAAGTCACGCAAAAGAACAAGATCAAAAATTGCAATAATTTTTTTTAAAACAACTTACAACACTCGGGGAAGGCTGATTGGGTGGAGGAGTTGCTGGCAAGAGGAGATGACCGAGACGTGGCCAATGACGATCTGGCGAACGCACTTTCTTCAGCTGAGGAGATGGAGTGACGTTCCCTTCAAGACATGGACCGCTCAAAAGTTCTGAAGTTGGTGTCATTGATGCATGGGAGAGGCCGAGTGATTACCCGTAGTCGTCTGGAAGCATCTTCGAGTAGAAGTACTGAACATACGACGAGTGTGGGTACTCTAGATCAGCATATTGAATCTCTCAAGTCCTCTGTGGATGCATTGAGACAGGAGGTGAAATGCATACTGTGTCGGTTGAACTCTGCGTCGGAGATGCTCTAGGCGCAAGTGTGTGGACGAGACACACTGTTGCGCTGCTTGGAAGAGGCCGTGACGTCAACAGCGGAGGATGTGACGTTAATCAAGTTTGGCCTCGGAGAGGAGGCTGGGGAGTGTCCGCTTCCATCCGATCTGGCAAGAGCTAGGCAGGAGTGCGTGGATGCCATTTTGGACAGGACTGAAATGATATATGGAGAAGTTCATAAGTTGTATGAGAAAATTACAACACTTAATACAGTGAAACCTGCCTTCAGGTGAACCTGAGTCGAGGGGAAAGTTGTCTTATCCATAAAATATTATTGGTCCTGGCAGTCGCAAAAGGGATTTACGTGCATCGGTGCCCTCTGTTAAACGGAAATTGTCAAAACAGGGAAACTGAATCTATTTCTGGGCACGTATATCTTTGTTAAGCAGAATTGCAAAAAAACAATTCCAAGGACATTTTTCACCTTAAGGAAAAAAAATCCTTAACTTGCCTTCAGGGGAACCTTAATTGAGCGGAAAGCTGTCTTATCCGTAAAATATTATTGGTTCTGGCGGTCGCAATAGGATTTTACGTGCATCGGTGCCCTCTGTTAAATGGAAACTGTCACAAAATGGTAACAGAATCAATCCCCGGGCAAATGTGTCTTTGTTACGCGGAATTGCAAAAAATCAATTCCAAGGACAATTTAACCTTAAGGGCAAAAAATCCTAAATTAAGCCTCCGTAGAAAACAATCCTTAAAACGGATCAAGTGAAAGGTGTTGTTCGTTCACACGTTTAAACACAATGCGATGCAGTTCTTTTAATACAGCACACTCCCGATTTTCCGTACTAATGATGGGGGAGGGGGGAGACGGCACGAATAATCGGAAAACACGGATAACCCAAACTTTCACTTAAATGTCTTGCAATGTTCATAATTTAACTAAAACAAACATTATGCTATTATTGATGCAGTTAATCTGTTATTTAAGAGTGCTTCCCGTTCTCATTGAGAGCTTTCTTCACCAGTTCGCGATCTTTTTAGTGGCGATAACATGGTTGCACCTATATTATTAATGCTCCATGTAATGCCTGGTTTCGAAAACTACACATCTGTGGCTGCGTGATCACGGATAAAGAAAAGTGGTATATACGAATGCTTCAAAACCGCTGCTCGACGTCTGAAACTACACTGTCAGGCACCACGTCACTTAGTCCCATCCCGCTCAAGTTGCCTGGGTTGCCAACTGCTGCGGGACGTGAATATGTGATCACGGAGCGCGGTCGCGCACTGCGAGGCTTGGAAAACAGGAACACGGTGCTCCCGTGAATGAAGCTAGCGCGGGATCGCTTCCGTTATACGAAGGGGATTCTAACGGAAATAACAATTTCGGTGTATCCCAGCATTAATGGAGTATTTTTGACGATTTTGCGTCCGATTTAAATTTTTTTAAAGATCGCATAAAAATTGAGCGAGAAAAAAAATCATGCACGGATAATCAGCAACTCGGATAAACCGCAGCCGGATAATCGGGAGTCTGCTGCATTTCATAATAATTTCGTCTACATGTGGACTATGAGTAAAACCAACCTTATAGGCAGCGCATGTAATAGAAGCGATATGACTTTCACTGTCTTTTATGAATTACCAGGCCTTAAGTTAAGCGCAATACTGTCTTATCTGGAAAAAATAATGGATCTGGGGGATTCCACTAAAGAGAGGTTTCACTGTATACATTTAAGGTTAAAAAGTAAAAAAAAAGCTTCATAATTAGGGCTGTCGATATGAGACCCTCGGTGCAGTTTGTCTGGCCTGGGTCGAGAGTCTTGACGAGAACTCTTGCCGCTTTGAACGATTCGAGTGGAAAACGTAGATTCAATTCATTCGGTGCCCTTGAATCGTTCATTTTGAAAGATTCATACGTGAACGACACGGCTCTAGTATCCAAGAATCTATCAACCTACTCTATTTCAAATATTACGACGAATAGCTTTTCACAGTGATCTCTGCATCTCTAATCAGTTCTATTTCTTATTGAACGACTTGGAGGATTTGAATCTTCCATCAAATCGTTCATTTTGAAAGATTCATTCATGAACGATACAGCTCTAGTTACATTTTGCTGCTCATTGTTGGAATGGCTTTATTAAAATATTGTGCTGTTGTGGATTGAATACATAAACATATCAATTTGATTCAACTCTTTTATTACAACCTATAGTCCTGCTAATATATCTTAACAGGCACCAACTGGATAAGTTACGAAATGAAACTTATCCATCACACAAGCCCAGGCAAGACTTGGTTCGCCAATTACTGCTCCATCAATTATCAAAGGAATGGAAAAATCACAGCAGAAGATTCGAGACAATCCTAAATCTACAATAAATACTGGGAGCAAACACTTTTTCTATTTTTTTTTCGGTTTGAAGTCAACTTGCCATCATCAACCATTTCCGGATTAAGGACATCGTTTAGAGTATATTAAAAGAAAACATTCGCAAATTGAGGCGTATCAATTGCATAATTACCGACCAATGTATTACTGAAATGACTATGCCGTAAGGCCAACAAGAAATCCTTAACTGCCCTCGATATTAGATGATTTCGAAATGGGAAAATTCCAGAAGAATTTTCTTGTTGAAAGGTGAAAAACAATCCTACTTCATTTATATGGTTACTAAAAAATAAGGGGTTGCTAAAGTCGTGTTACATAGTTCTTTTCGTAGGATATTATTCTTTACTTCTTCTTTCCACAACGCACCGGGTTAATGATAGTATATGTTCACTGTTATTATGAGTTTTCATGATATTGTACTCCTAACTTATATTGAGTCGGGTTCCTCACCGGTGAATAATTAATTACAGAAGTAGGAATACAGATTGCTAAATTATACTTAGATATAAAAGGAGCACATACCACTTGAGGTCCATCCACGAGTCCATCGCACTTGTCCGCTATCATCCACGTCGCCGTAGGTCCGAAGGTCACTTCCTGTTACCTGATATCGCTGACTCGCTGATATCTGGATCACCTGCTTCCGTTCAAGTACACCACGCCGCGGACAAGTCCCGATCACGGTCTTAGAATATGAGAAGGTCTGGACACTCTCCGTTTAGGTATGGTCATTTAATGAAGCCGTTTCCCGTTGAGGCCGGTAGGGGCGCCACCTATCCTGAAGGGCAAGTTTCCTACGTATCTGTATACGATACTTCAGTAATTATGAACTAATTTGTGGCAAAAATGAATATAAACACATCGACAGTGGTTACTAGTTAACAAGTTAATATGCACTTAACATCTTATAGCGAAAAATACCTAGAAATCGTTCTCATACGTGAGTATTAATAAAATGGAAGGCGTTGGATTTCAGCTTCTTCTGCTTCCATACCTTTGTAAAATCAGTTACAGCCATAACGAAAGATTGTCAGCAGTTAAAACCTTATGTAGTGAGGAAAGGTATTTTTAAGGAAATAATTATTTATAGCTATCTTGTTGAAAACCTTAATATAAGTTGTCATAGAAGCTACGTACGCACCATTGCCTCTGAGCCCATCGGCATGTTTCCACGGCCTTATAAGAATATAGATGTTATTCCTTGCTTTCAAACACTATTAACAAATATAATATCAGAAACGCAAATGGCTTCTTACCAAGGCCGAAGTGAAACACTTCTTATGAAGTGACGTATGTTAATGTTTTTAATCTCCTGAGTCTCGATCATGTGATAAAAATGATGGCAGGGCACAGCAAACCTAAAAAAATGATTCTATCCTAGGGACATTTTGCGGGTATAGAATAGGGTAGTTTCCTTCATCAAAGAAAACAAAAGGCAATAATTGCGATTCGTTACCCACCATTAGTGTTTTCATAATATACAAATTAATTTCGTTTTAGAAATGCCGGTTTAGACGAATGGCAATGGTCCATTTTTATCCTCATTTGAAAAGGGCCAGATTGGCGCCCATGCGATGCCACTCCACGTGACGTCACAGGGACCTAGTTTCTACATGAGAGGATAGGAGTTTTACATCGTCTGAGATTACCGATGTATGCATGAGTCACAGAGCTCAGGGAAACATGTCTTCATAATCACTTATTAAAACTGGCTAAGGTCGGAAAGTTTTCTTCATTTGATAAGGTATTAATAATCCTTATTTAAGCCAAGCGCTACCACCCAGCAGGGTACTCAGCTACCCGCTAGCAGCCTGCGACGTATCAGCGCTAAGCCTCGCCTCAAGGTCACCTCACCGGGCGGGAGGGGGAACCAGAAATACGACGTACGGAGAGATTTCCCGGCACTCATACTTACGCGTCGCGTTTTCGCGCGCTTGAAAATTTTCACTTTTCATTTAATCGCGAAAAATAGATATTGTCATTAAAAAATCTAAAAGCGTGAAATACGTACTCCAGGAGTAATAATCTTTCGATTTAGGCAATAAAGAAATGATAGGAAACCACCCTATAGGCATATTTAATCGTTGAACAGGGTGAATAATTTCCGGAAGTACCATTATTACCGTTAAAGGCTATTTTATAACGATGCTTGCCTTCTCACCAAAGGAATAATTTGAGATTTAAGGAAGTAAAATACCATATGAAAGATAATAACGAAAGAGATTTTGCAAATAATTTCCGAATAAACTTCCACGAAAACAGTGCAATGGATATAATCCAAGGGATTTGCGGATGTCTGATCACTTTCAGGTGCTGGCAAATCTGAAATATTATCCCTCGCCCAAAAATAAGATGAGTAGTACGACAGAAACCACAGGCTAATACTGCTAATACGCGGTAAATGTACTTTTCATGAGAGTTGCACGCACCATCAGGGGCGGATCCAGGATTTTTTTCTGGGAGGGGCACAATCAAGGCCGTATCCAGGATTTTGTTCTGGGTGGGGCACAAGGATACCTCGTAATACAAAACGAACGCAATGATAATGGGACCGTATTAAAAATCTTGCATATTTTTTAGGGTCTGGCGGGGGCACGTGCCCCCATGCCCCCCCCCTGGATCCGCCTATGCGCACCATCGATAACAGCTGCATTAAAAGAAATCATCGAAAGAGGTATTAAGAATGAAAACGGTTCACATTTTTCCAACTTATATAATGTACACACACATCAAATCTACATTTCCAGAATGATTACACAATGCTATTGAAACTGAGATTATTTATACAATCAATGCAAGGTAATGTCATGAAAAATAAATTTTCAGTACTCACAATTTAACATTTCTATTAATTCTTTCTATTACTAATTTCTATTTCTAATTACTAATCATTCTAAGAGATTCAATTTAGTAGGAGAGAATGATGAATAGTTGATGAAAGCCGTCGCACATCTTGCATTTTCTCAGTGTTACTTCATTCCTCCACTGTGAATGACATTGAACACTGGAACAGCAGAACCTGTAATTTAAAATATGTATAAATTTTGCAGCTTTAGCACACCAAAAAAAGGAATCGTACAGCTATTTCATCGCTTCTCTGGGTCCTCGGGGACTCTAAAAAGCGAAATCCCCGAAGTCTTGTGGTCATAACCAGTGGTGCAACGCGGTACCACACATGTCCACGGCATTTTCCTTTTTTCAGTAAATCCGCGATATATATCCACGAAATATTAATGTAGAACAATAAAGAAATAATGCAGAAGACTAACATTCGAAAATAAATGAAAAATAAATCTTAATTAATTACAAAAATGACTATTTCCACTCACCTGTAGTATGCGCTCAACAATACGGAAATTAACTTACCCGCTAATTCTTGCCCTCCAGAATACGTGGCGCCGCCCCGGCAAACGTGCGGCAGGTTGAGGAAACGACTTCAATAAAAGACCATGGGTTCCCAATGGAGTGGGATAGGAAGTGTCATGGGGCTGGTCCCGATGTATGAAACAACGAAACAGTCGAGTGAAGTTAATCGCAATGTTTGTTTGTTCATGGTCCATGAAATATATAAATATATATAATAGGACCATGTGTTTGTCATTGATGTTGCGTGTTTGTTATCACTATAATGCATGTAATGTAATTTTTTTCTTTTCTTGATTTCGTGGAATAATGAATGTTTTTGCTACAGTATTGTCCTTCACATTTGTTATTGTGCTGTCAAAGCTGATACGCATATCGGACGTACTGTTGTATTCGTACTATTTCCTTGTGTCTTAAGTAATGGGCTAAGATAATTTCATTATTATATATATTGTAATTACGTAGTGTGTCTTGAATGTACACCATGGAAAGTCTGAAGTCAGAATTAGTTGCTGTTAAAGTTGAGAAAGTATACGTGTGTAGGCTTTGTATGGTGGATCGTGAAGATTGCCTAAATATATTCCATACTAGTGTATCGTGCGGTGTAATGATTGGCACGTCCATACAGGATTTGCTATTTTTAAAAGTAAGTGTTTAGTGAGTATCAATTCAAAAATTTATTTTGTACATAAGCTTAATGGGAATGGGCCACCTTTGATGAAAATAATTTTTATTTATTTATTGTGAACGTCCTTAATGATCCAAATTGTGAAGTTTCCTTCTTACAACAGTTTAATGAGATAACACGCATGCAGCACACCATACGATGATCTTAATATTCAGTTCCAACTATAATCAAAACAAACTGGTTAGAAAGAATACGAAAATAAGAATAGCTTGGCAACCAAAATTTCTATATTGAAAATTGCTATATTAGCATCCCCCTAGATTTGAAATATTTTCCCAATTTATATTTTCCCCTAACGCGCAGAAACGTGTGTTGCCTATAGGCTTAGTAAACATATCAGCCTTTTATTCACTTGATGGCACGTATTTAACATTAAAAATCTTTTTCTGCATAAGATCGCACAGAAAATAATAATTCTTAACCTCAGTATGTTTCATTCTACGGTACTTATGTTTTAACAATAAGTGAATACAGGACTGGATGTCCTCAAACAAGGTTAATGGCTTTTTTTATACCTATGCACAAGTCTTCTAAAATTCCAATTGTTAATTGGGTCTCACATGCATCCTCACACAAAGCTAAACGTTCTGCTTCTGTTGAGAATGAGGTACACCTAATTAATTCCTGTATTGGTGCCTTGTAAATTGTTCTTGATTATGTTTACGCACTGTTTTAAGGAATTTGTCAACCTGAGATTGAAGTACTTTTAATTTTAAAAGTTTTACATGTCTATCCTCAATTGCAATGAATATTTAAAAAAAATATTTATTTAGGCTGCAATCCATCAATTTCGAACTTTCATGCTTACAACGGATATATATTCAATTTACTTTGAAAATGGTATTTGCACGATTCATTTCCTACAAACACAGAAAGTATTAAACCCGTATTTTGAAATCCATAAAATCCCAATTATATCTAGAATTAATCTCATTCAAAGGGGTTGCTATATCCACGATTTCCCGCGAAATTATCAACAGCAGCTACTGTTGACCGTTCCAAAATCACTGATTTGCTTACAGTGGCAGTACTGTTTTCCGTTCCGTTTTGCAGCAGCAGTAGCAGTACTGCTAGTGAATTACGGAACGCGCCTGTCTTCTGCTAATCTTGCGACATTTGCAACCAAATGCTTCCACATCAAAACCAGAGGTGGACTTCCATCTTGAAGCCCACCTCTGGTCTCTCCAGAGGTGGGGAGAAATACCAAGTCAAGAGTGGAATATTACGAAATTTTGGTGCAACATTAAAATGATAAAAACCCTTGCTTATCCAGGGTTGTTTCTGGGTGATATAAAATTGCGAGAGTTTTATTCTTGAAGAAGTGAAAAATTTCCTCTCGAACATTAATATTATGGCAGCTACACATTTCACCACTATATTTTGCATCATAAAAGAATACGTAGTGTGATTGCTTTCCTGAATGTAGCTGAAAATGCATGCATCTTTTAACTGAATCATTTCAGCTTCGCGTTTCCTTGCCATGGAAATATTTTAATCTACGTGGGGAGTTCAATAGGGTAGTTTCTTCAATCACGAACCTGCCGCTTTTTCCTCCATCAAAGAAAACGAAAGGCATTGCTTGCGATTAGTTACCCATCATTAGTGCATTCATAATATAAAAAATTATTTGGTTTTAGAAATTCCCCGTTAAGACGAATGGCAAGGGTGAATTTTATCCTCATTTGAATAAGGCCAGGTTGGTGCCCATGCGATGCCACTCCATGTGACGCCACAGGGACCTAGTTTCTATGCGAGTAGATAGGAGTTTTACATCGTCTGAGATTACCAATGCATGCACGAGGCACAGAGATCAGGGAAACATGTCTTAGTAATCACTTATTAAAACTGGCTAAGGTCGGAAAGTTTTCTTTGTTTGATAAGGTATTAATAATCCTTATTTAAGCCAAGCACTACCAGCTAGCAGAGTACTCTGCTACCTGCCAGCATCCTGCGTCGTATCAGCGCTCAAAGCCTTGCCCCAAGGTCACCTCACCGGGCGGGAGGGGGAACCAGAAATACGACGTACGGATATATTTCCCGGCATTCATACTTAAGTGTCGCGTTTTCGGGCGCTTGAAAATTTTCACTTTTCATTTAATCGCGAAAAATAGATATCGTCATTTAAAAATCTAAAAGCGTGAAATACGTACTCCAGGAGTAATAATCTTTCGATTTGGGCAATAAAAAAATAATAGGAAACCACCCTATTCGTAACAGGGATGCCGGCTTACAAAAAATATTGGGGGGCCCATGCCGGGGGCCTTGACCCGGGAAATTTTATAAAGATGTAGTGAGATTTAATTTTTTAAAGCATTTTCGAAGAGTGGAGGGACCGTAAATCATATGTATGGAACTTCAAGGAACTTCAACGAGACTCCAGGGCGGGCTCACAATGTGACTGACACTCCTGGGGACAACCCTGCCCCAGCCCAGTGAGAAATGGGTGGTGGAATCCACGTGGAACCCACGTGGAGATGTAACGTGGATACCACGTGTTTTTGGTCGTGGAATCAACGTGGAACCCACGTGGAAATTTTGTGGAAAAATTAAAACAGCAGTAGGTGCTGTCCTAAAACCATTAAAACCTCAACCACTCTATATCTAAACCTTCTATATATGTGTTTACGATTTTTCATGTGCTCTCATGGCTGCCTTTCCACGAATTATATAAAAATAGAATGTGCGATACATTTTCACATAACTAGCGTGGTTTCAGGATGATAAATGACGCAATGTCACCAGAGAGTTAAGTTCCACAAATTAGAAATTCTGTTTAACATTTTATGCTAATTACCACAAATCCACTTGAAATCAACGTGGATGCCACGTGGGTCCAACCACTCAATATCCACCACCACCAAATATCCACCACTCAACGTGGGTTCCACGTGGATTCCACCACCCATTTCTCACTGGGAGGAGTGTCAGTCACATTGTGAGCCCGCCCTGGAGTCTCGTTTCCACTGATTCCACGTAAATATTTAGTGTACGACTAAAGTTTCAACATGGCACGTCATCGTCTGGTGAAAAAATCGTGTAGAGAAGTATTGAACAATAAAAAGTTATGGTACTTTTTCACACTATTTATTCAATACGACCGGTTTCGTCGCAGAGGCGACATCATCAGGTACAGGAATCGTTATAATAATAGTTATTTTGTTGTTGTTTATCTGGTTGCTGTTACGCGTTGGTAGGGGAGGGTTGCGTTGGGGTTGGAGCGTTACTCAGCTTCAGGGGAATAATTTCCAAGAGTTTACAAAAATATTTTCATTTGCTAAAATTCCACTCTTGATGTGTTTCCTAATCTCCAACTCCTCCAAGCAGTCCATCCTTCTTCCCTTTTTCTCAAGGTGGAGAATTTCCGGAACAAAATCGCTCCTGTGGTCACTCTCCCATAGTTGTTTCGCGAAATGCGATTTTTCTAACTCCCCGTTTCTCAAATGCCTTCCGTGTTCCTCTGTTCTTAATCGAAACGAACGTCCAGTCTGGCCTATTTAAGTACAAAGTAACCTTATCGTTCCGATTAAGAACACGTCTTGAAGAAATCGTGCGAAAAAGTACCATAACTTTTTGTTGTTAAGAATGGATTTTCACAAGCAAAGCCAGAAACAATCGAGTTTATCGTTAAGGAAGATAACTCCATTTGAAATTTAAAAATGGGCAAATTGACATCTTTGACGCTTCCATTTTTATCCTTTCCGCGACTGTGCGCGGTAACTCGGTTACCCCAAATTTTGTCAACCAATTAACAGCCAAATTTGTTTTTTTTTATATCTTTACTTTATTCGTGTCCGTCTGCATCCCAAAAGTTAGGAAAACACGCATTTTGAATCTCACGACGACCACGATGTCAACCGTGAGCCCCAGATGGGGCTCGAGGTGTTTGTGTCCATTGTTCCCAAGTGACGCACATTGGCAATACAAAACGTCGATTATACTATTGCATACTAACCAGAAATGATGAAAAATCGACCCAGTCGGAGCCACAGGGAACAACGTCTTTTATGCTGTCAAAAATCACCTTTTCCCTGTACGACCAAAAAAAACGGAGACCTCTGAACGGAAACGAGCTCGCGTGCACATATCAATGCATGCACGTTATCACTCTCCCGTAGATGTTTCGCGAAATGCAATTTTTCTATCTCCCCGTTTCTCAAATGCCTTCCGTGTTACTCTGTTCTTAATCGGAACGAACCTCCAGTCTGGCCTATGTAACAGTTCTCACAGTCACTGCACTTGAGTCTGTAAATGCCACTTCTATCATTCATGTCAATTTTAAAGCCAGAAACGATCGAGTTTATAGAAAAGTATTCATGTGAATTTCGTGTAATGGTTAACTGTGGGTTCCAGTTTTTTAATTTAATCTTCTTCTTTAATGGAATGTGCTCTGCAAAATGTCTTGTTTAACCTTCTGTCGGGCGCATTGAATCTGACAGGCACAGAGCAATGATTTTCATCGTTGTGGTTTATTTATGGAGTATGTTTCTCTATGGAAGCGAGGCTTGGACGTTGACAGCAGCAGAGAAGTCAAGAGTGGAAGCATTCGAAATGTGGTGCTACCGAAGAATGATGAAGATAAAATGGATTGACCGTGTGAGTAACCAGGAAGTGCTAAGGAGAGTGGGAGAAAAGAGAAGCCTCCTAAAAACATTAAGCAGAAGAAGGGACAACTTAGTTGGCCACATTTTGAGGCACGATGGTCTGATGAAGACAATCGTTGAAGGACAAGTGGAAGGGAAAAAGGGCAAGGTACGGCCCCGAATGAGTTGTATCGGACAGGTTATAAAGGATGTAAAAGAGAATAAATATGTATCTATGAAGAGATTAGCGGATAGGAGAGAGAAATGGAGAGCTGCGTCAAACCAATCTTAGGATTGTTGACTAATGATGATGATGATGTGGTTTATTTTAAGTTGGAGAAACGATATCAACATTTCGTTTGATGAAAATTTGGAAATTTTTTTTCCATGTGACCTATGTTTTTTCGATATTCATGTGCTATACTACACCACGGAAATCGATATCTACCTCTTGTCCATTTAAAAAATCAAGGAATGGGTAAAATTGAATTTGAGACAACTATTTCTAATGTGAAGATGTCGTCCTCTCCATAAAATATCAATGAAATGTACCAGTTAAATATTTACCCCGTTATGAAACGAAGAAGACGACCGTTTCACCGTTCCCATAGTTTTTCACCTTGTTTTTCTTCACTCTTTCGACCGTAGAAGCTAAATGTTTATGTTTGAACGATTTTTAATGATTCATTGTTGTAGTCGAATGACCATAGACCATGAGTAAAACGCTATATTTCACGACCCAATGGAGCTTTTGAAGAAATGCATAAAAATGCTTAAAAGTTCAGTGTTCTACCTTTTTGTGCGGCGTTAGTGGTGACCCTTATAGTGTTGTACATATTTTTTGTTTTAAAACAATTGATATCAGGTAGCTCCAGATAAGGAAAACAGTTTATGCATAAAGTACCGAAATATTTTTGAATCAGGTGCATTTAACCCTTTCGCGCCGAATGCCACACCTGTGCGGCGAGGATTTTCTTCCATAAACAACAAATGCCACACCTGTGCGGCGTGAATTTTCGTAACTTAAGCAACGAATGCTGCGCCTGTGCGGCACAGGTCGAAAAAGTGACCGTGGTGGGCACAATAGACCCACGGACGCGGTCGCTCCTCGTGATCCGCCTTAGCGCGAGCCCAGTCCCTCCTTTGGCCGCTCAGGTCGACCCTTTCCTATCCTCTCCACGTGGTCAGCTACTGTTATTTGCAGTGTGTTTTCCAAAAAAATATTTGTCGCTTACTTTTGATATCCAATGCTATAAATGAATTCATCTTTTTTTGCTGACCACATGGAAATTTCGAACAAAATTCTTACGTTAATATCAATGGAGTTATAGAACAACTAGTCAATATACTAAATCCGTCTATATCAATGATAGAACTTCGTTTAAAATTTCTGCACGCTCAGCAAAAAACACAAAATTAATTTTGAATGTAAAAAATCGACGCGAACAACAAATATTTGCATATATTTTGCATTAATAATTTAGCCAGTTGACCGCAGACTCGTGCTAGCAAGGGGCTTTTAATCCCTCAAGGGCCTGGGACAGAGGCTGAGGAAAGAGATTGGCACCCCACCGAGTTGGGTCCAAAAATGGTTAGGGAGGGAACCACTGCCTTCAGTCGATGCGAAAAAGCTTCGTACAGTGGAGTAAAGAAAACTTTCAAGAGACTCGTATTGGGGAAGAATTTCCCTCGACGAAGGTCCGGCGCGAAAGGGTTAACTTTTCGTGGGGCACAACAAATCTGACAATCAAAGTGAGAGTGTTTTTTTCATTTCCCTGTGGTATAGACCAGGGCTGATTTAAGGTCATCGTAGGCCATAAGATATCATATTATAAGCAATTATCCATGAAAAGAATTATTGGCCTTGGCCATAAATACAAACAAACACCCAATGGTCCTTCGTGAGGTAACTAATATTGCAAGTAATGAAAGACGATTTGCAATTTTCCACAGAAATAAATTTAATCCGACCCGAGTTTTGATGTTACTACATCATTTTCAAGGTACACATGGTGGTAAGCAGGGGCGGATCCAGGATTTTTTTCTGAGAGGGGCACAAGCAAGGCCGTATCCAGGATTTTGTTCTGGGTGGGGCACAAGGATACCTCGTAATACAAAACGAACGCAATGATAATGGGACCGTATTAAAAATCTTGCATATTTTTGAGGGTCAGGGGGGGCTACGTGCCTCCGTGCCCCCCCCCCTGGATCCGCCTATGGTGGTAAGTGCAGTTAATTTATGCATATTTAGGAGTTAAAGTGCGTATAATTTAACTGCACTTACCACCATTTGTACCTTGAAAATGATGTAGTTACATTTAATGCAACCCGAGTTATTTTTGTGGATAATTGCAAATCATCCTTCATTATGAATCAATTCCGGTCCATCTCGCTTGATTCCTCGAATTTTATAATATTGCAAGCTTACCCTCAAATGTAACAACGTATGTGAGTAGAAATAGGGGTATGTTTTTACAAAAATAACTTTATACAGTAATGGGTTAATGGCGGTAAGCAAGATATAGATTGGACCCAGCCAGGGCCGTTTTAAGGTCATCGTAGGTCCTAGGGGCTTTCAAAGTCGTAGGCCCTCCCCGACTTCATTTTTAATATTTTTCAAAATTGCACCCACACTTCTTTGCGATTTTAAATCTAAATTCACTTTCCGCATTGTTAATTATTCTATGCAGACTCTATGCAGTGATGATGTAGTAATTCCGGTGCAACATCGTGTGCTTCGCATTCGTTGTTTATTGTTAATCGTGTGCTTCTCTTTTCTTAAAAGGTTTCAAAGTAAGTTTCCTTTTCTAAACTCAAATTGATAAAAACGTATCTTCGGTCAAAGATGGGACAAACACGACTATCCTCCCTGGCATTACTTTCAATTGAAAAGGCTTTGATGAGTGAAATGACATTTGACGATGCCATATGTGACTTTGCTAAGACAAAGAGCCGAAAACTTAACATACTGTAATTTACAGATCTACAGCACTGCAGCTTGACTTGCTCAGGTGCTCATCTTACACGGTTACATATAGTTACTTTAATACAAACATTATTAAATTTTACTGGCATTCTGAACTTGCTTTCACTGTATGTTATGGCTTTCGTAGGCCCTTGAAAAGTCTGTAGGAGCTAGGAACGGTGCCTACTGTGCCTAATTGATAAAGCGGCGGTGGTATAGACACATGGTGATTACAGTAGCTTTTTCTATTGACATGCTCCATGCAGCCTCTAGTGTTTCTCTTTCATGCCAACATATCAGTGTCGGATTATTCAGCATAATTAAGCAAAATAAAAGTGCAGTACAGTAAAATAAAAGCGTCATTAGATAAATTAGATGGCAAAATAAAAGGAATTAAGGAAATAAAACTTTGTAAGGTTCACTGTTGTTTAATTAAGGGCACGACCCGGGTTTCGTAACTTGGTTCCATCGTCAGGTGACTGAACCTGCATGCATCATACATTTATACACAAAGTACACAAGTGACTGTGAGGACATCTTTCGGAAGGTTTAGCTCTCGTCTCCTCACCCACTTTAACCCCGCCCTCCCCTGGCTGGTCAGATACCTATCCTCACAGGAAAAAACCCTCGTCCCAAATCAAGGCTGCCCCTTCTCCCCCCCCCTCTCCCTATTTCAGTCCATGTTTAACCCCCACCCCCGCCTTCCAACTAGTCCTTTTCCTTTCCGACAGATGTCCTCACAGTCACTTGTGTACTTTGTGTATAAATGTATGATGCATGCAGGTTCAGTCACCTGACGATGTAACTAAGTTACGAAACCCGGGTAGTGCCCTTAATTAAACAACAGTGAACCTTACAAAGTTTTATTTCCTTAATTCCTGTATGGAGAGGTTTCACAAAGTAAAGCCTGAAGTTATTAGTTACATTTTGGCAAAATAAAAAACTGATCTTACGGTATTCAGATGCTAGAATATAATAATATATTTAATAACCGTAAGATCATGTTATATTGAACCTCGCCGGATCGGTCCAGGTCCATATGTCGATGTTTAAAGCGGTGTAAACGTAGCACATAAGACATTTTCAAAAGTTCTTTTGATGATGAACACAATGGTTTATTAATTATTCTGATGTCTTTTAAAATAGCTTCGAAATTATACTTTGTGCAAACCACGGTTTTCATCAAAATTTGCCCAGCCGCCCTTTTTCAAAATGGCTGCCAAAAAAATAGCATGGCTTGTAAATTTTTTTCAAATAGTGTTTTGTGATTGTCTACTTGTAGGGAACCAATGATAAAAAAAATCAGAACAATTAAAATTGTCGAGCAACAACTTTTATTTGCATTGGGTGATTTGAAATGGAATGACCCTACCATGGGTAATCTTCGACCTGGAGACGCTGGCACTGGCAGTGGCACAGCAAGGGGGGTTTAGGGGGTAAAACCCCCCCCCCCCAGAGCCTAGAGAAACTTTTAAGTTAAATCCATTTTACTTGATTGCAAAAATATTACTTATAGAATAGTGTAAGGAGTAATATCCCTCAGAAACTCACTATTTATTTCTAAAATTTTTCTGGGGAGGGCCCCCATATCTCCCAATTACCCTGGTGGGTATGCAATACCCCCTGACACCCCTGTATTAGTTGTGCCTAAAACCCCTCCTTGCCTTAATAGGGTGGTTTCCTATTATTTTTTTTATTACCGAAATCGAAAGATTATTACTCCTGGAGTACGTATTTCACGCTTTTAGATTTTTAAATGACGATATCTATTTTTCACGATTAATTGAAAAGTGAAAATTTTAAAGTGCGCGAAAACGCGACGGCTAAGTATGAATGCTGGGAAAAGCCCGTGTGACGTCTGGCTGCTGCTGTGTGAGGCCACCTGGGTGCGAGGCTATGAATGCCGCTACGATGCAGGCTACTTGCTGCTGAGCATGGCGGTATGGTAGAGTACCCTGCTAGCTGGTAGTGCTTGGCTTAAATAAGTATTATTAATACGCTATCAATCGAAGGAAACTTTCCGACTATAGGCAGTTTTAATAGGTGATTATAAAGAGATGTTTCCCTGAGCTCTGTGCCTAATGCATGCATTCGTAATCTCATACGATGTAAAAACTCCTATCTACTCGTATAGAAACTAGGTCCCTGTGACGTCACGTGGAGTGGCATTGCATGGGCGCCAATCTGGCCTTTATCAAATGAGGATAAAATTGACCATTGCCATTCGTCTAAACTGGGATATCTAAAACGAAATAGTTTGTATATTATGAATACACTATACTCTGTTCACTTTATCTCTGCGGGTGAGCTGGTGTGGCGAAAGCAAGTGGAGGTGAGGTGAGGGGAGGGAAAGTTTCTCGTCATGTGACTTTACTTTTGCCAATCAGCAAACAGCAGGCATTGCCTCAGCCAGTCGCTCTCTCTGACCTCCGCCGAGTGAACATGGTGAATCTGCTTGTGGAGCAGTGTTGACAAACCTCACACGTTCTCCTTGTATGTGACTAAGTATGCCTTTCGCTAACAGTGCCTCATTCAGCGTGGTAGCTGACGATGTCATGTGCTTCTGTGAAAGGCTTATCCCCAATGACTTCCAAATGAGTGGGTATATTCTCTTGGCACTGTGGCCAAAATACCTGTGCCCAAGGCCAGATTGGAAAAATCGATTGTTTTCAAATCCATCTGGCCCAATGAAAAAAAGTTTTGGGACCGATCAAAAATAAGGCCTGAAAAATTTGAGACCTCTAGGTGAACTTCTGACCCTCGCTCAAATGCAATTAAGGGGGGGGAGGTCGAAATTAGAAAAAATTAATAATTCATGGTCATTTCCTATAGATTTTGGCGAGTTAACGGTCCTTTTAGTGCAAAAATTTTGTGCATTTAGACGTATCTGCCACCGTTAAGCCACAAAATGCCTAATTTGAGTCTGCGTCCGCGAAGAAAATATTCCAACGCCCACGCAGCGTCGTGGATACAAGAACGGCAGGCTGATCCCGTCCCCTCCCCGCTCGCTTCTACCCCTCCCACGCCTCGAATGCAGCAAAATTCATCCCGTGTGTGCTGCTAGGAGGGCGTTCATCTTTGATAATATAAATCGGAAGATGTTAGGAGGTAAAAAAAGGATGCGTAGTGAGACGACTTGTCTCTTATTTTGTGCCTCGTCGGCGTTAAACAAATCGATGTTACCAACTTTTAGAGAAGTTATGAAATATTTTTAGATCATATATAATATAAGCATAAGCAATATATCTACGACGCCAGTTGGAATACAGGAGAAACTGTCATAACAAAGAAAATCCACTCGGTGAAACCCAGAAACATGGAGACATCAAATTACTGCGATGTATAACAACTTTGAAACACCCAATATTACTTCAATACTTTCCAATAGTATTATAATTGTTTTATTTTAGTTTCCTAATATATAGGGTGTCCCATTTATCTTGACCACCAGAAATTCACCACCACATCTCAACAGTGCCTGAAAAGGTGGAGTGGAGAGGAATATATGAATCAAACTGTCGACCACCAGAAATAACTTTTTGTCCAGATGCAAATTCAAAAATGTGTCAAGCAAATGTTTACTAGCAGCCAGTGGGACATTAATCAGCATGATTGCCTTCTGCGTAGCTTTGTTATTTACAAAGATATGAACAGCGGTATGTCTTTTTTAAATGGCACCCTATACTTTTTATTCGGCAATTCAATTCCCCTCCTAAAGACTTATTCAAAAGTGTAGCACAGTGGACTATTAACATAAACACAATGTTATGAAAACGTAATAAACTCATCCACTTACCGTGGACAAGTTTATTACGACTGGTGTGCACTTTACTATGTTTCCATTAGTTCACTGTCAACGTCAGCAAGTAGTGGAGCAGTTCCAATACCCATATACCTGCACTAAGCACCTAGAGAGTCAGTCATTTTTCATGACACTGTTATTAAAGTTAAAAATTATAAAATATATTATTAAATGCAAATAGATGGCTAAGTCCTAAGAACACATATCTCAAATTCGCCCGGTTTGAGACAGGTATCTTAAACAAAATGTATTAGCATTAAAAAAATAAAATAAAAGCAAAAAAAAAACTCTCTGTTCGCAAATTAATTCTTCTCTTTCAGTTTTATGAACCTTTGGTTTTTAATTTCATGGTAAAGGTGAAAAAAATTAATCGTTTTTTGGCCCTCCTGAAAAGTTGCTATTTTCGAGATACGTGTTGTTAGAACTCGGCCATCGATATTACAAAATCCCTGCTGACATTAGAGTTGAATCTTCATTGCCATCAATGTAGTTTAACTTTAAGAACTTACTAAAAAGGATGGCATATTACAAGATTGCTAAATTTTTAGAAAACAAAATTTAACGTTATCATTATTTAAAAGTGTGTGTTGTCGTATAAATTTATTGTTACTCGGGTAAATTGTTGGTGCATATTTATCTCATTGTATCCAGTTTTTTTTTGTGCTTGACAATGTAAATCTGTTTTTCTGTTACAGAAAAAAGCCATAAGAATAATGACTCATTCTTCCTCAACCGAACATTGTAGGCCATTATTCAGGAAACTGAAAATATTGACTGTTTACAGTCTGTATGTATATAGAGTACTTGTACATGTCCACTCCAATCTCCAGTCTTTTACAATTAGATCCGACATACATGACCACGACACTAGAAAAAATAATCACCTATTTGCAGGTCAAATGAGACTAAATATAACACAAAATTCCTTTGCAAACATGGGCATTAAGCTCTTTAATCAATTACCTGAGTCTGCAAGAGGAAGCAACAGTACAAAATTCAAATCTGTTGTTCACTCCTGGCAAGCATCTAAATCGCTGTACTCCGTGAACGAGTTTTTTACTCAGGCAGCAGATATGGTTTTCTGAATAATCCTGTCTTTATTTTAAGTTGCAAATTGTAATTATATGAATGTACAATGAACTGACGAGGTCAAGTGTAACTATTTTACTTAACGACCAATAATAATAATAATAATAATAATTCTTTATTGATTCCAGGACATGTGGACAACATGTATAGAACAAGTCAAGTATGTACAACACAAAACATAAACAATGAAAGTAAAAATTAGGAATTCAAATGCAATGACATATACTCATCAACAGAATAACAAGGATTGCTCACTAGATACAAGTACAGTTTTTTCTTAAAGGTGCTCATCGAGCATATTTCCCTTAACTCTTTTGGCAATGCATTGTAAAAACTCACTCCAGCATAGACAGGGTTTTTACAATGCATGCTTAGATTATGGGGGACAATCCTGAAGTTTTTAGATGCTCTCGTGTTGTAATTATGTATATCACAATTTACTCCAATCTCGAACATGCTTTTGTATTGACAGATAAGAACAATGGTTGAAAAAATATATATACATGGTAATGTTAGAATACCCAGAGATTTAAAATGCTCCCGGCAGCTACTTCTACCAGAAATACCTTGAATGATCCTAATGGCCCATTTCTGGAGTCTAAAAAGTCTAGTACTGTGTTGAGAGTGGCCCCAGACCACAATTCCATATTTCAGCCTACTATGGATATACGCATGGTAGACAGAAAGGGCCGTGTTGGTGTCGGTGAGCGATTTGATCCTTCTAAGGAGGTAACATCCAGATGCCACTTTGGTACAAAGAGTATCAATATGAATTTCCCACGATAATGATTCATGCACATATAGTCCCAGGAATTTTGTTTCAGTGGAAGAACAAATCTATTATTATTATTATTATTAATTACGAGGAGCATATGAAAAGTGAGCCTAGGCATCGCAGCATGCAGCAGTACGCAAAATCTACCCACCTTGTTGTGTTGATTGGTCCTTACCCCTTGCTGTCGCATAAATAGTTTCTCATTAGCAACATAATAGGGTAGTTTCCTTCATCAAAGAAAACGAAAGGCATTGATTGCGATTCGTTACCCACCATTAGTGTATTCATTCTATGCGCAAATAATTTGGTTTTAAAATTCCCAGTTTAGACGAATGGCTATGATCAATTTTAACCTCATTTGAAAAAGGCCAGATTGGCACCCATGCGATGCCACTACACGTGACGTCCCAGGGACCTGATTACCAATGCGTGCATGAGGCATAAACTTCAGGGAAACATCTCTGAATAATTGTCTATTTCAATTGCACATGGTCGGAAAGTTTCCTTAGTTTGATAAGGCATTAATAATCCTTAGTTAAGCCAAGTGCTACCTGCTAGCAGGGTACTCTGCTACCAGCCAGCATCGCAGAGGGCACAGTGGGAACGAGACACCTAGGACGGGCTCGCGGGTTACACTCCTTGGGCAGGGACTGTAAGCGCTAGCTTTTCTCCTCTGCACCCAGAAGGGGAAGGAACAAGGAAGGAGACGCCGCCGCAATAGGAGCAATAGAATATACTCATGAGGGCCGTTCAAGTGGTTCAAGTGGTGGATTGGTCACTTAACTGGAAGCCTTTGTCTCTGTTTAGGTTCTTTTGGTGTATGTTGATTTGTATGGCTTCTTTGACAATTCGATCCCAGTAGTTGTCTGTGCGGCATAGCACTTTGGTACTTTTAAAATCTACTCGTTGACCGAGGTCCAGGCAATGCTCTGCCACCGCTGATTTCAGTGGGTGGAACAAGCGTATGCATCATTCGTGTTCCGTCAGCCTTTTTTCTATGGTGCGGCCTGTTTCCCCAATGTAAACGTGGGATGCTGTATACTCCCGACGTCTTGAGGCCCAGGTCATCTTTCGGTGTTCCGATGCAGGTCTTTATCTTGCTGGACGGTTTGTGTATCGCTTCTATGTTATGTCTCTTGAGTATTCGGGATGGTCATAAATGAGTGGGAGGGTCGGGCTTTATTGCCTAGGAGTGCCCCCAAGGACTCCCTGAGCTGGGTCTCAGGCCGGGCCTGAATGCACAGGACAATTGCTACCTCAGCGGTCACTTTCCTTCCCTCGTGTCGGCGTGAGCCGACGTCCAGTCGTCTGCGTAGAAAAGTTAGCGACAGCTATACCCGACGTCAGGTGCTCTACGTATGAAAATGCCCGTTGGCTCCACCCGACGTCCGGCGCGAAAGGGCTAATGAGTAGTCTTTATGAAAATGTCTTGTATGATGTTGGGCACGATATGGTGGAAGGTCTTAATATTAGTAAAATAAGACATTGCAATATCTCCACTGAGTTTTATCATGACACTACTCATTTCATTGTTACAAACAACATTTTCAAGTGTCATACATTCACACTTGATAATGTTGTTTGTAATGAGGAAATGCGTAGTGTCATAATAAAACTCAGTGGAAATATTGCAATGTCTTCCCTTAGCGAAAAAACTGTTAAAAAAAATGTTGAAAATTTCAACAGTTAATTGGGACAACTGTTGAATCCAACAGTAACTGTTAAAATCCAACTGTAACTGTTAAAATCCAACAGTAACTGATGAAACCCAATAGTAATTGTTGAAATCCAACAGTAACTGTAGAAGATCCAACAGTAACTGTAGAAAATCCAACAGTAACTGTAGAAAATTCAACAGTAACTGATGAAACCCAACAGTAACTGTTAAAATCCAACAGTAACTGTAGAAAATTCAACAGTAACTGATGAAACCCTACAGTAATTGTTGAAATCCAACAGTAACTGTAGAAGATCCAACAGTAACTGTAGAAAATCCAACAGTAACTGTAGAAAATCCAACAGTAACTGTAGAAAATTCAACAGTAACTGTTAAAATCCAAAAGTAACTGTTAAAATCCAACAGTAACTGATGAAACCCAACAGTACCTGTTAAAATCCAACAGTTTTTTCGCTAAGGGTTATTTTACTTATTTTATGAAAATGGATTCCAGAATGTCCTAGAGCTGCTCAGTGAACTATTTAAAAAACTTTTGCTCATCATTTTCAGTGGTATTTTTTTTTCTTTTCAAAACCAAAACAAAACCGTTGATCATATCATGACCTATAAGACGTCTAGAAGATGTCTTTTTGACCTTGGTGCTCTTCCTGGCAAACAGTGAGTGTCAGGCAATAACACATTCATGCATAATTGCTGAATACTTAAACATTAACTGATGAATTCTTGAATATTAAAATTAACAAATCAACTCTTTTGGTGCTAATTTCTAAACCGTTCGGATGTTAAGTACTGAGCATTACCTTCTCATTCAATATAAACTGAATTTTAAATAACCTTAATAATAGTGAATAGTATCAATTATTAGCGGATACTATGAATTTACATAAGGATGGAAAACCGAACTGTAAATGATAGTAATCCAAATTCACATTTATTGCAAACACTATATGTGACCTTAGATGCCCCCAACATTTTTCGTTTTAAGGCCTGTTTACACGATACATTAACACATACGAGTTAATGTATGTTTGCGTGAATGATTTTTGTGGACTGGAACGAAACATGTATGAATGCATGAACCAAATTAGAACAGGTTCTATTTTCTGTTCATGCATTCGCACAAGTTGGGTGGTTACACGGTGCATTTTGGCGTTCATTCTCGCGTTCATACATTTAGACATTAACCCGTACGTGTTAATGTACTGTGTAAACAGGCCTTTAGTCGTAATGGCTGTCATGAAGTATGTCACCATTTGAGTAACAATTCATATCGAGACTTGGATATGTACAGAGAAATTTATTTTCTCCTTTTTAGTTGGCGAGAAAATTTTTTTTTTTTTAAATCTATGATATTTTATAGCTGTTGTCATGCCTTGTTTATTATTTTAGCCATTAAGGCCATCTGTAAAGTTCCAATACGAACAAGTGGTCGGCCACTGTTTGTGTCCCTCAGGATCCTCACACTTCCATGTGTTTACATTCTCTCATGTGCCATGTTTGTGAAGTGTTATCCTTATTACTTCCGAGTTAACTCGGACTTTCACAGTCACAACACTAGATCAAAAAGTGACATTCACAGTTATCTGTATTCATTTAGCCAATGTCAGAAGGGACCATATCACTCGATTGCTGCAATCTACAATAGGCTACCCTCTGATTTGAAGTCCCGTTCCTCATCAAAGGTTTTTAAGAATAGATTGAGAAGCTTGCGATATAGCAAAGGTTATTATAGTGTTCAAGAATTTTTTAATGATATTTTATAAATGTTATTAGTGTTCAAGAAATTTTTAATGATATTTTGTAAATGTTATTATAGTGTTCAAGAATTTTTTAATGATATTTTATAAATGTTATTAGTGTTCAAGAAATTTTTAATGATATTTTGTAAATGTTATTATAGTGTTCAAGAATTTTTTAATGATATTTTATAAATGTTATTAGTGTTAAAGATATTTTTAATGATATTTTGTAAATGTTATTATAGTGTTCAAGAATTTTTTTTTTTTAATGATATTTTGTAATCTTTGTTTTGTGATTCTTTTATGTCTCTCTGTATCTTGACGAAACCCCTGGATAATTGTATCCCTACGGTGTTAATAAAATATTATTATTTTTATTATTACTTATTTAAGGTGGCTGAAGGTGATGGGTTGCCAGAGATGGTATGCCGGCATTGCTTTACGAAACTTATGGATTTCCGTGAGTTCAAGGAGATGTGCGAGAAATCTGCAAGATGGCTGAGAGGGGAATCGTCAATTGAAGCTTTTACGGTTTGTGGATTGATTACTTTATCCACAGTTATAAAAACAATTTTCATAAATTTATTTTTATTAAAATAAGACATTGAATATTTCGACTGAGTTTTATTATTACACTGCATATTTTGTCGTTACAAACAACATAATCAAGTTTAACAAGTCTTAACACGTTGCGTACCGGGGTATTTTAATTCCTAGGAACGCCGATTTGGAAATATGTGCCTATTAGGGCGTAATGGCTTTGGTTTAAACATGGTTAAAAAGCTAATGTTTAGAATATAACTTTATCCAATCAAACGTTATGATGCATCAATTCATTATGAATAATGAACAACAACTGAAAACGTACTAACGAATACGTATTGTACGCTTTAAAATTGTTTAGTTTGACGCGCCTAAATGACGCGAATCTTCGTCATCTCTCCCGAACGTTCGGGAAAAAAATGATGAGAATTCTCGCCATCCGTACACAACGTGGTAAAGAAAAACATCTTGGAGTAAAACTACATGAAACAGTTTAACTCTTATGCAACTGAAACACTTTATGAATAGGGTGGTTTCCTTCATCAAAGAAAACGAAAGGCATTGATTGCGATTCGTTACCCACCATTAGTGTATTCATAATACACAAAATTATTTGGTTTTTGAAATACCGGTTTAGACGAATGGCAAGGGTCAAATTTTATCCTCATTTGAAAAAGGCCATATTGGCGCCCATGCGATTCCACTCCACGTGACGTCACAGGGACCTAGTTTCTACACGAGAGGATAGGAGTTATACATCGTCTGAGGTTACCAATGCATGCATGAGGCACAGAGCTCAGGGAAACATGTCTTAATAATCACCTATTAAAACTGGCTAAGGCTGGAAAGTTTTCTTTGTTTGATAAGGTATTAATAAACCTTTTTTAAGCCAAGCGCTACCAGCCAGCAAGGTACTCAGCTACCCGCTAGCATCCCGCATCCTATCAGCGCGCAGAGCCTCGATCAAGGTCACCTCACAAGGCGGGAGGGGGAACCAGAAATGCGTCGCACGGACTTTTTCCCATCATTCCTACTTACGCGTCGCGTTTTCGCGTGCTTGAAAATTTTCACTTTTCATTTAATCGCGAAAAATAGATATCGTCATTTAAAAATCTAAAAGCGGGAATACGTACTCCAGGAGTAATAATCTTTCGAGTTAAGCAATAAAAAAATAATAGGTAACCACCCTATACCCTCTCCAAAAATAATGCCTACCCTTAATTCATGAAACAAAAAAGAAGAGTAATTTCAAAATTAAAAACATTACCTGCTGCTGTAACTGAATGAACTGTCGCCCTTGACACCGTCCAAGGAGTTAATTTAAGATTACGCCTAACTCATCTCTCATCTCACACTCATCATCTCTCCGGAACGTTCGGGAAAAAAATGACGAGAATTCTCGCCATCCGAACGCAACGTGTTAAAAGGGTTCCTACTTATATATGTCTTGGGGCTTGAAGGGTGTGAATGGGGGTGAGGGTGTGAAAGAAGACAGTGAAGGTTTGCGTGGTACCCTCACCCATCCTGGAGCCTTTCTTTCTTTCC
Organism: Ischnura elegans; assembly: GCF_921293095.1. Taxonomy (NCBI): domain Eukaryota; kingdom Metazoa; phylum Arthropoda; class Insecta; order Odonata; family Coenagrionidae; genus Ischnura; species Ischnura elegans. The sequence goes on from NW_025791659.1 coordinate 7,143,941, forward strand.
CCCCCCACCCTGCTCCCATTCCGATACCCTAAAAAACGACCCTTCCTCCCCACGGCCTTCAATATCCTCACTTCTCGTCACCCAAACCCCATCCTTCACGTTACCCCCTCCCTTCAAGCACCAAGATGCATATTCAAGACTCAAATCACCGATGGCGGCGCTGAAAGCAGTGACGTAATATGCCAGTATGGCTGACGCATCGAGGATATTGTTGTGATGTTAACATAGGTGTAATAGCATGAGTTGTCGAGCCACTGCGATAATTATAAGTAAATATCTAAGAAGATTTTCTTGGCTTTGAGGAGGTGTTTCAATTCCCACGGACAACGACAAATAGAAGTTAAGATTAAGGAATTAATAAATTTCAGCTAAAATATCCTCTTGAAGAGAAAAAGTGCAATATGTCGGTTACCCCGAGTGCATTAAACAAACAAACGACCGTCGCAGTGAATGATAAATTGTAGCAAAAAGGCATTTTGCATGTTTATAAATGCTTAAAATAAATTACTTGCAACGTTATGATGGCTCAATGCCAAAAATATAATTAGAAAAATCAGTAAATTCCCAGAAATACCAATGATTTGTCAACGTGGTTCCCTCAGGTATCCTCGGAGCTCTACTTCCCAATTCGGCCAATTGTTGGCGTATTGCTTGTCTGGATTCTCGAATAAGGAGGAACTCTATAAGACTTGTTACACTTGATAATGTCGTTTGTGACGAAGAAACGCATTGTGTAGCAATAAAACTCAGTGGAAATATTGCAATGTCTTATTTTAATAATATTAAGAACTTCCACCATATCGTGCCCAACATTATACAAGATATTCTATTTGGACCTTTATATTTAATCTTGAATCTGTGTCTTGGAGTGCAGGTCTTGAATAAGTTTTTATGCAACTTTTGCTAATGCAAGTTTACTTTTGCGAACAAAATATACATTTTCTCTCTGTATCATTGAGTACAATACAATATGGTTTATGTTTTAGGCCGTTTTCCAATCCACGTAGTGTGCACTTACTCCCTTTTGTTGCTGAATTTGTACGTTTACGCTAAAAAAATTATATAAAGCCTAATATGCATTTTCTGAAACTAATTTTTTTTTTCATTGACTCTCAATACTTACGGGTATGTTAAAGCATGATTGATACTAAAAAATAGAGACAAAATCTATAAGAAGCTCAAAAAATAAAAGCCATCAGTGCAAAATAAGCCCGGCCGATAGATCGGCCCTTGGCACTCTTCGCATATACTACCCGGGCCGTTAGGTATATTTTTTGTTTGTCTACTATTCCATAAACCCCCCGAAAATATTTTCTGGCTACGAATTGGTAGGACTCTACTTTACATACAGTGAGTCCTCGTTCTATGTCACCCAGTTATTTCGCGATAACGTCACGAAAATTTTGAGACCGTCATTCGTTTATCGCACCTTCGCTTCGCGATAACGTCAAGGCTTTTAAATTTCGCGCAAGAAAAAAACGCGAAGCGGCGGGCATTACAGGTTGTTCGTTTTGCGGGCGGTAATACAGTCAGTCTAAACGAAGTGTAAAACGGTGCGTTTATTTTTAATTGCGACTACGGTTTTAGCAAATTTTCTGCTAAATGAATTCTTAGGTAGGTGCGCAAGGTTTTACTTGACATAATGGTTTTCAGGAACCTAAAAAGTTATTTAAGGAATTTTTCCGTGTAGAACTCGGGAGTTTTTGTCGTCACTTTTTTTGCCGTGTTCACAATAATTTTGGTTCCTATAACTGCGATGTTTAAGCGATGATGATGCCCAGGCGAAGCTCGCCCAGGCGACCACCATAGCGAAGCCGAAAAGCAAATGTAGGAATATACAAAAATGGAGAAGGATTTTTCGTCAGTGCTGCTATTGTCATTGATGAAGACAGGAACACGTATTTATGCCATAGTTTGGCATTCCCAACGTAAAAAATGCCCCAGGTATTCGCATAGGAATTGTGAGGTCTAGGAGCTGATATTCACTTTTTACATTGTTCCTTATGGGATATTATGTTTCGATTAATGTCATTTCATTTATCGTCACATTTTTCAGGAACGGTATGTGACGTTAAACGAGGACTCACTGTACATTTTTTTGCATTGTATTTCAGGCTGATGTGGGAGAATATGTTAATCATAGTGAGAGACAGACTGGCAGTGCAGACTGTGGAGAAGCCAATGAAGAATTCAGTGAGGGAGCAGAGGTGTACGTTAAGTGTGAGCCGGTTGAGTACGGAGATGAAGTAAGTTGACTGATGAATCCCAGGACACTAGTCCATACGTGAAACGCCTCCATTGAAGAATACACAGAATAGAAAAAAGAAACTTACCACCCTGGTAATAATAAAAACGAGCGTGCTGCACCCGCTCCCAGCGGGCTTCCCCCGCTCTTTTCCATGCAGGTCCACATAGGGATAGGCGCGTTTCTAATTTTAAAATGTAGAAAAAAAGGCAGGGTCTTATGCACAAATTAATTTGGAATTTTCATGTACAAATTGAGGTCAGAGGACCTCTTTAAACACAACATTGGAAGTGATTACACTATCCTCTGTTAAACGCACATGATGACTCATACTTACGTATCAACAGGAGACTGTGGAATCAGCCGCATTTTGATAAAAGTTATTTAAAGAATGCGAGATATTGTTGCAAATGAACAAATGTATCAGTTTGTGCGCCGTTAACGTAAGGAATATTTACAGTTTTTTTTTTTTTTTTTTAATTATTTAAAAACCAATTTAACGAAACAATACCAATATATAGGAAATAAGATATGCCGTCGCATGTTCTCTGATAAATTCTGTGCATTTTGGTACCTCATTTGTAGAGTTTGGTTGCGTATAAGTTGAGAAAAAGGTATCTATACAGTAGAAATAATATAGAAGATATTATTATGTGTACAACCAATTTCCTGCTGTTTTTAATGCAGCACAATCCCGATTATACGAGCTAATGATGGGGAGAGATAGCACGAATAATCAGAAAACACAGATAACCCTAACTTTCACTTAAATATCTTGTAATGTTCATAGAGAAACAAAAAATATGTTATTATTTATACACTTATTCTGTTATTTTAGAGTGCTTCCCAGACTCATTGAGAGTTTTCTTTGCCAGACCGCAATCTTTTCAGCAGCGATAACAAGGTTTTACTCGTATTATTACGGCTCCATATAAGAACTGGTTTCGAAAACCACGCATCGGCAGCTGCGTAATCACGTACATAGAAAAGTGGTTTACATGAATGCTTCAAAACCACTGCTCAACGTCGGAAACTACACTATCAGGCACAACGCCACATAGTCGCGTCTCACAAAAGTTGCCCGGGTTGCTACTACTGCGGGACGAGTACCTGTGATCACGGGGCGTGGTTGCGCACTGCGAGGCTTGGAAAACAGGAACACAGTGCTCCGTTGATTGCAGCTAGCACGCGAACTAAGGGGAGTTGTCAGTTGGAATGAAAGTTGTCTCGGTACAAGGCTCCTCCTCGAAATTTCGTTTCCACATTTCGTTTATCGTCACATTTTTCAGGAACGGTAAGTGACGTTAAACGAGGACTCACTGTATAAGGCAATGTTTCGGGAGATGACTTGTCTCCCATCCTCAAGGCTGTGTTACTTTACGGAAGTCCAATTTCACTGCGCTACATGCTCCATGCAAGGACTGGTTTCGAAAAGCACACATCCGTGGCTGCGTGATCACGGTTATAGAAAAGTGGATTGCACGAATGCTTCAAAACCACTGCTCAATGTCCGAAACTAAACTGTCAGGCACCAATAAACTTGGCATGACGCTGTTTCCCGGCCGCTGTCGTGGAGACAGTAAATATTTGTCCTTGAATACGTGAAACTCTCCAAATACCTCTGTTAGCGATATTTACATAGAGAAATGAGCTGTTACGACTCATTCTCAAAGGAGAGCACCACATAGTCGCGTCTCTCGCACAAGTTTTCCGGGTTGCAACTGCTGTGCGACGTGTATCCGCGATCGAGGAGCGTGGTTGTGCGCTGCAAGTCTTGGAAAACAAGAACACGGTGCTTCCATGAATGCAGCTAGTGCGTGATTGCTTCCGTTTTACGGGATTCTTACGGGAATAAAAATCCCAGTCTATCCTAGCATTAATGCTGTAATTCCAATGGTTTTGTATCAATTATTTTTAAAAAGATCGCAGAAAAAATTGAGCAAGAGTGAAAATCATGCACGCATAATCGGCAACCCGGATAAACCGCAGCCGGATAATCAGGAGAAGATAGAAAATCATGCACGGGTAATCGGGAACCCGGATAAACCGCAGCCGGATAATCAGGATAAGAGTGTCAATCATGCACGGATGATCGGCACCCCGGATAAACCGCAGCCGGATAATCAGGAGAAGAGTGAAAAATCATGCACGGATAATCGGCAACCCGGATAAACCGCAGCCGGATAATCAGGAGAAGAGTGAAAATCATGCACGGATAATCGGCAACCTGGATAAACCGCAGCCGGATAACCGGGAGTCTTCTGTAATTAACCACATATAAAAGCGTGTACACAGATTTACTGTACAACTAAGGAAGGTATTAATAGATATCGCAACGTCTGCTTGCCAATGTCATCAACAAAATATATCGAGCATGAAGAAAAAGATGTATTTATTGCTCGTTCTCATTCAGTATTAATGTTAAAATCCCTTTGTGTAATTTCTGAGTAATGGTTTTATTGCTTTAAAATTCTCAAAAAAAAAAGTGTACCACTTTTTCCGCGTGCTATAGACCAGAAATTCAGAAAAATCGGAATAGCAGAAACCCTTTGGTCCCAAGCTTTCCGGATTCAAGGTCCTCAACATTAATAGGATGGTTTCCTATTATTTTTTTATTGCCTAAATTGAAAGATTATTACTCCTGGAGTACGTATTTCACGCTTTTAGATTTTTAAATGACGATATCTATTTTTCTCGATTAAATGAAAAGTGAAAAATTTCAAGCCCGAGAAAACGCGACGCGTAAGTAGGAATGATGGGAAAAAGTCCGTGCGACGCATTTCTGTTTCCCCCTCCCGCCTTGTGAGGTGACCTTGATTGAGGCTCTGAGCGCTGATAGGACGCAGGATGCTAGCGGGTAGCTGAGTACCTTGCTGGCTGGTAGCGCTTGGCTTAAAAAAGGTTTATTAATACCTTATCAAACGAAGAAAACTCTCCGACCTTAGCCAGTTTTAATAGGTGATTATTAAGACATGTTTCCCTGAGCTCTGTGCCTCATGCATGCATTGGTAACCTCAGGTGATGTATAACTCCTATCCTCTCGTGTAGAAACTAGGTCCCTGTGACGTCACGTGGAGTGGCATCGCATGGGCGCCAATCTGGTCTTTTTCAAATGAGGATAAAATTTTACCCTTGCCATTCGTCTAAACCGATATTTCAAAAACCAAATAATTTGTGTATTATGAATACACTAATGGTGGGTAACGAATCGCAATCAATGACTTTCGTTTTCTTTGATGAAGGAAACTACCCTATTGGGCCCTCATTTGTATTGTGATTATAGTTTTGTGACGATTTTCATTGTTGAATTTTTTAGGCTGATTCCAAGGGTGAGATGGGAGTATCTGAGTCAACGGGAGAGCAGTGTAATGGTGACGCCAGTGATGAGGAAGCTTCCAGACTCACAGCAGACTCGACGCTCACCTCAGATCCGTTGGCTCTTAACAATGTGGTGAGTACAGCTTGCTGCGCACCAGTGCTGTAATTCAATCCAAGCATACCACCTTAACTCTTTTGAGACGGCGGAGTTTTCGTCTTAGCATGACTGCTGTACTGAGCCCCAAGAGACTCTTCCTTCTCGTGGTACGGAGCATTTTTGGAGAGCGTTCGTTAAGAAGGGTCTTGCTGAACCTTTTTCGACCCCTCCACGCTGGGACTTCGCATTATACCAGACTCCGACATTAGTTGTGCTCCCTCCTTTCTGGGTTTACGACCATACCTGCGGCATTGGTTTGCGGTCAACTTATGCATTCCTTATATGTATTTAGCTAATGGATAATTGTTGCTTTCACGTAAATTGCAGACTTTGAATCAAATTCCTCATTTTTTTCTGAGCAGTGTCATATTTTAAGCGAAGTTGCAACGTAAATATTAACGCATTTAATGCAGCAACAATTTCCATGTTGATGTTTATACACAACTCGAGATATAAGTTAATATTTATCGTAGAATTTCGTTTAAAAATTGTAAATGCTGCTCAAAAGACAAATAATTCAATTCTTAGTTAATTTTTCTTGAGAAATGAACAAATATTTATTTCGAAAACTGACTGGATAAACAATTGTACGACCGCTGACCCTTACTGCTATGAGGGGTTATACCTGCTCCCGGATTCTGAGAGTAAATCCTAAACCCCATAGGGTTGGGTCCCGAGAAAAAGACGACGTAAACCCGAAACTGTCTTAAAAGGAGGAGAGCTAGAAAACTTATATATACGGCTTTCGTTCTCCTGGCCAGGAAAATCTTACACGTAAATATACGACCGTCGTCTCCCGGGTCAGGAAACGTCCACACGTATATATACATGTATAGTAGGGAAAACGTTAATAGGAGGATAAACTTAAAAATAAGGTCTCCTAAGTCATTGCATCGCCGCATGAAGCACTAGGCAGTAGTGGATGCAGAAAAAACTCTAGGGGCAAAAGATGCCTTGAGTTGCCTTCACTTTTATCGTAATAAAAAATAATCAGGTCACATGCGAGGTATAAGAAGGTTTTAATAATAATAATGATTATCATTTTATTGGTCAATAGTATTCAGAAATACAGAGACCTCGTCAGAAAAAGGTAGTACAAAATTGTATAAGAGAAATCACATACAATCAAATACAGTAAAACCTCTATGTAGTGAACCTCTTTACATCATAAACCTCCATACATCATACCACCCTTACGGTCCCGTCTGATTTATATGTAAATTTATAGGCAAACATCTTTGTAGTGAACCTCTTTATATCATAAAACCTCCACTTATCACTTATCATGCATGTTTGTTTAAACACATAAATATAATGGTTTAAAAGACAGTAGTGCCTTTCATTTCCAAAGGATATGAAAAAATGGTGCCTATCACTAAAAACCTCTCTATAGTGAACCTCCATGCATCAAATTTCCCAAATTTTGGTCCCCATCCATTATGATGTAAAGAGGTTTTACTACATCAAAATACAATGTCATCAGTACTATGTGTGAAAAATTCATCGACAGAATATAAAGGATGAGAGACAAGCCAATTGTGCGTCACCCTCTTAAATGTAGACGAACTGGTCATTCTGGCTGTAATGGGTAGGTGGTGGTGGTGGTTAATGTCTAGATCAGGATATTAAAGTGTTTATGTAAAAATACAAGACAATGCCTTCTTATGATAAAAAAAGTTAAAATCGTGGTTCTGCATGTTTGGCAATACTACAATCTGTATCTGCCACTGGCGCTAGGCGCAATCAGCCAACACCACCATGTTCCTTAGTTCCTCCACTACCACTTTCAATCACCACGAAGCATTGCCGACCGCTCATTGTTGGCATAGCAGCCTGAAGCTTCCCCTCAAGTCTCTGTGCAGTCGAGAAATTTGGTTTGTCGTACGATTTTTGACCGGTAAAAAGGTGGCAGCTATGGACATCAATGCCCAATAGGGTAGTTTCCTTCGTCAAAGAAAACGAAAGGCATTGATTGCGATTCGTTACCCACCATTAGTGTATTCATAATATATAAATTATTTGGTTTTACAAATACCGGTTTAGACGAATGGCAATGGTCAATATTATCCTCATTTGAAAAAGACCAGATTGGTGCCCATGCGATTCCACTCCACGTGACGTCACAGGGACCTAGTTTCTACACGAGAGGATAGGAGTTATACATCGTCTGAGGTTACCAATGCATGCAGGAGGCGCAGAGCTCAGGGAAACATGTCTTAATAATCACCTATTAAAACTGGCTTAGGTCGGAAAGTTTTCTTCGTTTGATAAGGTATTAATAATCCTTATGTAAGCCAAGCACTACCAGCTAGCATGGTACTCAGCTACCTGCTAGCATCCTGCATCGTATCAGCGCTCAGAGCCTCGCCCCAAGGTCACCTCACTTGCTGCAGTGGGAGGCAGAACGACGTCACACAGGAGTTTTTCCCAGCTTTCATACTTAGCCGTTGCTTTTTCGCGTGCTTGAAATTTTTCACTTTTCATTCAATCGCGAAAAATAGATATTGTCATTTAATAATCTAAATGCGTGAAATACGTACTCCAGGAGTAATATTCTTTCGATTCAGGCAATAAAGAAATAATAGGAAACCACCCTTTTGGTTGAAGTTTATGGTGAAAAATGTATGGATGTTGAAAATGTTCGTAAGTGGAGGAAGAGTTTTCGGGTTTCCAGCCGGGTCATAGGGGTTTTTCAGCGCCGACATTTTGAGGGCGAAGTCTGCCATCGTTTTCAGGGTGAATGGATTAAACCAAGATGTGTCTGTTAGGGTGGGCCGAAAAAAGGTTTTTTTTCCTGATCTAATTTGCCCTGTGCGGGAAAGTTGAGAAATGATATAAGGATCTCGCACACAAAATTTTTTTCAAATCGGATAATATTAACCACTGCCGCCCGAGCTCTAAAGTTTAAAATTTCGCAAAAAATCAGGCTGATTTGAGAATCAAACGGCTATGAAGACGAATTTTATGAAAATACGGAATAATGGATAATATAAAAGAGTGGATACATGTTTATAGTTTATAAAAATGAAATTTGAAGTTTATTTGACAAAATCTATGGCTCAAACAATGTCTATGAATTAACAACAAAATTACAGTGTAGACCACCTGCACAACACAACTCATTTTTGCCTATAATAATAATAATAATAATAATAATTTTATTGGTCCCAGGACTTTACATTGTAAAATATAGGACATGTCATACACAAAAATAAATACATACACAATCAAAATCAGAATCAGACACTTCTGTGGTAGGCAGATTCCTCTAGAAACTGAGTTGTGCTATAATAGCCTTTGTTGACTAGAAAGAGTTTAAGATTCGATTTGAAAATTGCCCTTGTAGAAGCTTTTTTTAAGGTTGGCGGCAGAGCATTATAAACCTTGATAGCCATGTGAAAAGGGCTCTTATTGTACATTGCCGTGGCGTGGCAGTACATATGTACATCTCCACTATGGCGAGTGGAGTGTCCGTGCACTTGAGCATTGGTAGTGAGATCTTTTATATTATCTTTGACATGCATACACAAGTGGTATATATACATAGATGGTAACGTTAGGAGTTTTAATTCCCTGAAATAGGGTTTGCAAGATTTCCACGGGGGTATCTTTGCTATATACCTTATACTTTTTCTTTGAAATGCGAAAACTCTACGAAATCCAGGCGACGATCCCCAGAAAATAATTCCATAGGACAAATGGGATTCAAAATAACCATAATATACCATTTTTAGAACATTTAAATCAACAATATCTACCAGATTTCTCAGAACATATCCACTTTTAGCCAGGGTTGAGCATAGGGCATTGGTATGGGTCTCCCAATTTAGGGAATCATCAATAGCTAGACCTAGAAACTTGGTGCTATTTACCCTCTCTATGGGCTGACCATTTAAGAATACCTCTAACTGAGGCACTTCCCTCTTTTTTTTAAATTGAATGTAATTCGTTTTCTTAACATTTACAGAAAGTTTATTAAGGTTGAACCACTTTTCTAGGAGTAGTAGTGAACTCTCCAGCTTCGTTTGCAGCAGCTTAGGATCCCTGTGGCTCATTGCTAGAGATGTATCATCAGCATATAATACTATATCATTGTTTTTAATAAACCTCGGCAAATCATTGATGTATAGTAAGAATAAGAGCGGCCCCAAAATACTGCCCTGTGGTACCCCTACATTTATTATTTCTATGGGAGATAAGTAGTTTGTAACAATGTTGTTGATGCCTGTACCCTCAACCTCTACCATCTGTTGCCTATCCTCTAGATTTGATTGCAACCATTTATGAACGATTCCCCTGATCCCATAGTGCTCACATTTAATGAGAAGGATTTTGTGATCTACTGTGTCAAATGCACGAGAAAGGTCATTGAATATACCCACCGAGAATTCATTCCTGTCCCATGAGGTCATGATTTTTTTCAGAAAGCATGCAATAGCATCATTGGTGCTTCTCCCCTTTTGGAATCCAAACTGTTCCATGTTTAATAATTTGGATTGGACGACATAGTTCATAATCCTGTCTCTCATCAATAGCTCAAAAATTTTAGATATATTAGTCAGCAAGGATACTGGCCAGTAATTTCCTATGTTGTCCACATCACCTTTTTTGTGGATCAGTTTTATTTTAGCTATTTTTAAATAGTTTGGAAACTCACCCTTATTAAAGGACTCATTTATTATGAAAGCTAAGGGCTTAATTATAGCTTTAGAGCATTTTTTTAGGATGAAGGAAGGAATATCGTCTATCCCAACTGATGGTTTGTCTTTCAGGCTATTTATGCACTTCAATACCTCATTTTCTGTTACCGGAAAGAGGACCATAGAGGAGCACATGTGTTGACAGTGCCCCGTACTGAATCTGTCACTACTTATTATCGAGCTATGTAATTGTAGGGGTACAGTTGCGAGGTACTTATTGGCAAAAATTGCCACTTGTATAGGATCGGCCAAGTTTATCCCTTCCCCATTTTTTATTGTTAAATTCCACTCCTGTTTACCTTAGAGTTTGTTGCCTTTCTTACTATTTGCCATGATGTTTTGGCCAAATTTTCAGCTTGACTGATAAGTCTGCTGTAGTGAGCTTTCTTGGTTTGAACTATAAGGTCCCTGTATGCTTTTTTGTAACTCTGAAAGTAGTTACTATTGAGGTCGTAGCCCTTCTGCCCTTTTCTTAATTGACATAATTCCCTAAAATTAACGCTAGCAGCCCTTATTTCATCTGTCACCCAACCCTTGTTACTCTCATGACACTTCATTGGCACTAATTTTCTGGGAAAGAATTCCTCAAAGATGAGCTTTACATTACTAATGAAATACATGTACATGTCCTGTATACACTTCAAGTTGAGTAATTTGTCCCAGGAAGTCTCACATACCTACGTTTCTAAAATTCCATTTTGGGGGCTGAATCGCAGGATATTTGACAGCACTCCTTACCTATTCTTACCTAAAATCTTACCCTTGCCTTACTTAAATCCATTAGCTTACGACAAGCTGCTTATCAATTTTTTTCTGGAAAAAAAACCGTAAGAAACGGATAACTCTCTTACTTTGTGCTACCATGGAAGCAGGATACAACAAGGTGTAACAGTAGTTAGTAGTAGTTGAGAAGGAAATGAAATTACTTGTGGAATTAAAACAGGAGACGGGGGCCTAAACAAGCATCTAAGCAACATTACTTGGTTAGAAAATCAAAATTAGGATGTAAAATAGTATACTACAATCTATGCAACTCAACGTGGCTGCTAAGTTTCTAATATCTCGTTCAAAGACGAGCAGGCTACGAGTTTTTGAATGTTGTGTGTGAAGGTAAATCTTTTTTGAGCAAAATTTGATATAGGTGTTTAACCTTTTCCCTGCTAAAGATGTAAATATACGTGTAGACGTTTCCTGACCCGGGAGATGAAAGCCGTATATTTACGTGTCAGATTTTCCTGACCAAGAGAACGAAAGCAGTATATATACGTTTCCTACCTCTCCCCCTTTTATGACGGTCGCGGGTGTATGACGTCTTTGTTTCAGGACCCAACACTGCGGGGTTTAGGATATAGCCTCGCAATCCGGGAGCAGGTACCCGGACCCCTCGTCTTTTATAAACCCCTCTTAGCGGTAAGGGACAGCAGCCATACAATTATTAATCCAGTCAGGTTTCGAAATAAATATTTGTTCATTTTTCATAAAAAATAAACTAAGAATTGAATTATTTGTCTTTTGAACAGCATTTACAATTTTAAACGAAGTTCTACGATAAATATTAACTTATATCTCGAGTTCTGTATGAACATCAACATGGAAATTGTTGCTGCATTAAATGCGTTAATATTGATCTTAGAACTGCGTTTAAAATTTGACAATGCTCAGAAAAAAATGAGGAATTTAATTCAAATTCTGCAATTTACGTGCAAGCAAAAATTATACATGTGCTAAAAACATACAGTGAGTCCTCGTTCTACGTCACCCCGTTTAACGTCATTTCGCGATAACGTCACGAAAATTTTGAGACCGCCATTCGTTTATTGCACCTTTGCTTCGCGATAACGTCAAGGCTTTTAAATTTCGGGCGAGAAAAATGCGCGAAGCGGCGGGCGTTGCAGGTTGTTCGTTTTGTGGGCGGTAATACAGTCAGTCTAAACGAAGTGTAAAACGGTGTGTTTATTGTTAATTGCGATTACGGTTTTAGCAAATTTTCTGCAAAAGGAATTCTTAGGTAAGGTTTTAGTTGACATAATGGTTTTCAGGAACCTAAAAAGTGATTTCAAGGAATTTTTTCTTGTAGAACTCGGAGTTTTTGTTGTCACTTTTTTCGCCGTGTTCACAATAATTTTTGTTCCTGTAACTGGGACGATGTTTCAGCGATGATGATGCCCAGGCGACGCTCGCCCGGGCGACCACCATAGCGAAGCCGATAAGCAAATGCTGGAAGATACAAAAATGGAGAAGGATTTACCTCACTGCTGCTATTGTCGTCGATGAAGACAGGAACTCGTATTTATTCCGTAGCTTGGCATTCCCATCGTAAAAAATGCCCCAGATATGATGCGCTTAAATTTTTTCGCGTAGGAATTGTGAGGTCTAGGAGCCGATAGTCACTTTTTACATTGTTTCTTATGGGATATTATACTTCGATTAACGTCATTTCGTTTATCGTCACATTATTCAGGAACGGTAAGTGATGTTAAACGAGGACTCACTGTATAAGCAATACATAAGTTGACCACAGACCAATGCCGCTGGTATGGTCGTAAACCTGGAAAAGAGGGAGCACAACTACTCTCGGAGTCCGAGATAATGCGGAGTCCCAGCGTGGAGGGGTCGAAAAAGGTTCAGCGAGACACTTCTTAACGAACGTCCTCCAAAAATGCTCCGTACCACGAGAAAGAAGAGTCTCTTGGGGCTCAGTACAGCAGTCATGCTGAGACGAAAACTCTGCCATCTTGGAAGGGTTAAATGGAATTGCTAGGTCTTGGGAGAATATTCTTCTGGTATATCTTACCTCTCGTGGGGAATATATATAAGGAATGAAGTAAGATCTGATGCTTTCCCCGGCAAATATTTTCTAAAAAGGCTATTCAGGCTTCCAGCCGCGTGGTCTCCCTGCATTCTGCCGACATTTCGGAACTCGAGTCGGGTTCCATCCTCAGGGCTAATGGTGAGTGGATGAAGTTTGCCAGCTTATATACTCTTCAATTCGTTGTGAGGTCTAACGTGATTGGCCGGAAGGCAGCCAATCTTATTTTCTTAAGTGTCATAGCTTCTATATATTACTTAATGAATACCCGGTGTCACGGTTGAGGATGTTAGTTGTCAGTCGGATCTCGATGGATTCCTTTACCAGTCTTTTCCAGAAATCAGTCTCGCGGCATAGAACTTTCACGTGGTCCCACTTCACTCTATGATCGGATTCAATGGCATGTTCTACAACCGCGGATTTTTCCGGTTGGCAGAGCCTAAGGTGTCTCTTATGTTCTTTGATCCTGGTATTAATAATAATAAGATTAATCCTGGTAATACGATTGGCTGTCTCCCGGCCAATCACGTTAGACCTCATAACCAACTGAAGAGTATATAAGCTGGCAAACTTCATCCACTAACCATTAGCCCTGAGGATGGAACCCGACTCGTGTTCTGAAACGTCGGCAGGACGGATGGAGGCCACCCGGCTGGAAGCCTGAATAGCCTTTTTTGAATATATAAGGAATATTTGCGGCATATCCCTGGAGAAATTAGGATTCGTCAAGCGTATTGTGGGAAGATTTTCGGATGAGAAGGTAAAAGAAAGGTGCTATATTGCACTCATTTAACCGCACCAGGAATTTGCAGCGAGCATTTGGGATCCGGTGGAGAAAGACTTAATCCATGAACTGAATAAAATACAACAGAAGGCTGCACGGTTTGTCAAAAACTGCTACGGGCATACAGAGACAGTGTTACCCAGATGTTAAGCGAATTAGGCTGGAAGCCTCCGGAGACTCGAAGGCTGCGTGCTAGGCTTTCATTGCTTGAACAATTGAGAATGGATATCTTTAAGAGCGACACAGAGAACATAATATTAGAGCCCCACTATATTTCCAGGTCCAACAAAAGCGATAAATTAAGAGAAATATTTAGCCGAATGGATACATATGGGAATTAATTTGTTCCCCGAATCATAAAGGACTTCAATAAATGCTAATCCCCCAACAGTTCATGAACAGGTTTTGAACACTTTGTGTAATGCTTCCTGCACTGTTAGAGAACCCCCCATGAACAGCTGAACACCTCATGAACAGCTGGGAAATGCCTACGGAACGGCTTATTGGAATGGTTTGTCACGATTCAATGGACCAAAATATAGTCTGTGAACGGTTCCCTAACAGTTCATGAACACTTTGGGAACAGGTTCTGAACACTACGTGTAACAATTCTGGAACAGTTTGTGAACAGTTCATTTTCACCAGGGTCGTAATTTAGCATTTCCCTTTCATGTGTAAACGGCTGGTATCCTAACCTCCCGTGCCACATGCCTTTTTAGGCGGCTTGCGGGGTATTATGTAGATGTAGATGTATGTGGTATAACATGGCATTATATCTTGCAGAGTGAAGTGAAGCTGGAAGCAGAAATGGTTGAGCCGCTGGTTGATGTGAAGTATGAGCTTGGAGATTTCCCTGATGCTTTAGCCTCAAACAATGCTTCAGTCCAACGGGGTGATAAACACATGGTAGGTACGAACATTTACTGATTTAATTAATTTATTTAATGCAGTCCAAAAACAGCTCGAGGCCAATTACAGAGGACTCACAATAACAAGAGAACAATTTACTAATATCAAGCAAAACGTAACCAACAACGAACAAAATTATATTCAACAGTATTTACAAATAAACTAATAACCAGGAATGGTAGACTTCATCTGGTGGTGCGAGGAGTAGATGGAAAATGATAGTAATTGTTTATTAGCCCTGAGATCATAATACATTAAGTATGTATGGGATATACGGCTCGTTACATTTGTGACAGTGACGTTGCATTTTATACAAACAACAATATTAATTCATTTAAAAAATTCTCAAAAATGAATAAAACATTCTGAAATGAAAGGACTTCAGTGCATTCTTCCTAAATGCTTCTTTGCTAACAATAGAGTTGAGATGAAATCAATTGATTCGACTTTAACACTTTCAGCGAGGAGCTCGTCAATTGACGTGGTCCCGTCCAACCCGAAATACAGAGTTGTGCCCGGAGCCCTTTCTCTGCCTCCGTACGTGACTAATATAGAATTCCGAGTCTTCCGTTCGTGTGCATGATCTTCAGCAAGCTTCCCTCTTTCGACCTGTGTGTGCTGCTTGTAAATACAGTAGATAAATATGAACTAATAATAATAAATTTTTTTTTTTTAATAATATTTTTTTTTATTGTTACAAGGATAAAAATTGTTTAAATAATACATTTGATAGTTAAAATTTTTTCATACAATAGTTCCATACCTATAAAATATTAACCATTCGTTAACATCCATTCAAATAAGTAGTCACATTGCATAGCATATTACAAAATTTTTAAAATTTTACAATATATAAAATATTATCTAAAAAAAAGATTTTGTCATTATATAATTCAATTCAGTTAAGTATATATTCCAATAAAACATTTAAGTTCGCTAAATATTTACATTGGAATGAAAGCTACATTATTTTTGCATTTTAATGGTCCCGCTAAGCATTTAGCTTATCAGCAGGTTCCATTATTATCTTTACTCTTACAAAGCATTTATTAAGTTTTTACACACAGACAATATACAATTTACCCCAACATACATATTTTAATAATAATAATAATAATAAAAGTAACAGAAGCAGGCGTTATATAGTGGAATGACATTCTACCCAGATGGCACAGAATCCTCCGTATCTAATTCGTATGCAGATAGTATCCATTGACTACCGCTCCGTCGCTTTTCGTCAATGGATACTATCTGCATACGAATTAGATACGGAGGATTCTGTGCCATCTGGGTAAGTTTTAAGAATAACACAAAGATGGCAATATTCCACAGGCCAACTTCCCCTTCCACCTGTCACCCATCCGTTCTATATAAATACAACCCCAAAATCAACCATTCATTATTGTACTTGATAATGACCTAACGGTCGAAACGCGTTGTACGGAAAATAAACCTGTGGAATATTGCCATCTTTGTGTTATTCTTAAATAATAATAATAATATTTATTAACTTCACTGGGATAATAAATCCATGAGTTTCGTCGAGATAATACAGCATAAAATGCTAACATGTAATAAAATACGATACGAACGAGCTATACAAACACACAGCTATCAGTGGGATTGAGGTCATAGGCTAATACACAACACCAGTTAAAAACTCATTTAGATTGTAGTAGCTCTTTTCAATTAACATATATTTCAGTTTGGCTTTGAATTGGATTGATGAGGAAATGGAACGGATGGTGATAGGAATCTTATTGTACACTGTGGCAATGGAGTGGTATGGACCTTTTAAACAGACTCTGTAGGTGTATTGGAGGGTGTGTATGTTGTTTTTGGAGCATGTGTTGTGATTGTGTAGGTTGGCGTTAACAGGGAAAAGATGAGGATTATTTCGAACAAGCATGGCACAGATAAGGATATAGATTGAGGGGAGAGTTAAGATGCTGGAACTTACAAAAAGTGGTCTACCTGGAGTGCGAATGGGGACTCTATAGATAGCTTCAACAGCTTTCTGCTGGAGAGAAAAGGTTCTTGACAAAAGAGAGGAATTCCGATTCCGGTTAATTGGGACATATCGGGACTTACGCACTTTGCCCCAATTAGGCGGCTGCCCCAATTGGGCGAATAATCCTGTATATGGGAATAAATATAAAACATTGAAATGATAGAAAGAAGACTGAAGAATGTTTATAATGCAACATAAGTTTATTAAACTACTAATTTGATTGATAAATCAGCGAGTTTAGTTCATTTACTATCATTTTTAACCCATTAATCCCCAGCGTTGCGTAAACGCAACATTATTGAATTGAAATTATTATAAAAAACCTTTGCTTCAGAATAATTTTTTCTCAGGCTTTCTGAATTCCTGAAATACCATTCGCTCTTTTTCAGTTATTTTTGGAAAAATATTCATTAAAATAATAATTTTTATTTTACTTCGAAATTTGCCTATTTCGAAGCGCTGAAGTACTACAAACTGTAAATATTTTTTTACAAAGATTTATTGGGCGATCTTGCTAGATGTAATGTTTTCTCTTAGTTCTAAGCTTCTTCATTCATCATGTTTATTTTTGTCACGAACTTTCGTCGCTACTGGTATAAATATGGTTGTTGTAAATAATGTTGCGTTTACGCAACGATGGGAATTCTCTGGTTGACCAGAGGGCTTGTCTGAAAGCATAACGAAAATCGTCAATATGGCTTTTAATCGACAACGTAGTCTTTTGGAGGCAGTTTAGATGCATTTTTGGCACTCACAGGTTGTGAGTTTACATAGTAAAGGGTGAATCGTATCTTGAATTCCAAAATGACCATCGGTACGAATTTTACATCGAACACTCTGGTACTTCGTGGAGTCAAACTGGTGCGCGCACACGTGGAACCGATACAGGGCAATGCCATTCCCATGTCGTTGGGTGAAAGGATTACTTCTTAGACGTTAAATTCAGCTTCAGATACATTCATTTTCAGAGATGGTGGAATGAGAGGGTGAGAAACCTATTAGTTGAAGCAGGATTGTGATGAAATGTGGAGCGTTCCTCTAGTCGCTCATTGGAATTTTCTCCGTGCAATCCTGAGTTACCTATTTTTTCTTCTATCGCTTAGGTGATGTAAGGCTAATAATCTAGCTTCAGTTGGGTTCGTATTAGTGAAATTGTGCTATGAAATGCATCTTTAATTCTCATCCAGTAATTATATCAATCATACTGCAGTAGTTTTTGCTCAGTAATTTATTCAGGGGTTTCCTTCAGATTTAAAATTGAAGAAAATTTTATTCGTTATTTCTACGCCTCAGACGTATACTTTATAAGAAGCGTCAAGACGGTAACTGAAGAATATAAATTGACAGGAGAGGTGATTTATAATATTTTCTTAACTTTGGAACTACAATGGGGATCACATCTTCTCAGTATTTCAAATACTGCAGGAGGTGCTGCAAGGTAAATCACATTTTACTCAAGCAGTATCAAAAGAAAAATCGTTTGGTAAACGCGCACTCCCAGGTAAAAGATGCAGAGAACAAACAGCGGTTCATCTAAATGTAAAAAATAGAGTCTACCTCCGTAGGAGTCGCGAATTTCTGTGTGAAAAAGGGAATAGAAACTCTTATTACTCAGTATGGAGGCCACTCACCAATTGAGCTCCGTCACTTATTTCTCAGTGGAAAATTAATTGAATTAATTTTGAGCTACTCAATAATTACGCTGAGGAGATAAATAACCATACAATTACTCAGAGGGAGGCAGATATAAAAAAATAATTGGAATCGTAATGTTGTCGGGGTATCATATATTACTACGCACTAAGTTGTACTGGACAAGCCAAGAGGAGATGTCTGTCGCAATTGTGAGGCAATTTATTACGAGGATTTGGTTTGATGAATTAAATAAATATCGACAGCTCTCCGATAATTCTCAGCTACACAAAGCGATACATTTTTGAAAGTTGGACTTTTTCTCAATAGATTAAACCAAAACTCCATTCAGCTAGGAATTTTCCTAACAAATGGTTCCATATTTCAGGTGGCACACAGCTAATTTGTTCATTCGTGGGGAACAATTTAGAGTAGGTTATAGATTGTGGTGTCTGGCCTCATCTATAGGCTATCTATATGAATTTTTCCCATATGGAGAGGTGGAACTTGAAAGTGATATGCTTAGGATTTGTAAGTTCACTAGAAGAAAGGGTTGTAATAAATTTGCTGAATTTTTTTGTTAGTCTCCGAAAACTCTTGCCAAGTATTTTGATAATTTCTTCGTCAGTTATAATCTATTAGCAACTCTTAAGTGATAATTGTTATTTTTCAACGGGAAAAGCAAGAGGAAATCGAACGGAAAACTGTGCACTCATGTCTTCGAGAGATTTTGCAAAAAAACCTAACGGGGATTTCTACTATTCGTTTGACAGGTCAAAAATATTCTCTTAGTGCGATGGCAGGATAACTCTGTCATCGCTGTTGCTTTAAATTATGGGAATATGGTACCCATAGTAAGGACGAAAAGATATTCCTGGAGATTCCCGTAGAAAATCGAAATATCATCAGCGATTACAATCAGGGAATGGGAGGGGTAGATTTTCTCGATAATTATGTTGTATGTTACCGTATCCATTTTATGAGCAAAAAATGGAGGTGGCCTCTATTCCGAAAAGGAGTTGACAGTGCAGTGGTGAATCCGTGGTGAATTTACTTCTAAGTCACGGGCAAAGCAATTCCTCAGTTAGAATTTCGGTCCGAGATCGTAAAACTTTACTGAGACTAGAAATCCTTTCCAATACAATGGCTGATGACATTTGGCATAAAAATCGGTGTCCACATGCGGGACACCTTAGAAAAGATAACATGTATGTGGGGTAAACCGCAGCATGCCCGTCAAGGGAGAATAGGGCATTTCATCCGCAGGCTACATATAATTCCCGGCGAAGATGTAAAATTTGCAAATCAAGGATAATTATGTTGTTCAAAGCTCTAAGTTTAATTCCAAGCAGCATATTATTGAACATTACATCAGAAAAGACGATGAAAAATGAAATATGCAGCCTAAGTTTTCAACATTTTTTTTTTGCTTTTATTTTCCGGAGTTTTCCCAGCGTTGCGTAAACGCAACATTATGCAAATCATATATTATTTTGAATATAATAATTTTGTCCGAAAATTAATCTTAATTAGTCCATAATTAACCGTAAAATACGAAATAACCAGAGTTAAAAGCCCTATGTGCAGTCTGGGGAATAATGGGTTAAGAATTATAACAATTTAGTTAAAAATATTTTTCAAAGCCTCGGGCGACGCTGAATGAATGTCTTTTACTAAGTCCTAATAAAGAAAAGTCCTATCCTCTTGCAGATAGTATAACAACAAGAGCTTTCAAAATAGGGCAAGAATAGGAACATTTGTGAAAAATAAGAGTAAATCAAAGGAGGAAAATATTAAAAAATAGTTTTCTGAGAAGAAAAAAAATTAATTTCGTCGCGAGTATAGAGTATATGTCGCCGACTCATGGCCCAATAAAGCGGTATGCTGTACCAATTAAGCGGAGAATACTCTGGGATATTCTGCCATTGGGTTCTGTTCTTCAAGATCTGCCCCAATTAAGCTGCTGCCCCAAGTAACTGGTGGACCCATTAAACGGAATCTACTGTAGCAGCATTTGAACGGAAGTTATGGCACGAAAACCTCTCTCCCTTTTTCTTTCTTATTTTATAACGACTTTCATGATTCATCAGAAGTTTTTGCTGGCAAATGTAGATATTATGGCTCTTAGTTCAGGATCCGTACAGGGGCGAATGAAGAGGCCAGAGGGGGGGGGGGGGGGGGGTTAGATGATGGATTGAGTAATTGGAAGAGGTAGAAGGTGAAGTGGTTGCTGATTTGAGTGTAAAAAGGTCATTAAATTCATTTGCTAGGCTTGAACATTTAATGTGTATGTCATCCTCTGACTGTACTATTCCAGGGAGAATGAGTTCATGGATTAGGGTGGTTTCCTATTATTTTTTTATTGCCTATATCGAAAGATTTTTACTCCTGGAGTAGGTATTTCATGCTTTTAGATTTTTAAATGACGACATCTATTTTTCGCGATTAAATGAAAAGTGATAATTTTCAAGCCCGCGAAAACGCGACGGCTAAGTAGGAATGATGGGAAAACCCTGTGTGACGTCGTTCTGGTTCCCACTGCCGCAAGTGAGGTGACCTTGGGGCGAGGCTTTGAGTGCTGATACGACGCAGGATGCTAGCAGGTAGCAGAGTACCCTGCTAGCTGGTAGCACTTGGCTTAAATAAGGATTATTAATACCTTATCAAACGAAGGAAACCCGACCTTAGGCAGTTTTAATAGGTGATTATTAAGACATTTTTCCCTGAGCTCTGTGCCTCATGCATGCATTGGTAATCTCAGGCGATGTAAAACTCCTATCTACTCGTATAGAAACTAGGTCCCTGTGTCGTCACGTGGAGTGGCATCGCATGGGCGCCAATCTGGCATCTTTCAAATGAGGTTAAAATTGACAATTGCCATTCGTCTAAACTGGGATTTCTAAAACCAGGTAATTTGTATATTATGAATACACTAATGGTGGGTAACGAATCGCAATCAATGCCTTTCATTTTCTTTGATAAAGGAAACTACCCTATTTCCCTGTTGACATATTCTATTCTGTTATGGAATACCTGACGGACTCCACAACCTAGTGCTTCTTTTTTATTTTTTGAAAATATATTTGAAAGTACATACTTGTACATAACATTTCTACTATACGTTTCTAATCTACTAAATTGTATGAATCTCCTCCCCCTTTTTTTTGACGTGTATTATATCTTCTTGTAGGCCCTTGGACAAATAAATTATTATTATTCATCGGGCCCACATTGAATGTTGTAACTTAGTGAAAATCCATGTTGAAATGAAAATTAACAACCTTGTTAACTTGTCACTGGGAAATATTAATCGGTACGATGCATTTTGATGCTGAGGTGTCATTCTCAAGTACAGTGTTTGTTACTCAGACAATCCAATAAATACCCAAACTCTAGCAGGGGGGAGAGGAGAGAAAAGGGTTATGAAGGGCTTTGATCACTTTCCTTCTGCTGGTGAGTGGTGAGCTGCCCCAGTGCCATCTATTGGTTACTCTTGTGGGCTAAAGCAAAGGGAGGTTTCTTTGTATAAACCACCACCAAAATGATTTTATATCTGAGCATCCTAGTAGCGCAACTGGTTTGAGCACCCGGCCGTCATCCGGGAGGTTCTGGGATCGAGTCCCAGTCAGGCTGCATCTTTGATTTTTGGCTTTTTCCATGTACCACAGCACCGTTGTCCTTGTCCTTTTTCTATCATATGTTCCTATTTCTTTCTTTCCTTACCTCTGAATTTATTTGAATGTTTACACTGTTACATTTATTTAAAACTAAATCTCTGCTTTAACCACAAATCCATAGTTGTGATAGGTGATCGAAAAATTTTGACCTGTAGTGTATGTAGTTGTAGATGAGTGCAGGATATCTTTTTTCATTAATTGTCTTCTACCCTTGGGTAAAAATCCACAATTAGTGGATCCACAAATAGTGACGATATCGGCATCCACTTAAAGTTTAGTGTATCCTCTTAAATTATATGGATATACAATTAGTGGATCCTCAAATAATGGCAATTTCGGCATCCACTAACAATTTTGTGGATCCGCGTAAACGTTTGTGTATCCACATATTTTAGTGGATCCACTAACACACTTGTGGATCCATGTATTTTAGGGAATCAATGAAATTATTGTGGATGCAGTGGAACCACATGTTGATGCGTATGCAACAGGAAACATCGAGACGTGCCAAATGAGCATGCTAGTAATGTTAATTTGAGGGAAACTTTCAATTATAATTTGGATGCACTATGCTACATATATTCAGTCTCTAGAATAAGCTCCTAGATGATGTTGAAAATACTTGGTTTTTGAAATCGTTCAAGGCAAAAAGTTTATAGCTTATTACTTACTGCTCCATTATAACTTATTGGTTACTCGATGAAAAATGTAAATCTCTTATATTTCTTTGGTTTTTTGATCTTTTCATCTTGTAATTTAATGCTATTCTTAAAACTTCTTCCTTGTTGGTTCTGCTCTCTGTGATATGTTGTTGGAACATCGCGTATGATATGTTTTTCTTTGTAGAGTGTTGTTGTTGTAGTGTAGTGTTGATATAATTTCTTTGTATGATTGAACCCTTTCGCTATATTTTCCTATTACTTTATCACTCACCATCAGTAAGTTGAGTGGATTTCATGATGTCATGTTTAATTACGACGGTTGTTCAGAAAGTAGATTACGTTTTGGAATTAAGAAAAAACTATGCACAGGAAAATGCTTTTATGATACACATTTGAAAGAGCAACTAAAATACTATTTTTCTACACAATCACCAAACAAGTTGAGACATTTATTGTTGCGATGAACGAGCTTCGAAATTCCTTCCTCATAGAAATCCGCAGCCTGATTGTTGAGCCAGTCAGTCACGCCCGCGCGGAGATCGTCGTCGTCATCAAAACGCTGCGTTGCAAGCCAGGTCTTCATCTTCGGAAACAAGTGGAAGTCACTTGGTGCAAGATCTGGGCTGTACGGCGGATGAGGAATAATCTCCCACTTGAAGGTCCGAAGGAGATTGTGTGTGACATTTGCCATGTGAGGTGGCGCATTGTCGTGCAAAAACAACACTTTTGAGCTGAGTTTTCCTCTACGCTTGTTTTGATGTAATTTTTAATCTCCGCGCTGTATTGTAAGCGAATTTTGAGAATGGCAATAGGGTAGTTTCCTTCATCAAAGAAAACGAAAGGCATTGGTTGTGATTCGTTACCCACCATTTGTGTATTCATAATACACAAATTATTTGGTTTTTGAAATACCGGTTTAGATGAATGGCAAGGGTCAAATTTTATCCTCATTTGAAAAAGGCCAGATTGGCGCCCATGCGATTCCACTCCACGTGACGTCACAGGGACCTAGTTTCTATTTGAGTAGATAGGAGTTATACATCGTCTGAGGTTACCAATGCATGCATGAGGCACAGAGCTCACGGAAACATGTCTTAATAATCACCTATTAAAACTGGCTAAGGTCACAAAGTTTTCTTCTTTGATAAGGTATT
This sequence comes from Ischnura elegans, assembly GCF_921293095.1. Lineage (NCBI taxonomy): Eukaryota > Metazoa > Arthropoda > Insecta > Odonata > Coenagrionidae > Ischnura > Ischnura elegans. The sequence goes on from NW_025791659.1 coordinate 7,167,999, forward strand.
AATTAACCTTTTTTAAGCCAAGCTCTACCAGCCAGCAAGGCACTCAGCTACCCGCTAGCATCCTGCGTCCTATCAGTGCTCAGAGCCTCGATCAAGGTCACCTCACAAGGCGGGAGGGGAACCAGAAATGCGTCGCATGGACTTTTTCCCATCATTCCTAGTTACGCGTCGCGTTTTAGCGCGCTTGAAAATTTTCACTTTTCATTTAATCGCGAAAAATAGATATCGTCATTTAAAAATCTAAAAGCATGAAATACGTACTTCAGGAGTAATAATCTTTCGATTTAGGCAATAAAAAAATAATAGGAAACCACCCTATTGCCCTTCTTAGGGTTCGCAATGTTTGGCAATACCTATCAGAGTTTATTGTTGCACCACGTTCCAGAAAATCGACAAGAATCACACCTTTTCTGCCCCAGATCACGGTTGCCATCAACTTCCTGGCAGACAACGTTTGCAAACGCTTTCGTGGTTTTTTGGGAGAATGTGTGTGCCCCCACCCCACAGACTGCAATTTTGTCTCACACGTCTGTTGTTTCACCCAAGTCTCACCTCCCGTTACGATTCGATCAAGGAATGAATCACCATCATTGTGGTAGGCCTCCAAAAATGACGAGGCAGCCATTTGCTGACCCTTGTGATGGTCTGTCAGAAGCTTTGGTACCCACCTGGCACAAAACTTATGGTAGCCTAACTTTTGAGAAACAATTTCATGCAATAAAGTGCGTGAAATTTGCGGAAAACTGAAGGAAAGTTCGGTTATGGTGAAACGACGGTATCCTCTAATTTTTTCATTGACCTTTTCCACCAGTTCATCGGTCACAATGCTTGGCCGCCCACTCTTCTCTTCATCGTGAACATTACTTCGTCCATTCTTGAAACGTATGCACCATTGACGAACGCCACCTTCACTGATCACGTTGTTCCCGTAAACTTCACACAGTTGCCGAAAAATTTCCATGGGTTTAAGTTATTTTGCCCACAAAAACCTAATTACTGACCGCACCTCACAACTGGCGGGGTTTTCAATGGCGGCGCACATTACAAAAGCCTGCAGCAATGGAACGAGCGACACTACGACCTTCTCCCTTGCACGGCTGAGCTGCCGAACGCTCACTCACCAAGATGGCCGCGATCGCCCCACCCCTTGCGATGCTAGACAAAAACGTAACCTACTTTCTGAACAACCCTCGTAATTTTATGTTTAAATCTACTCTATGATTTAATACAAGTAAATTGCATTTGTTCTTTGAGGACAAGAGTCCTAGAACAAGAAATACCTTTTCTAAATCTAAAAAAAATCTAAAATATATTCTTGCGCAGGACTTTGCCGAGGCTGCAGCAGTGTTCAGCGAATCGCCTGAAGTTACGCCTGTTTACCTTCTAAGGAATCCTGGCATTGAATTTTCACCCCAGACATTGTCAACATCACGGAATGCTTTGAAGTTTTCATCCTCGACTCAACTTGAGCACACCATGGACGATTTCTCGTTGAGCCTGAGGGAAAAGTTCAAAAACTTACGGAACAAATCCACGAAGGATATTCTTTCATCTCATGAGATGCTGGATAGGGACCCACCATTAGTGTCACCAGTGTTTTTAGGTGAGGGAACAGTGAAAGATTTCTCCTCTGTTTCGGGAGACAATCTCAAAGCGCGCGAAAGTGATGAGTCCGTCACCCTAATCAAACGGCCTACCGGAGTTTCGTCATTCACCTTCAAGAGGAAATCTTCTTCAAAAAGTGTCGGTGAAGCGTCACCCCAGCGTTATGTGTCTATATTGAGGCCGCCGACGAAAAGGAGAGCGTTTACGAAACCTTCAGAACAACCGTCTGCGATATCGAATGAGCGAACAGCAGAAGTTGATGCGAGGAAGGATTGTGGTGCGAGCGATAACGTGAAGAAAGTCGATCCAGTCAGCGGGCCAATAAGGATTTTACCTTTCAATCTGCGGAGAAATTTGAATAGACTCTTAGGCGAAAGTGCCTTCTTGCTGGATCCATCCACATTGCCGGATAATCGGATCGGGGAAGACTTTGGGGACAATTGTCAACGCCAAGACTCTCCCCAGACTCCCTTTCCTGACGTTAAAGAGTCGGTTTGCATCAAAAGAAATTCCTCGTCCAAACTTTCAGCAAAGCCCTCTTCAGTTAAGTTTCCGTCCGTGAGGGCGAGCAATCGGTTGAGGAACAGGTTTGCAGTTAGTGTGGAATAAAAAAAATAAAAAAATGATATTACAGAAAAGTGGTTTGCACGAATGCTTCAAAACCACTGCCTGACTTCGGAAACAACACTTTCAGGCACCACGCCACGTAGTCGCACAAGTTGTCCGGGTTGCAACTGCTATGTGACGTGTATATGTGATCACGGAGTGCAATCGCGTGGTGTGGGGCTTGGAAAACAGGAGCTCCCGTGAATGCAGCTAGCGTGCGATCGCTTTATGTTTTACGAAGAGGATTCTGATGGAAATAATAAGCCCGGTGTATCCTAGCATTAATGCAGTAATTCTGATGATTTTGCGTTGGATTTTATTTTTAAAAATGAAGATCATGAGTGAAGATGAGTGAATGAAGATCAGAAGAGTGGGAATCATGCACGGATAATCCTGAACATGGATATACCGCTGCCGGGTAATCCGAAGTCCGCTGTGTTTTATTATTGGTATTATAATCTGCTATATTATTGCAGTAGATTCCGTTTAATGGGTCCTCCGGTTACTTGGGGCAGCCGCTTAATTGGGGCAGATCTTGAAGAACAGAACCCGATAGAGGAATATCCCAGAGTATTCTCCGCTTATTTGGGACAGCATGCCGCTTTATTGGGCCATGAGTCGGCGATATAGACTCTATACTCGCGACGAAATTAAATTTTTTTGTTTTCAGAATGCTATTTTTTTATATTTTCCCCCTTTGATTTACTCTTATTTTTCACAAATGTTCCTATTCTTGCCCTATTCTGTACGCTCTTGTTGTTATACTATCCGCAAGAGGATAGGACTTTCCTTAAATAGGACTTAGTGAAAGACATTCATTCAGCGTCGCCCGAGTCTGTGAAAGATATTTTTAACTAAATTGTTATAATTCTTAAAAATGATAATAAATTAACTTAACTCCCTGATTCATTAATCAAATTAATAGTTTGATAAACTTATGTTGCATTATAAACATTCTTTAGTCTTCTTTCTATCATTTCAACGTTTGTTTATGCTGATATACAGGATAGTTCGCCTAATTGAGGCAGCCGCTTAGTTGGGGCAAAGTGCACAAGTCCCGATATGTCCCAATTAACCGGAATCTACTATATCTGAAGAGATCTTGAAAATGACGTTTGAAGTACATTGAAACTGGTCGGTGTGGAAAATTGCTATTTTCGTCTCCCTATTTTTAATGGTGTTGAGTACTCAAGATCAGCAATGGATAATTGCCCAAATTATAACACCAGATATGAACTACATAGTCTGATTTGTAGGTCGAATTTTTTTACTGGTTCCAATTATTTTTAGCTGTCCTGGTATTTTATTGATATTGTATAAGTCCCAATATTATATCAGACATAACATTTTTATCTGGTCGAATGTTTATTATCTTGATATTAGTTATCATTATCACCAATAATCAATGTTCAAAAGTATTGTAATCAGTTATGGAATTTTCAATTATGCCCAAGCCTACACTGGCGTACTTGAACGTATATTTACTTGCATCCCATTATTTTTATTTAATCACTTTCTTTTATCTGAATATCATCTGTTCTTACTCATCCAAATCTGCTCAGCCCTAAATTTATCTTATGTACTGCAGTTCAGTGAATTTATAAATGCTCTTGTTTTGTGAAGGGCATCTCAAATGCATTCCTATGCATGGATTTACAATGTGTGTTCTGAAAATAATGGGATTTTTAGTTTTTTTTAAATATATATTTATTCATTTGTTTACTATAATGTTGCCACGTTCAAAGTAGTCTCCACTATAATATACGAGGGTTGTTTTTTAAGTAAGAGGCGTTTTTTTAATATATCGTGAACAAGTCCCGCTATGTCCCAATTAACCGGAATCTACTGTATTATCAAACCACAGGACTGAACCCAGGGCTGGATTTACCCAAAGTTGCGCTGTGGGTACCTCTCCATTGAGCGCCCCTCATCACTTGAGCCTCCTCCCCTCCCTCAATTTTTATGATAAGGCGTAGCCACTCGTATGAGGTAAGGAAAAAATGCATAAACAGATACATGGCTGGCAGCAAAAGTTTATGCTTGAATTCTTACTTAGGAATTACATTGACAATTCAATTAACACGTTGCGTACCGGGGTATTTATAGTCCTAGGAACGCCGAGATTGGAAATATGTGCCTATTAGGGGGTAATGCTCTTTGTTTTAAACATGGTTAAAAAGCTAATGTTTAGAATATAACTTTACACAATCAAATGTTATGATGCATCAATTCATTATGAATAACGAACAACAACTGAAAACGTACTAACGAATACGTATTGTTATGCTTTAAAATTGTTTAGGTTGACGCGCCTAAATGACGAGAATCTTTGTCATCTGCATACAAAACGTGTTAAAGAAAAACAGCTTGGAGTAAAGCTACATGAAACAGTTTAACTCTTATGCAACTGAAACACTTTATGAATACCCTTTCCGAAAATAATGCCTACCCTTAATTCATGAAACAAAAAAGAAGAGTAACTTCAAAATTAAAAACATTACGTACTGCTGTAACTGAATGAACTGTCGCCCTTGACACAGTGCAAGGAGTTAACACTTTGAGTGCCTGCTAAATTTAAAGCCCTACTGAAAAATCCAGCCATTTTTTACTATATTCGTAAAATGTTTTAAAACATTAGCATCTAAAATATATTTATATCGATGTGCATTTCAATAAAAATGGACTTTGCTCTTCTATATGAATGTGTTGAATAACATTTTTTGCTAATTTTAAAATATATAATTTAACAATGAAAACTTACTATTTTTGAAAAATAAAAAAGTTGCAACATATGATGTACCGCCATAACATGCATAATAATTTTTTTAATACCCTCAATTTGAACTATGTAAACCATGGAAATCATAAAAAAGCATTGTTCCAAGCAAAGCATTATAAATCCTGGATGACAAAAAGGGTCAATGCACCCTCAACGAACGGTCCATTGGCCTAAAGAATTTTCACACTAAGTGGCCGAAGATGAGGATGCCGGTAGCTACAGAGGACTTTTCGTCCTCAAGTAAACATTAAGTGAACTCTTTTTCCATCGAGCAGTCGATTTTTGAAAAAAACAGAACCACTAAGCAGTAAACTGGAAAAGTACCACGGGAGAAATATTACGGCTTCACGCATACAAAGCCAATTAAATGGAAAGACGTAATATTACGTCCATGGCAATCCTCAGAAGGATTAGCAGGACGTAATATTACGTCCATGGCATGCAAAGTGTTAAAGTGTGATCAAATGCTGACTTGCCACTTCATGCATTCACATGAAAACCCTAGAGAGAATCTAAAAATGAAATTGATGAATGATTAGAATGAATTAAATATCAGGTAAAATAAATTCCTTTCACCAATTTCATACCAACATTTTATGTAAACAGCATTGCAGAGCAGTGATAAAATTGCAAGATACGTGCGGCCCAAGTGAAACATCAGAGAAATCACAAATTGAAACTAATCTATATTTTACTGAAATGCCTGAAAAACTGATCAGTAAAAACTAGAGTTTGTCGAATTAAGCATTATGACTGTCTACAGCCTATACCCAGACGGCACAGAATCCTCCGTATCAAATTCGTATGCAGATAGTATCCATTGACTACCGCTACGTCGCTTTTTGTCGCTACCGCTGCGTCACTTTGGCACAGAATCCTCCGTATCTAATTCGTATGCAGATAGTATCCATTGACTCCCGCTACGTCGCTTTTTGTCAATGGATACTATCTGCATACGAATTAGATACGGAGGATTCTGTGCCGTCTGGGTATGTATTTCATACTCTATTGTTCATCAAGGGAAATTTGCAGTTGTACTCCACAAGAGCTGAAGAAGAAGTGTTAATTTAACCCATTAATCCCCAGCGTTGCGCAAACGCAACATTATTGAATCCTATAATTCTCAGAACAAGTTTCTACTTGAAAATAAATTTTTATTCTATTTACTGACTTCTTTTAAGTATCTCTAGTTCTAATTTTGTCATTTCCACCAACATTTTCATTCATATAACTGTATTCTTATGACTGAAGGCGTTTGGCATAAAAATCGATGCGCACATACGAGACACCCCAGGGAGAAAGACATACCCCAGCATGTCCGTTGAAAGGCAGAATGGGGCATTTCCTCCAAAGGAATACTGATAACTCCCGGCAAAGATGTCGTGTGCACAAATCAATTAAAAAATTAAAGATGTAACCTAATATTTAAAGAATTACTTTTCTTATATTTATTAACTGGAGTTTTCCCTGCGTTCTGTACACGCAGCATTGTGAAAATCATATAATACCATGAATATAACATTTTTCCAGAAATTCATCTTAATTTGGCCAAAATAAATCGGTAAATGCGAAACAACCGAAGTTTAAACACCTGTTTACAGTCTGGGAAATAATGGGTTAAGCGTTACACCTAACCACCCAAAAAATCCTTCCCATTCATTTGAATCCTAGTCTCTTCGTTTTCCTCCACCAGAACCTCAGTAATTTATGACATTATTTTATTAATTTACATAATTCATAGCATACTATAATCATTAGATGTAATACAATGAAATTAAGCCCCCCAGAAGGGCTCTATTTTGGTGTGGTTACCGCTGGGTATATATGATACCGCAAGAAAGAAAATAAATTAGCATCAAGGCAAGTTTATGCACAGAAAATTATGATTATTGCAAAAATATCAAAATCAGTGCTTCATAGCAACAAAATAGAAATCACTGTAACAAAACAATTTATACATAATTTAATTTCTTATTAGTAAGCCTACGAAAGGCTTACTTGAAGAAACAGGGATTATATATGACCCAAACTCGTGACATAAAAAAGGTAACTCGAAAGAAAATGTTCCAAGGAAACTGGAATATCCACCATCTTGTATCGACTGGGCTCGTGACACTCCTTGGACTGCGACGCTCACAGTCACTTGCCTATTTTGCCTTACGGTAAATCCGGCCCTGTTGACTAATGTACTTTCTGTTAACCGGTGCCAGAACAGCAGAAATGCAATCGAAGTGGCGACAGACATCAGTATTCTGTGGGATGGAATTGGGTGGTTTCCCATTACTTTTTTACCGCCGAAATCAAAAGAGTATTACTCCTGGAGTACGTATTTCACGCTTTTAGATTTTCGAATGATGATATCTATTTTTTACAACTAAACGAAAAGTGAAAAATTTCAAGCACACGGAAACGCGACGGCTAAGTAGGAAGGATGGAAAAGTCCTTGTGACGTATTTCTGGTTCCAGCTGTCGGCGTGTGAGGTGACCTTGGGGCGAGGCTTGAGCACTGATACGACGCAGGCTGCTAGCAGGTAGCAGAGTACCCTGATAGCAGGTAGCGCTTGGCTTAAATAAGGATTATTACTCCCCTATCAAACGAAGGAAACATTCCAAGCTAAGGAAATTGTAATAGGTGATTATTATGAGATGTTTCCCTGAGCTCTGTGCCTCATGCATGCAGGGAAAGCCTCAGACTATGTAAAACTCCCATCTACTCGTATAGAAACTAGGTCCCTGTGACGTCACGTGGAGTGGCATCGCATGGGCGCCAATTTGACCTTTTTCAAATGAGGTTAAAATTGACCATTGCCATTCGTGTAAACTGGTATTTCTAAAACCAAATAATTTGCATATTATGAATACACTAATGGTGGGTAAGGAATCGCAATCAATGCATTTCGTTTTCTTTGATGAAGGAAATTACCCTATTGGGGCTCCTCTATGCAATCTCCTGGGTGGTAATATTAATGCTGAAATCACAGTCATTAAGCCGATGTCCCATGGTCAAATTTGCATCATAATGCTTACATCAATATTTGATGCAACTGACGCGCACCCTGTCCCACGGTCAAAATTTCATCCAACTGGCTTTTGGTCCTATCGTTTGTACAAAACACCGTTTTGTCTAAATGGATAGGACAGGTTCTAAATTTTCATCCAATTGTTTGAAACCAACCAATCACTGGGCCTTTGACAAAAAAGCATCGCCAAGCGCTAACACACAGACCACACAGGTTAAACTTATGTATCGTCTGCATGAGCATTTTAATTAATAAATATATATGCTAGCAGACCCGGCAAACTTCATACCGCCTAACAATCAATGAGCTTACACTATATGTATTTACACCATTTATAAATCAAGAGCTGCTGTATCGTTTTTAATCATATTTGATTTATTATAATAAAATGAGGGTATAAATTCAATAAAACCAGGTAAATGAGTATTAAAATTGTTTGTCAGAAAGACATTTTCTATATTGAATCTACATTGGGTGGATCAGAGCACGTTTCCATGGATTTTTTTCAATGAATTTTCGTACAATTTATCTTAGGAAATTTTGGGCATTGTGGCTGTATAAAGCAGTTAATGAAATAAAAATTATATGCATTCAGTTGTTGGCTATTTGTATTATTAACCGTAAAAAATGTTTTTAGGTCTGTTGCAAGAACTTGGCTGGTTCACGGGGCAGGTTAACGCAACGCTAGACCGACGCTTAACTAATGCTCAAAATCGTGTAAGAAAAGCCCCTATGAAGCAGCATTTGTATCAAATGACTTTAGGAACGCCAGTTATAGTATCTCTGTTTGGTATAAATGCACTGTGTAAACGCACCACAGTGTGCCCTACACATTTGGGTTTAATTTCTTGCGTCAAGCACCTTCTGATAAACAACAGTTTTTGTTTTGTTATTAAGCGCAAGATAAAGCGAATGAAGCTAAATAAATATAGCAAAGCAAAGCAGTGACGCAGCGAAGGGGTTTTCGAGGGATAAAACCCCCACAAGAGCTCAGAGAATTTTTTTATTAAAAAATTTGTAACTAATATTAGGGGGATGGACGAGTCACAAACAAAACATATTTAGCTATTCACACAGCCGAAAAAAAACACCATTTTGAACTATTTATCTTAAAAAATGTCTGGGGGAGGGCCCCCACACCTCTCGCTTACCTTAGCGAGTTTTCTATACCTTACAGACCCGTAGTATTAGCTGAGCCTAAAACCCCCCTATCCTTAATTCCTAGCTGCGCCTTTGAAGCGAAGGAAGAAGCTTGTTATTTCCATAGCAGAAGGTAGGCTTGCCCCTGTAGAGTTTGCTTCCCGCAACACATTCACCTATTTTATAATTGTTATCGCCCTTCTAAACAATATTGTGGCCTACACAAGCCTAAATAAGTTCAATAGCATCTTTAAAACACACAATTCGTAAAAAATTTCGTTAATGTACTAATACTTTAGACTCTAGCGACTTTTGGCCAGATTTTTTCGATTTTAACCCACTGTCGTGCTAAAATATCTGTGCAGAAATATCCGTGCATCTCAGGGGCGGATATAGATGGGCCCAGGGGCGCAGTTGAGAATTAAGGCTAGGGTGGGGAGGGGGGTTAGGAGCAACTAATACTTACGGGTGTGTGGGGTATTGCATACTAACCAGGGTAAGCAGGAGTTGCGGGGACCGTCTTCCAGAAAAATTTGAAGAATAACGGTTCAAAGTGGTTAGTTTTACTGATTTCTGAGGGATATTTGATAAATACTAAGGCTATTCTATAAGTAATACTGATCCAAATAAGTGAAATGGATTCAACTTAAAAATTTCTCTGAGCTCTGGGGGGGTTTTTATCCCCCAAAACCCCCCCCTCGCTGCGCCAGTGGTGTAGGGGTATGGAATACCCACCAGGATAAGCGGTAGGTACGAGATTAGGACTAGTGGTAGGCGCGCCCCATGACCTGAATATATTCAATCACATAAATCACTTAAAAGAAAAGTTTCCCAAATTAAGTGAGGCAAAGCTGAAAGAGGGTACATTTGTTGGACCACAAATAAGAAAATTGCTGAAAGATCCAAACTTTGATACCAAACTCACGGGCACATGGGAATAACAGGAAATGAAAAAGCAGATGCAGCTGCAAAGGCGGCACTCACGCTGCCGGCGCAGGCTTCGGCTTCTGTAACTTATCAAGACTTACAGACTGCCATGCGCAGAATAGTTCTACGGCAGTTGAGTGAGGTATGGACGAACGTAGCGAATAACGAACTAAGAATGATCAAACCGGTTACGTCAATGTGGCCCTCCTCTGTTGGGAGGAATCGTAGGGAGGAAGTCATCATTACTAGACTAAGAATCGGCCATTGCGCCCTGAGACATTCGTGCATCCAATTGCCATTGCATTGGAGTGCATCCAGAAGCTTATGCTTCTCAGCTTAGCCTAAAGCATTAGGTGTGTTGCATATCATCAGGATGATAGCTTTAGAGCCGATCTTAGCCCATTGCCGGCCAATTAGAGAAATACAGTAGATTCCGTTTAATAGGTCCACCGGTTACTTGGGGCAGCCGCTTAATTGGGGCAGATCTTGAAGAACAGAACCCAATAGAGGAATATCCCAATAGAGTATTCTCCGCTTAATTGGGACAGCATGCCGCTTTATTGGGCCATGAGTCGGTGACATAGACTCTATGCTCGAGACGAAATTAAAATTTTTTCTTTTCATAATACTATTTTTTTATATTTTCCTCCTTTTATTCACCCTTATTTTTCACAAATGTTCCTATTATTTCACTTTTTAAAGTTCTTATTGTTATACTATCCGCAAGAGGATAGGACTTTTCTTTATTAGGACTCAGTAAAAGACATTCATTCAGCGTCGCCCGAGGCTTTGAAAAATATTTTTAACTGAATTGTTAAAATTCTTAAAAATGAAATGAAATTAACTAAACTCGCTGATTTATCAATGAAAATAATATTAGGATAAACTTTTGTTGCATTATAAACATTCTTTAGACTTCTTTATACCATTTATAAGTTTTTTATGCCCATACACAGGAGAGTTTGCCTAATTGGGGCAGCCGCTTGGGGCAAACTGCTCAAGTCCCGATATGTCCCAATTAACCGGAATCTTCTGTACTTGAAAATATATTATCTATTAAATATATTATCTATTGGTGGCGATGAAACCCGCATTGCCATATATTACCATATCGTAGGAATGCACCATTTTTACTGTCAGATATAATGCTACACCTGGTGGTCTGCTAGCTTACCATACATACATCACATTCAAAATCATGCGTAATTCTTATAAGGAAGATAAGGAAGGATAAGATAGTTGGAGTAAGGAAGCATATCAGGAATGGATTTTTAGCAAATGAAAATATTTTTGTAAACTATTCCCCCCTCTTGGAAATTCCCCTGAAGCTGGGTAACGCTCCAACCCCAACGCAACCTTCCCCTACCAACACGTAATAGCAACCAGATAATCAGCTACAAAATAACTGTTATTATAACGATTTCTGTACCTGATGATGTCGCCTCTGCGACGAAACCGGACGCATTGAATAAATCGTGTGGAATCGTGTCCTGGCCTTATCGTCAGCTCGAATTTACTCCAGTTGAATTCACAATCTATTTAATCCTTGATCAGTGACGTAAAATTCTTGTTACACTATCAGTGACGTACGGTCTGGAAGACCGCAATAAAACAAAAATTCATAAAACGTTACAAAGTCATTTTTAATGCTTTTTTTAACGTTTTTTTGACTTCTAAACTATTATAAAACTCACATTTAATGTTATACATTCCCAATACGAACCAAATTTTTCAGTAAAAATTGTCATTTGAAACAGGATCAAAAAACTGATATAAAAAACACTTGAGTTGTTTATTATTATCGTACTTTTTTTAGTTAAGTACCTAATTATCCACGTTATGCAACTAATAATGCTTCCTTGCAAATTATTATTTATTATCATTATTCTTGAAAAAACACTAGGAATTTGTTTTTAACAACTTTTCGTATTGTTTCCACCATCGTTACGTTCATCGGTTTTTCCAATTTAGTGACGTGAGGTCTCACACAGACCGCTGCTAAAATTCAGTTGCAAAGTCTCAGAAATAAATAATGAGAACGATTAATTTTAAGAGTGCTGTATGTCCTTATTATACTAAATTAAGACGCTCAAGAGGATATTTTGAAATAGCAATTTTGAAAATGTTCATAATTTTAGAGACGCAGCGATCTCTCAGACCGCACTTCACCGGTTAAGGATTGAATGTTTTTAAAATTGTTGCAATGCAGTGCTTAATTTGTTGAAAAAATCTTATATTTATTACTTTTGATCGACTTGACAGTTGTTTCAGTATGATTGCGTATCTATGTGCGTATGTATTAATTCATAAGTAAGGAAAGAAAGGGATAGGAACACATAATACACCAGTCCCAAGTCAAAGGCAATCAATATAATGCTTTAGATTATGCATTCAAAAAGCATATTTCACCTGTGGAAAACTAAAGAAAGAATTACCAAACAGATACCACTTCCTTTCAGGGACAGCAATGTCGCCTCGGGAGTCAAGATGGCGATTTCCAGGAGAGATTTTGGCGGTAAATACACTTAATCCTTGACAACAGATGACTTCGGCTGGGCGAGGTGGTGTTTCGGGTTGAAACACTTAGTTGCGCCCCTGAATGTAAGTATATGCATACTGCTGTCGCCATACCTTACATATTTTTTACATACCTATTGCATACTTAACTTCAATCTTCTATATTATTTCTACTGTAAAGATAACTTTTTCTCAACTTATACGCTACCAAAATCTACAAATGAGGTACCAAAATGCACAGAATTTATCAGAGAACATGCGACGGCATATCTTACTTCCTAAATATTGCTATTGTTTCCTAAAATTGGTTTTTAAATAATTAAAAAAACAAAAACCGGTAAATATTCCTGACGTTAACGGCGCACAAACTGATGCCGTTGTTCATTTGCAACAATATCTCGCATTCTTTAAATAACTTTTATCAAAACGCGGCTGATTCCACATTCAAGTCTCCTGTTGATACGTAAGTATGAGTCATCATGTGCGTTTAACAGAGGGTAGTGTAATTACTTCCAATGTTGTGTTCAAAGAGGTCCTCTGACCTCAATTTTTTACATAAACATTCCATTTAAATTTTTACATAAGGCCCTGCCTTTTTTTCTACATTTTAAAATTAGAAACGCGCCTATCCCTCTGTGGACCTGCATTGAAAAGAGCGGGGGAAGCCCGCACTGGGAGCGGGCGCATCACGCTCGTATTCATGTATTCTTATAAACTTCGGATATTAATATCTACCTTTCAGCCGTTTTAAAAATCAAGAAACGGGTTGAATTTAATTTTAAAAAGCTCTTTCTAATGCGAAGATGTCATTATCTCTATAATAAATACAATAAACTTCACCAATCAAATATTTTGCCCGTACGAGATAAAGAAGACGACCGTTTCGCCGTTTTAATAGTTTTTCGCGTGCTCTTCTTGACTCTTTCGACCGTAGAAACTAAACGTTTACGTTTAAATAATGTTTAATGATGTAAAATTTCAAAACCTCGGGAGTGTTCATCGTCCCGTGTGAGTGCGGTCACGTTTGGATAGGGGAAACTGGCCGCACAATCGAAAAACGTCCGACGGAGCATGAAAGATGCGTACGCCTGTTTTATCCGCTAAAGTCGGCGGTAGCGGAGCATTGCTTTGACCTCGGTCATAGGATGGACTTCAAAAATACGAAGGTTTTGTGCCGCACTAATAACTACTGGGATAGAATTGTAAAGGAGGCAATTGCTATTAGCCTTGAGGAGAAAAGCTTGAATAGGGATAAGGGCTTCCAACTGAGCAGTGCCTGGAATGCCATAATTAATCGCTACATCCGCACACAATATCGGCAACCAGGGATGTGAATAAATAAAGAAATGAATAAATGAATAAATAAATAAATAAATATATATATATATATATATTATATATATATATATATATATACTTAACTCCGAGGAAGGTGGTAATGCCACCGAAAATTAAGTTATTAATGTAAGTTTTTAATCTTTATCTTGTGTGTTCTGTGATACTGCCCATCCTAGGGTTATTTACGTTATATGTGTACATATACATATAGATAATGTAAAGGAACTTCTTCTTGCCCTAGGGTGGGCACACAAAAAAACTTAGGAATTGACAGAAAAACGAAAAATAAAATAAAAGTGAAGGGCTTACGGGGAAAGGTTGTTTTTACAAATTTTCGATGGGACGCAGCCCATCTTTCTCAAGTGAGAAGAGGAGGGAAATACCCACATGCACGCCACACGGTCCCAAAAACGTTAAGAATACTTAGAAATTATACTAACACATGCTGTTAGAAATGATAATAAAATTCGGAAACGTGCATTCAAGTATACAGACATAAGTTAGTAGGCTACACTACAAATCATCTAATCTATTAGTGAGTCCTAAATCTGCCGATATGTTTTCTTATTGATCGTGGAAAAAAAGACATTGTGAATCTGTCTGTTCTACAGTCTATCTCTCTTATTTTATTTACATGATCTGATCTACCAAAGTATGTTGGCGTTCGTAAGATGTTTATTTCGTCAGAGAAGACAATGCACTTGAATTTATCTAAAAGGTTTAGTCTATTTTTCAATCTACGGTCTGACAGAGATTCCCATCCGAGTTTATCTAACAGGTCAATTAATAGGCCACCACATTAAACCATATAAACTTGTATCCTCGCTAATACTCCCCCATATTGATTACTGCTGTCCTGTGTATCATAACCTAACTGAAAAGATTAACACCTTGAGTCAACGGCAATTCTATATGTGTGTCAAGTTCATTTATGAACTTCAAAAAAGATGAACATATATCCCCTTATTTGTCCAAGTTAAAATGGCTTAAAGCTAAAGCAAGGAGGGAATACATGCAATCCTCCTTTTCAATTAAACTTTTGAGTTGTAAACAGCCTGAATATATCATGCAATTTTTTCATTCTAAAGAGGAAAATCGAAATGTTGCACCTCCAATGTCACCAGATTTTTTAATTGCTCCACAACATTTAATAAATCCTTTTCTATTGTTGGGGCAAGGAGTTGGAATAGTTCTCCAGAACTAATTAAAAATTCCAAATCATTGATGTCTTTCATAAATATACTGTCACGCCTTCCCTCGGCCTATGATCCGATGGGACCGCCTACCATAGCTAATACCCGGCAGCTCTCGGCAGGCTCCGATCTCTTGAGTCGTGGGCTGACCTCATAGGAATTTCAATTTTATGGGCGCCAGGCAACCAGAGTTGCCTTCCTATGGACAGCACTGAAGGGAGGCTTCACACAATTGTCACACTTAACATGGCAATTAATTTATTGCAGAATTTAACAAACATAAAGATTTCCTTTTAAACAAATACCAATAAATTACAGTGCGACATACATACAAGATACCATGAGAATATTGTCTTTTCTTCTGGTACCAAATTTGAAGATTCGAGACAGGAGAATGCTGGATCTCGGCTCATATCTGCCAAAAGGCAGCCGGATCTCTGAGACAGGAGAATGCTGGATCTCGGCTCATATCTGCCAAAAGGCAGCCGAATCTCAGCTACGTATATCCAGGGAATCACCTGAGTGGTGTCCACAGCCCCAGAGTACTTGCCCGAAGAGCGTCGGGAGATACGGCTTAATATCCTTCGGGCGCTTTCTCTATGCATAGGCTGGACACTCTCTGAGTCGACCACTGTCGACCGGACTGTCTCCTGTCCACTCTCCCTCTCTCTCTCTGTCCGTCCCCCCGTCCTCACATACGCATATTCGCTCGCCTCTCTCCCCAGACTCGCCTCCTGGCTGACGCATCGTTACCTGGGCTCTCCCGGCCAGCCCACCGACCTATCCAGGAGGGGAGGGGGGTTTTGGTGGGAGGTGGGTGTGTAGGTAGGGGAAGGATTATTTGGGAAGGGGAGGGGTGGTTTGGTGGGAGGTGGGTGTGTGGGTAGGGGAAGGTTTATTTGGGAAGGGGAGGGGTGGTTGCCTGAACCATGACTCCGCACGCCCAGCGAAGGGAATACGGGGGAAATGGGAGAGTGAGTCACCGTGGAACCGGCCGGTTAAGGCAAGCCCAGTGGAGTTTTCAGGGTGAACGTTACATTCCCCCCCCTTCCTAAATAAAAAATTTTTCCCTGGAAAAATTTTTGTATTACACCAGCTTTAGGTCTTTTATATGCCAGGGACCATCTGTTAGTCCCTGTTCATCCTGGAGAAGGTAAGCCTTATTTCCTACTTTAGAGTGGACTAGATAAGGACCTAAATATTTTGGTGCTAATTTGGAAGAAAAGTAATTAGCAGCATTGGATTGTACAAAGTTTCTCCTTAAAACTTTCTGTCCGGGCTCTATATTCACATCTCTCCTCCGCAGGTTATAGTAATGGGAATTCTTTTTATAAGCTTGCTGTAATCGCTCAACAACTTCCTTCCTTATTTCCTTGACCTTCTCTAGGTGTTCTAAATGTTTTCTACGATTTTGAAAATCTGGAATCTCTCTACCATTAATTTGTATTTTCCTTAACGTCCCATTTAAGAAAATCTCTTCCCCAAATACTAGTTTATGAGGACTACATCCTGTCACCTCATGATCGGCAGAATTTATGGCATAATTAATTTTAGATAAATTTTTATCCCAATGGCGATGATTGTTGCCAACATATGCAGCTATCATGGTTTTTATTACCCTATTAACTCGTTCTGTGGGATTGCTCTGGGGATGGTAATAAAAATTATACATAATTTTTACACCATACTTCTCACATAAATCTTTAACCTTATTACTCTTATATTGCACACCATTGTCACAAAGTAAAGTATGGGGAGCCCCAAATTTCAAGAACACATCATCCTCTAAATGGTTTCTAACATTGTCGGCGGTTGCCTTTCTCATCGGTTTCATTATCACATATTTTGAAAACATACAACAGGTCACTACTAAATACATGAATCCATTAATTGACTTAGGCAAAGGCCCGATAATGTCAGATGATACTATCTGAAAAGGTTTTGTAACAAGTCTTTGATCTCCCATGAATCCCAATGGTGCATTCTGAGTAGCCTTGTATTGATTACAAATATCACAACTTTTAATATATTTGACAACATCTGCCTTCATCTTAGGCCAATAATATAATTTTCTTAGTCTACTAACTGTTTTCAGACACCCATAATGCCCTGCTGCCGGATCATCATGGCATTCTATCATTACTTCTTTCCGCAAATCCTTTGGGATGATTCTAACCCACTGATGAGATTGGTTCCAACCTGGATCAATATATTTATAGATCTGATAATCTTGGACCTTAAATTTTGGATATGACTCAGGTTTATCTATTATTCCTTTTCTCAGACTCTCATACCAAATATCTTGGCTCTCTCCCATGACTGTAATTAAGTTTAAACTTATCCCATCATTCGGTAATGGGTTTCTAGATAAAGCGTCTGGAACAGTATGTTCCTTCCCTTTTCTATGCACAATCTTAAATCTGTATTGCTGCATTCTGACAGCCCAACGACCCAATCTCCCTCTGGGGTCTTTTAAATTATTTAACCAAACTAAACTAGCATGGTCTGTTACCACAGTGAACTCATAGCCCTCAAGATATCCTCTCAGCTTTTCAATAGCCCACAATACAGCTAAGCATTCAAGTTCAGTAGTACAATATTTCTTTTCTGCTTTAGAGGTGCCCCTACTAATAAAAGTTATCACCTTATCTTCTTGGTACAAGACTGCTCCTAGACCTTGATTGCTAGCATCACAATGTAATTCAAATTCTTTTGAAAAATCAGGACATGTTAAAATAGGAGCGGATATTAATTTCTCCTTAATAACTTTAAAAGAATGCTCACATTCCTCTGTCCAATCATACTTATTCTTTTTGGAAGTTAAAGCATTCAAAGGCTGCATGATGCTAGAGAAATTCTGAATAAATTTTCGATACCAAGAAGCGAGCCCTATAAACCTCTTAAGCTCAGTGACATTGGTTGGGCGAAGAAATCCAGCTATTGCCTTAACTTTATCTGGATCTACTTGAAGTCCCTTTTCGTTTACCAAGTAACCTAAATATTTTAACTCATTTCTACAAAAACAACACTTATTTAAATTCAGTGTCAAGTTAGCTTTATCTAAACGATCGAGTATCTTATAGAGGAGTTCTAAATGGTGTTCAAATGAATTGGACACTACTATTATATCATCTAAGTAACAAAACACAAAGGGTTTTAAATCTTCCCCTATCACCTTGTCTATGAGACGCTGCCAAGTAGCAGGACTTGTATTCAAACCTTGAGGCATTCTTTTAAATTGAAAAAGGCCTTTCCCTGGAATTACAAATGCAGTCTTTTCTTGACTTTTCTTTTCTAAGGGAATTTGAAAAAATGCGGACTTTATATCCAATGAACTCAAGTACCTAGTGTTTCGCAACTGAACAAGAATATCCTCTACCTTTGGCAGAGGGTAAGCATCTGGTTTAGATACTTTGTTCACCTCTCTTAGGTCTACAACCCATCTATAGGAGTCATCTGGTTTCTTAATCAATAGCACAGGAGATGCCCATGCACTATTTGAAACTTCTACTATGTCTTGGTCTAATAGTTCTTCTATGCCCTTATGCAATATTTCCAATAATTTGGGAGAATATGAGTAATAACGCCGTTTAATTGGAGGCGAATCACCTGTATCAATTACATGTTCCACTAAATTGGTACAACCTATCCCCCTTCTACCTATAGTTTCTCGATAATCTCTCATCAATTTCTCTAATTGACTCTTTTGATTTTCATTTAGCTTGCGCTTAGAGATTACTGACTCCACAGAGTTAACACTGATTGGTGTTTCCAGTTTACAAGTACCCTTTAATAAATTTGGTTGTAAGCCCATAATCCACCAAAAATCAACACCAAGAATGAAATCATAAGTGATATCTGGTACCACTAAAAACTCGCATATTCTGGTAATATCCTCTACTTCTACAGGTAAGCTCACTATTCCTTTTACCTGACATTTATTCCCATTTGCAACTTGAATACTAGAGTATGTGGGTTTTTCAAGAGACAGCTTAAGTTTGGACAAAGATTTCCAACCTGATTTACCAATAACTGAATGAGTGGCTCCTGAGTCTAACAATCCATAAAATTTCAGACCATAAACTGAAATTGGCAGATAAATCCTACTATCTCTTTCCATTTCCAACTTCACCAAGTCTAGATTCACATAGGGGGGAACTAAATAATTTAGAGAGTACGAGTGCCCCTTGTCGGACTCTCTCCTTAGTTTTCCTGTCTCTGTGGCTTATAAGTTCTATCAATTCTATTACCCCTTCTACAATTTGGACAAGTTCTGGTTATTTCATTTTTGTACCCACAGCGATGACAAAATATTTTAGAGGATAATTTGCATTCTGAGAATCTATGCCCATTTTGGTCACAATTCCAACATTTAATACCCTCTCTTTTTATCCCTATAGACTGCACCAATGGTTTTTGAGATGCTCTAAATTGGAAAGTTTTATTAAAGGCCAAGTCGGGTTCTAAAGATCTAACCTTGTTCATTTTTGATGCCTCATATTGTTCAATACGGAATTTATTCAAATCTAGTTCCTTGCCAATCGATTTCAATTGCTTAATTGACAACACTGGTTGCAAAGCTAACTTTTCCAGATAATAGGGAGCTAAATTTCTTTTAATCTGACTTAACTTTTCTTCCTCTCCGACTTCTTTACTTAGTCTATCATATAGTCCTAACATACAGGCTATGAATGTCCCCACTGACTCAGTCATCCCTTGCTTCCTGTTTCTAATTTCTTGGAGTAAATTCTCCTCAAAGTCCAAAGGAAGAAACTCTGAGCGAAGCATAACCTTGAGTTCCTCCCAACTAGAGATATCATTCCTCACCGACCGAAACCAAAGTAGAGCTTGCCCCTCAAATAATTCCACTGCCCCAAGAAGCAATCCAGCTTCTGACACTCCACGGGCTATTGCAAGTTCCTCAATCCTGACAATAAATGCATTTACACTTTCTGAGGGACTACCACTAAATGTAATGTTCCACTTATGTAATTGTGGTCTACCTTCATAATTTCGGTCTGTTCTCATATTCCCACGAGTCTCTCTATGAAATGTATTAACATCCTGACAATTTTCATACTGATCTGTTGCAACATTAACTTCAGGTCTCCTATGACCCTGTAAGCTTTGTCTTTCAACTTCTGGTCCTGAAGAAGAGGACATGGAACATATATCTGGACTTTGGTACTCTACTCCTTCTCCTAAGTTACTAAACAATGTACTCAATTGTTTTAAACTGCGATAAATCTCTTTACCCTTTTTTCTGTCTCCCCCTTGACACCTGGGAAAGATATAACTAATCCTGTTATTTAAGTGATACAACAGAGTTTTAATTCTCCTGGGCGAGGTTTCCTTCCCACCCTTCTTAATATCCTGGATGGCCAATTGTACTAAAGTGAGTTTCGATTCAATTACTAAAAGTTCTGACTCTATTTCAACGCTTTCTTCCTCCTTAAAGCCACCCATAGGTTGGTCACTACGCAATAATTCTCTGAGAGCCCCTCTTAAAATATCTATTCCTTCATCTGTACCAGCTGAGCCCCCGCGCACTCCGACTTCGTAGATCAGCTCATCCTTAGTTAAACGGTTAACCTCCATTCTGGCCAATCACAGAAAACATAGGGTCTCACCAATCTCGAGTGCTCTCCTCCGGCTGGAAAAATTTCCTTTCTTTCCCCGGAAGTCCAAATCGTTCAAGGCGAAGATCGAGCACTCTCCAGTCTGGTCCATCCACTGAATACCTCTGCCTTTCTGGCTTAATTTTATACCCTGTTACTTGAAAGAAAATTTAAACAAATTTTAGAATCAATTCCACAAGATATTTCTTAACCTATACATTGACATACACTACATAATAATCAATAAATGATTGTATCAACTCAGAAAATTTGAAATTAAATCTTAAGTGTCTACAACTTGAAATCACAACATTATTCAAGCCTCTAAGCACAAATCAAGAGCAGGCACTTCACAATTTTCACTTAAACAGTTCAACACAAATTATAAAACACGTAGTAATGAGTCAATTAAACAATCCTTGATCTTGTAAGGCACTAATAAATGCTTTAAACTAAGTTTGCCTCTCCAGTAAAATGAATCAAAGTTCAAACTGCCGTCAAGCAAGTCGACGTTGCCGTTGCCGCCCCACGTTGGGCGCCATTTTGTCACGCCTTCCCTCGGCCTATGATCCGATGGGACCGCCTACCATAGCTAATACCCGGCAGCTCTCGGCAGGCTCCGATCTCTTGAGTCGTGGGCTGACCTCATAGGAATTTCAATTTTATGGGCGCCAGGCAACCAGAGTTGCCTTCCTATGGACAGCACTGAAGGGAGGCTTCACACAATTGTCACACTTAACATGGCAATTAATTTATTGCAGAATTTAACAAACATAAAGATTTCCTTTTAAACAAATACCAATAAATTACAGTGCGACATACATACAAGATACCATGAGAATATTGTCTTTTCTTCTGGTACCAAATTTGAAGATTCGAGACAGGAGAATGCTGGATCTCGGCTCATATCTGCCAAAAGGCAGCCGGATCTCTGAGACAGGAGAATGCTGGATCTCGGCTCATATCTGCCAAAAGGCAGCCGAATCTCAGCTACGTATATCCAGGGAATCACCTGAGTGGTGTCCACAGCCCCAGAGTACTTGCCCGAAGAGCGTCGGGAGATACGGCTTAATATCCTTCGGGCGCTTTCTCTATGCATAGGCTGGACACTCTCTGAGTCGACCACTGTCGACCGGACTGTCTCCTGTCCACTCTCCCTCTCTCTCTCTGTCCGTCCCCCCGTCCTCACATACGCATATTCGCTCGCCTCTCTCCCCAGACTCGCCTCCTGGCTGACGCATCGTTACCTGGGCTCTCCCGGCCAGCCCACCGACCTATCCAGGAGGGGAGGGGGGTTTTGGTGGGAGGTGGGTGTGTAGGTAGGGGAAGGATTATTTGGGAAGGGGAGGGGTGGTTTGGTGGGAGGTGGGTGTGTGGGTAGGGGAAGGTTTATTTGGGAAGGGGAGGGGTGGTTGCCTGAACCATGACTCCGCACGCCCAGCGAAGGGAATACGGGGGAAATGGGAGAGTGAGTCACCGTGGAACCGGCCGGTTAAGGCAAGCCCAGTGGAGTTTTCAGGGTGAACGTTACAATACTCTTCAATAAAATGCTATAACATGATAAAAGTTAATTTTACCAATATGCTAGTATTTTTCTGTTAGCATTATTATATAATTTATAACATAATAATATAACTTTATTCCATTTATATTCAAATATATTACCTTAGAAAACATTTAAATAATTGTGGTATATATAGGTACCCCTTATCGAATAGTTTTGGGGCTACCATCTTACGCTTTTTGTACAGGTCTGGTGCTAACATACATGAAAAGAAAATTTATTTCTTTGCATTCAGCGATTTTTTTATCTTACCGATTGCATTCACTTGTGATATTTCAAAAATGTACACAGAGATAACTAACTCTCTTACATTCGTGCGTAGGTTTCCGCGACGTTGTTCACGATGACTGCTATACCATTTTCCACAACTGATGGCGACTGACCTTGAGCGTGCTTGAAACCCAACCACTCTTCTAGCCAATCACAGGAGAGCGATAGTAGAAAGTGTAGAAGAGCCCGCAGTCTCTCTCCGAACTCCGTGCAGTGCAGATCACTCTCCAGCTAGAAGTGTTGCCAAATCGAATCGCTCAGCGTTCGTCCGAGAATCTTCCGCCGGCCCCGAAAGTATCGTTATTCCCAAGGCTGGCAACGCCGGTCGGCTGGATGGAGGGGAGCGGAGCGGAAAAGTGAAGGGGATGGAGGGGAAGGGAGAGGTGGAAAGGGAAGCGCTTCTGATTGGCTACTTGCTATTTGCCACCCAGCCGCCATCAGTTCGTAAAAAGGGTTTATAATTTTCGGGTTCTCCAGCCGCGCCTGTCGTTTATGGTTGACTACAGTTTCGGAAGCCATCCTGCTTCCGTCTTCAGGTCGAAGGTGAGAAGTTTTGATTTTTTGCCGTCTTATATAGCACTGGCCGATCTCCCCCTGTGCGCTGATTGGTCAGCACTCTCTTCCACACGTCACTTACAATATTTTACGTATGTAATTATGCGTTTGTATGCAAGAAAGTTAGTTATCCTTGAGTATATTTTTGAAATATCATAAGTGAATGCAATCGGTAAGATTTATTGCATGCATCCAGTTTTTCTGTGTACTCGAGCTCTGATACTCAGTGACACAGCGAGGGGGGGTTTGGGGGATAAACCCCCCCCAAGAGCTCAGAGAAAATTTTAAGTTCAACCCATATTACTTAATTTGATTGATTTAAAAAATAGAATATTGTAAGGAATAATAAAATATCCCTCAGAATGCCGTTAACCTCACCATTTTGAACAGTTTATCTATAAAATTCCGCAATATATTAATCTCGTACCTACCGCTTATCCTGGTGGGTATAGCATACCCCACACCAGTGCTGCAGCGAGGGGGGGTTTTGGGGGATAAAACCCCCCCCCCAGAGCTCAGAGAAATTTTTAAGTTGAGTCCATTTTACTTATTTGGATCAGTATTACTTATGTAATAGTGATAGGATTTATCAAATATCCCTCAGAAAGCCGTAAAACTTACCATTTTGGACCGTTATTCTTCAAATTTTTCTGGAGTAGGGTATCCGCAACTCCTGCTTACCGTGGTGGGTATGCAATACCCCACACCCGTAAGTATCAGTTGCACCCAGCCCCCGGCTTCTCCCTACCTCTCCCCTGCTGGCTCATGCGACCCTTACTGTCCGATTAGTTCGTCATTTTCGCCGCTGGCGCTACTTGTGCACTCGTCCGACGTCAGACTTGCGATTGCATGGGAAGTAATGCGTCTTGGTGATTCATTGCGATAAACCACGTTTTTTTACAGTCTTTTCCTGCAACGGAGGCCAATTTTACTTATGGTATATCGTTGATCGAGTGTTTAGGAGTTGGAAAAACTCTCTATTTCGGTTTAAAAGGAAAATGGTGGGCAAAAGATGTATCGTGCCAGGTTGTACCTCGGGGTATGACTCTAACTTAGAAAAGGTGCATATCTTTTTGGTGCCAAGGGAAAAAAGACTACGAGCTGAGTGGCAGAGGTGCATTCCTCGTGATAATTTTATCGCCAAGTATCCGCAAGTTGTTTGTGAAAAACACTTAATTGAATCCGATATTCTTCGTGAGAAGATTATCACGGACAACGAGGGAAACGTCGCACAGTGGTCCGGATCGCGAAAAAGTCAGACAAAAATCAGATTTTCGTTGGATGTCTTGAAAAATTGCTCCCTACATGTTATTTGGAGAGATATTTTCATTTCTGCAGTTATTTTTACGAAAAAACTATTATTTCATGCGATATCGTGGAACTTTAACTTATTAACTGGCTAATTGTAACGCTGACTGCATAGATAAACGGTAATCATGATAAAATATGAAAATAAATGATAATTAGTTGTATAGAATGAGTTAATATTCTTTCAAATTAGTCAATAAACAAAAAAACGGCTAAAAGTAGGGTTTTTGGGTGCATTGACTTACGTTAAAGAGGTACGATTTCCAGATTTCGAGAGATTCTTCTGTATGGACTAAAAAGTAATTACTAAATTAGTGTCAAAATAGTATTTAAGTGACTCTTTTATTCTCATAAAAGCATGGTTAATTCCTCATAAATTTACAATTATGTATTATAATTGTTCAGCATCAGATTCTTCTGAATCCCACCCATCCTCCTCTTCTCATTCACTCGAAGAATTTTGAGACTCTTGCAAGACCAAGAGATCACGAACCTCCTGCAGAAGATCTTTAAGGCTCCGGCATTTGTTTAGTTCAGTTCCTAATGTGCTAATAAAAGGATCCGATATTAAGATCAGTCTCCGGAAAATATCCTCATTAGTTGGAAGTCGAGATATTTTTATCGCGTGATGCTCGCGATATATTCTAATGTCTTTATTGCGAGATTCCTGGGCCTCCTCCGACAGTTCCCCAATACGAAGAAGAGCCGACTCGATGTCATCTGCACCACTTTGTGCACAGTGGGTGGCATGTAAAACCAACCATAATGTCTCACAAAATTTTCCGCTGTATCCATACAGAACTTTTTAAATTTTACTGAATCAATCAAAAATCCGCAAGACAAAGACCTTAAAATTGTTGAGAAGTGAAAGATTAACTCTTCCTCTACTCCTGAAAATTAATTAACTATGTTATATCATGTGAAAAATACTGCATAAAGCAATAATAAAAAGATGTTATATTGCAACAATGAAAAGAAAGCATTCAAAAATATTGACCCTCGCCAGTAATTTCAGCCGATAGGCGGGAATTTTTGAAAAAGCCCCTAGCTGAGTTTTCATCACCGGATGTACCATATTTTGGCTTCGGCACATCAACTAAAAGGCCCATTCTCTTTTTAAATTCGTAGTTACAAATTAAAAAATAACTTTGAGACACTTTGAGATGACAACTTTAACTTAACCTTGAGACAATGTTCAAGCAGCACCATATATCCTTAGCTTTCACGTGATATGCAATACGAATGAAGTTTTTCGGGACAGAAACATTTTAAAGATATCAACTTTTCTCAACTCAAGAATTTAGACCTGTTTGTTCAAGTGAAGACAGAATTCAGAGGTCAGTGGGTTCTAGTGCAATATAATGGCAATTTATTTTGAGGCAAAATCACAGAAATTGTCTCAGAGAAGCAACTGTAAGTTACAGTCATGGTACCCAGTGGCGCAGCGAGGGGGGGGAGGTGTTTGGGGGATAAACACCCCCAAATCTAAATTAGTTAATTGGATTAATATTACTTATAGAAAAGTGTAAGGATTAATAAAATATCCCTCAGAAAGCTGTAAAACTCCCCATTTTGAACCATTTATCTTAAAATATTTCTGGGGGAGGGTCCCCGTACCTCCTGCTTGCCCTGGGAGGTATTCCATACCCCCCAGATCCCCACTATTAGTCGCCCCTAAAACCTCCTCTAGCCTTAATTCCTAGCTGTGCCCCTGATGGTACCCACCAGTCCCCAGAACATTATAAATGGCCAATGCAGCCCGATTGTATTGTATACAATAGAGAGACGGAGTTGATTATAGCTATTTCTCCTCCTATAGTGTTGAACAAAAAAAGACGATGGAAAATTTAACCTTAAAGATCTTAAAATATGAACTCTAGTATCTTTCTCCTTGTTTCTTTTTAATAATACCATGGTAACAAGATTAAAGTAGCTGTATAATTTTTTTATACCATAATTGTATTATAATTAAGCTAAGCAAATGCAAGATAATTGATCTAGAAAATAATGCTTATAAACATATGATCTTCTTATATTGTAATTGGCTTAACAACCTTTTCTGATAAATGTGTTTTTGACCATGTTAACTCTGCCTGTTTTCAATAACTTTTAACCTGAAGTGTACAACATCCCGTACGTAACACCCTTGTCCCGTACGTAACAAAAGGTAAAAAAATTGTAACTTAGTTGAAAATTTTTTGTTAATAATGTTAAACATATTTACTTGAAGCATCCTTTTTAAGGTATATGAAAAAAATAGCACAGCATTATGAAAATTCTAATTGAGCTGAAATATCATTTTTCATAACATGAGCCAAACAAGTGGTTGACCCAGCTTGTCCCGTACGTAACAGGCACTTATTTTTTCTTGCAACAGTTACAACAAAATGCTAAAGCCAAAACTGTAGCTTGAAAAATAGCTTAGGTCTACACCTAACAATTTATAGCTGTTTCAATGAAACACAAAAAATATTAGGAGCAGAAATAATATTTTAAAGCTGTAAAAATTAGTACAAATGTCCCGTACGTAACGGTGGAATGGCCCTTTGGCTAGGTCGGCACTCGTTTCTCCTCAAGTATCTAGGAATAGTAAAGGGAGATTGTCATTGCTTCTTTATTGCCGCTTCATTTACT
The DNA here is from genome assembly GCF_921293095.1 of Ischnura elegans. NCBI lineage: Eukaryota > Metazoa > Arthropoda > Insecta > Odonata > Coenagrionidae > Ischnura > Ischnura elegans. Next base: position 7,195,073 of record NW_025791659.1, read on the forward strand.
AAGTTTTCAGCCTAATACTTCTATCCATGCTATTGAGTACCTTGCCGATATTCTCCGTTAACACTTCGCAGTTTTGCTTCCATTGCAAGGTAATTTCGACCGATGTCCTTTTCAGGTGGGTATATTATCTTCACACCATCGTCCTATTTGTCTTAAATGGCTCGCGGAAATGGGATCTACCAAAAACACACCTATATTATTTATCCCCGTGGGATTAAGCATTCAAACACCCGATTTCGTAGGCTATTTTATGACCGTTTACGGAAGCTACTGCACCAGTTTTCACGAATAAAGCTATTTTATATTTAATGTTTGGAAGGAAATTTCTTAGCTTTTCTACAAAAACACACACTTTACTTTATTGCCGACTAGTTTCGGTTACACTGTACCATTTTCAAGACTAGTATTTTATATTCTTTAAAACTGAAGCGCGTAAGAGTGACTACATGCGCGAAGCACGGCTTACAAAATTTTATAAATATAGTCCATCAAGTTACCTCACAGCCATATCAACCCATGTAATACGCACGGAACGACCGGACGAGTGTACTGCTAGCGCTTGACGGCCGGCATGGGAACTAATCGGACAGTAAGGGAACGTACGTGGAGCCGCGGACGCCGGGGGCTGGTTGCACCTAAACCCCCCCTGACTTAATTCCTAGCTGCGCCCTTGCTGATACTAATGCATACCTTTGTAGGTTCTTATCGAACCAAGAGTCCAAGAACAACAAACATTTCTTTATCTAAACACACCGGATATTGCTCTCCCATATGGTCCATCGCAGCTCCCTCTAACCTCACCTCTCTTGACAGTATAGCCAGCTTCAGGGGATATATAAGCTCACAAATTTTTAAGTTCTCTTGGCCTTCGATTCACTCGACCATACCCTCCTCTTTCACAAGCTTAGTCAACGATTCGACGTGCATGGAACCTTTCTCAATCTCGTCAAATCCTTTCTTACAAATAGACTCCATAGAGTTATATTTTCTGGCACCTCGTCTTACTAGTCCCCGGTAACATCAGGTGTTCCTCAAGGTAGTGTCCTGGGGCCATATTTATTTAGCCTATTCATTGATGACCTAGCCACACTTTTGCCTCCATCCCAGACACATACTCTTTTTTACGCGGACGACTGTAAATTATTTAAGCAAATTCAAACAACCTCGGAAAGCGAAGTCCTTCAATATTCTTTAAACTTGACTGCAAAATGGTGCAATACCTACACTTAAATTTCAGTAAATGCAACTCCCTTTCGATTTTTCTTAAAAAAATCCCCTATTACTTTTTCAATATTCAATTAATTCCGAGCCTCTTCAACGTGTTTTGGCTGTGAGGGATTTAGGTGTCATTACTGACACCAAACTTAACTTCTCGGAACACATTCATTTAATCAAGAGCAAAGCCATGTCACTTTTAGGTTTCCACTACCGCTACACAGAAATAGCCGAACCCGCAGCTCTAAAATCATACTTCTCGGCATTTATCCTTCAAGTCACCTGATATTTCTATCCCGTATGGTCCATCGCAGCCCCCTCTAACCTCACCTCTCTTGACAGTATAACAAGCTTCTTCGCCGGAATCGTAAGACGCAGAGTTCCCCACTTGCGTGACATGTCCAGCAGCTCACTCTTATCTTCCCTATTAATGACTGATCTCTACCAACAAAGGATTAAAACAGACTTAAAACTTATTCACAATCTTCTATATTATTTCTACTGTAAAGATACCTTTTTCTCAACTTATACGCAACCAAACTCTACAAATGAGGTACCAAAATGCACAGAATTTATCAGAGAACATGCGACGGCATGTCTTACTTCCTAAATATTGCTATTGTTTCCTAAAATTGGTAAAAAAAAAACAAAAACAGGTTAATTGCTATTGTTTCCTAAAATTGGTTTTTAAATAATTAAAAAAAACAAAAACCGGTAAATATTCCTGACGTTAACGGCGCACACACTGATGCCGTTGTTCATTTGCAACAATATCTCGCATTCTTTAAATAACTTTTATCAAAACGCGGCTGATGCCACATTCAAGTCTCCTGTTGATTCGTAAGTATGAGTCATCATGTGCGTTTAACAGAGGGTAGTGTAATTACTTCCAATGTTGTGTTCAAAGAGGTCCTCTGACCTCAATTTTTTACATGAACATTCCATTTAAATTTGTACATAAGGCCCTGCCTTTTTTTCTACATTCTAAAATTAGAAACGCGCCTATCCCTCTGTGGACCTGCATTGAAAAGAGCGGGGGAAGCCCGCACTGGGAGCGGGCGCATCACGCTCGTATTCTAAATTCACGTATTGATTGTCCTGATTTGCTTTCATCCATTAATTTCAGAGTGCCTTGCCGACCCACTCGTACACATTCCTTACTCCATACGCCTATCCCTAGACTATCCCTCGCCAAGCCCTCACTCCAACACCGCCTTTTCTCCTTGCTCAATTCATTACCAGACAATATTGACCCGTTTTTTCTGCCCTTAAACTCATTTGTCAAACTCGCCATGTCACATTCCTCGGCTAATAAATATACCTCCCTTTCCTCGTGCCTTCTATTTTGTTCTTTACTATCTTATGCCTGTGCTCCTTGTTCAGATTCTTATGTTAAAATTTTATGATTTTTACTGCGTAACTGACAAGGGTGGTGTTGTGGCCAGGCAGTCCTCATTGCCTTGGCCGTTCAGCTTCCCAACGTAAACTGCGTAACTATAAAGCGGCAGAAATGCTATATGTGAGCAACTCCTTCAATAAATAAATATATAAATAAATTTTAAATTTCAGGACATTCGCTAATGTTGAGGCCACCTTCCGGAGACCCAATGGACGTTCAGCCGCTTCCATCAGAAGATCTACCTGAAGACATGAAAAAATCCAGAAGCCTTCCCTGGGATTTTTGCGGCCCTATCGCAGACGGCACAGAATCCTCCGTATCTAATTCGTATGCAGATAGTATCCATTGACTACTGCTCCGTCGCTTTTCGTCAATGGATACTATCTGCATACGAATTAGATATGGAGGATTCTGTGCCGCCTGGGATGTAAGCGGTGAACATTCCGCCCTTACGGATAAAGCGCTTACAAAAGATCTCTGGAATTATCCAGCCCAAATGAAACGCTTCAAAAGCTACAAAAGAAATCTGAACTCGCTAAAATCGAGTTCTTTCCTATCATCTTTTGCTCTAATTTAATTTTAAATATAATTTGTTGTAAAAGGGTATTAATTAAAAAACAACCACTTTGTGATCGAGCAATCAGCCCAATCAATCGGTTGTAATTATTGGATAAAATTAAAAATCCAATTAATTAAGGATTTCCTATGAAAAAAAAATTAAAGGTAACTATCTAAAAAATTCTATAAAAACCAGAAAAGAGGCATTTGCCCACAAAAAATATATATATTCGTAAAAGAAAAGAGGTTTACTGGGATGTGCTGCTGTCCATAATGTGTCGAGAAAAGTACCTAGGTGCGTACGCAACCTTTCAGTAGTGGTACTACTGTGGCCGTCGCCTTCGGCAGTCATTATTTTCTCTCGTTTGAGTAAACAATGTATAAAATCGTATACCATTGATAAAAATAATCGTATAGGATATATTTGTTAGGATTTGTTTTCATTTTTAATTTATTCCAGTTCATGGAACCGATTGCGAATGGTTTTAAGTGATTTGCAGTCATTTTGTAATGGGCCAGGTACTCGCGGAAATAATTAATATAATATTATTGTTTTAGTTCCTCAATGTTTAACAAATGAAATTAAAAGTTAACTTTTATAAAAATTTAAGGTTTTATTTTATAATGAACCACATTTTCATACACTAATTGTTATTTTTATATTTTTAAACCGTTCACCCTAACTGTGATTGTATTTATACTTACGCCATATAGTTATAGATGATCTCAGCCAGCATTGGCCCGAGGATAAACAGGATTGTTAGGGCAAAATAGAGGTATTAGGATTTGCTGCAGTGTGTATAGGCCACGTTACAATCTGTGATTATATCCAGCAGGTAAAGAACTGGGAACAGCATCAAAGGGCCGACCTGTTTGGAACAGAAACATCGTAAGAATGATAATATCTCATGCAGCTTACGCATTCAAGCTTATCTATATCTCACGTCCATTTCATGCACACGAGTTTTATTAAACATATGTTGCAAAATGCGGGACTGAGCCCCTCCAAGCTGTCAAGTTACGCCAAAAATAGGGTAGTTTCCTTCATCAAAGAAAACGAAAGGCATTGATTGCGATTCGTTACCCACCATTAGTGTATTCATAATACACAAATTATTTGGTTTTTGAAATACCGGTTTAGACGAATGGCAAGGGTCAAATTTTATCCTCATTTGAAAAAGGCCAGATTGGCGCCCATGCGATTCCATTCCACGTGACGTCACAGGGACCTAGTTTCTACACGAGAGGATAGGAGATATACATCGTCTGAGGTTACCAATGCATGCATGAGGCACAGAGCTCATGGAAACATGTCTTAATAATCACCTATTAAAACTGCCTAAGGTCGGGAAGTTTTCTTCGTTTGATAAGGTACTAATAATCCTTATTTAAGCCAAGCGCTACCAGCCAGCAAGGTACTCAGCTACCCGCTAGCATCCTGCGTCGTATCAGCGCTCAGAGCCTCGATCAAGGTCACCTCACAAGGCGGGAGGGGGAACCAGAAATGCGTCGCACGGACTTTTTCCCATCATTCCTACTTACGCGTCGCGTTTTCGCGCGCTTGAAATTTTTCACTTTTCATTTAATCGCGAAAAATAGGTATCGTCATTTAAAAATCTAAAAGCGTGAAATACGTACTCCAGGAGTAATAATCTTTCGATTTAGGCAATAAAAAATAATAGGAAACCACCCTATTGAACAAAATTGTTCTTTTTTGGTGTCAATGATTATAATTTTCAAATGTAATTATGCATGTAATGTAAATAAAATTTCTTTTTTCCAATTAAATTATTGTTTTTGTTTTCCATTGGATGTTGACCCAAAATGTTATTTCACCACATCTTCATCAGGCTGTGTACTATTCGTCTGCATGGATTCTTCTCCGTTAATCTTTGATGTAGGTTGGGAGGTAACTCGTACTAGAATTTTGTATACTCTCTGCTTCATTAACAGTTTTACGCAAGAGTTGCAATGAAATTCCTAAGGCTAAGTTGGTTTATAGTTCGTAATAAAATCTTTAATGCAATTTTGTCCATTTTGTTGGTATTAGTGTTTTTTCATTTGTTTTACTTCATAAATGACTGCTATGTCTATATGTTGGGGAACCTAGTGAGATGAATACCAGCTACCAGCCAGCAAGGTACTCAGCTACCCGCTAGCATCCTGCGTCGTATCAGCGCTCAAAGCCTCGCCCCAAGGTCACCTCACACGGCGATAGCTGGAACCAGAAATGCGTCACAGAGGCTTTTTCCATCATTCCTACTCAGCCGTCGCGGTTTCGCGCGCTTGAAAATGTTCCCTTTTCATTTAATCGCGAAAAATAGATATCGTCATTTAAAAATCTAAAAGCGTGAAATGCGTACTCCAGGAGTAATAATCTTTCGATTTAGGCAATAAAAAGTAATAGGAAACCACCCTATGTTGAATTAAAACTTTTGGGCTATATCGCCGCGTCAGATTTTGGGTGGCCCCTGACACGTATACCTATATATATCAATTTTAAATCCCACCTTTTCAGATTCCCTTGAGAAAGCGACCAGCATCGGTCGGGAAACGTTGGGGCCACCCAAAATCTGACGCGGCGACATAGCCCAAGAGTTTTAATTCAACATGACGAGCACCCGCGAAAGTTTTAACGAAGAATAACCACCCTATTGTCTATCAATTTTAAGTCCCACTAAATTGTAAATGATCTAGGTCAGTGGTTCCCAAAGTGGGCACTACCGCCCAATGGGGGGCGTTGCTGTAGTCTATGGGGGTGACAAGTGCCAAGGGGGCGGCAGGGGGGGGCGCCGGAGGGTCCTGACAATGTGACAAATGCGAAGGTTCCGAAACCTTCCCTTTGTCTTCGTTTTCAAGCTTTGCTTCTAAAGTTTACTTTGTTTCCCGCATCTGGAAGTAATTTAAACCGTGTTTTCTCGCATTTTAAAGTAAGAATGGTTGAGAAATATTTCCCAGCCTTTCTTGCACAAGGGAAACGAAGCATAGATCGCCGCGAGCTTTAACAATTTCCTTCCCTCTTTGAGCTAGAAGAGCAAGCTGGTTATGTGGTGATGATTTGAGAGTCTTTTGCGACATTTTAGCTACCTTATGATAATAAAAAAACTATGCATCCATTGGATTCCAAATAAAAGTTTAATTAGTGATTGCTTTTAATTCAATTATTGCAATGATCCTCATTTGGTTAATTAGTATATGATTCTGTTAATCATTTTAAAGATGCCCATTAGGGGGGCGTTGAGTATAGGTTTTCGGATATTTGGGTGCGGTGGCTCGTAAAAGTTTGGGAAACACTGGTCTAGTGGAATGAACATGCGACTGAGACAATGGTGAATGTGATAAGATTTTTTGGATATTACACAATGACAGAAACCCAGAAACAGGGGTTCCGTAAGGTTTGTCTTCAATTTCAAGCTTCGCTTCTAAAGTTTACTCTGTTTCCCGCATACGGAAGTAATTTAAACCATCCCAGGTAAAAATATTTGGTCTGTTACTAATCTGGATCTGGTCTGTAACTGGTCTGAAAGGCTAAATTTTGTTCTGTAACTGGTCTGTAACAGAACTGGACTGGTCTGGATTTCAGAGAGGCAAAGGGAAATGGTCTGTAACTAGTCTGGAATTCTGGTCTGTAACTGTACTGTAATATTCGATGGTCTGCATCTAGTCTGGATCTATTCTGTAACTATGCTGAAATATTCTTTGAGTTTCAACTAGTCTGGAACTATTCTGGAAAAATTCCAAGTGAGTCAACTGGTCTGGATTCTGATGTGACATGAGATCTGATATTTTATTCGGTCATCTGCAATTGCTCTTAAATTTATTTGTAACAGTGAAATTATTATAATGTATATCAGGCATTGATACTTAATGGAATTAGGAATCCTGGGCTATGGAGTGGTCAATTTTTAATGTCCATTAATTTTTTTCAAGAAAGGGTACAATTTTATATTTGTTATTTCATAGATGAATTTCACATGGGTTCAAAGGTACCCACTGCCCACAATCATGGCTTGCGGAGAGTTGCATTATTTGGATGGCATTAGAAAGGGCTGCATCATAAATTGAGACTAATATCAGAAGTACTTCTGATATTAGTCTCAATAGTCTCAATTAAGCGTTTAAGCAAGCTTGGTAAGATAGTAAAAAATGAATACGCGAGGTAAAAATAAATATTACTTCTAAATGATTGCACAAGCAATGAAGGTTGAAATATCAAATAGGGTTTTAGAAAGTAGTAAGCAGTCAATAAAATAATTTGCAATGGTTTATTCTAATTCCAATGTATTTCCCAATTTCAGGCAAAACTTTTTGCCCGCAACTTCCACTGTAATAAAAATGAACTCCTCCATGGTGGGTAGACATAGGGGAAATGAAGGGTAGTACCCTCCATGGTGTGTAGTTAACCCTCCATCAACCCATGCTCCACATTCCAGGGAGGGTAAGGCAAGGTTAGCACTACAATGGAAGAAGGATTCTTCCGTGGCACTACCTTTCCTTAGATCTCCTTCACTCACCAAACATCTACACTTACATGTTTCATACTAACATACCTACTTCTTTCAAAAAATTGCATTGCATTTCTGTAGGGAAGGGGTGCAGTTAATGAGCTGATTGTAAGACAAATTTAATATCTTCCAGCTAGTAGCGCTTATACACTTTATTTGGGCTATGGAAGCATAAAATAATATACTTAAGTATCTATTTGCCCCCTCAAATGCAAATGGATCTCAATTCAGAACACCGTGTATAAAATGGTAATAAGGTGACGTAATGCATCATTTCAGTAACCCATTAAAATTAAAGCATTTGTTAAAGAGGAAAATATCTGAAAAGTCCCTCAGGTACCTTCGTGAAGGTACACCTTGCACCTATAAGAAGCAGGTGCACCTACTCCAGAGGAATTTAGTTATGTAAAAGAATGTAGTAACTGCGGTAAATACATATTTTGCGGATTAAAAATTTGAGTTACAATTTTTTCCCATTATATAACGTATTAAAAATCGTATTTTGAAACTTGCGCCAAAACAACCGGCGGCCATCTTCTATACCACGTGACCTAACAGCCATTGGCACTGGAATGTTTACATGTTTACATTCGTAGATACAGTAGTTTCCGACTTTGTGAATTAATCTGTGCCTTAAAACCGTATTTTACAAGTACCTGTGTGTTTAAGAACGTATGGATGAGGAAAATATAACGTTTTTCAAAGTGAAAACTTCCAAAAAGGAATCGAAAAAAATACTGTTTCGTGCCAATTGCATACTATCACAATGAAATCAACGCCGGATAAAGTTTTTATTTACCGGGTTTGCGGAAAAAGTGGCTCCTTGTAGCACGTAGAGATTTAAAGAAGATGCCTTGGTCAGCATCAACCCATCTCTGCTGCGCTGACTATTTTAATGTAAGTACATGGAACATATTTTTACAATCGATAGTAAATCAACGAACTTGAGCATCAACAATTTTTAGGACTAATGTAATTAATGAACTACGTCTTTCAACCCAATAGTTATATAAGATTATTTATTACTACGCTCTCACTGTGGTTACAATTTAGGTTGATCTTTGGCTTAACTTGTATATTAAAAATACTATTCATTCAGATCGATTATTAAGTTGAAATATTTCAAATTACTGTTCTCGCGTTAGGAACAGTTTTTTAACAGTTTTTCATGGCAAAAAAGTAATATTAGTCTCACTATAAATTCACTCGTGCATGAAGGGTTTTTCTTGAAATTGAATAACCACATTAGAGAATATGTGGAACAATTTTAAGTTACTTTAAGTACTTATTACTTAGCTGGTTTTTAAATTTTACAATTATCATTTTCCAGGATTGATGGCGATGGACACTAGACGTTTTCTTTACTACAATACATGTTAACTGTGTTACTAATACTGGAGAATGTTTTGAGTACATCAATAAATGTTAAAGTGCCTGTATGGATTTATTTTATTGCATAGAAAATCATCCACCTCCATACGAATCCAAAATTTCCTGTTGCAAGGGATATGTTATTGATGCTTTGTCAAAAGTCATATGCTAACATGTTTTATCAACTTAGAACTTTGATGGGAGTTCACAGCTGAAATGCAGTTGCCATGTGTGAGTACAATGAATATCTTACGATTGGGTTGACATTTGTTAAATTCTGAATTTCATTTGCACTCATACTGGCGTAATCTGGAGATACATCAACTCTGAGCTTTTGATTGTTGTAAGAATTACTTAACTTTCTTGCCCCTTGCAGCTGAAGACATCCATAGAGATGTATCATCGCTTTTCAAAATTTGCAATGTATTAAATTATGTAAGAATGCTATTGTAACAATTGAAGATTACTGCTATCCAGTATGCCTTTATCTCCGTCATATTTGGCTGGCTGGGAAATGCCTTCCGTATGCTTCTCAGATTTATTTGTTTAGGTTGTTCCCTTTTCCTTACTAGCTGAACTGAACCAGTCAGTTCAATGAGATTGACTGGTCTTTTAGTTATCCTGAGTCTCAGTTTAAGTAGTATTAACCAACTAGTCACTAGAACAGATTAGTTTCAGACCACATAGTCTCCCTGAGAACAGCCCAGTTACAGACCAAGCTATACCTGGGTCCAGACCAGTTTACCCACCCGTTGTCCAGACCAGTTGCAGACCAAACTGGTCTGGAGCAATGTTTCAATTTCTTCCCAGTTCCAGACCAGCTGCAGACCTTTAGCTCCACCCCGGTTCCAGACCTGTTCCAGCTCAGTTACAGACCAAATATTTTTACCTGGGATGTGTTTTCTCACATTTTAAAGTAAGAACTGTTGAAAAATATTTCCAAGCCTTCCTTGCTCGAGGGAAACGTTTGAAGGGGTTTAGTTTCATTTGGTCTATCGTTGGTACAACTTCACGACACAGAGAACTTAATTATTTATTAGTCTTTCAATTAGTCATTGTTTTTAATTTAATTATTACAGTGTTCCTCATTCGGTTAATTAGTATATGCTTCTGATTATATTTCAAAATTATCGATTAGGGGGGCGTTGAGTATACGTTTATGGTTCCAAGGGTGGATCGAAAAAGTTTGGGAAACACTTATCTAGGGGAACTTAACAGGCAATCGTCAGAGATTTCCTCGTACATTTGAGCACACTTAGGGATCCCATTCGTATCCTGCACGGTACATTAGAATGTACAAGAAAATGTGAGAATGTATGAATCTCAGAATGAACGCGAAAATGCACCGTCTAACCACGCAAAAATGTTAGAACGTATGAATTTCTGAACGCATGTTCTAATTTCGTTCAGACAATCGTAGAAGTTGGAATCGTAACAGAGTCACCTGGTGGCAGACTACGAAAACGACACATTCAGTTCAGCCGGTTCAGCAGGCTTGCATTGGCGACGTCTTTGTTACACACACTTAGGGATCTCATTTGTATCCTAAAGGCCTGGTTACACGGTACATTAGAATACACAAGAAAATGTGAGAATGTATGAATTTCTGAACGCATGTTCTAATTTCGTTCAGACAATCGCACAAGTTGGACTCGTAACAGAGTCACCTGGCAGCAGACTGCGAAAACGACACATTCAGCTCAACTGGCTTGCGTTGGCGACCTCTTTGTTTACATACGGCTCCGATAGTTATTTTCATTTTGACGTCTTGCTTGTATTGGATTTTTCGCTGATTGGATATGGGTAGCGAAAGGATAGAACAGAAGAAAAGGGGATGGGTAAAAGGATCCTGGATTATATTCCTGTTGCGTGCGCCGATTCACAGGAGAAGGATGGAGAGAAATCACGATACACACTCGCTTTCAGGTCTAAAACTCAACTGCCTTTATAATATCCTGTTTATTATGACCAAGGCCGTAGCAAGGGGAGGGATCAAGGGGGATTTCCCCCCCCCAAAATGAAAAAAATTAAACAGATACTTTATGCTCGCTTGGTGCTCACACGACGATATTATATAGCGGCGCAGGGACATCTAGAAGTCCAATGCGACTTAAGTCAATTATTATCTGAGCGAATTTGTAGGTGCAGTGTGTGTAGTTGTAGTGCAGTGTGTGAAATAATAGTGCTGTGAATTAGTAGAGAGGCGAGTGACTTATGAGCCTCCTGAGGGACCGCAGAATTGACATCGACACCGAGGAGTTAATTCATTTGGTCGCTGCAAAAAAAACAAGAAGGCTAAATTCAATTTTAAACTAATATTTTTCTATTTTCCTTTGAGGGTTTATAATAAATATGCATATTTAACCGTATACGCTATTTTATTTATCTAATAAAAATAATTTTGTGTTTGTCTACTATTCTATAAACCCCCCCGAAAATATTTTCTGGCTACGGCCTTGATTATGACGCAAGGCTCAAGGGCACGAGAAATTTTGAAAATGTGCTTTTATTATGGAACACTACTATCCTACCAAATTTGAAATATATCGGCGGAAGACACTTCGTGAATGTTTCTTTTTAGGGCCTCCTTGCGACGAGAGGCCGGCCGCCCGTTATATTCCCAATTTTTCCCCGTAGTTTAATCGTAATCATTATTTATTCTCGTAAATAGCCACTTTCCTTATAATTTGATCCTACAATGGGTAGAGTGATAGGTATATTTATAGGGTTGTTTACAAAGTGAAGTAAGTGACACATCCTAAATTTGGTGGTCTTCTGAGAAAAACTGGCGACTTGATAAAACCCTACGGTAACCCTGATTTAAGAGTGTGCTTACGTTGAGGATATACCGTTGACAATATAGATAATGTTTTTGACTCCATCCTGTGGATCGTCAACCGCTTATGCCTCGTTCACATTATGATTTTCCGAGCCATCGCCCTAACGATAGATGACCGAACTAGCCGTGTGAATGCAAGTCCTGACTATAGTTGACGTAGTTCCGAACGTTGCCACTTTACGATGGTTATGCGCTGGGAGACCGGAAAAGGAAGCGACAAGAGAAGGACGAAAAGCTCGTGAAGCTCTATTTTTTTCCTGGATTTGTCCTAGGAAGGAAGAGTATGGGTGGAAGAAAAATTATTCGGTAAATACACGTCGAACACAGTAATATCTTGTCCATGCATACCTCAACAGCTTTGTGAACCGTCAATTTCCCGTTCATTTTAGAATTCAGCACTAGAGGGCAGCACAGGTTTTAACAATCGTCGTGTGAATGCTCGATAGTTCCGACAATCGCTGGAACAATAGTAATGCGAATGAGGCATATTCCTCTTATTTTTACCACAGGCAGCCAGGGGCGGATCCAGGCTTTCTTTCTGGGGAGGGGCACAAGCAAGGCCGTATCCAGGATTTTTTTTCTGGTGGGGGGGGGGGGGGGGTACAAGATATCTCGTAATACAAAACGAACGCAATGATAATGGGACCGTATTAAAACTCTTGCATATTTTTGAGGGTCTGGGGAGGGGGGCACGTGCTCCCGTGCTCCCCCTCTGGATCCCTAAGGGGATATATGTTTCGTTGACAATATAGATAATGTTTTTGACTCCATTCTGTGGATCGTCAACCACTTATTCCTCTTATTATTATCACAGGCAGCACTATTCCAAAGGCTTAACTGGAAGACAGTTGAACTACCAGCTGAGGATGTCAGTGGCGTAACTATGGGGGGAATGAGGGGGATGGACCCCCCCAAAGCCTCAGAGAAAAAAATTATTATAAGACTATTGCCAAGGTTTGGTATATAATAACTGCATCTACTTAAACGTAAATTTTAATGTACCAAAATTATGTAAAATGCATATCCAGGAATGTCATTTTTCAAAAATTTTCTCGGGCCCCGATTTCTGGGGGGGGGGGAGGGTAGAGTCACTCCTTAAGGCACTCATCCCCCACAAAGCATGTTCGTAGTTACTTATTTTTTTCTTCTTATCTTGACCTCGTTTAATTCATCTTAAAATAGTTCTTGGAGTGTAGGCCAACGTATGTTATGCAAAAAAGTTTTAGCCAACGTTTCTATTTATTATAAACCATCATCAGGGCTATGAAAGAAAACATAAGAACAATATAAAATACAAAGATGTACGATATTTTTTACATAAATAAATGTTACGATAGCGTTTTTTACAATAGTATAATTAAAAAAATATATTATTGTAAAAATTAATTAGAATATTGGCAATGATGTTATTTTTAAGGTCCACGATAGCACAATAGAAAATATAGTGCGGAGGTCTGAGAGCGACTCACTGAGGCCACGCCTACCGTTTGCTGAATGGCAAAGGCAAAGTCAAATGTCGAGAAACATTCCCTCCCCTCATCTCCAATTGCTTTGGCCACACCAGCTCACCCGCAAAGATACAATTAACAGAATATAATAAGGTCATACCCGTTCTTGGGGCAAGTTTACACCACGCTAGACCGATACTTGACTGACGCTCGAAAACTCGTGAAAATGGGTAACACCTAGGGAGCAGCATTAATTTCTCATGGCTCGTGGCGCGCTAGCTATTCGAGACTCAAATCACCGATGGCGGCGCTGAAAGCAGTGACGTAATTTGCCAATATGGCTGACGCATCGAGGATATTGCTGTGATGTTAACATAGGTGCAATAGCATGAGTTGTCGAGCCACTGCGATAATTTAAGTAGAAAATATCTAAGAAGGAGGTATTTCCATTCCCACGGGCAAAGACAAAAAGAAGTTAAGATTAAGGAAATAATAAGTTTCAGTTGAAATATCCTCTACTATCTCACGGAAATTACTCAAAGGGTTCCTAATGATCATAAATGAGCGACTGCGATAAAAATAACATTATTCTCAGCCGGCTAGAAAAGAAAAATTGCAATACGTCGGTTACCCCAAGTGCATTAAACAAACAAACAAACCACCGTCGCAGTGAATGATGAATTGTAGCAAAAAATGGCAACCGAAAAGGCATTTTACATTAACATGAATGCTTAAAATATATTACTTGCGACGTTATGATGGCTTAATACCAAAAATATAATCAGAAAAAATCAGAAAATTCCCAGAAATACCAATGATTTGTCAATGTGGTTTCCTTAGGCATCCTCGGAGCTCTACTTCCCAATTCGGAAGATAGTTGGCGTATTGCTTGTCTGGATTCTCGAATAACTCGGTTCGGAGAAGTTCACTGCGTAAACGTACCACGCGTGTATCCTACACATTCGGATTTTATCTGTTTAGTCATGCTCTTTCTGATATACGACAGTTTGTTTTTTTTTTCAGGCGCAAGATGAAGCGGATGAATAGAAATAATTACAGCGAAGCGAAGAAAGAGATTAAGCTGATGGTTTACTAACTCGTGAATATACTACGTATAAAATCATGGGTTTTTGATGAGCACATGAGCGCAAACTCAGAAAGATTAATCTTGTGATTTGTTAACACTAGAAACGCTGAACTTTCCAACCCCACCAAAACCGCGGCATGGGACTTTTTTGTCCCATTGACAAAATACGTTGATCCTGTCATGTTTAAGTATAATTGACGGTTTTTTTGTGGTTTGTGTGAACAAAACACGTTTTAAGGTAATGTTTAAATCGTTCTATTAAGTATAACTAGGAATACAGTAAACTTATTTTGACAGCAAAAGTGTTGTTTGTCAAGAGGGGCGCAGCGTCGGGCAGAGGTGACGCGGCCGGCGCTGCGTGAGTAGGCGGCCGGCGCGGTGCACAGATTATTCCCTTCTGCGCTTCTAACTGGCAGAATAACGGTATCTGTGCATCGATTGGTAATAAACTTTTATTATGCTAAATACAAAATAAGTGTACAAAAAACTGAAATTGTATGTTTTCCCCATATGGGACAAAAAAGTCCCATCCCGCGGTTCTAGGTAAATCGTCGCTTTTCTCGCGAACCAAATATCGTACAATATTTTCAATACAACTATTCGAAAGAGCATAAAAAGTGAGTAAATTTCAGTAAATTTCAAAGGGATCAAACCACTACTACATGAATCTCAAGCATTTGCAAAGGGCGATGGGACAAAAAAGTCCCGTCCCTGGTTCTAGTGTCAATCATCAGCACGAATGCAACACGAATTGGAATTTGAATTCGTGTAAGCTCAAAAGGGTGTATAAGTTGGGATATTGGAATCTTCGGAATGAGAACTCACTCGTCTGTGAAGACAACTCACTCGTCTCATTTTCCTTTGAGTATAGTCGAGTGAATCACATTCATTATCAGCTTTTTTAAATCACCAAACGCGTTCCGTGGGATAGTTTTGCCTGGTTTGGGTTTCGAAAGTTCATGAACACAGAGCCTACCTTTAGCTGTAATTGGTGCCGTGGTAAGCCAGGTACGTCCAAGGACTTTAAAAATTCAAATAGATAGTTGGTTACTTCGTCTTCGTTTGTTACACAGTTAAAATATTTGAATCCATGCAGAGTACCAACTATTTCATCCTGATTTACCTAGTATGAGTCACCCACATCTTCGTTCTAGGACGTCAAAATTGGTCGCTCAATCAACCATTTGTGGTTTTTGTGGTGATCAATGATATTCGGGAACACTTTATTGATGAGCTTACCTTCCGATGAAACTAATTTGCAAACATTCTGAGGGAGTGAAATCAAACTGCTTGATTCATCGACTGGAACACGGACATTACCGATTGTCAACAATTTTTTGGAGATTTGTTTACAAACACGGTAGTGAAGTGTTAACTCGAGCTGGGATTACAACTAGCTCGAATTGAATTTAAAAAATATAATTTCAATATTTTGAATATATTTAACAATTAAAATGTTATAGTGTTACGAAGTTCAGTCATTAAATTGGTAAAAACAAAAGAAATACAGTGGAACTTGGTTATAACGGCATCGGCTGTAACGTCAACTCGGGTTTAACGTCACATTTTATACAGACCAGCCAAAATTGAATATTTTATTTTGTACGAAAACCCGTTTATATCGTCAACAAATATTGCGACGCTCGGGTAAAGTATCAAAAATTTTGCGATTATTCATTTGTCCGTCTGTTCAAGAAGCATTGAAGCCTACTGAGACTCTCTCCCGGTTCTGTCGCTTCAGGGAAACGACTGCTTCAACACTCAGCGCGCTTCAAGACGTTTGTTGCACAACGGAGAGAATTTATATCTCTGAAAGGACCGTTCAAAAGAAGATCACAGATTTTTTCCACAGTAAAGTAAGATTTATATTAGGCTATAAAATATGTAATTGTGAATATCATTTTTTATTAACGTTTTTTTATTATACATATTCCAATGTACGAGTAGATTTCAATAAACAGTGTTGTATATAAAGCAGAACATTTGCGTTTTTACCTTGTCCTTTCACTCAGAATGAAGGCTGCTTTTTCATAATGTCACTCGGATATAACGTTTAAAATCTTCTGGTCCCTTTGATGATGTTATAACCAAGTTCCACTGTAGTTTAATTTTTAGTTTTGACCGACTTAACGATGGAGAACTTGCACATTTTTTGGAAAAAATAGAGAAGATAGAGGACGATGAATTTTGAAAAACGCAAAAAACCCGAGGGCTAGGTGACGCTTCGTTCCCGAGATAAAAATTCTCAAAGTTGTTGAAATTCCAACGGCGCGAAAAACGGCGCGCCGTTTGAAAGGGGGCATGGGGGGTCTTACGTAACAATTGCCGTTGCGACGGCCCAAAGGCTCCACGAAGCACAAGGGATACGTACCCATGTGCCAGTGAAGACGATTCTGGTTATTTAGTGACGTTATCAAAGCAAATTTCAGCCAAATATATAGAGTGTATGCCCCTGAATTTTCTGTATACTCGTAGATAATGCTAACAAATTTCTGTTTACTTTGAAATCGTATTAAATACCGCATGGCACTTCCCAATTTATTGGCCAATCCATTGGATATTGGATTGTGGTCCAACTGACAAACCAATTTCTAGTCTAACATCCTTTTCACAATATTGGGCACAATTTCTTGCCCAATTTGGATTTAGAACTGGTTTTACTTTCTCGCATCCAATCTCCAATCAGAAGTCAGTTTGTTGACTCATAGTGCCCAAAACTAGAAGCTCTTTGCAAAATATTTAGGTTTGGCGGTAAAAAATTGATTATTCCCAAAAATTCGCTTGAAGTTTCTATAATGTGGACGAAAGAAGTTGTTTCACAATAGGGTAGTTTCCTTCATCAAAGAAACCGAAAGGCATTGATTGCGATTCCTTACCCACCATTAGTGTATTCATAATACACAATTTATTTGGTTTTTGAAATACCGGTTTAGACGAATGGCAATGGTCAATTTTATTCTCATTTGAAAAAGGCCAGATTGGCGCCCATGCGATTCCAATCCACGTGACGTCACAGGGACCTAGTTTCATACGAGTAGATAGGAGTTTTACATCGTCTGAGATTACCAATTCATGCATGAGGCACAGAGATCAGAACAAACATGTCTTAATAATCACCTATTAAAACTGGCTAAGGTCAGAAAGTTTTCTTCGTTTGATAAGGTATTAATAAACCTTTTTAAAGGCAAGCGCTACCAGCCAGCAAGGTACTCAGCTACCCGCTAGCATCCTGCGTCCTATCAGCGCTCAGAGCCTCGATCATGGTCACCTCACAAGGCGGGAGGGGGAACCAGAAATGCGTCGCACGGACTTTTTCCCATCATTCCTACTTACGCGTCGCGTTTTCGCGCGCTTGAAATTTTTCACTTTTCATTTAATCGCGAAAAATAGATATCGTCATTTAAAAATCTAAAAGCGTGAAATACGTACCCCAGGAGTAATAATCTTTCGATTTAGGCAATAAAAAAATAATAGGAAACCACCCTATTGAATGAAGCGTACAAATCACGCGAATGCTTATTCAAACGTAAAATCATCGAAGTACAATGGCGATCTCCTGCGGGACATTAGAACACTACCTCGGCCAATATTGGTGCACATATTGATGCGTGTCGTACGGTACGTAACGCCCAATATTTTGAGCAATATTGCGCGACGATTTATTGGCCAATGAATTGGAAAGTGTCATACGGGCTTAATGGTAGTGGATAGATGTGTATTTTTGGCAGCGTTCAGTCATGAGTATTACACTTTATTTGTGCTGCTTGATTAACGGACGTCGAAGCACAACTTTTTATTGCGCCCGTATAAGTTTTTCTTCTTTTTTCCGACGAAAAAAAGTTGCGTTTACTGTTGCAGTAGGCCATGAGGAGGAAGATTGAGGGCATAACTCAACCATCTTAAGCTTGTGTTCCGTAAACAGAGGTATATTTAGTTCTTGCAACTGCCACCGGAGGGCGTAGTTGTATTATGATGTTCAGTTTTTTGTGTGTGTATGTGTGTGTGCTTACGACGAGTGGTCGTAATCAGGGAAGTTCAACAGGATAGGGGAAATTTTTTCGCAAGCATTTGCGACATCTATTCTTGACGTTGTTGTTAAATATAATATTTTTAGCCACAAAAATGCATAATTCAGCCATAAATTTCCAATTTACGCTACATTGCCTTTCCTTCTGATAACTTAATGTCTCTTTCTAATGATTTATATTTTCGGTCGAAGTGCTATTAGAAAAACAAATGAAGGTGACATCCGCGTCCTCTCAAGTGAACTGTGTTGTTGTTTCGGAGTTCTGTAGTGAAATCGAAGAATGTCGGCATTTGCCAGCATGTATCGCATCGTAATAGATCTTCAAAATTTGGAGTATCGTAAGAAATACGTCACTGTTGCGCAGTTAAGGACTGCCCTTCCAAGGGCTGAAAGTTTTTTTTCTGTTTTCCTCGACAAGTAGCCAGGTAAGTCGCATTTATTTTTATTGCATCTGCTGTCATGTGTTGTGAAATACTTTTCTCAAGAACGTAGTTGTTGGATGTTTTACATTTAGGTAACTTAATCCAACTCTTTAGAAGAACAGCTACATTTCAGTTTATTTCCTCTCAATTGATAAAGACATATCTTTCCCGTGGAGAAAGTATAGGACTGTTAAGAATGATTAATCCAAATGTAGTTCATCTGCTTGTAGCGATTATTATTAAATTCCAAGGATCTCGAAAAAGGAATGCATAACTTTTACTATGATTAGTTAACTTCCATCCTTCGCTCGTCACATTGTTTTTATGCTTTTATGTGCTTGCTCCAAACATCCAAACTCGGTGGTTTGAAGTTACTATGTATTAGAATTACTGTTTAAATCTATTTATTTAAGTTAAATCATTTTTAATTAATGCCTTTATTTTTCACTTATCTACACCAAATTGTGTTGTTAGTGAAGTTAACTTTATGCATTTTTGTGGTGGTGTCATGTGAATCTTTCTTTAATTTTAACCTGGTATTGAAATACTCTTTGCAACAGTCTAAGATAATTTTCTTCTAAGAAATTACTGAGCTAAATTTCTAGTTCTTTTTAAAGGTTTTGAATCATCGCCTCATCCATGCTGCCATTCAGAGGGGTAACTAGGACTATGCTTTGGGGGGAGGGGATAGCCTGGGGTGGCGATTCCCCACTTTCGTTGGGGAAATTTTTTGAAAAATAGCATGCCTGGAGATACATTTCACATAATTTTCGCACTAAAAATTGACTTTAAGCAGACGTTGTTATTAAATGTCAAAACTAGACAATTGTTTTTGTTTCTCTGAGGCTTTGGGGGGGATCTATCCCCCTTCCCACCGCCATAGTTACGCGTCTGCTTCCATTTTTGTCTTACAGAACTGATTTTTGTGGATATCGTCTGAAAATTGTTTAACTGTGCAATACTCAGTTATGGCCAATTCCCTCAGCTAATTTTGTTTGAAAGTCCTAGCATTTCTCATAACTTTCTTGTGTTTTTCATAGGGAGGTGTAATTTTCCTTTAATATCTGAAACATTACAAGTGATGTACTCTGATTGTGTTTCTTTCTATTCTTTCTTTATCCAGGAGTTCATGAATCACTCTTCAGAACTTCATCATGAAAAAAATATGTAGCACAGAACTATTCAGCTAAGTTTGTTATTCTGATGATTAATGTACTTATTGACAATAAATATTATTTTTGTCTTTTTATATTCGATTTTAATTTATGTGCAATAACCTAAGATAAACAATAAGCTACTGCCCTGAGGCCTTGATGGATCTTTCCTCCAAATAAAAATGCTATGAAACTACCCATTCGCTCCTGAGAATCAGTTATTTTGTGCGTACGAGTTTGCGGGCATTTTGAGTTGAAGCAAATAGACTTGAAATAATGGAATGGGAAGGGAGGTCGTGTGTTAATGATTTGAATTTGGCGGCAGATGCCGATGCTGCTGCCATCTGAACTTATAGTAGTAAAACTCTTCACTGTCAAAGAAGTTTTGCGTGGAGTTGGACATCTATGGTCGTAATTCTCGAAGTCAGTTGAGTCAGTGAAGCAGTCAGCGAGTGGAACTCATGGTGAAAGTGTGTGGTGCCATCAACTGCCCCGACCACTCCCCCGCCCCCCAAGTGTGCGCACGTGTTGGCCAAACGACAGACAGGAGGATTTGCTGACTGACTAATGGGTAAAGTTGCCCCCACTATTGTACTGATTTGTGAAAGTCATTATTATTCATTGCTTCCTTGATATTGTTAAGTTGAGAATATATGTATTTTTTGAGCGTTTAAAAACTGTGTTTCTCTGGTCCTTCGGGTGATAGTTGAAGGAACATCGTTCCTTTTGTACCGCGACAGCTTGCGAGCCGCGCCGTTGAATTTGGCAACGCCTCAATTAGCGGAGAAGGTAGTCGTATCCGTACTACGGTGGTCCGATTCTCTTCCTGCTGAAAATACTAAACATCCATCACGAATACTTAGCTGGAGACACTTAATCACAGACAAAAACACTGAACTACCGTGCCATAACAAATAATCTGTTGCTCTGCATTCTTTTAGTGTAAGTAGCGTGAAACCTAATGCCAATTCAGAGAGCACAAGAAAAGCAATTTCTAAAATAATGAAAAATAACCTAAAGGCAGTTATCTACGAAAAACAATAGACAGTTAAAGAAACACAAGACATGCACTTATTGTTAAAAGAAACTTTTATTTCATGATAATGTGACAGAGTTTCACCATTTGCTTGGTTTCACGAATACGAACTCACAGGAAAATAATCTGCACACAATGGAGAATTCCACAGAAAATGAATGATTATGCAATAAAAAATATCCTCCACGCTAAAAATGACAGTGAAAGCAGTTCTTCTCTAACCTGCGTATTATTCGCAAAATTCCACTTTGAAATTTGTATAGTAATCTTGCGCTCTAAACGACCCATCGCCATGTTTGCTGAGCGTGACGTCAGAGTCTTGTAAACAATAGGCTTCCGTGGTGCCAGTAGATTATTTACCCCAGTTTTAGAAAAATCTATGTATCTCTCAGTGCGTTTTTCTCACTACAATTTATTTTTTCATAGCAAAACATGTTAATTTATCACCAATCACATGAAAGATATATAATGAATAATTGACAGGTTTGAAGAATGCATGCATACTTGAAGATGCAGCAAAGTCTTAACAAAGAGAGCTTATTAATTTTTCACCCCCCTCATCAACGGCGATTTCCACTGTATAAGATCTATTGTTCTCACTTCACGTTCTGCTGTCACCTTAGCCCCAACAATGCAAACGCTCAAATATATTTGCACTTGAACCTATCCAAATGCTGAATCGACGTATGTCTCTCTTCCAAACCTTAGCCGTTTCCTGCCGGCACCTACAGTAGAAAAACGTTTTCATGCAACGAGTAGCATAAGAATATTTTAAACCTCTCTGTACGGAGCTCTTATTTGGGGGTGAGTTGCCTGGGTATTTTCGTCCCTCAGATATGGGGCCAAGCCCGTCCCTTACCCCGGCCAATGAATTTCACCCTCTAACCCTATCATAGAATGAATCCACGGTCAACTTACTGCGTTACCAGTGTTTTTTTCAACCTAACCTTGTAGTTGATTTCAAATTATTTACTCTTCTAAAAGAATTACTAACGTTTTTTCTTTAAGTATTGTAGAATTTTAACCCAAATACGGGCAACATATTTTTCTGACGTAATCGGGCAAGGTGAGTCCAATGGACTCTTTTAACTTTTGCTTTTAATTTAAACTATTAAACAGTGAAAAATATTACTTTTCACATAAATTTGTACATATTTTGCACCTTTGAATCATTTAACATAAAATTGATTATTTTTTGTTTAACAAAAGTTTTACAATACTTATTAATTTCATACATAGTCAAACGGCGAGTACAGTGGACTCTTTTGACTAATTGTTTCTGTTTTCACTACATAAAACACCAAATATTTATCGTTACATGTGCATAGTGATAATTTTACATTATTTTGACAATTCAAACCAAATATTTGTAAAATGCGCATTACTTTTTACATTTCGTGCAAACAGACTCACCTTGCCCGGATTTGTGGGAATTCAGGGAAGACGATTATTTCTAAGTTACTTTGATTCCGAAAGAAGTTTGAATTACTCTAATTTATACGAAATATGCCAATAGAAGAAGTAAAAAATTTACAGCATGCTGACATTTCAATAACATAATAAAATTCTCAAAAATGTGATGCGATGAGTCCAAGACACTCTCCTTGCCCGTATTAGGGTTAAACGGGTTTCTAGCGTTAATAACAACAAAGTTAGTAAATATAGGGTAATAAGGCTATAAGTCCGGAAGTCCGTTATTTTTAACGCTGAAATTCCGTTTAAAAGTTGCTTGGGCGCAGAACAAAACGAAGAATTCATTTCAAAGTATAAAAACATAGTAGTATGCAACAAAACATATCACTGAAAAACTATTGAAAACGTAATTACTATGCAGTGATTCCAGCGGAGAGGATGGTCATAAATGAGTGGGAAGGTCGGACTTTATTGCCTGGGAGTGGTCCTAAGGACTCGCTAAGCTGGGTATCTCAGGCCGGACCTGAATGCATCGGACAATTGGACAATGCGAGGTCAACCTCCAAAGTGCAATGATTTTAAACATCTTCAAAGCTCTGTGAATCGAAGTATAGTTTGAACACTTTTAGCAAGGCTGTGAATAATATTTCAAACATTGATTTCTTGAAATTCAATCAGCTAGCTGTTGATTTACAAAGATAAAATATTTCCAGCTTAAATTTTAATTTGTGAGAAAAAGTTGACATTTTCACGGAAATTCCCATTACTTATTTCGTTATTGTGCAAAAAATCCACAGGGAAAAAGAAGTTCGCCTTGACCAGGATTCGAACCCGGATGCCCCGATTACTGGTCCAGTGCTTTAGTCATTTCAGCTTAGAATCTACCTGTAGAAATTTGACTAGAATGAATATTGAAATTTGAATAGAATGACGCCTCGGTAGCTAAACAGGCTACATCACTCGATCACAAATCAGGGGATCCGGGTTCGAATCCTGGTCAAGGCGAACGATTTATTCCCTGTGGATTTTTCGCACAATAGCGAAGTTTAGTAATTACATAACATTAATACTTTGACGCAAGAAGCCTGTTAATAGTAATGCTAAATTAAAGTTTAAAAATAATGACGCACATTAAAAAAAACAGATTAATTTCAAAATATCAAAAAAATAATGCAAAAAAATGTTTTTAAATAATATCATTTAGAATTCAACCACTTCGCAAGGCGCTCCTGCTTTGTGGAGGATTATAGATGAGTTACATGATCGGGCCTAATGGGGTGCTCTCATAAAATTAAAATAGCTATTTTTTTACATGTATCGATTAGTAAGTTGAAGTTATTAAGGTTAGCAAAATATGACTTCATAACTCTCAATATTCTTGTTACTACAGAGCTTCTAAGTCCGCGAAAAACACTAAATTCTTTCGCGCTACAAAAACGTCCTGTGACGTCAGAGTGCAAGTAAGCAGATTAGCTCCATGGCAATAAAAAAACAGTAACGACCGTAACAAACAGCTACGACGATACTGATCCATAAATTTTAGAGTGTGTCGAAAACAATTGCGAATGGTTTTAAAGACTTAACGGTGCACGTATTGCGCGATGGCTGACTCCGACTTCGTGAATGCGCATTCTTGGAACATTTTGAAGGTAGACTAATTCATGGTCGCTTATTTCTTCTCTGGCAATGAAGATTTCACTGCGCGGAGTTAATATGCCAGGAAATGCAACGTAATATAAATTAATTGAACTATCTCGTTCGATAGTAATCTAGAGCTCGTATTGTATCGCATTTAACTACTGTCATTTACTCATTGCCTTTAATGTGTATTGGGTGCAATATTAGAATATGTGAAGTTAACGTTTTGAAGAAATAAAACGGAATATACTTGACGCCAATTTGCTTAGTATTCCTAACCCTTTCGCGCTGGACGTCGGGTGGAGCCGGCGATTATTTTCATACGCAGAAATACCTGACGTCGGGTATAGCTGTCGAGGATTTTTCAACGCAGACGACCGGACGTCGGCTCTGGCCGACGCGAGGGAAGGGAAGTGACCGCTGAGGTAGCAATTGTCCGATTCATTCAGGTCCGGCCTGAGACACCCAGCTTAGCGAGTCCTTAGGGCCACTCCCAGGCAATATTTTTACCTCAGAATAATTTTTTCTTCGATTTAATGACTATTTTTCAGTATCTCTGGTTCTAATTTTGTCACATCCACAAAAATTTTCATTCATATAGTTGTATTCTTATGACTGATGAGTTTGGCACAAAAATCGATGCGCACATACGATACACCCTAGGAAAAATGACATACCCCAGCATGTCCGTTGAAAGGCAGAATGGGGCATTTCCTCCAAAGGAATACTGATTAACTCCCGGCGAAGATGTCGAGTGTGCAAATCAAGGTAAAAAATAAAAGATGTAACCTAATTTTTTTAAATTACTTTTTTATATTTATTTACCGGAGTTATCCCAGCGTTGCGTTTAAGCTGCATTTTGTAAAATCATATAATATGATGAAAATATTTTTATTCCAAAAATTCATCTTAATTAGGCCAAAATAAATCGGAAAATACAAAAAAACCGAAATTAAAAGCCCTACATAAAGTCTGGGTAATAATGGATTTACTTATCATACAGGGTGATTCAAAAAGAATACCACAACTTTAGGAATTTAAAACTCTGCAACGACAAAAGGCAGAGCTAAGCACTATCTGTCGGCGAATTAAATATTTCAGCAGGATGGAGCGCCACCTCATTGGCACTTATCTGTCCGTAACTACCTGAACGTCAACTACCCGAGGTGATGGATCGGCCGCCAGGCAGCCCGTGACAGAGCACTTCATCACTGGCCTCCAAGAAGCCCTGATCTTATCCCCTGCGATTTTTTCTTATGGGGGTATGTTAAGGATATGGTGTTTCGGCCACCTCTCCCAGCCACCATTGATGATTTGAAACGAGAAATAACAGCAGCTATCCAAACTGTTACGCCTGATATGCTACAGAGAGTGTGGAACGAGTTGGAGTATCGGGTTGATATTGCTCGAGTGTCTGGAGGGGGCCATATTGAACATCTCTGAACTTGTTTTTGAGTGAAAAAAAACCTTTTTAAATACTCTTTGTAATGATGTATAACAGAAGGTTATATTATGTTTCTTTCATTAAATACACATTTTTAAAGTTGTTGTGTGGTATTCTTTTTGAATCACCCTGTACAATTGCCAATATTCATTTTATTTTAACGTTAACTATTTTATTCAAATTATAAAAATTAACTCATATTACCAAAAATTGGTCAAATATAATATAAAAGGTGAAACCACTTATAATAAAGATTTTCTTAAGTTTTTGAACGTATAACTTTACTTGTTTTTGAGACGTAATTTTTTTCCCTTAACCTACTGCAAAATCAGCAAAAATGCCTCGGCAATTAGAAATCGTCAAGCGTATTGTGGGAAGATTTTCGGATGAGAAAGTAAAAGAAAGGTGCTATTTCGCTCTCGTCCGACCGCACCTTGAATATGCAGCGAGCATATGGGATCCGGTGAAGAAAGACTTAATCCGCGAACTGAATAAAATACAAAGGAAGGCTGCGCGTTTCGTCAAAAACTGCTACGGGCGTACAGACAGTGTTACCCAGATGTTAAGCGAATTAGGCTGGGAGCCGTTGGAGACTCGGAGGCTGCGCGCTAGGCTTAGATTGCTTGAACAATTGAGAATGGATATCTTTAAGAGCGACACAGAGAACATAATATTAGAGCCACACTATATTTCCAGGTCCGATAGAAGTGATAAATTAAGAGAGATGTTTTGCCGAGCGGATAGATATACGAATTCGTTTTTCCCCCGAGCCATAAAGGACTTTAATAAACGCTAGTCCCAACTTCGTTTGAGCACTTAATTTTTTTTTTAAGCTGTAAACGGCTGGTGTCCTAACACCCCCTGCCACACGCCTTTTAGGCGGCTTGCGGGGTATTATGTAGATGTAGATGAAAATCGGTTGACACTCAAAGGGTTGTTTTAACACTTTAACAAATAATTGCTGCTTGCGAAAAAAGTTCTAAGGGTTACAAAGAATTCATGTGAGAAAACAAAGTTTGAATTTTATTGTCCAAAATTTCGAGGAAACTTCACAAAGTATCACTGAAAACCACCAGTGCTATGTCGGTGGTTCAACCATTACTTCTATTTCGGTGGTGTTGGTTGATGTCGTCCCCAACTCTGACTGAACACCAAGGTGATTCCAACAAATTCCAATCATGGGCAGCCAATGATAAGCCCATGAATTCACATCTGCGATCGCCTTCCCTTTCATTGAGTCTGGCTCCCTGTAAACACGAAAATATTAAAATTAGAAATAAATTCGGAAAATTAGAATCTAAATCGAAACTTGGAGACTTTACGTGGTGAAACTACTCCATATTCTCTTCAGACCCAACTTACGCGCAAGTGCATCTCAATGTTTTTATATTTTAGTACTTCAAGACTGAATTATTGTCGTTTAATCCTGTCAATGCGCTCTTTTGCATATTTTAGTACACGATTCTGCCACTGCATGTCCCACGTATTTAGTTCTGCATTCGTAAAACAAGATGGATGTCACAACGGCAAGAAAGATGAGTGTGCGTAGTCAAGTGTTTTCATTAATATTTTAAAATTAAAAATAATATTTATTTATATTATTTAAATTGAAAATTAAGGACAACAATAAAGTATTCTTGGTGAGAATAATTACTTTGTATTATCGTAGTGCATAAAAAAATTGTCTCGAAATCGCAAGGTGCACGCATGTCAACCATGCTGTAATGTTTGTTAATAAGTATTTATTCCAAATTTCACTGTGTTGTCCTTTTTTCCATCCACCATGATTATGAAAGGTGCTTGAAGCATTAATAAAAATGCCCAGAGACTCATGGCTTAGGAGAGGCTATTACTAATGAAAATGACTTCGTTATTCCGCAGTTTATTTCCCTAACAAAAATCGATATCCCTTTAACATTCAGACGACATTATCGACGTTAATATATGACAACCATGAAAAATCAATGTTAGTCCAATTTCTGTCGCATGTATGTCCAACAAATATCCAAGGACTTTCCAAACAATCTTGCAGTGATGTCCAACAGTGGACGTGGGCGTTCATATTACAGCATGCCATGGATATCTTCACAAAATCATGATGAGTGGGTAATAGGTGAGCCTATTATTTTTTTGGTAAATACCACACAAAGACGCATAACATTTGTGCTCTTCAATGCTGCACTGAATATATGCTAGTTATTGACAAAGTTTGGAATCATTGTTTATAATATCACGGTTGTTACAACTTTGATATCTATGTTACGTTAATTTTACAGCTCTTCGTGAATTTTACAAAAAGGATATCAACTAAACGTTGTCGAAATATCCATCGTATAATAAAGAAGAGTTTTGTGTGTATTAACCGTATTTAGGTATGTGATGGATATCGTCTGGCGTTTGGGGTAAAAAGTAGAACCGGTGTTGGCCATTATCAAGCACATTGATATCAAAGCGTGCTGGAGGAATATGAATATTTCTTCATCATCAGCACGAGTCCTGTTGAAGATGGTGCACCAATGCAACTTCGAAGTAGATGTACAGTTCAAGTTGGTATTAACGGTCTCGTCCGTAACGTGAACACGGATTCGACGTAATTCGTGCCTCAGTCCCGCCAAACTTAAAGTGCAGGCATTGATAAGACCTCGGATTTCTCGTTCA
Source organism: Ischnura elegans (assembly GCF_921293095.1). Taxonomy (NCBI): domain Eukaryota; kingdom Metazoa; phylum Arthropoda; class Insecta; order Odonata; family Coenagrionidae; genus Ischnura; species Ischnura elegans. The sequence continues at coordinate 7,223,287 of NW_025791659.1, forward strand.
TGGAGTCAAAAAACTTGTGTATAAGGTCAAAAAAATCCGTCTCCAAGCAAAAAAAGACTCTACAAAATAAAATCACCGATTTATTTCAGCAGTAGGACTTCATTGAAACCTGCTTGCAAGTTTTTTTATGTCATTAACATACTGTATTTTGGCTAAACTTAAATGTAAAACTGTATCCGTTGCAAAAAAACATTAATTTCGACGACTCTTTTGCAAAAAATATATGTAGCACAACATCATTGCTCAAAAATTTGGATGCATTTACACCAATGATCTCATTGGTGTGTATGTTTCATAAAAATGGTAAGTATTTATGTCTCCCATTTATTATTGAACAATTAGTTAATTAAAACCTTCAAAAGTGTCACTTTGACATAGCAGTAATAACTGACAAGGGGAATACACGACCTTCGCATCGCCGATCGAGCTCAAATTTTGCAATTCGGTAGTTTATGGGTACAAATGTAATATGCCGAAGCGAGACGACGCACTTCTCGTAAAATTCCGAGAAAAAAGCAATTAAAAATCGTAAAAAATGAAGCTACGCTATATATGCCGTTTTGAACGCTATTAATTACGCTTAGTAGGTTGATAGTTCAAAATTTAGTCTGTGACATTATCAGCATAAAATTGGGTGTGCCCCAAGGATTGATTCCGGGGCCAATTTTTTATGTGTTTAATTCTAATTTTATTATTAGTAAGAGGAGGTTATAGTGTTGATGCTCACGAGCAGTGGAGGTCCTGTATATCGATGACCGCTGGCACTACAAGCATGTGTCCATTGAGCCTCTCCAACGCTGACGTTGGCCTCATTTCCAAGGAGGCGTACCGCAGGAGCTTGAAGACCTCGCAGTCGCACACGAAAGGGTTGTGTCCCAGGAGTAATTTGACTCGGGAAAACTGACTGCCTATGTCGCAGCCGGGGATTGCTACTCCAATCTGAGAAAGAGAAAATGACACACTTTTTACTATAATTTCTTCAGACCTGAAAGTCTATTTTCCGTAGAAAATCGGCGTTTGCCTAAATGTTCAACGAGCGAAAGAACGGAAAAATATCTGTAAACTGTATAACAGACTGATTGAGCGGTATTTTTTCCACGATCAATAGGAGATTATAACGGCAGCGTTAGAACTTACAAATGGGTTAGATGACTTGAAGTGTGGCCAAGTAGCTTACGTTTACCTTAACGCATCCTTTTGAATTTTCTTATTATTCATAACAGCATGTCTAGTGCGTTCTAGCTATAATAACAGCTTATCTAAATGAGTAGTTGGTACGTTGGATTCAAAAATGCCTCTGAAAGAATGTAGTTGTATATGCCCCAGACGGCACAGAATCCTCCGTATCTACTTCGTATGCAGATAGTATCCACTACCGCTCCGTCGCTTTTCGTAAGGAGATACTATCTGCATACGAATTAGATACGGAGGATTCTGAGCCGTCTGGGGCGCAACGTATAGGTCAGACAGGAAGAGAATTCAGCACGAGATTCAATGAACATAGGAAGTGCATCGCCCAAAGTAACTCAACTTCGATGGTGGCCAAAGACATCATTGAGAGCGGCCAAAATCCAAACTTCACAACTAATGTTCTCCCTAAACATTCCAAAAGGAAGAAATTAGACGCCTTGGAACAATAAGAGATCCACCAACGTAAACATTCCCAGGTTTCCCTTCTCAACGACCATCTAGACCTTTCAAAATCGCCCCTGCTTTCCATTGAGTTCCAATAGTGCGTTCTCAGAAGTGTTTAGAACCCCTTCTTCTCCTCCACCCTCCTGTCGCCCACTCGAAGAGAATGGGATCCCGCAGGCACCATTCCTAGCCGCCAACCCTCACGATCCCACCAACCAGCCCTCAGAAGAACCTTGAAAATGATGTAGTAACATCGACACTCGGGTCAGATTAAGTTTATTTTTGTGGAAAATTGCATATTATCTTCCATTATAATTTATTATATGTATGAGTAAAATTTTCACCATGTGGTTTGCATGTGGGAATCATATTACATGCTGCATGCTGGTGAATGATCACCGCCTGCCAAACACACTTAAGTAGCTCGCAGAGTATTGGGTACATGTAGATATATGAAATTCATGGTCACAAGACTAGACATTTATGTCAAGTAAGCAGCAGCATTGATGATAGTATACACATGTATCCGTGGAACATACGCGTTTATAATTTCTTTTTTTCCACGATCAATAAGAGAGTATTAAGGCAGCGTTAGAACTTACAAATGGGTTAGATGATTGCAGTGTTAAAGATTAGTTCAAATTACCGTATGTGGGATAGCACCACATTAAACATGATGTGCATCTGTACGTGCGTAGAACAAACGTCGTGTGAATGCATACCCCTACAAAATGGTTGGTAGGAGAGGATTAAAAGTTAAGCAAATAATTCTTCTAATCATGTCTTCCCTTTGAGCGTATCGTTATGTTCGGCTACTTAGCAGGATGTCTAACCATAGTGGTTGTTTGAAGTGACTCCACAAACGCTGATGAGATAACTACTCAAAGGACGCTTCCGATACTGCCAGATGTAGCACTACGGTGTTTGGAAGAATTATGTGCACCTACGTGCTAACTTTACGTATATTTCTCTCCATTCAAGATAATTTTCTCATTTTTGTATGGATTTCATGAAAAAAACGTAACTTTGTAGGGCTTAGCCTAAAAGTAAGGGAAAGAACAGTAAGATTTTAACTCGGAGGTCAGGTTTATCACCTTTTAATTCGCACAAAGCAAAGGTACATTGTTCCCTCCGACACAGCGCGAGACTCCCCAGGTGCCCTTACCATCCAAGCCAGCCACCGCCTCTCCGCATCGTCTGTTGACCCTCTCTTCCCCTTGCTATTGGCCGTAAAATGGCCGGGAGTTTCGCATCAACTGCACCTTCGAACGATGACCACGTCCCAGGCCTAGATGTTGCTACGTGCTAATCAGCGTAGAGTACATCAGTATTGAAACCACGCCTGAACACGGAAACCGGTCCCACGCCTAAAGGTTGCAAGGGATAAGGGGTGTTTGATAATAGACCCTCACCTGAACGTATCTTCGTATCCTCATCTATTGCTACCCCGAGAGCGAAGCCGATGCTAGGCGAGAACGGCTAGCGGCGACCCTTAAACTTTTTATAGCACACGTATTATGGATCGATTGGTTAAATAAACCTTTCATAGTGTCAATCTGACATAAAGTCAATAACTGTGAGGCTTGTTATGACGTTAATACTCGTGACGTTAATTGTGTGGTCTTAATGACGCAATTACCAATTTATTCTGCTTTGGTCTGAATTCTAATAGAATTTTCTGCTAGTGTAACCACATTTCCTTCTGGCGGGGAGTTCTTGAAGAAAGGGAATTTTCTCAGAATGCTTCATAAGTACTCCATGGAAACCCATCTGAATGGGTAGAATACAAAAAAAATAATGAGAACGCTACATGTAACATTACCTTATCGTCTGGGAGATGCAGAGAAGAGATGGAATTGTGCCTGAGGTCGATCGTCAGATTTTTCGATCCTGGAAATCGATTTTTGCGTACGCTATTCAGGAACCAAAACTTCGAATATTCCTTTCCATAATTCTTCCGAAACAATTCGAGGTCCATGCAGTCCCGGGCTCTGGTGTAAAGAAGATCACCGTGCCAGAGTCGTTTGATTTTGTTGTGGCTTAGGTCGACGTAACGCAGGTTTGGCATATAGTGCTGAAACTCCAGTGGTATGTAGGCAATTCGGTTGTGGGAAAGTATGATGACCTGCGATAAAATTAGAAATATATCATCACAAATAATGCAAAAGGGGATACTCAAGTCGGCCCCTTACTGCATTGTCACCCACCGAACATTGAAGCGAGTTAGAAAAGTCGCCACTCGCGTCTCTTACGGACAAATTTAGCCGAGTATGACGGGAAAATCGTATAACTAAGGGGTCTAACCGATATTTTCACATAAAATAATGTGATCTATCAAATACATAACTTTTCCATACTGTTCCTCGCATTCATAAACGTAATAATGAATAGGTGATGGTTTTCCGGGTTTACACCGCGTTGATACATGTTTTGCGGACGACAGTTTCGGGCGCGTCCCAGCTCCCGTCTTCGGGTCCAAAGGATCATTTGGACCCGAAGAAGACGGGAGCTGGAACGCACCCGAAACTGTCGTCCGCAAAACATGTATCAACGCGGTGTAAACCCGGAAAACCATCACCAATCAACTAACCGCGGAAGCCTCCGTAATAATGTAATAATGAATAAATTGAAAAAAAGTGAATCGCATTGCTCTCATAACCACACTGCGGTCATTTTTGCAAACCTATTAAAAATGTGACCGCAGTGGCAACGGAGATTTCCCGTATATGGAATGGAATAGGACATCCTCTATAGATCCTTTGATATATTTATTTCGCTAAACATCTCCCGTTCGTTGCGTTCGTTGACTCAGAGATGATGGTTGACAACTTGGATTGGAACGAAATGCTGGGAATACTGAAAGAAATAATAAATCTATACAATGAAATGAGAACTATCCAGAGTTTACAAAAAACACAAGTAGCGTTGAGTAAATCAGGGCCTGGCTGTGGAGAAGCAAGACTTATGAAAGGGGTGAGACAAGGCTTGTCTTCGTCACCACTAATTTTCAATTTTCTCATCCAGAAAGTCATTGACGAAATAACAGAAATGGCCTCGGAAGTGAAAATCAATGGAGAAAAAATTAGTATGCTTAGATTTGCCGATGACATAGCCAGCATAGCAGAGACAAATGGATTTGAATATAGTCTGGTTAATATATATGAAAATGTTCTGGCATATTATATGAGTACGGTAATTGGTAAAAATGAGCTAAAACTAACCTCATTGAAAAAACAGGATTGTGGTACGCAGCAGAAGACAAGAATTCAAGAATAACATGAAAATTAGAAAGCAAACAATGGTAGAGTTGGATGAACACTGTTACTTGTGAAGCAGTATCACTAGTGGCCGGAGAAGCAAGAAAAAAATATCAGCAGAAAACCTAAATAGAAGGGAGTATTCCTACAAAAGAGAGACCTACTTACAACGGGAAACTTGAATACGGAAGTAAATAAACAAATTATAAGCACCAACATCTGGAGTATGCTCCAGTACGTAAGTGGAGCATGGTCATTGACAGCAGCGTAGAAAGCAAGTAAAGACGCCTTCCAAATAAGTTGATACAGAAGAATGGTGACGATGAAATGGATCGACTGGGTTAGTGATGCGAAAGTATTAAGAAGAGAAGGAGAGGATAGAATCCGCATGAAAACCTTGATAAGAAGTTGGAAAAACCTTGTAAGACATATTTTGACTCATGATGGCCTGATGAAGACAGCCGTCGACGGAAAGTGGGTAGCAAGAACGGAAAAGGAAGACCCTGAACAAAATATGTGTAACGGTTATAGAAATATGTGTAAAGGAAGAAAAACGTAGGAGTGAAGAATAAGTGATAAGAGAATTGAGTGGAGAGCTGCGTCAATCCAATCTTAGGATTGTTTACAGTGATGATTTATTTATTTATTTTCTTAACACCGAAAACAGCACTGATTGGCCTATTCAAGGATGGGATAGCAAGTAACGACGATAGACGATAACTGACATCCATGCCCTGGGCAGGGGGTAACCTACCCAGGCGGGACTCGAACCCGCGACCTTCAGCTTGACAGGCGAGGACTATAACTCGCAGCCACCGAGGCCGGCGACTATTATGATGTAGTATTATGATTTGTAATTAAATATTATGTATCCACAATTATTTCGCTGATCCTCACTGCTTCAACACGAGCAAAAGAAGCGAGTGGTATTATTTAACAGTATGAACTGAGGCTTTCAGAAGAGAATGGTGAAATGATACGTGAGGTGTTCTGTGCTATAAGGATGTGATACATGGATCTTGGGAAGAAGATATAGGGAAAGGGTCAACGCTTTTGAAATGTGGATGTGGTGAGGCCTGAAGAAATTCAATTGGGGGCATAAAGTGAGGAATGATAAGGTGCTTGATACAGAGTTTGGAAGGGAGGAAAATACTCAATTGAAAATAATACAAATGTAAAAGGGGAATTGGTTCGGACATATTTTAAGAGGGGAGGGGATTTTGACGACAGCAGACAAGGGAACAGTGGATGGAGAGACGATAAGAGGTAGATGGAGGCTGAATACGGCAGATGCAGTGATGATAGGAAGGAGTTTCAGGAAAAATTAAGAGGAAGCCCATGACAGAGTGAATTGTAGATGACTTTGGTATTTGGGACAACTGCCACAGAAAGGCAGAAAACAACTCGTTGATGAATACCTACATTCTTTTGAAACACCCAGTTTATCAATTACTTAATATCTAGTAGATATCGTTTCTTTTCTCCCCAAATTTATGTACTAAACTCGGTTTTTAGACAAAAAGTCACTCGTTCCTCCCTATTTGCCTTGCGAAAATTGTCCCCGAATTATGATGTACTCCAAAGTTTCTCACCTCCAATTCTGAATTCTGGTATAGGCGTGAATAACATCCCCACACGAGCCTTATGGGATCCATATATTCCATGCATTCCTCCAGGTCGATGCCGTTGTGGGAGAGGTCCAGGTGCTTTATATCCATAAGCCAGTAGAAATCAACCGATTTTAAACGGTTACGTGACATGTCAAACGTTTGTAATTTGAGGCATCTAACATTTGGATCCATGCTAAATTCTGTTATATTATTATTGCTGATATTGAGATGTTTTAAGTTTGGCACATAATAATGCATGTTATGAAACTTTGTTAACTGGTTTGATGATAGGTCGAAAACTTTCAATTTGGCCAAATGCAATACTGTAAATGGAAAAACATTATGCATCGATGGTATTTCTATAGTGTGAATCAAGTTGTGTGACAGGTTGACCTCCAACAGACGTGGTGTTTGCGATAACATTTCAGGTTTGATCAAAGTCAGGTGATTTTCAGATAGGTTCAAGCGTGCCAACTTTGGAATCGAAAATTCCGGCACATCCTCCAGACGGTTTCTGCTCATATCGAGAAAAAACTGGCCACATCTATATCTCGGCACATCTATAAAGTCTTCACATGCTCTCTGTGCTTTGAATGGTTGAAATAGCTTGTCTGGCAAATGGCGGATCCTGTAAAGAAATGTGAAAATTATTTATTTATACATTTACACTCATCAGCTTATTCTAGAAATTAGGGATTGTTGAGCACCACACTTTGATCTCTAGCTGAGTTTAAGTTGAGAATAGTTATTTCTGGACCAGGCAATAAACAATGCGTGCTCCAACATGTACTCATTTGACCAAACTCTTTTATGATTTTCTATTCTGAATGCTTAGCCAGATTGAAGAAGGCAATGATAATGAATTACGTTGGCGGTAATTGTGTAAATATTGAGAGAAACTGTCACTATCCGCGAAAATCTAAAAGTGACGGAGTTTTCTTTCTTTCAGAAATCTTTAATATTTTTACTATTATCTCGGAGTTTAAATAAGGAAAACAGGGAGGGGTACCCAAGTATCGCATAAGAAAGTATGAGCGATGCAGCGGTCCATAAGAATTATTCCGAATACGCAGCCGGTTCGGAGGACGACATGCCAGGTAGGCGGACGATAAGGTAATCGGCGAAGTCGTTAATTAAAATTGTGGTTGACTGCTGCGTGTATAGCAAGCTGCAATCTACAGGCAAGTCATTAGAAGGACGTATCGACGTCAACCCTTTGAGGTCCATAAAGATTGCAGCCATTAGATTGTATAACAAAATACGTTTTAGGCTAAATAACTTCTAATAGTTTATGAGATACAATATAGGACGTAAAATATTTTCAAATATCACCCCAAAAGGTCCATAGAAACATGTGCGTCCCAAGATATAAAATTACTAATATTATGAAAACTGAAGCCCAAATTAGGAGTTTTCTTTTACCAACTCCATAGGCTAGCTACACGTAATGGATAGGTTGAAAGTGCTGTTATAACTGACCATCTTATAGATCTTTTAAAACCATCAAATTTCCTCCTTGAAAACAGCATATTGTACATAAACGAGAGCCTGAGTCCAGGTCGGAGGAGACTCTTCGCTGCTGCGCGTCTTGCGAAGAAAGAAAAGGGATACAAATATTTATGGCTAAGGCATGGGACAATACTCATGAGGAAGAAGGAGAATGATCAAGTAATCACTCTGAAATCCTCTGATGACCTGGAGAAACTGTAAGCATTCTGTGAGTGAGTTATGTATGTCTTCAACCTATCTTTACTAACAAAATGCAGAGTACTGTTAATGATAGTGAATTTAATGGTGGCAGGTTCCTTGTCTTGCATCAAAATATAAGAAGTCTAAGAGCTAATTTTGATAAATTTGTATTTCAACTAATTAATCTCGATATAAAACCCGCTGTAATTGTTTTGACAGAAATTTGGGTCAATGACACTGAAGTATCTATGTATCAAATAACTGGCTATCGGAGTTTTGATGTGTGTAACAATAACTATAGGGCTGGAGGAGTTATTGCATATGTAGCAGATACTTATGAGTGTTCTTCTATTGATCTGGGTGAATTAAAAACTGCTGATATGGTTAAAATATCAGTAGGGATAAATGATTCTTCTTGGATAAGCATTATTGGTGTATATAGACTTAATTTTAATCCTGTTGAACATTTTTTGAGTGAATTGGAGAATGTATTAACCATCTCTAGTGAGAGGAATTTAATTGTAATTGGTGATATTAATTTATGTATATTACAACCCAACGATATTTCCTTTGAATATCAAACCCTTATGGCTAGTCATGGACTGGACCAGCTTATTCGAGTACCAACTAGAATTAGCAAAACGGGTAGTACATGTATAGATCACATTTTTTGCAGAAGTAGAGATAACTATAAGTATGAGGGAAGAGCGGACGATTGGGGTTTAACAGACCATCATGCTGTATCATGTTCTTTAAATATTAATGTACCCATTAATATATACGAACGAGTTTATCGAAGCCATTGCCGGATAAACTTTAACCATCTAAATAATAGTTTGCTAAGATGTGACTGGAATGATGTTTATTCACAACAAAATGTCAATGAAGCCTATGAAATATTTATAAATAAATTGAAATGCTGCATTGAAAAAGCTGAATACGTGTCAGACAGTAACAGATCGGGAGGAATGAAAAGGCCATGGATGACTTACGCTTTGTGCGGGAGAATTTCTAGGCGAAATTTTCTGTATAAAAAAATGAGGAAACACCCTGAAAATGAAAAGCTAAATAGGTACTACGTATCGTACACGCAAAGATTAGAATATGATATTAAAAAGCGCAAAGAAAAGTATTACAGGGACCTATTTGATAGTAATGTCAATAATACCGCTGCTCAATGGCGCATTTTAGATTCACTCACGGGAGGAAAGCAAGGAAATGAGAATTGTGTAAAAATTAGAACTAGTAATGGTATCGTTGTCACTAAGTGCCAGGACATTGTAAACGAATTTAGTTCACATTATGGTAAAGTAATTCAAGAATTGACCCAGAACAATTATTTTGAAAGTAATACGAATAAATACAAAGAAATATTCCCAACCTCCAATTCAATTGACTCACTGTTTTTTGTTCCTACTGATGCGAAAGAAATTAGCAGCATTATTAAGGAATTAAAGTCTAAAAAATCTAAAGGTGTTGAAAATATTTCCACACAAGTTATAAAAGAAGTAAATGCAAATATTTCGGAGGTCCTTGCCCATATTGCTAATCTAAGTATGTATACTGGAATATTTCCTAAACAATTAAAAACTGCAATAGTGATACCAATTTTTAAAAAAGGTGATAAAATGAACGTAAATAATTACAGACCAATATCCCTATTATCTGTATTTGCTAAAATAATAGAAAAAGTTGTTAAAGTCAGACTTCTTAAATTTCTAAATCAGCATAGTTTTTTCAATAAAAACCAATTTGGATTTATGAGTGGTAAGAGTACAGAGGATGCATTATTAAAATTCTGTTCAGAGCTGAACGACGGACTGAATAAGAACTGTAGAGTTGCTGGCTTATTTGTAGACATTACCAAAGCCTTCGACTCCATTAATCATAACATACTAATGAATCGATTATGGGAAGCGGGTATACGTGGAACCGCATATGATTGGTTTCAAAGTTATCTTTGTGATCGAGATCAATGTGTGCGTCTCAAAAATTGCTACAGTGAAAAGATTTGACTCACCTGTGGTGTCCCACAGGGTTCTGTGTTGGGACCCATACTGTTTTTAATATATGTAAACAATTTATGTGCTGGCAGGTTTAAAGGTCAATTAACGTCATTCGCAGATGACACTGCACTAAGTTACTCTGTTAATAGTGTTGATGATCTATATGAACACATACAAAGTGATCTATTAACACTCAATATGTGGTTTTCGGCTAATTATATGTTGTTAAGTGAAAAAACGAAACATATTATGTTTAGCATGTGTAAATCTACCTCAAACAAAAGTAAACTATACTATCAATGTGCAAATTGTATAAAAGATAATGTTACTTCCTGTGATAAATGTATTTTGATCGAACAGGTTAGTCACATAAAATATTTAGGTATATATTTTGACCAAAATTGTAAATGGAAGTCTCACATAAATAAATTAAAATCAGAAATGATTACTATTGTAAGAAAATTCTACTTCCTCAGATACATATGCCCTGAATTAGTGTTAAAAATGGTATATTATGCTCTCGTTAATTCAAGATTGCAATACGGAATAGCCTGCTGGGGTGGAGCATATTTTATCAACATTAAACCATTGATAGTGGCGCAAAAAAGGGTTATCAGGGTTATAACACGATCGTATAGGAAAAGCCACTCATTTCCTCTATTCAAAAAATTAGATGTCCTCCCACTAAGGCATTTATTCATTTATAAAGTCCTTAGAATATTCTATAACCGTAGTGGTGAAAAGGCCCGACCACAAAACTATGACATTAGAGCTTGGAGAAACTTCCATATACCTAGGCCGACGACCGAAATTTATCGACAGTCATACAATTACTTAGGGCCTAAATTGTTTAGCATGTTGCCGAGTAATGTAGCAAACTCGGAAAAAAGATGGGGATTTAAATCCGCAGTTAAAAAATGGCTTATGATGTGTGAGGAAGTAGAGTTTCTACTAAGAAAGGTGGGTTAAAAAGTTTACAATAAAAGGTATATTGTATATTCTATGTATGTAATTATGCGTTTATATAAGAAAAATAAGAAAAATAGTTATCCTTGTCCAAATATTTGAAATACGTTTTGTAATAATGAATGCAATCGGCAATAGAACAAATAACTGAATACAAAGAAATTTTACTTCTCATGTGTGCTAGCACCAGACCTATGTAAAAAGTTTATGATGGTAGCCCCAAAACTACTAAAAGGGGTACCTATATATTCCAAAATATTTAAGTATGTTCTAAAATGTAATATTTGATTGTAAATGGAATAAATTATATATTATATTATATATATTATTTCAAGTGAAAGTTGTTTACAATGTGGAAACTATTATACCTTAAGCATACCACAGAAAGGATTTAAAACTAGTAGCCAATTGCCTATTCTACAATAGAATTACAACCGTGCACCTTCTCATTTAATTTTGAGATAATTTCAAAAATGAGTGACATATATGTCCCTTGGAACTTAAAATGTAAAAAACGATATCATTGCCTGAATTTCATGATGACGTTCCTTCGGCAAATTGGCCTTGTATTAATTTTCGGCCTCACCAGCTCTTTAACCGAAGCTCTTCGACTTATCCTAACCCGGTAAAAGTACGAGATAACAAACCTGTTGTCGCTGATATCTATGCGGCACAGTTTAATGGAATTACTGAAGAAATCCTCGTGTAGTGTCTCAATGAGATTGTGGGACAGGTCCAGTTCTCGTAGTTCGTTGTTGTTTTTCAACAGCCTCGGCGGAATTTTGGTGAAAAGATTGTTCGAAGCCCGTAGTACCTCTAAATATTTGTTCCGGGAAAAGTTGTTTTCGGGAAAATGCGAAACATTGTTGCTGGAAATACTCAAGATTCTAAGGTTAACCATCCCGTAGAAGGCTTCATCCGGTAGGGACGATGAGGAGTTATTGTCCAGAAGAAGTGTCCAGAGCCTAGGACTGCCAATCCATGTATTATTTAAGTTTCTAGATTGCTGAAGCGTTGACGATGAGTTGGGAAACGTCTCATTTGAACTCAACACTTTGTTGTAGGTGGGTATTATGCTTTCCGATGCAAGTCCAAAGGTTAGAAGTTTGTTGCCGATAAGGTAAATATCAGACAGGGATGGGAGACTGTGTAAACAATCTTGAGGTATGAAACTGATCCTATTATACCCCGCATTTAGAATTTTAAGATATCGTAGGCTGCATACACTGGTGGGTAATGCTGTGAGTGAATTTCTTTCTAATTCGAGATCCGTCAAATTCTCCGTCTGAAGAAATAGATCGTCATCCAAAATTTCTATCTCGTTCGTACCGAGATGCAGTACTTTTAGATTCCGCATGCTGCTCAGAAAACTTCGTCTAAATGTTCTGAGCTTGTTTCGCCGAAGATCTAACGTCTCCATCAATTCCATGTTCGAGAAAAATCTTTCTGGGAAATGTAGTATTTCCGTATCTGTGAGTTGTAGGCGTTTGAGGCGTTTCGATATCCAAGAGAAAAGGTCCTCTTCTACCTTCGACAATTTTGGGCATCTGATAGTGAGTTCCTCCAGTTGTTTTAGACCACTCCAATAATGCATGGAAAATTGGCGAGTTTTTTCCTGCTTGCAGTCTATTGTTAATTTAGTCAGAGGAGGTTTTTTCCAGTCAGCGATAAAACCTATACTCCCACCTCTAAATAGGACTGATTGATTATTAGACGGAGCCGAGCAATTAGCTACGGCAAGAGATGCTTCATGTGGGAATGATATGATATCGGAAGGAACTGAGATGTTGGTGGACAGAATCATGGAGAGGTAATCATAGGGGTCTCCCTCTGTTTCTCCCAAGCATGTCATTTCATAGTCTACATCACGTGTGCCTTGAAATAAATCTAGGTCAAATAAAATCTTGTCTTCGCAGAGGGATCTTTCAAATACTATAGACGTTTTCAATGTGACGCATCTGGGGTCATCTTTACAATGAAAGCCTATCATTTCATCCCTCTCGCAATCAATCGCCGTTTTTTTGGCAGAGCATCCCATGAGTATTAGCAGGGTGATGACGATATAGACATATCTCTGTCCTTTCGTAGCAGTGCAGCTGCAGCATTTGCGAGCTCCCGACATCATTTGAACCTGTAACAAAATGAATAAAAAAATAAATAATGGTTTTTTATTAATAATAAAATAAACATTGATATTGTGCATACGTTTAAAATATATTTCTCATTTCATTTTTGTTTTTTTTCCGGGCCCGCCAAGCAGACACTGGCTTGTTTACAGATCTAACATTAAGGGCTATATTCAATATGTCGTCAAATAAAAAGTTATACAGTGTAACAAACAAACATTTAAGGCAAAAATTATAATAATCCATTTAATATTTAAAATAAACAACCAGTCAGTAACCATTCCTATTTTTTCTTTTTAGTTCTTCAATGTTTTCAAATCTTTTAATTAACTTTTTTGATTGAGAAGCAGTTTAAGGTAGGCAACTTAAATACGAAAGAAACCCTGATCCTTTTCTAAGTCACAGAAGCTCCTAGGAGAAATTAATTTTTCAAGGTTTCTCATTTTAAAAACGGAAAATTTCTATTTACTAAAAATTATATCGGCAGCTATATATTTCGTCATTAAACTTCACGGCACAAAAGATCATGTTTTTTTAATGTTTCCGTAAAATAACTGAAAATGCATATAAGTATATTTTATGTTACTCAGAAGCACCATTGGGTTAGAATTGGTTAACAATATGGCATCATACTTTGTTAAAGCTCTCAAATTCATATTACCAATATTATTACTCTCCTTTTTTTATTATTGACTGTAATCATTCGATCCGCTTGATTTAACTTTTGTCTGATTCAGCACATTAGCACTAGTAATATATATACAATATCGCATGCATACCATTGAATAACAAAAAAGTTATCACCAAATGAAGCGTATCCAAGGAGATTGGTATTGATATAACTCTCACATGAATCGATAAGGTGGAATGGCCATCATTGCAAAAGTTGACCTTTTTGATAACAATTTTACCTTGAAAATTTCATTCGTCTAGCTTGAACGGCTGCCAAGTAATTCAAGACTGTGTGCTCCACAAAACAATGGCAACAATGAATTTCACTGCAAAATATTTTTCGGGATTTTATAATGTATTGACCAAGAGGGTTACTGGAAAAGTAGGTTAGATCGTCAGGGTACGAGGCACCCTAAACTGTTTTTTTTACCGAGATTCCAAATTTTCACATGCCAAAGTCTAAATGCCGAAATTCAAAAATTGAAAATTCGTCATCTCGGCAATGTTAAATCGAAAATAGATTATTCCTCGGAATTCTTTCGACCTATCCAAGATAGACAAAAACATCAAGCAAAAAAACTAATCGACTTTTTCGAGTTTTCGGATTTTTTTCTCCAAATAACTTTTAGTTCCCTACATGGTTGCCAAATTTCAGCTCTCCAGCTTTTATAAAAGTGAATTTTGTATCCGTGAGTGAGTGAGTCAGTCACGCATCCGGCTGTTGGTGGAGAGCATGCGGGCAGGCGTGCGATGAATGGCGTCGGGCATTTGCGCCGGCGAAGAGTACTGAGTGTACACGTTTCTGAAAAAACTCTTAAATGAAGGATGTCGATGACCCTCTCTCTTGACTCCTCCTAACCCTCCAATGGTACCTTAGCGAACCTTACACATAAATATTTCATACAATACAATTTTTCACATGACGGTATCCGATGTAAAGAGACTTACAATAAGACCGAATGTTAGGCTTAGAAGCAGGGTTTTTCCTATAATTTCTGAAGGTTATCCTTGAACCCTCTAATCGCCGTTATTGTCGTCAACTTCTTCTCATCTTGCAGACTATCTATTGTTTTGAAAGGAAAAGGATTTTTTGTCACTGAGACCATCCGTGAAGATAAAGCAGAGGAGTGCCTGATAGAATATAGTAAAACCATCGTTGCAAAACCGAGAAGAACCTGAAAACGAGCATTTGATAAAGCTCTAAGGTTAAGTATTGCTCGATGGAATGATAACTTGGTTGTCATTGTGTACTGCAATACAAATTCTGCGCATCCATTGGGCTCAAAGTTCCAGCAGAAAAAAGAAAATACTATTCCACAGCTTCGAGTTATTAGGGATTTTCGTAAAAAATTGGAGGTGTGGACCTACGTCATAATGCAAATGCAAATACCGTACTAGACTAGGGGGAAAGGAATGTTTGTTTATCAAATTACTGGAGCTTACGCTAAGCAACGGAAATTAATGTCACTGGTAGGCTTCTAATCGTATTTAGCAGAGACGCATTGAAAGAGTGAAGTGGATTAGTAGGTAATTGACGTACTCCTAGACAATTCACGTCTATAAACATAAAAAAGGTAGACCATGTAATTCGTCGTGCATTCGTGAAGTATTGAAGGACAAATTTAGCCTGAGTTCAAAAAAGTGAGACCAGAAGAAGTTGCCGACGCGATAGTTTAAAAGCCAAACATTGTATGAATGCACAAATTTTGCGTTCCATTTGACCATAAATGCTTTTAATTTACTTTATTATTGTCATTAATTGTTGTAATTAAATCAGCATAGATAAAATTATTATCATAAAAAACTTTGAAATCCATGAAATTCGAATAAAATATTCGCTTTGACTCATTTCTTGACGACCGAAAAACTGCCATTAGATTTTAAAGCGACTAAAACTAGCAGCGGTTTAATATAAGTGAAGAGAAGACAAAATACCAGGACGACATTTGGAAGATATTTATTACTCATTAATAGCGAAAGGTTACGCATAATTATGGATGACGGACTTTAAATACTGAGACGAGTGACCGAAGAAATGGAAGGAGTAGACCTAAATGCCAGATTATTACTTGCGAATAATTGTTATTGGGCCTTGAAATCTTAGCTGAAAAGTAGGAGTGCTGTCAAGGAGAACAAAATCCAAACTATTCAAGACGATAAAACAAACGGCAGTGATATACGGATCGGAAACTTGGATATTAACAAAGAATCAACAGAAGGAAATGATAGTATTTGAAAACAAAATATAAGGAACCAATAACGGTCCCATTAATGAAAATGGTTTTGGAGGGTGAGGACTAAGAAAGACCTTAATATAAATGTATAACGATCCAGATATATCTACATCTACATAATACTCTGCGAGCCACCTCTAGGGTGTTTGGCAGGGGGTGATCAATCACCAGCATGCAAAAAATATATAGATCAAATAAAACGTAGGAGACTAAGATGGGCTGTTTAAGTTAAGAAGAGAGAAGGAGAGTCAATTCCAAGATTGTTACGAGAAAGTCTACCAGGACAGAAGTGACCGCAGGTACGGCCTCTGATAAGACGTCAGAATGAAGAACGGAGAGATACAGAAGTGTTGCTTTAGTTATCTTTCCGTCTCCGTGACAACCATTGTTTTCATTTGACATCGATACCTAACATCAACGTAAAGTGAAGGGAAAACACTCAAATTTTTCTAAATATGATTCTTCTGCAGCGAGGTGGACGACATTTTAAGGATATATTCCTTATTTAAAAGGTCACATGTAGCAATCATAGGCATTCCACTCTTTCTTTAATTTTGTAATCATAATATAGTCTGACTCCTAAATATTTTACGGATTTGAAACTCCCTAATTGGGTACTCTGAAAGATAGAGCTATGTTTAGGGAGTTATGTTTTCCAGAAATTCATTACTACGCACTTTTTTCAAATGAAGAAGTCAGTAGCTCTGAAAACACTATCACAAAGGCTTTTTACCTACCTAGCAGCTCTTCTCCCTATGAGTTCTTTTATTTATATATTTTATTTTATTCTCATTAAACTCAAAAATGCACAGAAGACCTATTACATTGAATCTATAGCCAAAAGGTCAAATTATAAAATGTTACAAGAAACATCAAAAACAAAACACGCATGAAATACAATGACATATCGCGTAATACTTCACTTGTATGAACGCCTTATCTGCCCTCTTCCTTATTTAGGAATGACGGAGACAGGAAATAGGGCTTTAAGGAGAATGGCTCCTTATGGTGGTCATAAATGATGAAATTGATAATGTAATGTCAACAGCAGGAGCTACGGAGGAATTGTAGGTAAGAGGTCTACGAATAAGAGATCTACGAGTCACAGATAAACGGTGGAGAGATGGATGGAAAAGAGACGTGTTCCTAGTTTTACGGGACACGGAGGGAGAACATTGAGAGATTTTTAAGAGACCTGAATTAGATATTCATGATTCTTTGGAGAAACCAAGATCACTAAGTGTACGTTGTCGTTTTTGTAAGGGATCAACGTCAAGTTGAGAGAGGAGATCATCAGCGGTGAGATTACGGAAGGAGGGGTTAAGATTTTTCACGACAGAAGCCCTTTGCGATCCAACGTGGAGACTGACTCCATCGGCCAAGTGCTAGCATCAGATCCAACGACTACTTTAGCTCGAAATCCTTAGGCGCCGCGATCAAACAATGGCTCAAGGGATTATGCATTATCTCAAGATATATGACACATCGAAAAATATTCCAGTGGTCAACTCTTTGATAGAGCATAGATATTATTGAAAACATTTTCAATGTTTACTTAAACCAACTTAAAAAAGAATATGTAAAAGGAATAAATCCTGCAAATTATTACCTTTTTCCGAAATATTATTTCGAAAAAATACTTCAATGATAAAATTGGACCGGAAAGGGTAAATCAAGAAATTAATGGGCGTATTAAGTATTTTTGATGGTTGAGGGACTGGCTGAGGACCGTATCGGCCAACAACAAGCAATGAATACCGGAATCGAGAGATTTAAGAGCTAAAAGAATTTATATATCAGTAAATGTCTGTAGAAGTCCAGCTGGAGCCATTGGTTTGGAAGAATTGTGGTTAATTTGAGTGACGAAGATAAGCTTTGAGTCCAACAGGATTCCCAGATTACCGTGGAATGCGCTTTTTTGATAAAGATGGCCAAAGAAAGTATATGATGAATTTACATGGTATTAATCCTTTCCTTCCGGCGCCTGCTACAGGAAAATGCTTTCGTGCAAGGAATAACATGAGAATATTTGAAATCTATCTGTGCGCATCTGTTTTTTGGGAGTGTAGTTACCCTAGTATTTTCGCGCGAGAGGTTTGGGACCCGACTCAACGGGGCACCCGTCCTTTAACCCAGCCATTGGGACTTACTGTCATACCCTATCATAGCACGATTTCACGGTCAACCTATTGCATTACCAGATTTTTTCAGCCAAATATTGTATTTGTTTTTAAATAATTTACTCTTCTAGAAGAATGACCAACTTTCTTTATTATTTCTTATTCATAAAGCATGGTAGAATTTTAAACTGTTTGCTAGCGTTAATAACTACAAGGTCAGTGAATACAATGCAATGAGGCGATAATCCCAGAAGTCCGATATTTTTAACCCTTTCAAACCAAGGTCTGTTTCTGTGAGAAATCAAATTTCAAGATTTTTCATTTGAAAACTTGAAAATTTTACACTCGGTGATAATTTCTCCGGCATGTTAATATTACGTCATTAAAATTTACACTACAAAATAATATTTAGTTTAGATATCTCCTAAATAGGGCTGAAAAGTTTAAACATTTATGATGTCGCTTAGAAGCAACATTGGGTTTTCGTTTTAAATATTTCGTTTTAATATTGCTTACCCACAGAAAAAAAAACGGTGAATTCATTTCAATGCATTAAAAATTTACGGTACGCCACAAAATGTATTATTGAAAAAACTAAAGACAAAATAATCACCTCGCAATGAATTCCTGCGGTGAGCACTATCAAAAATGAGTGGGATTGTCGGGCTAAAATGACGAGAAATGGGCAAGAGGACCCGATAAGCTGGGTCTCAGGCCGGGCATGAATTCAATTGACGAATGATAACTCACTGGTCACATTCCGTCGTTTGCGTTGTAAGATCCGCGACACCTATACCCGACGTCATCTACGCATGGAAATGCTGCCCGTCGGATCAACCCGATGTCCCGCGCGATAGGGTTAAGTGGTATTACAGCCAACGAAAATGAACTGACATGACTCAGAAAGGGGACCATATAGAAAAATAGAAGAGAAAAACTTCGGTTAAGACTCACTTTTAAAGCAGCAAATCGAATGTGGAATCACTAAACGGCCCAGTGTCTTCTGTCCCTGGTCGACCACACACTTCTATGGCTCTGCCCGGAACTACCGTCCTTTTTGTTGACCATTAACGTAAGGATGGGGGAGAGTGCGCATTAGCTACTGCGCATGTAGTCGGGGTTGGTTTCTCTGTGTAACGTAATCTATGGAAAGAAGAAGAAACCTTGCCATAAGATAAAAAAGGAATTTCCCATTTGGGGATTTTTTTAACTAAAAGGCGTAAACTGTGGTCTTAAAGGGAATTGATGATAGTAATTACCTTTCTCGATGTTTATCCTTTGTTACACTGAATTTACCTCAGGCGTTTAGAGTACACTTTCCCCTTAATTTCTAAAATAGCGTTACGTCAGCATGGTATTGTTTTCCTGTGCAAGAAGCTGCAAACAACCTAATGCGATAGGAAGTGTAATGCATTTCCATTTGCAATTGTATTAGAATTGATCCCTCGTAATGTCTTAGTGTTCGTATCCTTATAGATTCACCGTTTATTCTTTTATAATTGAGTTTGTATTTTGTGTTTGATATGTTCAATTTGCCTTGGAATGGGGACATATTAACCTTTTTTGGTCCATTTGCTTAAAAATATGGAATTCTATCACAATTATTTCTTACGTCTACTCTGTGTGAACTGTAAAAATTGCCTCTTTGGCCTTCCTTCTAATTTAAGAGAAGGATATTTTTGGTGACATATTTTACAGTGGAATCCTTTGACAGGCAGAATTTCGATGGTAACTGGTGGAACGTTACCGCTGTGACAACGATTTTTTTATTCACTCAAGCATCTTTTCCCCAAGAAATAACGGAGGAAACCAACGTAAATAAAATCTTAAGCCTGGTTTCGTAGATATGAGTAATAATTTTGTTGAACTCACGATATTCATTAGGAATCATGGAAACCATGAGGTCTTAGCCTAACCGTTAAGCGCTACTAAGGAGGTTGTAATTAGCTGGAGGGGCCACCACTGGCTTCGAGTTTGGAGCGAAGTGGTGCCGGAATGGGGGTGCTTGGGTAATATTAGCCACGCCCACTTTGACTACCAAAACATTGACAGTCTCATTAGTGCGAATGCTTACTATTTGGTGAAAATTCTGTTTCCTAATATTTAAAGGAGAAATGTGAAAAGTTTCTTTCCGATGTTCTGTTTGACAAAAAATATCTTATATATTACTCTACGCCAATTTTTTTATCTTTTTTACAGGTTTACCCATTGATAATTTTCTTACATTAAACTTTAAAATTGATAGAAAGTAACAAACGCTGATAAAGAATGAAGTAATTAAAATTGTTTTTAATAGGATCGCACTATCAACTGAGGCACACATTAGTTTTATTTAAATAAGGGAATGGATAAATCAATACTTGTAACGAGTTTATTATTCTAATCCTATTCTAGGTTAATAAAAAGAGTTTCCTTAATGTGTGAATCTTTAAAAGTATTTGACATATTCCCTTGGCGAATTCTCCATTCTATTAGGATTCAACAGTTCGGTCTAGTTGAAATTTTGCCTCATCCTTCTGGAGAGCGAGGAGTTGATGGCATAATTTGTTTTGTGGTAGTTAACAATTATTGGGGTTGAATTTCTAGAACTATTAATGTTTTCTAATGAAAGGGGGTAGGAATGACCAATATAGGAATGAATTATTTTGTAGAGGGATAAGGCGTGGATGAAATATAGTATCTAATGTAACATTTTTCAATTTATGAGGGATAGAAGATATAAAGGATCCCAATCAGACTGTGAGATTTGTAATTGATAAATTTTAGAAATTTATTTTGGAAAATTTCAAGCCGGATTTAGGCCGCATTAAAATAAGTAAGCTAGTTTGCGACAGTATATACTGATTTGGGACGTACCAGAGCATTATATACCCACATTTCACAAAATATCTTCTAGATGTCTATAAAATATCTAGAATGTCTTCATTTAATGTCTAGAAAATATCTTGTCATATCTTCTATATATCTTCTTCTTCTGGATATTTTGTAGATATCTGAATGTCCGCTTTTCCTATATCTACAAGATATCTATGAGAAGATATATTCTAGACATTCATATTCAAATTGGATCCATTGGGAAAATTCGGGGGAAATGATTCGCTAACGATCACAGCCAGCATAGGAGGATTTAGGGGGCGGGGGGAATTTGTAGAGGGATAAGGCATACTTGAAATATAATTTCTAATGTAATAGTTTTCAATTTATGAGGGATAGAAGATTTAAAGTATCCCAAATAGACTGTGAGATTTGTAATCAATGAATTTTAGAAAATTATTTTGGAAAATTTCAAGCTGGATTTAGTCTGTTTAAAATAAGTAAGCTAGTATGTTACATTATATACTGATTTTGGGACGTACCAGAGCAATATATAACCACATTGCAGAAAATATCTTATAGATATCTAGAAAATATCTGGAATGTCTTCGGCTAATGTCTAGAAAACAACTTGTAATATCTTCTAGGTATTTTGCAGATATCTGAATACCCGCTTTTCCGATATCTACAAGATGTCTAGGAGAAGATATTTTCTAGACATTCATATTCAAATTGGATCCATTGGGAAAATTCGGAGGAAAAGATTCGCTAACGATCCCAGCCAGCATAGGAGGATTAATGGGGGAATTGGGGGCACGTGCCCCCCAGATGGATTAAAATTAGGCAAGAACACCGTTTATCATTATGATGGTTTTATTTGGTGTACTCAATGAGCCTCAATCAGTGGAATAGCGACTTTTCAAATTTCAAGTTCATTTTCTACAAAAAGGCAATAATTTTTTTTAATATTTCGGGGGGAGGGGTCCGGACCCACTAAACCCCAAAAAATATAAAAATAGATGATTGTTTTCAATTCTTCCTTTTACGAGGCAAAGTGAATGTTTTTATACTTCGGATTTCGGGCGGGAGGGGGGAGGGAGGGGGGCCAGACCCCCCAAAAACGAAATATAAATATTGATGATTTTTCATTCTTTTCTTTTAGACAAATTAGATGTGTTTTATATTTCCGGGGGGTTCGGACTCCTGCCTCCACCCCCAAAATTTAAAAATGAATGATTTTTTTCTTTAATGAAGCAAAGTAAACGTGTTTTTTTTCAGGGGGGCCGGACTCCTGAACCCCCAACCCAATTTTAAATTAATAATTTTTTTCTTTTATGCAGCAAATTTAACGTGTTGTAATATTTGGAGGGGGTAGGGGAGGTCTTAACTCCCTGGTACCTACTGTGCAACACAAGAATATTCTAGGCATGATAAAGTGGGATATATTAATTAAAGTATCCAAGACATTGAAGATATTTTCTAGACATCTAGCAGATATTTCAAATACCCAAGACACTGAAGATATTTTCTAGTCATCAAGAAGATATTTGAGATATCCAAGACATTGAAGATATTTTCTAGATATCTAGAAGATATTTTGTTTTATGTGGGTACTGTCGTGAAAGCATGAATATTATCAAATTAGAGACTGATCCTCTTAATGAATCCTAGTTTCTTTAAGGCTTAATATAGAGTTCGGTATTAATTCTAGCTATACCAAATGAAAGAGATATTATATATACTTTTGTACACATTATAACTTATATCAATAATCTAATCCAATTAATTTTAAAAAGGATATCCTTTCCCATACTAAATTTCCTGGATATAATTCCTTCACGGAGTCTGTGTGACTTTATACTACGATTACGTCAAGCATTTATTGTAATTAGATTTTTATTTAATACTCAAAGATGAAATTTGTGAATTTTGTGAGTTAGTAATAAAATATTTACTAGGACTAACTACTTTCATGTAACAACTGCCGATAGCTTCCGTTCATCTTTCTTTTGGTTAAAATTTCGATTTATGTCCAAAAGTCGAACTTTTAACATACATTTAGAATCGATGGCGTAAAATTATGTGAGATAAGTAAATTTTTATGTGAGATTTAGTTATAACATGTTCTAAATATAATGAGGTGGGATTGATACAAAAAATGCGGTCGAGGATCTTTAAAAATGATTTTCATCGGAAGAACGGTGATTAATTTGCAGGCGATATGCCGCTTTATCAATAGTTAATCGTCTGTTCTTTACATACTATAACTTCTATCCATAATCTTATCCAATTCTCTTAATAAGGATATCCTTTCCCCAACTAAACGTCCTGGATATAATTTCCTACCCGTTGAACGTGCGATATATACTATAATTACGTCGATCATTTACTCTAATTAGATGCTTTTAGTAGTCAAATGTGAATTTGGTATGTTTTTCGCATTAGTAATAAACGAGTTACCAGCACTTACTACTTTCATGAAACACCTGCCGATATCTTCCATTAACAATTCTTTTGGTTCAAATTGCGATTTATGTCCAAAAGTCGAAGTTTTAACATACATTAGAAATCGATGGCTCGGAAAATATGACTGACTATCACTTCAACTATCCAGTGTCTTAAATTACGTAAATTATTATCTGCAATTATGTTACAATCTATATATATATATAAAAGAAAGTCGAAAATCGTGTTAGTTAGAACACTTATAACTCGAGAAAAGCAGCACCAATTTTCATGATGTTAGGTTCTTTGGATTCGTCTCAGGCCCGGATAACATATAGGCCATTAAAAAAAGCATAGTTTCACAAGATAATTTCATCACCTTCTTAGTGATATGGTTTTAGGAGTTAGTAACGCAACAACAATTGATAAGTCGGTCAAAACTACAAATTGAATTGTTTGTTTTGTTTTTATCCATTTAATAACTGAACTTCGTAACAATATAATATTTTAATTACTAAATATATTCAAAATATTGAAATTATATTAAAAAAATTTAATGCTAGCTAATTTTAAGCCCAGCTCGAGGTGACTCTTCACTACCGTGTTTGTAAACAAATATCCAAGCAATTGTTGACAAACGGTAATGTCCGTTTTCCTGTCGAGGAATCGAGCATTTTTATTACACTTTCTCCGAATATTTGCAAATTAGTTTCATTGGAAGGTGAGCTCATCAACAAAGAGTTCCAGAATTTGATTGATCACAGCAAAAAATAAAAATGGCTGATTGAGTGAGCAATTTCGATGGCCTAGAACGAAGATGTGGATCACTCAAACTAGGTAAATCGGGATGAAATAGTTGGTACTCTGCATGACTTCAAATCTTTTAACTGAGTAATAAACGAAGACGAATTCACCAACCATCTAACGGAATATATTAAGTCCTTGGACGTACCTTGCTTACCACGGCACGATTTATAGCTAAAGGTAGGCTCTGTGTTCATGATCTTTCAAAACCTAAACCAACCAAGGCTATCCAACGGAACGCGTTTGGTTATTTAAAAAAATTATAAAAAATGTGATTCACGCGTCTTTACTCAAAGGAAAACTCAAAGATGAGGAACTTGTCATTCCGAAGATTCCATGATCCCAACTTATATGCCCTTTTGAGCTTAAACGTATTCAATTTCTAATTAGTGTTGCATTCGTAATAACGATTAACAAATCGCATGGCCAGTCTTTCAGTTTTTGTGATGTTTGTTCTCATGTGCTAAAGAAAACCCATTATTTTCTCTTAGTAAATAATATGTGGTATATTTACGAGTCGGTAAACCATCCGCTGTATTTCTTCCTTCGCTTCAACGGCGCAGCTAATACTACGGGTCTGTAGGGTATAGAAAACTCGCTAAGGTAAGCGAGAGCTGTGGGGGCACTCCCCCAGATATTTTTTAAGATATATGGTTCAAAATAGCGGGTTTTTCGGCTGTGTGAATAGTTAAATATGTTTTGTTTGTTACTCAACCTTCCCCCTAATATTAGTAACAAAAGTTTTTATAAAAAAGTTCTCTTAGCTCTTGGGGGGAGGGGGGGTTTAACCCCCAAAAAAACCCCTCGCTGCGTTACTACTTCGCTTTGCTATATTTATTTAGCTTCGTCCGCTTTATCTTGCGCCTGATAACAAAACAAAACTGTTGTTTATCAGAAGGTGCTTGACGAAAGACATTAAACCCGAATGTGTAGGGCACACCTTGGTGCGTTTACGCATGCAGCACGTTTGCGCAGTGGATTTTTTCCAAACAGAGATACTATAACTGGCGCGCCTAAAGTCATTTGATACGAATGCTGCTTCATTGGGGCTTTTCTTACACGATTTTGAGCATCAGTCATGCGTCGTTCTGGCGTTTTGTTAACCAGCCCCGTGAACGGGCCAAGTTTACGCAACGGACTTGGACCTAAAAAATTTTTTTTACGGTTAATAACACAAATAGCCTACAACTGAATCCGTATAATTTTTATTTAATTAACTGCTTTATAAAACCAGAATTCCCAAAATTTATTAAGCTATTTTGATACTCATTTACGTAGTTTTATTGAATTTGTATCTTATTTATTTGTAATAAATTAAACATGATTATAAACGATACAGCCGCTCTTGATTTATAAATGATGTCACTCAACTGTAAGTTCATTGATTGTTAGGCGGTACGAAGTCCGCCGCGTCAGCTAGTATGCTATAAATATAATAAGGTGAGGTAGGTAGGTACTGCAATGCTGTCAAGGTTTAAAAAAAATATTTTCGTAGGCAGAACGGTGACTTATTTGCAGACGATGAGCCACTTCGTCGATAGTTACATGTCTGTCTTAGAGAATTATTTCACACGAACGCAGAAATTTTTCTTCATTTGTGGTGGTTAACTGCCATGCGGCTCCTTCATCCTGCACGGAAGAAAATGATTTGATTAAAACTATCAAACTATGTAGGAATTATTCTCGGGTTTTCCACCGGTTGAGGCTTTCGATGGCCGACGTTTCGAGGCTCGACTCGAGCATCGTCATCAGGGCAGTTGAATATCGGACTGAGGGTTTGGTTCCCTTATATATCCTGCTTGGAGGTCAGGTGTCACGTAAAAACTTCGATCCTATATCAAACTATGGTGTGATAGAGAGTTTTTTTGTTAAATATACTCAAACTTTGATGTAAATGATCAAGCACTTGATTTATTTTACCAAACGCTCTTGTTATATTTCCTCAAACATTTTGATAATTCATAATTTGGTCAATTGTACGAATGGCATTGGTAAAAATAACTGAATTAATTTAATACGATTCTGACGTTGGTATCTTTCATCGAAGTTATGATTAATTTTACGAAGGTGATTGCTTGATTGGTAAAAATTATCAACTCTACATTGTTATGCAAATTTGGTTTGATAGAATTTACTAAGCGTTTCGTAATCTATCGAACGGTCTGTCGTTCCTCTTTTGTTTATACAAATACACATTGAAAGATTCTTAAGCAGGCCTTACATAAAAGATAGGTTGGTAGAAATGATTTTGTGTTCATTATTTGTGATATTTTTTTTTATCACGAGATGTGGGTCAATGATAAAAAAAATATATATACATATAATAAGGGGTCGTGAAGTATAAAGTTTGAATTATTTGTGATTGCGATAACATTTTAATTTTGTTTACGTTCATTTTTCTGTTTGCTCCTGCTTTATATTGCAATGTTATCCGTAAGCTGGTGCATCAAAGACAATGATTGAATAAAGTATCATTAATGGTATTAAAGCTGTAAGGTTATGTTTGTGTATTTCGACACATTAAATATTTAATGAGAGGTTTTCCTGAGGTATAACTATTCGCGATCCTGTTTAATAGCATGTGATAAAAGTTGTCATACTAGACCCAATCCATGCTAAGGATATCACCCAGTACGTTTAAGTCATCCCTATATCGATGTAAAAAGCCTGCAAATAAAGTTTTCTTGCGCATTTGCACTAGGTATTCATATGGAGTAACTACGTAATGCAATGCTGTGCATCAAGTATTCCTCTTAGGCTTACAAAGGGAAAGCGTAGTGACACCTTATTCACATTTCAAAACAAAGGTTGATTTTTTACAATGATAATATATTACGGCGTATGAGTCAGCCATTATTATGGCAACCGATTTAGAGTAAATGTTAGAGCCCGTTGCTACCACGCGGGAAATCCACGTTCAATGCGTCATGCGTATTATTTTTCCACTTTTTGCTTGTATTTCTTTTGCAAAAACTTGCGTTAAACTTCTAATTTTATGATTATCAATTAGAATAGTGTTTTCTGGATTGAAAATCTTTCACATGTGCACGCTAATTTCGTTTAATTATCCTTTCGATTTTGATAGTTTTTATCGAACTGCAGTGGCCATTTCGGTAACAATTACCAAATCAGTTTGATCGCATTTATCAAACTGGTTTGGTTATTATTACTGAATTTTTCAATGTGCCATTTGGACCCAAAAGTTTGATAAATTTCATCAGAATTCGATAGTTCCAACTAAACTTTTTTTCCTAGTGCGTAACGCTTGTGCGACCATTTCGAAAAATATCCGCCCTTGACTAGACACTCCGTTGTGGCAAAAAGGGATTCCCGGACTGTACCGAAACTATTCGATAAATGTCGGCCCCTGATACGCCTTCCAACCACAGAAAGCTGATCACTCAACGCTGCTCTCATTTAACGCTAATGGAAAGCAGAGAAGCCATGATTAACAGCAGGATAGCGATAAATAAACTAAACCAATGGCTTGGAACTTGCATAGACATAGCAACAAATAAATAAAGCATTCGGTATCACCATTAAACGACGTTAATACTAAAATAAAAAATATATAACTAATTGCGGATACTAATTTACTTACTCCCGTACGTAAAAATTAGAAATTACTTGGTATGAGTATACTCAATCCTGTGCTATGTGTAAGAATATGCCCTATGGCATTCAATGTCCAGCAGGTGTTACATCTTTTCATAGAAAGTGGACATGATGTCGGCTACATTAGTAAGGAAACATTGAAGATAATAACAACCTTCTTATGGGCAATAAAATATTTATTTGAAAGATAGCTAGTACATAGTTAAATATTCGTGAACTCAATTTTAGAAATTACTGCCTAACATCTTGAAACTTGCAAAGAAAAAAGGAGAATAAATAATGCATGTGTCGATAACGTGAAATGACTGTAACACTACGGAAATAAACAAATATATAGCTATATTTCGGATACTAATCGATTCGCCCTCGTATAATACAAATAGTACTCTTCTGGCGCTACCAGTTGCGCTTTTGTCGTATCGGAAGTCACTCTCTTTATCGAATTTTATAATTTCTCCGAACGACTCCGGGACTCAACATACGTATATTTCCCGGACGTGCAATCGCGACTTGGTCTCCTAAACTTCCTCCCCAAATTATATGCGGCATTTTAAAATGCGGTTATTTTTAAAACCTTGGACCTAAAGATAAACGCCTAATCGAAAAATGAATTGTCCCATTGTATGTGGCTAACCGAAAAAAATGTAGTTTGCTCTCCGAAATTAACTCACTAACGTCTGAATTTAAAGGTTTCTTCAAATTTGTGGTAAGAACATATTTTAAAATCAAAATTAAATCCTAAGTACCTAACTGCAGTTATACTCTTGCAGCACTGATAGCCACGGAGATACAAGCTGATACCACATGGTACCGCTCGGTACAACAAGTGTGAAATGATCGCAATTTTGCATAGATTTATATATTTACATTTTTTTTACACAAAAACATCCAACATTCATCATTTTTCTCAAAAACAACATTTTTATCCAAATATACGGCAATGGAAAATTCATTATATTCAAACGACCGTTTATAGGCAAGGAAAGTTAAAACAAACATTTGATAATCATGCATTTCATAACATGCTTATAAATTTAAAACATGCGAAAACGCAAATAAATTATGATATAATAAAAAATTAACAATAATGGTACATTTGGTCTTGCAGTACACCTTACTTGATACCGCTAGGCGTTAACCCATTGCTACGGGTGCGGTTTTTTGCGACGTAAGTTCTAGCGAGGGTATACCAGGACTCCAAATTATTTATTAAATTTCCTAACAACTACTGTTTTTTTGACAAAACCACCATGCATTTTTGAAAGTTCAGAATGTTGACAACAGTTATAGATTATTTTGTTTTGATTTTTTCAATATTTTATATTTTTTTTCATATTTTTAGACAAAGTCCCACATTTTTGTGAAATCGTAAAATCATTTTAAATTATCTCTTCATTCAGTGCCTGGGAACCCATAATTCAATTATTACAAAAAAATGCAAAAGAAAGTAATTAAAACCACTTCATTTCACAATAGTAGTTAATTCAAAGAAAGAAAATGAGTTGCGGGGATATACCGAATCTCCAGAAAACTTTTCAAAATGTTTACACTTTACAAGGCTGAGAGAGAGACAGATAAAAACCAGTTTGGTGGGAGTAGACGTGAAATTACAAAGTATCTAAGCGATGTTGTAATATCACCCTGGAAGTAAACAACAAAAATACCAGCCTGGGGATCTACCATTACCCAGCGCCAGTAGTTAATGCTAAACGGAATAATGTGATTATTTTTTTGGAGACGAATTTATTGAAAAGATTTGTGAAAGCTCCTTCGATTTTTCAAAGTACTGCCGTTAGTCTTCTAAATATGTTTTGTAGCGACTCTGCCATGCACACAGGAATACTTCTTAAGGAACCACTCGCAAAGACCTCGTCACGACGGATTGTCTTTCTTCTAAGGGCAAAAAATATGTTCATTTAAGGGCTGCCTCAATCTGAGGTAAGAAAATAAAGCCAGCTCCGGTGACTACATAAGGATGGGGCGGAGTTTGAACTTCGTAGATCAATGTGGATAGACGCTTCGTCAATCTGGAATAGCAGAGTTGTCTCTTCTCGTCCTGACGACCCCTTTTTGAATGCTTTATAGCACGTACACGCAAGTTCAGTGTTAAATGTCTTTCCTAGTGAGGCAAATTCCTTGTAGACCACTCCTATGCTGTCTAAAAAGACAATGAACACTTATTTTCTTAAGGCCGATTCACACGAGGCACGTTCTTGCACGACTTACATTAACATAGCATTGTTACGTATTGTTTATTAGTTACGTTTTCATTTTTCTCCATTTTGGAATAATAAAATAAATTAAAAATTCCGCAGTTTTCTCCATAAAATAGAAGGGTTTTAATGTGAGTCTTGGGAAAATCTTGCACTCGACTATATTTTCTAAATATCTCCATTATGTTACATTCTTCATTACTTAGAATTTTTATCACTAATATTATTAATAATTTTTACAGGGTTTATTATATTATATTTTTTCTCGCATGATTGTGTTCATACAATCTAGCACTATATAATAGAAATCACTTATACTAATATCGTATTGTTGTGTGTTTGCTTATAAATGCTACTTTTTTCGCTGTTGGAATAATATAGGATACGAAATACTGCACGGTGGTTTCTATTTAATGGAAGCGCCCATTGATATTGTGGCTGTTTCTACAGGTGTGATCTGTAGCAGCTAGTGCCATGTAACTTCCCATATTATGCTTTGTTTCTCAGCTTGCTTTTTACATCGTCTACATTAATCACTGGGTACGTTTTCTTTCAATATGAACTTCGTCAGTACTGAACGATTCTGTATGGCCGTCATAATTCCAACTGTTTCACATATTTCCTCGTTTTTACCACATATTTGCAAAAATGTTTTTCAATCTGTTGCTGATTTAATCATTTAGCGTCAGGTGTGCCGTATTCGGCACGTATAGTGATGGGCAAAGTCGATCATTTTAGTGATTCAATCATTTTGAC
This sequence comes from Ischnura elegans, assembly GCF_921293095.1. Taxonomy (NCBI): domain Eukaryota; kingdom Metazoa; phylum Arthropoda; class Insecta; order Odonata; family Coenagrionidae; genus Ischnura; species Ischnura elegans. The sequence continues at coordinate 7,254,249 of NW_025791659.1, forward strand.
TCGAGTCACATAAGTGATTGAATCAATTGATTCAATCACTATGATCGAAAAGACTCAAATGAATCAAGATCGAAAAGACTCAAAGGAATCAAGATCGAAAAGACTCAAAGGAGTAATGATTGAAAAGACTCAAAAGGAATCAAGATCGAAAAGACTCAATCAATGGATGTAATAAATCACTTTGAATAATCGAATAAATATTGCCTCATTTGCGAAGAGCATTGGTAACGCTGATTGCTATCCATATTATCATTTCATATACTATTTTGATTGTGAATTCCTAGATAAGTAAATTAGATTGCAAAAATGAAGGAAGTAGTGTCATGAAAATATTTGGGAAAGCAAAACTGTCACAGTTTCTTAACACTTATAAAATAATTTCTAACTATAGTTGATCAAAATATAACACAAAATACACTACACACTATGCATGAATCTGATCTGCAGGATAATTTTATGAACGGCACAATAAAATGTAACCAGCTTTAACTTCTACTTCTTAACGTTCTCCTACTGGAGTCATCTTAATATTTTCCTTTTACGTGTATTGGTGTTATTAATACTGATAACTGCTGGAAAACATTTAAGAAAAAGATTACACAAGTATTCAGTTCTTCATAACATAGTATTTAATTTTCTCACAACTATTCCTGCCCTGAGGAAAAGAGATCAAGCATCGATCGTTCCAAATTTTGAAACAAACCGGAAACCGAGATGATTGATATGAAACCGGAAGTCGGAGTGATTGATGATTGATGATCGACTTGTTTAACGAAATGAATCATGAGTCATTGATTCACCTAGTGATTCAATCTTTTTGATCGAATCGTTCATGATCGACCCATCACTAGGCACGTACCTCCTCAATAATTTTGCCACCGTAGCCAAGTAAGTCATACCATTGTTGCCCATTGTGACGTTTTCAGCACATTTGTATCTGCCTACGGTAACAAGTGTTGTCACCAAGAGAGGAAAAGTAAGACTTTCAATTAGATAGGAAAAAGTCGTAGCTACTTTGAAGATTGCCTACTTGCTGTGTTTTCCTTTGAATTTTTGGATTTCAATGCTAAGTTTATCTCTTTGTTAAGTTTATTTTGTATTTTATTTGGTTTTCTTCAGTTGAATATGTAATTTTGGCATATTAATGTTTTAAATTGTTTGAAATTGAAGGAAGTACAGGTATGCGACGAATTTGTCCCTCCGGTCCCGTACGGAAATATAGGAAAGTAACGCAATAAAACACTATCGAAACCTCACATCTAATTTTTCACGAATATAATTAATGATTTCATCGTTTTTATGTAATTTAGAGTGAGGAGTAGTGAAGCTAAGTTATGGCTAAGTTTTAACATTCATACACTGCATTATGAAATACCTATAACTTTGTTGATGTTTCAAAAATAAATGCCTCAACTATTTATGGGAACAGAAGGAGTAAAGTTCTTCAAAGTGTTATTGTGCAATAAGAGAATAATGTTGATCACCATGCAGGCGAAACCTCGACAAATGAAGATTTGGAATCAGAGTAACGTGATAACTACGAGCCTCAGAAAGTTTTTGTAAAGCGTACAAAATTCAATGTACCTACACTTTTGTTTGGATTAAATTTTCAGCTGTTTCATTGAATTTCAAGAATTATAACTCAGTTTGTCGATATGAATACTAACCATTAAAGGCAATTCCTCAAACTCACCAATAATTTATTTATTTTGCTGAAATTATGACAGCACATAGTGCATACATATTATAATTAGTGTTTGAATATGATATGTACATAACTCTCCCCAAATTTATTTCACCATGCAACCAAATATCATCGGACACGTTATTATGGATACAGTATTGTTTGCTTTTTGGGGAAATAATTTTCTTTCCAAGTATATTCTATTTAAGCTGCTAGCTGATTTTTGATTGTAATAGATTTATTAGTGATTACAGCATCGTGTATTGAAATATAATACGGATAATTAAATTAGAGCAGGGATTGCTGTTTTGCTAGTAAGACTGAATATTGTAAATAGGCAGTTTATAACGATTTATTTTATTATAAATCAAACCAATTTGCGGCGGGTGATCGACCTTCTGGTAGAGCGTAATTGTGACAGGAATGCCTAGTGTAACGAATTCGGCACATACGTTAGTTTTAATCCATTTTTCAGAAAAAATATCATAAAAATGTTGAGTTCCCGTTCTATGAACTAATTTAATTGAGATTTCAAAGAAGAACATTTTAGCCATTGGAAAAAATCTTTGACCAGAAAGGATCAATTGCTTTTCATCATAATCATTATAATTATTCCTTGTGAATACAAGTCAATTCCAATTTCTCGTGGATGTTTAATTTCGTAGAATTAAATATTAATACATTGAAATCTATTCGTATTCGTGAAGGAAATGGAATGGTGAAATTCAGTCACATTATGATGAAATAAAAGTTTCTTGTAACAATAAATCCGTTTCCCGTGTTACCTTAATTCTCCATTGCTTTTCATAGTGAATTTCCGAAAAGTAATTTTTCATAATTAAAGAAAGTGATTTTTTGTGTTCTCTGAATTGGCGTTATATTTCTTAACCATTCTTCTTACTAGAAAAGAATTCAGATCAAAATATTATTTGTTTTTCATTGGAGTTACGTGTTTTAATCTGTGATAATTGCTCTCCAGCTAAGTTTCGTGATGAATTTTCAGTAGAAACAGAATCGGGCAACCTTAGGACAGATAGACTACCTTATCCGCTAATACGGCGTTACAAAATTCAACAGCATTACTCATATGCATACGATCGTAATCCTCTAGCATTACAAGTTTCTTTTATCTCGATGTTACGCCGACGTACAGCAATAATTGGTCATTACAAATTCCATGAGGGTCGTGGCATCAATTTTTAGTGTCCTAATAAAAGACTGGTGTCATAACACCCCCTGCCACTTGCCCTTTAGGCGACTAGCGGGGTATTATGTAGATGAATTTCAGGTACACCTATCGAACGAGCGGCAACGTTATCACCTATTGTTCTAATAACTGAAACACTTGTACTTCATCATCCCGTTGTCGCATTTTTCGTATCCCAAGTAATAATCGACGCACAATAACAATAAGATAACATACCAAGAATAACAGCGCATATGCAAATTACGATGAGCGGCTAAATCAATGTTTACAGCATGCGCTGAATATATTTCCCGACGGCAATTTAAGAAACTATGAACCTATTTCCTTCGGCAGAGCTCGGGTGTCTTCGCGCAATGGTCAGCTCAGGAAATTTGTCTCGATTGTATAGTCAATTTTATTGCTTCTTATGCTGAATAATGGAAAAACTTGAGGTATTTTTGGAACCTAATGTATCCATTTTACCTGTTTAATATAGTTGTCATAGCTATCGACGACCCACGAAAGTTCCCCATTTCATGGAAGAGTTCTTTTTTTGCGGTAAAATCCGTTGGTATAAAACACTGAAACGAGTGATTCATACTCGCTTGCGTACTGGTTAAAAAGCATAAACACCTCCAGTACGCCCTAGACAACAAATTTGACATAATATTACTTCCGGAAACTAAATTAACACCACACCAAACATTTTGTACAAAACACTAATACACTTACAGACCACTCATAACCAGAAAGATAGTCTGTGATATTACTGAATATCCATGTAATGAAAAGGAGAAAACTATCTTTGTCTACAAGAAAAAATAACTAGAACAACTTAGTCTTTAAGACTAACAAATATATTCTCTGTTAATCTAACCGCAAAAGACGTTTATACCGGTCCGTTAAAAAAAGGATAATAACAAAGAACTACGTCAACCAAAAAAATGTATATTTCACAAGAAAAACATAATTATACATATATATTTTTCAAAGAAATGATTAATGAAAAAGAGAAAAAAATATATACATATTCATCATTATTATTATAACCAAATTGTTAATGATACACATATTTCAATGTAACTTAAGTCTATTAATATATGTACCTAAATATATTGCCTATGTTATTGCTAGATTACTCATTCATTAGTAACAAGTTTCATCTCTAACAAACAGAAATTTACCCCCACAACATAAACACAAAACCAATCCATGGGGAACATGCACGATTTTTTTGAAGAACTGGAATAAGAAGGCCTCTACCACAAATGTACTCGCTGAAAATTTCTCGCGTGAATAATGCTTTTTAGCTGAGTTATGAGTCTTTAAAAATTGATCTACATCGGCTGCTTCAAAACACGACGTCATCGGAGCTTGACGTCACGGCACGCCATCCACTGAAGACAGACTGAGGAAGTGGATAGAAAATCTATCTACGAGATCTCAAATGCAAATTTCTCGAAAATAATTGCTGTTTTAACGACAAAATGAAGACTGTTTTGGGTTGCCAAGGCGATGTTGAAACAAATGAAGGGGAATGTTTGGGGAGATGTGGAAAGATTAAATGAAAACAAGTTGGTTGAAGATTGTGATCTACGTTGGGCACCCACATCATTTGGTTAAGGGAATAAGTGTATCGCAGCATGAATATTCAATAGACAAACGTGTGTAAACCATATATGTCGTATTTAGTGCTCCACCACTCAAGTACCCCTATTTTCTAGCCGGAAAATATTTTTACTTTTGCTACAAAGGACAAATGTAAGAGAAGAAAGTGGTAGATTAACTACGGAATGGAGTTAGTACTTTATTTACATTGCCAACGGGGTGATTCTTAACGTAAGTACACTCTTGAATCAGGGTTACCCAAGATTTTTATCAAATCGCTAGTATTTCTCGGATGTCCACCCAATTTAAGATGTATCACTCATTTTACATTGTAAATAACTAGAAAAATGTACCTCATAGTCCACCGTATGTAGGACTATATGCATAAAAGAAGGTGGCTATTCATGACGATAAATACTGATTACGATTAAATCAAGGGGAAAAATAAGGATTATACGAGAAATTTTGGCTTTTGGTACGGTAAACTAAGTATTTGCTACTGTGATGCCCATAAAGTGAGCTGCTTGTCAACGCAAAATATATAATTTCATCCCGTTTCTGCACTGGGTTTCTGTTCAAAAACAGGAACTTGAGTAAGTAAAGCGTAAATAGCGTACTTGTAGCTCATTTCTGTGTCTATCAAATACTATTTTACCTTTTCACGATCATTTGGCTCTCGACTTCGGCCGATTAGGGAAAACTATCCCTAATCGGCCGAAAAAGTTCCGCATGGTAGGTAACGAAGCATATACATAAGATAGATATTCAGCTAATAATGGATAAAACAAGTCTTAATGGACAATAAAGAAATATTTGAAAACGTTCGTAAAACAATTTTCATTAGTCCGACTATTTTTGCCTGCCTTATTTTACTCCCGCATCGCACTAATGACGACACAATCGCTGTTTTTCAGAAAATCAGCCGTCAAAAGGAAGTCGACGAAAAGTAAACTGAGGTATTTTGCTTTCTTAAATCCCTCATAAGTCAATGTGTCCTTTTAGAAACTACCACAAAGCTATAAGAAGATTTTTACTTCAACATCTTGCATTCAAGGCTCTACCACTCAACTCTCTTCAGCGAAGTGAATGGTGTACCGTGCGAACACGTCAGAAGGCGTTTCGGGTCACGTGACTTCAAGCGATATTCCAACATATTTAATTAGCAATTATTGATGTTTGTGGAGTGCTGGAAGAGTTTAGGCTTATATATTTGGACTCCTGGGAAAATATTCTATTCAATAAGACTAACTTGCATGATGAAGAAATTTCATGCATGTTCCCTATTATCAACAGGCTAGTTAGAGTGAACTAGTTCACCGGGACAGCGGGAACGCGCACTCGGCGAAATTATTTTTTTTCGGCGAATTATTGCGTGGATTGCTACTAGCCAAGTGTGCTATGAGAGTTTTGATGAAGCTCTGTGGGAAAGCAAAAATTATATTTTATTCATCAAATTATTCACTTAATCGCACAAAGTATCACAGAAAACACAGGTGCTATGTCGGTGGTTCAACCATTGCTTCCACTTTTGTGGGTTTAGCTGATGTCTTCCCCAACTTTGACTGAACTTCAAGGTGATTCAAACAAAGTCCTATCATGGGCAGCCAATGATAACCCCATGATTCCACATCTGCGATCGCCTTCCCTTTCATTGAGTCTGGCTCCCTGTGAACACGAAAATATTAATTAGAATTAAATTCGGAAAATAAGAATATAAATCGAAACTTGGAGACTTTACGTGGTGGAATTACTCCATATTCTCTTCAGACACCACTTTCGCACAAAAAAATCTCCATGTTTTTATATAATAGTCCTACAAGACTGAATTATTGCCGTTGAATCCTGCCAATGCGTTTCTTAGTGTCTTTTAGTACACGATTCTGCTACTGCATGTCACTTGTGTTTTGTTTGGATTCGTAAAACAAGATGGATGACACAGCGGCAAGAATGATGAGTGTGCGTAGTCAATTGTTTTCAATAATTGTTTTAAATAATACAGGGGAGGTGAATTTGACCCTTGAGGGACATAATACCGTCATAGTGAATCCCGAATGATAATTTCCATCTTCAGTGATATCTTCTTACACGAAAAAATGGTCAGTATAGTAGGCGATGGCATAAAAGAGCATACTCTAATCCTAATGACTACCCTCGAGAACTTCAGACATGGTTTACACGTTTTTGACTGAAAAACATCTCTATTTCGCGTCATTTATCGCATGCATAGCGTAAAAATGTGACAGTGTGTTGCGGGTTGCCTTCCCACAAAACTGCTTTCGGTGACACGATAAAAGGTAATTTTGTCAATAATTAGAAGGAATAGAGCTGTCGCGTTTGGTCTAAAGTATCAAGGAAAAACCAATGTTATACACCATTGGAAAAAAATGAGTACTTGATAAAACCAAATTTTCATTATTTACATTTTTAACGTTTTTCGTAAAACAAATTCGAAAATTCAAGAAAAAATGGCTAACAGAAGATATTAACCGATTTCGAAAAAAAATCATATCTGTAATACCCACCCGGGTACGCAACTTTTGCCGGGTTTTACGGTTCGCTCCTAAAAAAGTGGCAAAACGAGGCACCCTAGTGCATATATATTCAGTAACAAGCGGAATGTTTGAGAAGCGCCGGATAAAAACTACGAATTCAGTCATCATCACTGGTCAACAATCCTAAGATTGGTTTGACGCAACTCTCCACTCTATCCTCCAATCAGCTAATCTTTTCACTCCTACGTATTTCTTCTCTTTCACATCTCTCTTTACTTGTTCCATATATTTTGTTCGAGGTCTTCCTTTTCCATTCTTGCATTCTTTTGTCTCAGGATGTGGCCTATAAGGTTGTTCCGTCTTCTTATTAAGGTTTTCATGAGGCTACTCTTCTTAGGACTTCCTCGTTACTAACTCGGTCGATCCATTTGATTTTCATCATTCTTCTGTAGCACCACATTTCGAAGGCCTCTATCCTTGCTTCCTCCGCTGCGGTCATTGTCCATGCCTCACTTCAGCATAGCAGCATACTCCAGATGTAGGTTCTTATGAATTGTTTCTTTACTTCCATTTTTAAGTTCCCCGCTGTAAGCAGGTCTCTCTTTCGGTGGAATGCTCTCTTCGCCTGGGCTATTCTGCTGATAATTTCTTTCGCATGAATTCAGTAAAGGATATAAATTTCCTTGAGAAGCAGACGCGGTGCCACCAACTTTGTCCTTATCCTGTGCAAGTGACTGTAAGTGTAACTATGATGTAACATTGTCGTGATTGACTCGATCAAGGAGGAAGACTCGAGTGGCCGCGTCTCCCGGAATCGAGTTTAGGGCACCAAAGAATCGAAATCCACGCGAATCAGATCTCGGAGAAGTTTAAATGACTGAGGTTGGTGGTGATGTTACAAATGTAACGGGAAGGCACACCCCGTCGCTCTCGTGTCTACCCACAGACTGCCCCGAATTCCCGCTCTCGTGTCGTCAGGGCACAGGTCAACACCTGCAAGACCAGGGGAAGGGTGGCTCCACTCGACCCACCCTAGGAAATGAGCGACTCATCTTCGTCAGCGAGACGGTGGCCGTTTTCCAATCCACGTAGTATGTACTCATTCCCTCGTTCCCTTTCTCCCTTGCACCCTGCTCCCTTACTAATGCTCTACTGGCGCCATAAATTGTGAACGGAAATAATGCGAACTATTGACAGTAACGAAATGTGACGCACGGGGTAGTGTTAGGACATTTTTAGTGGTTGATTTCAGAATCATTTTCACCTTTATACTTATATTTTTGCACGTGAAGAGCAAGAATTCACAATGCCGATGTAATAGCACGTAAAAGAGCTCACATAATAAACACAAAATTACGTAAAACTCCAGTTCAAGATTTATGTGTTTTCCATTGCAATTTTCACGTCCACTTCCCACGAGGGAGCATCCGCGTTCCCTTGTTACCCTTCGTTCCCTTGCGCCCTTAACCGATTGCATCCACCCTTGCTGTCGTCACATCCATAAGTTGAAGATCGGAAAGTACAAGAAAGGTGAATAATTGCGAATTGGAGAACGGCCAATGACCATTTGTCCAGAAAATTTAGGCGTTTACGACTGATCGAGGAGACGCTGACCACTTATGCCTCGACGACCTGTGTGTGTGGGCTTTTCCTGCTGTGGGTCTTCTCGCTGAAGGATTTTACCCCCTTACAATCATGATTTTTCCCACAAACAGAAATCTTTTTTACATAAAATTTTCTCACGTACTTGTTTATCTTTCTTGACGTTTCACAAATAGAGTATATTTTATATCTTTTGTATTGTAAACGTTTATCTACCCTTTTTTAATATATTTACATAGACGCTATCGAGGGGTTAGGTGGAAGAAGGGACTTCTTAGTCTCAACCTCGCCCAAAGAAAGGCATATTATTATTATTTATACCCACAGACTACCTCATATTCCCGCGCTCGTGTCATCAAGGCACAGGTCAACACCTCCAACACCGGGGGAAGGGTAGATGGACTCGGCCTAATCATAGGAAGTCAGCAACTCATCTTCGTCAGCGAGGCAATGACCATTTGTCCAGAAAATTTAGACGTTTACGACTGGTCGAGGACGCGCTGACCATATATTCCTCTACGACCGATGACCCAAATTTATGAGCGGGAACCCTTGCATTCGACAAATATGGTGACGAGGCGACAGAAATGTGCCCAAAGGATCGTCTCGCAACCTTGGGACAAATAAATACCATGCGCATTGAAAATATCTGACAACTTGTCATACACATTACAAAAAATAAATACACAATATGACGCACAGTCATTACAGTATATAGAAGTGAACTTTCGGATATGCTATGATAAATGTAAATAGAAATAATTAATATATCCCCGTCCCTTAGTTACTCTTTCCTTTTGATGGCCCTTGTTTACCATTTTTTAAAGTACGAAACTTACTTTAAGAATAAATAGGAGCAAAGGTTGAACAAAAAGAACCCTAGGCTTAAAAAAATTCTGTTTCAACGAAATTTAAAGACTAATCGTGAAGGAAACGGATAAAGTCCCTAATTTCATTAAACAATAACTCATTATTCATAGATCTCACCCGTTGCTAAGATACAGAGGACCAAACACGACCAAGTTTCCAAAAACACGCTCGAACCCATTTTTCTTCGAAAGACTTAGAAGTTAAGCTGCTCGTAGAGTTTTGGAAGGATTTTAATGAATTAAAAAACATTATATTCCAGTAATATGGTACTTTATCTACATTCTCCATTATTTTTAAATATTTTGGTTTATATCGAGGTGGTATATTAAAGGCAAAAAATATCAACGAATGATGAAATGAAATGATGAATATCAATCGGAGCAAAATTCTTCTCCTAATTGAAAGACCAGAAGCAAAACTTCATGGCATACCGCAGTTCATCTACATCTACATAATACCCCGCGAGCCGCCTAAAAGGCGTGTGGCAGGGGGTGTTAGGACACCAGCCGTTTACAACTGAAAAAAAATGAAGTGCTCTAACGAGGTTGGGGCAAGGAAACTGCTAGTAGGGAGATGATATATATTGATTGTGTTGAGCACTGTATAATTTACATTCGAAAGCTAAGAATGAGCAATAGATAAAGAATTTAATGATGGTATATCCACAAATTAAAGCACCAAAGATAACTATGGTGATTCTCTGAAATTGTGCGGTCTCACTGAAAACTGTAAACATATCATCCTAAAAAAAAGTTTCTTCTCAATTAAATGATTCGTTTTGTTATAAAAGTCTCTGTCGAAAATGCCTGTACATTTCGGGAATCAGTGGGAACAAATAAAACCGTTTTGTTTCGCCATAATGATTAACTTTTGGCCAATGTTTCCACGAATCCAATATGTTTACGTCTTCTTCAAACAATATTCACGCGACGTTCATGAAATTTACACGTCACTCGTTGTAAGCCATAAGATATACTTTTCGCGTCGTGTGAGTGCCCGAGGCTCTTACAGGACTTTAAAAGGTACTCATCTCGGTTAAAAATCGAATTTGAACTCTAACAATTGGCCTGTGTGCTTTTCAAACATACTTTTCCGGTTTCAAGTTAAGAAAAACTATTTTTAGTTTAGAGTGTTCCCTCCTATGTTAAACTGTTAATTTTTTATTGTCTAATTGTTACAAATCCTTGTATACTTAGCGAGAAAATGGGATCCGATGTCGAAAGCCCTACTCTGCAAACTGAATAAAATGCAAAGGAAGAAAGCATTCTTCGTCATAACCGCTACGGGCTTACAGGCAGCGTTACCCATATGTTAATGGAATAAGGTTGGGAGCCGCTATAGAGACTCGGAGGCTGCGCGATAGGCTTAGATTGCTTGAACAATTTATAAAATATATCTTTAAGAGCGTCGCGAAGAACATAATATTAGAGCCCCATTATATTTTCCGGTCCGAAGGATGCGACATATTAAGGATGATATTTAATCGAACGGAGACATTTTGGAATTCTCCCCCGAACCATAAAATACTTTAATAATCGCTCACCATAATTTCAAATTTCTTTTTTATTGTTAAAAGTCTTATCTCCTAGCACCCCACGCTACAGGCCTTTTAGGCGGCTTGCGGGGTAGTATGCACTTGTAGATGAAGATGTTATTTATCCATTATTACCTGGCAACTATAATTGGTAACTCATTGCAGCGTGTGGTTCTCCTCCTTTAAAAATAATATGAAATTTAACTTTTTTGCCAATTTGATGAGAGGGCCATTTCAAGGTCGAACTTTAAATGTTTCAGACTATTTCAAACGCACTCTTCAGTTGTTGGTGTTTCGCAGTCCTCAGAAACCGCAAACTGCCCACCATCAGCCCCGTTTCTTCCTCGTGATAAGACTTGAACATCCTTTTTCCTCAAAACTCATTTTTTTCACTTGAACCAAATGCATACGTCCTAAATTCCAATGCTTGCGTATTATGACACATTTCTGTGATATGGAGGGTGGTTTTTTCAACCTCCGACGGGTCATGAGGAGGAGGCGAAAAGATTGATTAAACATTATTTCAAACCTAAATAATAGACACACCTGCTTTGTCCCTTTGGCAGAATGGGCTGAGTAATTTCGGAATTGGTCGTGCCTGTGGAGAAGCTATACAGTACCTTCTTCATAAGTTGTCACCTAACCCTAACATTCATTTTATTTCTTTACCCTGAAGTTCACCGTCTATTTTCAAGCAGTAGCCGGATCTTCATTTTCGTGTAACGAAGGAAGTCACTCGGCACTAGGTTCGGGTTGCACGGCGGTTGATATAAAATATATCCCGTCGAAATTGCTCAAGGAGCAGCTGGGCTGCAGCAGTTCGGACATGGCGGTCGTTTTAATGAATCAGAGCACTTCCAGAAGTCAGTTTGTTCATTCATGGGTTTTCAGTGATATTGGACGTAATTTCCACTCTGTTTTACGCTCTAGCTGCAATGCATTAAAAACATCTTCTTTCATCGGTATACAGGTCAAGACTGGTCAATGCTGAAGCCATTTGGCGAATTATCAAGCTGTTGATCCACAGTGCACGCTTGGAGGAAATATCACTTGAGGCAGTGGACTTAAAGAGATCGTTTTCAACATTAAACTACATACTTAGGGTCAGAAAAAAACTTGAGCGTGTGGTGCGGAGGACTTGGCAGTTACCTTATGTTGCAACCTTAAATTAGCAACTCATTGCAATATGTGGTTCTCCTCCTTTAAAAATGAAAGTAAAATGTAATTCAACCTTTTTTTACTACTTTGATTGCAAGGTCAAAGTGGCCACGTATTTCTTGTATCTGCACGTATTTCTTGTACCACTTCCAATTCATTTCACATTAAATTTCACTTCCAGAAGTCAGGATGTGTATTCTTGGGTTTTCATTGTGGTTGGACGTAAATTTCCACTTTGTTTTACGCTATAGCCGCAGTGCATTAAAAATATCATCATTCATCGGTACACAGGTCAATACTGAAGCCATTTGGCGAATTATCAAGGTGTGGATTCACAGTGCAAACTTGGAGGGAATATCAATTGAGGCAGTGGACTTTAAGAGATCGTTTTCAACATTAAACTAAAGACTTACGGTCAGAAAAAAAACTTGAGCGTGTGGTGCGGAGTACTGGCATTTGCCCTATCCACGCAGCACCCGCCTGTCGCTTATTTGTAGTATTTACTGAGCATCCGGAGGTCGAAAAAAAAAAACATCCCGCGTCGTTGAATGCCTACAATTAGTAGAATGGCGCCATAGTTTAACACTAGAATGCCCTTCTGGGTAAAATTGGCCCAATAGAGAATATTCGTAATCATAATTTTTAAACGATGAAAAGTTTTAGTCACAAAATCCCTGACTTTTAGTCCTCCTACGGGTCATGAAGAGAAGGCGAAGAGATTGATTAAACATTATTTCAAAGCTAAATAATAAACTCACCTCCGCACAGTGTTCCGAAATCGGAAAAAGCAGGAGAAAAGTCCAAACTAGGGTTTTTTGAGGTAGAGACTTAAAACTTGACGCATATGCCCAAATATAATTGATTATCATTAAACAATAACTCATTTTTCGTAGATCTCACCAGTTGCTAAGATACAGAGGACCAAAGACGACCAAGTTTCCAAAAACACGCTCGATCCCATTTTTCTTCGAAAGACTTAGAAGTTAAGCTGCTCGTAGACCCAGACGGCACATAATCCTCCGTATCTTATTCGTATGCAGATAGTATTCATTGACAAAAAGCGACGGAGTGGTAGTCAATGGATACTATCTGCATACGAATTAGATACGGAGGATTCTGTGCCGTCTGGGGAGTTTTGGAAGGATTTTAATGAATTAAAAAAAAACATTATATTCCAGTAATATGGTACTTTATCTACATTCTCGATTATTTTTTAAATATTTTGGTTTATATCGAGGTGGTATATTAAAGGCAAAAAATATCAACGAATGATGAAATGAAATGATGTCTATCAATCGGAGCAAAATTCTTCTCCTAATTGAAAGACCAGAAGCAAAACTTCTTGGCTTACCGCAGTTCATCTACATCTACATAATACCCCGCGAGCCGCCTAAAAGGCGTGTGGCAGGGGGTGTTAGGACACCAGCCGTTTACAACTGAAAAAAAAATGAAGTGCTCTAACGAGGTTGGGACTAGAATTTATTGAAGTCCTTTATTATTCGGGGGAAAAACGAATTCTCATATCTTTCAATGAAATGATGAGATATTACGAATAAGGAATAGATTACAGGAAAAAGAAAAAGTGGCTGACTGGAAAAAAATACCCTTTTCGAGTCTCGTGCCGTAGTCTTTCAAACGAGAACAGGATACGCTATCTAAAATCTAAATCTAGGCGATATATTCGGAGTAAATTGAACGAGATGGTGTTTTTAGTTAATTTAATACTATTCTCTCGAATCGGGCGTATGTCGACAAAAGCTTTCATCAGTATTTTCATCTAAGTGTCTACTTTCAAACAAAAAGGGGTTCTTTCGTTATTGACATCACTTACGCAAAATCTACTTGTGAGAAACATCGCGTATTCAGGAGAGCTGCCAGGCACGTGAAAAGTCTTTGAGATATTTTATACAGGAAAAACAACCTCCAAATTGAAAAAAAAATCCGTCGCAATTTATTTTTGTTATAAAACTTACTTGGTTAACTTGAGTTTGGTGGGGCCATGGAGCAGGTAGTCTCAAGCTGGGCGTGGTCATGACAGACCGGAACATGGAAATTTGGCAACGCTGTGTCGGGGTCCTATCGTGTTTGTTTAAGGGCATGGCGACCTATGCGCGATGCGTATCCCTGTGACTAAAGAAGCATTTTAAATATCTTGTTAAAAAGGCAGAAATGGACATATTTTGTGGGTATCATATTGGCTAAAAGTACGCACAATAAGTTTAAGATACTGAATCCACGTAGTCTAAATCAGTGTTTCCCAAACTTTTTCGAGGCACCCTTGGATCCATAAACCTATACTCAACGCCCCCCCTAATCGGTATGTTTAAAATAATAAACAGAATCATATATACTTATTAACCAAATCAGGAACATTTCATTTATTTAATTTTATTTTAAAGAAATATAACCACATACAGCATATAATTGCCATTTTATAGTGGCCAAGTAACAATACATAAATTAGAGGACGAAGACGCAATATAACATGCAGAAAACAATAATTACATTTACAAAAACAAAAGGACAACAAGAAACTACAGTGACAGACTACTTCGGTGACGGATAGGATAGGGAAAGGTTTCAATGGAAGTGCAAAGGGGTCGATGTGTGGAGGGAGTGAGTTCAACACATAAGAAATGCGGTATAAAAACGAACGTTTAGTGAGTGAAAGTCCAGGAATGGGCATGTGGATTAGGGGATGAGAACGGGTAGGGCGGGGTGGAACTTTGAAAATTGATAAAAGAGAGCAATGCTGGTCAGTCGATGGTGGAATTGAGAATCTTATAAATAAATTTTAAATCAGCTGTGAGCCTATGGGTAGTGAGATTAGGGATGGAGAGGGAGGAGAGAATAGCATTAGTGGACATTTTGCGTAAATGCGGTATTCCATTTTTTACTATATTGGCAAAGAAATTGCTGACACAGGCCAGGGATGAGAGGTAGGTTTGTGAAGAGATAGACCAGATGTGACAAGAGTAGGTAAGAATTGGAAGAATGATAGATGAAAAAAAGTTCGAAGTGCCTAGGGGGTCTTTAATTTCAGTGAAACGGAACAGGAGTCCTAAGGAGGACATTGCTTTAGACTTGATGGATTGTATGTGCGGAGAAAAATTTAATTTATCGTCAGTGATAATGCCTAGGTCCTTAGATGTTGACACACCTTTCAGAGAGTGATTAAAAATACTGTAGTCAAATTGATGTGTGATCTTCTTTAGGGAAATGGACATCACACTAAATTTATCTGGGTTTAAAGTAAGTTTCCAGACATTACACCAATTCGATGTCTGGCGTAAAGCATCTTGTAGGTCATGGCAATCAGATGGTTTTTGAATTTTCTTGAACAATTTACAATCGTCAGCATAAAGGAGGGCTTGAGCTTGGGAAGAAGGCAGCAGAGAGGCAAGATCATCAATACACAAGTTAAACAGGTAAGGACCAAGGACACTCCCCTGAGGAACGCCAGATGTCAGAGGAGACCAAGGAATACGTGCCATATGACACGTATTAATATTTACACTCCTATATTGGCCATTATGGTAATCTAATGCCCCGCTAGAGAACGACATTGTATTTGAATAGTTTTACGTTGAATATAATTTTATGTTATTTACATACATTTTATGTCGACAGCCTCGGTGGCGGCGTGGACACCTCAAAACATCAGCCTAAAAATGTATTCCCTCCACCTGAGAGAAGCAATCACTCATTCAAGAACAGGTATTTATTCAGTGCTTCGTCAAGGTTTTCTAAAGATAACTGCATGCGTTACTTCGGATGTTACATCTTCGTTATTTATTGATGTAAATAAATATAAAAATAAATATGTACAATGTTAAGAGCCCTGAGGATGATTTTACGTAAATCGAAACGTTGGCTATAACTTGGTTTCATTTGACCTAAACTCCAAGAAACATCATAAAAAAACATTAAAATAGACACACATATTTGGGACCTCTCCACGCAACCTTCCTTTGCATTACTATGTTGCAAACTCTTACTTACGAGCTTGAGTTTCAGAAATGTGAAGGCTTCAGTTGAAGATGGCTGCCCGTAGAGGACGATCTGCTGGTAAGCGGCATTTTATATTATTTATAATTAAATAACTTGGTAGTTTACAGAAGTTTTTCTAACTTTATTATGAGAATGAAACATTTTTTTTATTCCTTAATGCATTACACGTGTCACTTTCACTGTCCATTGCTTTTCATAGATTACTGCCTAAAAGTTTTTTTTCATAATTAAAAAAATGACTTTCTTGTGCTCTCTGAATTGGAATTATCTTTCCATGCCCCTCTTCTCACTTGAGAAGAATGCAGAGCAAAATATTATTTGTTTTTCATTGGAGTTACGTGTTCTAATCTGTGAAAAGGGCTCTCCAGCTATGAATTCGTGATGAATTTTCACAGGAAGAGAATCGGACCACCATAGAACGGATAGGAATACCTTCTCCGCTATTACGGCGTTGCCAAATTCAATAGCATTTCTCATAAGCATACGATCGTTATCCTCTAGCATTACAAGTTTCTTTTATATTTCGATTTTACGCCGACGTACAGCAATAATTTGTCATTTCAAATTCATCAATTTTTGGTGTCGTAATAAAAGGCTGGTGCCTTAGCATCTCCTGCCACACGCCCTTTAGGCGGCTTGCGGGGCAGTATGTAGATGTAAATGAATTTCTGGTGCACTATTCGAACGTGCGGCAACGCTATCACCTATTGTTCTAATAACTGAAACATACGAAGTGAAACACTTGTACTTCATCATCGTGATGTCCAATTTTTAATATCCCAAGTAGAAACGTGGCACAATATCCATAAGAAAACTTACCAAGAATAACAACGAATACAAAAATGACGATAAGCGGCTATATAAATGTTTACAGCATGCGCTCAGTGTATTTCCCGACGTCAGTTTAAGAACCTATGACGTCACGCTTTGCTTCGGCAGAGCTAAGGTGCCTTCGCGCAGTGGTCGGCTCAGGAAAATTTTCTCGATTTTAAAGTCAATTTTATTGTTTCTTTTGATGATGAATGGAAAAACTTGAGGTGTTTTTGGAACCTAATGTATCCATTTTACCTGTTCAATATAGTTTTTATAGCAATCGACGACCCATGCAAGTTCCCCATTTCATGCAAATGCTTTATGTTCTTAGTTCTACTTTTTGCGGCAACAGTCGTTAGTATAAAAAACTGAAACAAATGATTGCTACTTGCCGGCGTACTGGTTAAAACACATGAACTCCTTCAGTGCGCCATTTATAACAACATAGACATAATATTATTGCAGGAAACTAAATTAACACCAGAAAAATCATTTAATCACAACACTACAACACTTACAGACTGGACCGCTTAACACAAGGCGGACGAGAAGCAACTCTTATCCGTAAAAAAATCCCACACTCCCTGTTGAACTCCCCTCTCTCAACAAAATTCGAAGCTCTTGGTATTTCGATAAACGCAAAATACGGTACGTTACACCTTTATACAGTCTACCGCAAAACAAGCTTAAACTTCACAGCGGACGATATGGATCGCTTATTCTCCGCCCCAAGTGCCGTCTACTTCGGCGACTGGAACTGCAAACACCCAATGCGGAACAGTAATAAGACATTTAGGTTTGTGAATACCTTGCACTCATATGTAAAAAACATAAATTCCCAAGTCTTGGCTCCGCTCTCCCATACTCACTTTTTCCAAGATCTTGCGTCGAAATTGATTTTGGCCTTGTACATAATCTCCCAATTTCATTCTCACTTTCAGTAATTTATTCCGTCACTCCTGACCACCTTCCCCCAACAACTTCTACTTCCCCTTACTAACCGACCAATTGCCCCTTTAGTGATGGATGTCACGGATTGGGACAAATTTTCATTCATCTCAACCCTTTGTAACCCAATGTTGCTTCTAAGCGACCTCAAAAATGTATAAATATTCAGCTCTTTTTAGGAGGTATCTAAATTAAATATTATTTTGTAGGATAAATTTGAATCCCAAAATATAAATATGCCAGGATAATTATCATTCTGTGAAAAATTTTCAAGTTTTCAAAATTAAAAATCCTGAAATTTTGTTTTCTCCCAGAAACAGCTATAGGTTAGAAATGGATAATGAGTCCTTTTCCCAAATAAATCCCATTGCAAACCCAACGCCTGCAGTGATTGAAAAACAGGAAGATGAAATCACTTCTGCCTTAAACATAGGCAAACTGCGAGCTTAACGCTCCCCTATACCTCAAAACAAAGCAAATGACAAATTCCCACAATACTTAGTTGATCTAATCAAGCTCCGCAACATAGCTTGCCGAATATGGCAAAACTACAGTGCACCGCGGGATAAAGCCACGCATAACCGTCTTGCATGTGAAGTCAAAAATGAAACAGACAAAAACAGCCGTCGTAACTGGGGAAGACATATCCAATAATTAACCTTTGACAATCCTGCCCCCTATTAACACTAAATCTCTTTGGAAAACTGTCAAATCTATAAAAAAAGACTGAATTATTGTAGATTGAACCTGCAACTGCGCTCCTATGTATCTTTTAGTACAAGATTCTGGCACTACGTGTCCCTCGCTCAGAGTAAGGATGGGGGAGAGTGCGCTTTGGCTACTGCGCATGTAGTCAAGATCCCACACTTACATCCCACACTTCCCGCACTTCTTCCCACAAGAAGAGTAAGGACTCCCGCACTTCTTCCCACGATCACGTGGTAACCACGTTGACCACAGAATCTGCTACTGCGCAGCCTGAAATCGCCCTCTACCCCAATCCTTACTCTGAGGTCCCACTTGTTTTTTTTTTGCGTTCCTAAATCAAGATGGATGTCACAACGGCAAGAAAGATGAGTGTACGTAGTCAATTGTTTTCAATATTTGTTGAAAATTAAAAAGTAATCTTTTTATAAATATTATTTTAACTGAAAATTAAGAATGATACTAAAGTATATTTTTGGTGAATAATTAATTTGTTTTAACCGTAGTGCATAAAAAAATTGTCTCGAAATCGCAAGGTGCACGCATGTGAACCATGCTGTAAAATGTTAATTAATAGGTATTTATTTCAAATTTCACTGTGATGTTATTTTTTCCATTCCCTTGACTATGATAGGAGCCTGAAACATAAATGAAACACCGATAATAGACTAATGGTTTAGAAGAGGCTATTAGCAATGAAAATCACTTCGTTACGTCCACAGTGTATACCTTTAAATACCAGATAAAAATATGCTTGATCCCATTTTTGTAATTCCACTCTAATATTTGACTCTTTTATCAAAAAATGTTGAGATCCAGGCAGATCACCTTCAGAGCACTATGTCCCTTGACAAGTCTTCCTCTCCAATTGAAGAAGCGGTCAACACATAAACTCACTTCCTGTTCTTTTGCGCGCATCATTCTTTCCGACATCCTTACAATTCTAAATTCTCTTCCTGTTAAGAAACCTCCCGGCCTAGACACAATCAGTAACATTCAACTCAGATATGCCGGCCGATGTCCAAAATTTCCTTTTCTTCTTTCTTATCTGTTCAACCACTGCTTTTCTCTACCTTATTTCCCCAATACCTGGAAACGAGCCATGGTAATTCTACTTACAAAACGTGGCAAAGAACCGAATGTCCCTGGTAAATCTACCCAGACGGCACAGAATCCTCCGTATCTAATTCGTATGCAGATAGTATCCATTGACTACCGCTCCGTCGCTTTTTGTCGATGGATACTATCTGCATACGAATTAGATACGGAGGATTCTGTGCCGTCTGGGTAGCCCTATCCGTCTCCTTCTTAACCTGTCCAAAATTCTTGAAACCCTTTTACTTCGTTGTCTTTACTCGCTCTCTACCGAAAATAAAAACATCCGATCTGCACTACGTGGTTTCAGAAGACGATCGTCCGTCCTACGACAAATTCTAAGACTTGTGGGAAAAATTAGCCATAAATTCAACCGCCATCTTAAAGCAGACGCGGTTGGTCAGAATGGCTGAACTGTCCACACACCAGCCGGAAAAATAATCTTGTTCATTACCAAATTAGCAAACAACTTCATGTCCAGGCTTGAGGCAACCCAAAACACGCTATTTACAGACATATGGGATTGCAATCCAACAATCCCCATCACATACAAGCTGCCTCAGGAAATCAATCGTCTATGAGTCTACGTTATGTCTTTATTTCATAAGGATTTATTATTAATCACTAACAATTTATTATTAAAGGTATTATAAATGTATCAATGTAAGAAGAAATTACTTTTGTTTATTTCTAATATTATGTGTACTAAAAAAATTAAAAGAAATTGTAAAAAAATTTAACATTGCTTAAAACAATTAAAAAAAGAAGAAATGACAATAAAAATTGTATCAACCCAAAAATATATAGAGTTCACAACAAAACATATATATACATATATTATCCAAAAAAAATAATCATGATAATAAAAAAATTATATGCTTATTCATCATTAATATTATACCCAAATTGCAAATTAAACAAATATTTCAAAGTAAATTAAGCCGATTAATATATGCACCTTAATATACGGCCAATGTATCAAATCCAAAAAATGTTATTGTTAAATTACTCACTTATTAGTTACAAGCTTCATATCACACAAAAAACACTATGCACACAGCATAAAAAATTGCACAGATAATGAATGAATTGTCATCGGGCTTGTTAGGGTAAAGTGGTCCACTGGGAAAGCGGGAACGCGCCCTCGGCGAATGAATTTATGCGCGGATTGCTACTTGCGAAGTGTGTAATGAGAGGAGCTGAGAGGGCCTGTGGGAAAGCAAAAATTATATTTCATTCATAAAACTATACACTTAATCGTACAAAGTATCACAGAAAACACAGGTGCTATGTCGGTGGTTCATCCATTGCTTCCACTTTTGTGGGTTTAGCTGATGTCTTCCCCAACTTTGACTGAACTTCAAGGTGATTCCAACAAATTCCAATCATGGGCAGCCATTGATACGCCCATGATTCCACATCTGCGATGGCTTTCCCTTTCATTGAGTCTGGCTCCCTGTGAACACGAAAATATTAAAATTAGAAATAAATTCGGAAAAATAAAATATAAAGCGAAACTTGGAGACTTTACGTGGTGGAATTACTCCATATTCTAGTCAGATCCAACTTACGCACAAGAACATTTCCATGTTTTTATATTATAGTCGTTCAAGACTGAATTATTGTCGTTTAATCCTGCCGCTGTGCTCCTTAGCATCTTTTAGTACACAATGCTGCCACTGCATGTCACTTGTGATTTGTTTTGCATTCGTAAGACAAGATGAATGACACAACGGCAAGAAAGGTGAGTGTGCGTAGTCAATTGTTTTCAATATTTGTTGAAAATCAAAAATAATATTTTTATAAATATTATTTTAACTGAAAATTAAGAATGATACTAAAGTATATTTTTGGTGAATAATTAATTTGTTTTAATCGTAGTGCATAAAAAATTGTCTCGAAATCGCAAGGTGCACGCATGTGAACCATGCTGAAAAATGTTTATTAATATGTATTTATTTCAAATTTCACTGTGATGTTATTTTTTCCATTCCCTTGAATAAGATAGGAGCCTGAAACATAAATGAAACACCGATAATAGACTAATGGTTAAGAAGAGGCTATTAACAATGAAAATCACTTCGTTACGTCCACAGTGTATACCTTTAAAAAAAAGTCGATATCCCTACAACAACCAGACGACATTGTCAAAGTAGAGATGTGACAACCGCGAAATATCCATGTAAATACAATATACGTCGTTTTGATATCTGTCAAATACTCAAAGGGCTTCCCACACAATGTATGTATCAATTAATACATTGTGAATATGATCTCCATTCTTTGATGCGGACATGCGAGGATTGTATGAACATCCTAGGACGATTTTCAAAATATTCGCGGTCCTCGAGTGGTAATGGATTGCGCAGAGAGTGGGGTGAAACTAATTCAAGGTTATAAGTCAGTCGCGTAGACGGAAGAGAGCTTTCGGACTTTATTACTAGGTGTGAATTTTCATCCTAGCACAATCCCTAGCGTGCGCGAAGACACTTTAACTGCCAAATATGATGGATTGTCAGTGAAAGTTTCGAAATAATCTGACAATGTTTTATTCTGGTTGTTATCTAATGAAGTTCATGTCCAGCGTGAAAAAAATTGATCAATTGGATTGGAAATATTGTCATTGCAATTAAATTCTTTCTAAGGTAATCACATTTCTTCAGAGGCTAGATCTTGCCAGATGAGCAAAGACTTTGCCGAGGGAGGGGAGGTGGTGGAGGCGAAGTCTATAGTAAGTGGCACGATCCGTACCTTAGTGGCGCTGCGGTTCGGGGTGGTGCCCTGGGGGTGGATTGCATTATCGACGGACAATATCTCGTAAACGCTTAAAGATAGGTCAAAACAAACTGAGAATCGTCCCTTAAGGCCTTTACTTTTACGTTTTACATAGGGTTACCTCTCTTTTTTGCTCCAAAAAACACAATTGAGGGTACATACTATGTTTTATAGTAATCCCCAGACATACAAAAAAATAATTAAGCTCTTCAATTCCATACAGTATATATACTACTCATGGGTACTGTTTGGAATAATAGTATTTTAATACCACGAATATTAAAACTAGGATATCTATATAACGTTCTTTTAACAAATAGTCTTGAATGTTACAAATAGGACATCAAGGTAACGTTGTCGAAATATCCATCATATCATGCAAAGAGCTTTGTGTGTATTCACCTTATTTAGATATCTGGTAAATGAGAATATGTGTAGCATAACACCATTACTCAAAAATTGTTGATGCATTTGCACCAATGATGTCATTTGTGTGCCAAATATGTTTCATGAAAAACCGGAACAATTTATTTCTCCCGATTTTGTTGTGGTGGTGGCACTTAGATAAAATTTAAAAGTTTTCATTTTGCAAAGCAAAACTTTGTTTACGTTTCCAATTTCAACAATTGAGCATCCTGTCTTCTGTTAAGGGCAAAAACCCTCTCCCAAAGGATGGTTTAGTTTTGTGGTGGATGTAATGGATCCTTCCACTATAACCGCTCTAAAATATCTGAGAGCATACGGAGGGTAAAATCAGTAAACATGAAGCATGGCTGGAGATGTGGTGACTGCAGATGCTCAATTGTTTACAATGATGACGATTCACAGGAATCATCCTTTCCTACGCTGAAAATTTTTAATTAAGTACCTAAAATTGATGTTACCATTGCAGGACTGGAATCAGGAAGCTTTTCTGGTGGCCACAACGCAAATATAAGTCGTCGCTTAGATATTGAGGATCATGTTACGATCGTGTTATTGATGGGATTAAAATTAAGGACTTAAATGTAACAGGTTTAGCAATTTTCTTTATACCGGTTTAAAACATATATCAACATTAGTTCAGAAAATGCTATTGTCGCTGTTGCATTGAAAAAAGCTATTTATCGTCCGATTTACAGATGTGGAAATCAACTTCAAAAACAGAGGTATAGACCCATATGTATATCCACTGTGTAAGTAAAATACTAGAAAAATATGTGCCATATATACTGTTACATTTTTTGGGTAAAAATAGGGTAATATATGAACATCAATACGGTTTTCAAAAGGAGAAACTACAAAAGATGCCTTAGAATATTTTTCAGAGATTATTCTAATTAATTTAGATAGAGGAAAGAATGTTATAATAACTTACATTGATTATTAAAAGGCGTTTGATATGGCCGATCACACTGTGTTGCATAAAAAATTAAACCATAATGGATCGAGAGGATTATTGTTTGATTGGTTTAAGCATTAATTATTTGATAGAAATATAATAGTGAAAGCTCAAAACTTTGTCAGTGACATTATGAGCATAAAAATAGGAGTGACCCAAGGATTAATTCTGGGGCCAATTTTGTATTTGTTTAGTTTTAATTTAATATTAGTAATAGGAAGTTTTAAGGTTGATGCTTACGAGCAGTGGAGGTCCTGTATGTTAATGACCGCTGGCACTACAAGCTTGTGTCCATTGTATCTCTCCAACGCCGACGTCGGCCTCATTTCCTTGGAGGCGTACCGCAGGAGCTTGAAGACCTCGCAGTCGCAAACGAAAGGGTTGTGTCCCAGAAGTAATTTGACACGGGAGAACTTGCTGTCAATGTCGCAGCCGGGGATCACTACTTCGATCTGAGAAAGAGAAAATGACACACTTTTTACTATAAATTCTTTAGGTCTGAAAGTCTCTTTTCCGCAGAAAATTGGCGTTTGCCTAAATTATAAACTGAAATGCAACTGAAAAATATCAATACCCTTAAAAATTGTAGTATCAGTCACAGTAACACCTTTTATAACCCATACGTAATAATGAAGCATAAATCACTAGGGAAGGGAAGTAAAGTTAAGTAAAGTAAAGTAAAAACGAAAAAGTAAGAATTTAGCTTTCGTGCATTTTCTTCTTTCTTCTTTCTTTTTTCTTTTTTCCACGATCGATAAGAGATTATTACGGAAGCGTTAGAACTTAAAAATGGGTTAGATGATTGTAGTGTTAAAGGATAGTTCAAATTCCCGTGTATGGGATACCACTGCATGAACATGATATGTATCTTTATGTGCGTAGAACAAACTTCGTGTGAATGCATATTACGGCAAAAAGGTTTGCTTCGAGGGGATTAAATGTTAAGTAAATAATTTTTGTATCTATATCTTCCCCTTGACGCATGAAAATGTTCGGCTACTTAGCAGGATGTCCAACCATAGTGGTTGTTTGAAGTGACTCCACAAACGCTGATGAGATAACTACTCAAAGGACGCTTCCAATACAGTCAGAAGTAGCACTACGGAGTTTGGAATAACGTACTACCTCTGCGTATATTTCTCTCCATTCATGTTAATTTTCTCATTTAAGTATGGATTTCATGAAATAACGTAACTTTGTAAGCGCCTAGCCTAAATGTAAGGATAGGAACAGTAAGATTTTTACTCGGAGGTCAGGTTGAACACCTTTTTAATTCGCACAAAGCACAGGTACTGTGGTGGAAAAAAGTATCCCAACAAAGTTTGTGCCGCCACTATCGCACGGCGGGAAAATGGGTTTCCTTTATAGTGGGTTGTTATTCTTTGGTCGGAGTGGGAAATTCAAACAAGGCCTTCTCCTCCCTTCTTCGTCGTCCAAATACGCGACCGACTACTGAGTCTCCCGCAACCCAGAGCATGACTCGCGATGAACTCCGTGGAATAGAGGCGCATTCGACGGCATCGTTTGCGCACTTTGGAACCGTTTCTTTAAATTTAGCCATTTAATATTACCCTTGAACAATGTCAATATAATTTCACAATTATAAATATGCCTTATATAATTTACAATTTTACAAAATTTGTTTCCTAAACATTTCATAAGAAAAGGATGTAGGTACTAAATTTCAGAAAATAAAAGTTTTTTGGTTTTGGATGCTGGCTAGAAAAAAATTAAAATTTTATTTTATCCTATTTATTGAGTTATCCCGGGAAATTGTGTGTCATCATTTAAATTTGTATCGATCATGTGTACGTTAATTGAGCAAATATTTTCAATCGCAATGGACGTAATAAAATCATTTATATTGATGATTTTTTTAGGTAGAGTAATTCATGATGCTTGCTGATACTCAAAATCGTTCCTCGCCATTCCTGCCTTACGGATTACGTCTACCGAATACATCTGCCTTAAATTTCCAGACACGGCAGGTTAAGAGAGTGAAGATGAGCAAGTTAATTTCAGAACGAGTGCCTTAGCAGGTGCGATGAATTGAAGGGAAGGAGTGTTGGAGGGAGAAAGCGGGGAAAAAGGACTAGGGCACGAGGGTTAAAAAATAACCATCCACTGATAAGGATGTCGAATGCGCCAACATTCTGGTGAACAGGGCGAATCACGTTTTTAGGTCGGCAATTTCACCTTCAAAACATTGGTTGCTGAAAAAAACCGTATTTGAATTTCCCTCGTGTCTTTCCAAGGATTGCATAGCGTCAGAAAGGGAACCCATTCTCCATCGAAGCGATGGTAGCGGAACAAACTCTGTTGGGATACTTTTTCCCCCATAGTACGTACATACATTGTTCTCTCTGAAAGACATTGCGAGACCTACTAGGTGCCCTTACAATTCAAGCCACCATTCTGCCTCCGCGTCGTCTGTTGACCCTCTCGTCGTCTTCCCATCGGCCGTAAAATGGCCGGGCGTTTTGCACCAACTGCACCTTCATACGATGACCACGTCCCACGCCTAGATGTTGCTACGTGCCAATCAGCGTAGAGTATTAAAGCCACGCCTGAACACGGAGACCGGTCCCACGCCTAAAGGTTGCAAGGGATAATGAGTTTTACATAATACACCCTCACCTGAACGTGTCTCCGTATGCTCATCTACTGTTACCCCGAGAGCAAAACCGATACTGGGCGAGGACGGCAAGCGGCCACTCTTAAACTTTTTATTGCTCCCATATTATGGATCGATTGGTTGAATAAACCTTTCATAGTTTCAATCTGGCATAGCGTCTATAACTGTGAGGCTTGTTATGACGTTAATACTCGTGACGTTAATTGTGTGGTCTTAATGACGTAATTACCAATTTATTCTGCTTTTGTCTGAATTTTTATCGAATTTTCAGATAGTGTACCATATTTTCATCGGGAAAGAAGTGCTTAATTAACCTTTATAGTGCCAGCCCTTTTTTTACCTGGTATACGCGAAGAATGCCAGGGCTTTTCTGATGAATTTGCACGATTATACCTAAATTTTTATAAACATTCTAATATGAATGTGTTGAAGCTAATTTTTTTTATTTAAACTTCTAATACTCACGTCATTGATTACAAAGTTCACTCATGTTGTTATCTCTTCTGTACAACTTGGGAAAAATATTTAATTTTTAAATTAATTTAAATACACCCGGCCGATAGATCGGTCCGTGGCATTCTTCGCGCATACCCCTCAGGCCGATAGATCGGCCGGCTGGCACTTAAAGGGTCAAAGAAAGGGGATATTCTCAGAATGCTTCTCAAGTGCTGCATTGCAACCTACTTGAATGGGTAGAATGCCATAAAAATAATGAGAACGCTACATGTTACATTACCTTATCGTCTGGGAGTTGCAGTGAAGAGATGGAATTGTGCCTGAGGTCGATCGTCAGGTTATTCGATCCTGGAAATCCATTTCTGATTACGTTATCCAGGAACCTATACTCATGCCGATATTCCTCTTCACAATTCGTCCGAAACAATTCGAGGTCCATGTTGTCCCGAATTCTGGTGAAAAGAAGATCTCCGTGCATAAGTCGCTTGATTTTGTTGTGGCTTAGGTCGACGTAACGAAGCTTTGGCAGATAGTAGTGAAAATCCATTGGTATGAAGGCAATTTGATTGTGGGATAGTATGATGACCTGCAATACAATTAGAGGGATATCATCACAAATGATGCAAAAAGAGATCCTTAAATCGGCCTCTTAATATAAACATGTATATAACTTGTATATTTTCATCTGAGGAATTATTAATGAAATTATTAAATGTAGCTAAATTAGTAGTAGTAGACATTATTTATCTGAAACCTTGCTGTTCAGTAACTACATACTTCAACATGGGGATAAAGAACGAATAACTATCGTCTCCATGATTTTACCAAGAACTGGTAGTCAACGAAGATGTGAATCAACGGTAAAGATCCTTAAGTCTTCCTTAAATTTCTAAATTATACCAAACAAAATCATTTCCCAATGGTAAATCACACCAAATAACTATTTCGTTCATTTATTATCCGGAAATATGATAATAATATAGGTGAACACAGCAATCCACATCAGTGAAGCAGACGGCTGTGGCGCCCAAATACAACACGAAATCTGCCTGGAATGGATTATGGTCCCATGTATTGAAGCGGCAGATTGTGTATGAAATACAATTAAGTTCTTTTGTAGTGTATTTGAAAGAAATGGCTAGGAAGAAACGCAATACGAGTCGGATGGATGCAAGTCGAGAATCAAACCTGACTGGTAATGATTAGGTACATTATAAACACCTTTAGTTACATCGTCAAGCAGTTTTATTCAGTTCTAGATCTTCTTACGGATGAAAGAAGCCGATAAATACACCATATGAAGGTTTTAAAAGAATATTTCTATCTTATAAGCTCTTGA
Organism: Ischnura elegans; assembly: GCF_921293095.1. Lineage (NCBI taxonomy): Eukaryota > Metazoa > Arthropoda > Insecta > Odonata > Coenagrionidae > Ischnura > Ischnura elegans. The sequence continues at coordinate 7,282,541 of NW_025791659.1, forward strand.
TATTATGGTTTATGTTCTCTCCGTACGCCAATGCTTTACGATTGTTTTGATTTTACCATCATTCTGGCGGCCATATTGGAAATTGACGTCACTGACAGCAGCGCCGCCATCGGTCATTTGAGTCTCGAATTGTTGAGTGCCGAGTGACTCAACCTCTCGTTAAACTAGAGTAAAGTATTTTTTCTTGTGCCAAACGACCTAGAGCGAAGAAGGTGGTGGTAAGACGCTGTACTTGAACACTATATTCCTTCAGAAACACGTTGTTATAGAATTTTTGTGAGCCATTTTAATGTGAGTCACTTCTGCTTCTGAAAGGGATTTATTTTCCATTACTCCTTTTGTTGTCTTTGGGTAAAAATCGCAAAAATTTAGTGACTGGTTGAACACGTACGCACTCTACAGGAAATTTAAAATTTTAATTACTAGTATATCATTTTACCTCTATTTATTATGGATGTTATTACTATTTCTGTGTAGATACTGCATATATTCCCCGGTTTTCACACTTTGTTTCTATGCTGCGAATTAAAAGGCAAGCACTGCAACGGAGAGGGTTTTCGACGTTAACCTAATGAAATGACAAAGAGTCCAAAGTAGCACATGATGATCTCAAATTTGTACCCCAGGAAATTCTACGATATGGTATTACTCACAAAAAGCAAGAACAAGCTCAATAGGGTTGTTTCCTATTATTATTTTATTGCCTAAATCGAAAGATTATTACTCCTGGAGTACGTATTTCACGCTTTTAGATTTTTAAATGACGATATCTATTTTTAGCGATTGAATGAAAATAGAAAAATTTCAAGCGCGCGAAAACGCGACGGCTAAGTATTCATGCCGGGAAACGCCGTGTGACGTCATTCTGGTTCCCGCTGTCGGCGTATCAGGTGACCTTGGGGCGAGGATTTGGTCGATGATAGGATGCAGGCTGCTAGCAGGTAGCAGAGTACCCTGCTAGCAGGTAGCGCTTGGCTTAAATAAGGATTATTAATACCCTATCAAACGAAGGAAACGTTCCGACCTTTAGCAGTTTTAATAGGTGATTATTAAGACATGTTTCCCTGAGCTCCGTGCCTCATGCGTGCATCGGTAATCTCAGATTATGTAAAACTACTATCCACTCGTATAGAAACTAGATCCATGAGACGTCACGTGGAGTGGCATTGCATGGGCGCCAATCTGACCTTTTTCAAATGTGGTTAAAATTGACCATTGCCATTCGTTTAAACTGGGATTTCTAAAACCAAATAATTTGTATATTATAAATACACTAATGGTGGGTAACGAATCAATGCCTTTCGTTTTCTTTCCTAAAGGAAACTTACACCAGGAGGTACTGCCAGGTCGACAAATAGAAGCACAAATAGTAAATAATATACACGGATAAGTATAAGTCTTAAAGCAAAACAGAGTAACCGGAGTGGAATGCCTGCTGAATGAATACTAGAAAATACTTTGAACTATCATCGATTGAAGCAGAAGAGTGGTGAAATTATACGATGTAATGTACCCACTCCTTTCGCCAGACCTCAAACGGTATGAAGTCTAGCGTACGCCAAAGCCAGGCTTCTTCCATCATCTATTTTCCTAATTTAAAAACCGTAATGGCATCATATTAAAGGATAACAGCAATGACGATGAAATTACTATTATAAATAATCCGTAAATGATTAAGAAAACGAGATAACGTGCTGAAAAAAAATACAAGCGACGCTCCAGAACCGTAAACTTTCACTAATAGTGGTATCATTTCATCTCATAAGTTGTAACTCTCCAAACGACAGCCCAAAAGAAATCTGAATCCTTAATAAGGAACTGAAGTACTTAGTCAAGATACCCCAAGCCATTGGGTCTGGAATATGTCCAGAAGGGCTAGTCACTATGATTCCTGGTAAACTAAATAAGGCCCGTTGGTTGACCACAGATAACACAGTACTTAGGTACATTTAGGCTAAGAAAACTAGCAATAAAGTCGTCGAAATAGTAACATTTATGTAAAAGGTCTACGTAGTGCAATGTAAGATTAGGCCTCAATCTTCGTTCGCCGATGATGATCGTCACGTCTGTGAAACCATTCATGGATATAGATACTCGCCAAGGAAGCACCAAGCAATAGTTTTTTCATCCATTCAAACTAAAGTGTTTCCCGCACTCCCAGATAATATTCTAATAGTGATAAGTGATCGTCGACTGACTTTCCGACAGGAGGCACAAATTAAAATTCTTAGAGCTATAGATCACGAAGCAGGTTATTTAAATTATGGCATCAGATGAAAAATTATTTCCCATTTGAATTTTGAAGCCATGGATTATGGAGAAATGATTCATTGGGAAAGCACCGATGTTTCTATTATCGTGCTACAAGTTGTGAGGAATATATCAAATGAAGAAATCGTTGAAAAACTGTCGCTTGCTGAAAATACGTCGCCAAAATAGTCATTCGCCGTGTAACTCCATCACACAGTGGTAGTGCAACGGACAGCGAATGTGGATCTGATAACGGCAAGGATGGCGTTATCAGATCCACTTTGATTTCACGGCAAGTTCCGCCGAAGTTTCAATCGAAAACTCAATTTTCACAATATTACCGGACGGTAACGATTCAGAACAAATAAACCGGACTGCATAACGTTGGCTGGTAGGTTGGGTAGAGGAGGCGGAGGAGCCCAAGGTGCGGGCACCTCCACGAGATGGGTTCTGGGTCGCATGGCTAACTTCTCTGGATAGGTGAGCGAGGAGCTCTACATTTGCTAGATCACACTAAAATAAAATCAAATGATTAATAAATTAATCCAAATCCACAGGGGAGATGAATTTGACCCTTGAGGGACATAATGCCGTCATAGTGAATCCCGAATGATAATTTCCATCTTCAGTGATATCTTCTTACACGAAAATATGGTCAATATAGTCGGCGATGGCATAAAGGAGCATACACTAATCCTAATGACTACCCTCGAGAACTTCAGACATGGTTTACACGTTTTCGACTGAAATACATCTCTATTTCGCGTCATTTATCGCATGCATAGCGTAAAAATGAGACATTGTGTTGCGGGTTGCCATCTCACAAAACTGCTTTCGGTGGCACGATAAAAGGCAACTTTAGCAATAATTAAAAGGAATAGAGCTGTCACGATTAGTCTAAAATATCGTGGAAAAACCAATGTTATACATTATTGGAAAAAATGAGTGCCTGATAATACCAAATTTTAATTATTTACATTTTTAACGTTTTTCGTAAAAAAATTCGAATATTCAAGACAAAATGGCGCACAGAAGATATTAACCGATTTCGAAAAAAAAATCATATCTGTAATACCCACCCGGGTACGCAACTTTTGCCGGGTTTTACGGTTCGCTCCTAAAAAAAGTGGCAAAACGAGGCACCCTAGTGCATACACATTCACTAACAAGCGGAATGTTTGAGAAGCGCCGTATAAAAACTACGAATTCAGTCATCATCATTGGTCAACAATCCTAAGATTGGTTTGACGCAGCTCTCCACTCTATCCTCCAATCAGCTAATATTTTCACTCCTACGTATTTCTTCTCTTTCACATCTCTCTTTACATGTTCCATATATTTTGTTCGAGGTCTTCCTTTTCCATTCTTGCATTCTTTTGTCTCAGGATGTGGCCTATAAGGTTGTTCCGTCTTCTTATTAAGGTTTTCATGAGGCTACTCTTCTTAGGACTTCCTCGTTACTAACTCGGTCGATCCATTTGATTTTCATCATTCCTCCGTAACACCACATTTCGAAGGCCTCTATCCTTGCTTTCTCCGCTGCGGTCATTGTCCATGCCTCACTTCAGCATAGCAGCATACTCCAGATGTAGGTTCTTATAAATCGTTTCTTTACTTCCATATTTAAGTTGCCCGCTGTAAGCAGGTCTCTCTTTTGGTGGAATGCTCTCTTCGCCTGGGCTATTCTGCTGATAATTTCTTTCGCACGAATTCAGTAAAGGATATAAATTTCCCTGAGAAGCAGACGCGGTGCCACAAACATTGTCCTTATTCTGTGCAAGTGACTGTAAGTGTAACTATGATGTAACATTGTCGTGATTGACTCGATCAAGGAGGGAGACTCGAGTGGCTGCGTCTCCTGGAATCGAGTTTAGAGCACCAAAGAATCGAAATCCACGCGAATCAGATCTCGGAGAAGTTTAAATGACTGAGGTTGGTGGTGATGTTACAAATGTAACGGCAAGGCACACCCCGTCGCTCTCGTGTCTACCCACAGACTGCCCCCGAATTCCCGCACTCGTGTCGTCAGGGCACAGGTCAACACCTCCAAGACCAGGGGAAGGGTGGCTCCACTCGACCCACCCTAGGAAATGAGCAACTCATCTTCGTCAGCGAGACGGTGGCCGTTTTCCTATTCAGGGAGTATGCACACTCATTCCCTCGTTCCCTTTATCCCGTGAACCCTGCTCCCTTACTAATGCTCTACTGGCGCCATAAATTGTGAACGGAAATAACGTACTATTGACAGTAACGAAATGTGAAGCGCAAGGTAGTGTTACGTCATTTAGTGGTTGATTTGAGAATCAGTTTCACCTTAATACTTCTATTTTTCCATGTGAAGAGCAAGAATTCACAATGCCGATGTAATAGCACGTAACAGAGCTCACATAATAAACACAAAATTACTTAAAAACTCCAGTTCAAGATTTCTGAGTTTTCCATTGCCATAGCCATTTTCACGTCCACTTCCCACGAGGCCACGTGAACGAGGGAGTATCCGCGTTCCCTTGTTACCCTTCGTTGCGCCCTTAACCGATTGGATCCACTTAGAATGAGTAATAGATAAAGAATTTAACGATGGTAGATCAACAAATTAAAGCACCAAAGATAATTGTGGTGATTCTCTGAAATTGTGCTGTCTCACTGAAAACTGTAAACATATCATCCTATAAAAAGTTTCTTTTCAATGAAATGATTCGTTTTGTTACAAAAGTCTCTGTCGAAAAGGCCAGTACATTTCGGGAATCAGTGGGAACAAAATAAAACGTTTTGTTTCGCCATAATGATTAATTTTTGGCCAATGTTTCCACGAATCCAATATGTTTACGTCTTCTTCAAACAATATTCACGCTTCATTCCTGAAATTTACACGTCGCTCATTGTAAGCCATTAGATATACGTTTCGCGTCGTGTGAGTGCCCGAGGCTCCTACAGGACTTTAAAAGGTACTCATCTCGGTTAAAAATCGAATTTGAGCTCTAACAATTGGCCTGTGTGCTTTTCAAACATATATTTTCTGTTTTAAGTTAAGAAAAACTATTTTTAGTTTAGAGTGTTCCTTCCGATAGTAAACTGTTAATATTGTATTGTCTAATTGTTACAAATCCATGTATATTTAGCGAGAAAATGGGATCCGGTGTCGAAAGCCCTACTCTGCAATCTGAATAAAATTCAAAGGAAGAAAGCATTCTTCGTCAAAAACTGCTACGGGCTTACAGACAGCGTTACCCATATGTTAATGGAATAAGGTTGGTAGCCACTACAGAGACTCGTAGGCTGCGCGCTAGGCTTAGACTGCTTGAACAATGGGGAACATGCACAATTTTTTTGAAGTACTGGAAAAAGAAGGCCTCTACCTCAAATGTACTCGTCGAAAATTTCGCGTATGAATTATGCTTTTTAGCTGAGTTATGAGTCTTTAAAAATTGATCTTCATCGGCTGATTGAAAACACGACGTCATGGGAGCGTGACGTCACGGAACGTCATCCACTGATGACAGACTGAGGAAGTGGATAGAAAATCAATCTACGAGGGCTCAAATGCTAATTTGGCGATAATAATAGCAATTTTTACTTTGAATGTCTTGCATTCAAGCCTCTAACACTCTACTCTCTTAGCGAAGTGAATGGTGTTCCGTGCGATGACGTCAGAAGACGTTTCAGGTCACGTGACTTCAAGCGATATTCGAGCATTTTTAATTAGCATTTATTGACGTTTGTGGAGTACCAGGAGAGTTTTTGCTTATATATTTGGACTCGTGAGAAAATTTTCTATTCATTGAGGCTAACTAGGATGATGAACAAATTCCATGCATGTTCCCCATTGGGAAAATATATCTTTAAGAGCGACGCGAAGGACATAATATTAGAGCCCCATTATATTTTCCGGTCCGAAGGTTGCGATAAATTTAGAAAGATATTGAATCGAACGGAGATATGTTGGGATTCTCCCCCGAACCATAAAATACTTTAATAATCACTGACCATAATTTCGAATTTCATTTTTATTATTAATCGTCTTGTCTCCTGGCATCCCCTGCTACAGGCCTTTTAGGCGGCTTGCGGGGTAGTATGTACTTGTAGATGAAGATGTAATTTATGAATTATTACCTGGCAACTAAAATTGGTAACTCATTGCAGTTTGTGGTTCTCCTCCTTTAAAAATAATATGAAATTTAACTTTTTTGCTAATTTGATGAGAGGGCCATTTCAAGGTCGACCTTTAAATGTTTCAGGCTATTTAAAACGCACTCTTCAGTTGTTTGAGTTTCGCAGACCTCAGAAACCGCAAACTGCCCACCATCAGCCCCGTTTCTTCCTCGTGATAAGACTTTAACATCCTTTTTCCTCAAAACTCATTTTTTTCACTTGAACCAAATGCATACGTCCTAAATTCCATTGCTTCCGTATTATGACACATTTCTGTGATATGGAGGGCAGTTTTTTCAACCTCCAACGGGTCATGAAGAAAAGGCGAAGAGATTGATTAAACATTATTTCAAAGCTAAATAATAAACTCACCTGCGCACAGTGTTCCGAAATCGGAAAAAGCCGGACAAAAGTCCAAACTAGGGTTTTTTGAGGTAGAGACTTAAAACTTGACGCATATGCCCAAATATAATTGATAATCATTAAACAATAACTCATTTTTCGTAGATCTCACCCGCTGCTAAGATACAGAGGACCAAAGACGACCAAGTTTCCAAAAACACGCTCGATCCCATTTTTCTTCGAAAGACTTAGAAGTTAAGCTGCTTGTAGACCCAGACGGCACATAATCCTCCGTATCTTATTCGTATGCAGATAGTATTCATTGACAAAAAGCGACGGAGCGGTAGTCAATGGATACTATCTGCATACGAATTAGATACGGAGGATTCTGTGCCGTCTGGGGAGTTTTGGAAGGATTTTAATGAATTAAAAAAAACATTATATTCCAGTAATATGGTACTTTATCTACATTCTCCATTATTTTTAAATATTTTGGTTTATATCGAGGTGGTATATTAAAGGCAAAAAATATCAACGAATGATGAAATGAAATGATGAATATCAATCGGAGCAAAATTCTTCTCCTAATTGAAAGACCAGAAGCAAAACGTCATGGAATACCGCAGTTCATCTACATCTACATAATACCCTGCGAGCCGCCTAAAAGGCGTGCGGCAGGGGGTGTTAGGACACCAGCCGTTTACAACAGAAAAAAAATGAAGTGCTCTAACGAGGTTGGGACTAGAATTTATTGAAGTCCTTTATTATTTAGGGGAATAACGAATTCTCATATCTTTCAATGAAATGATGAAATGATACGAATACGGAATAGATTAAAGGAAAAAGAAAAAGTGGCTGACTGGAAAAAATACCCTTTTCGAGTCTCGTGCCGTAGTCTTTCAAACGAGAACAGGATACGCTATCCAAAATCTAAATCTAGGCGATATATTCGGAGTAAATTGAACGAGACCGTGTTTTTAGTTAATTTAATACTATTCTCTCGAAATCAGGCGTATATGGACAAAAGCTTTCATCAGTATTCTTATCTAAGTGTCTACTTTTAAAGAAAAAAGGATTCTTTCGTTATTGACATCACTTACGCAAAATCTTCTTGTGAGAAGCATCGCGTATTCAGAAGAACCGACAAGCACGTGAAAAGTCTTTGAGATATTTTGTTCAGTAAACAAAACCTCTATATTGAAAAAATCCGTCGAAATTTATTTTTGTGATAAACCTTACTTGGTTAACATGAGTTTGGTGGGGCCATGGAGCAGGTAGTCTCAAGCTGGGCGTGGTCATGGCCTCCTTCAATACCGGCCGGAACATGGAAATGTGGCAACGCTGTGTCGGGGTCCTATCGTGTTTGTTTAAGGGCATGGCGACTTATGCGCGAAGCGTTTCCGTGTGACCAAAGAAGCATTAAATCTATTGTTAAAAAGGCAGAAATGGACATATTTTGTGGGTATCATATTGGCAAAAAGTACGCACAATAAGTTTAAGATACTGGATCCACATAGTCTAAATCAGTGTTTCCCAAACTTTTTCGAGCCATCGCCCTCATGGATCCATAACCCTATACTCAACGCCCCCCTAATCGGTATGTTTAAAATAATAATCAGAATCATATATACTTATTAACAAAATCAGGAACATTTTATTTATTTTATTGTATTTTAAAGAAATATAACTACATACAGCATATACTTGCCATTTTATAGTGGCCAGGTAACAATACATAAATTAGAGGACGAAGATGCAATATAGCATGTAGAAAGCAATAATTACATTTACAAAAAAAAGGACAACAAGAAACTGCAGTGACGGACTACTTCGGTGACAGATAGGATAGGGTAGCGGTTCCCAAACTTTTTCTTTCCGCGACCCATTTTAGCTCATTCTTCTTAGCCGCGACCCCCTAAAAATGGTCGTCCAAGTTTAAGTACGTTGTTCACCATATTATTAGTATCTCGCGACCCCTTTCCGAACGACCTACGACCCCCTTGGGGGTCGCGACCCCCACTTTGGGAACCGCTGGGATAGGGGAAGGCTTATGAAGGATTTCAATGGAAGTGCAAAGGGGTCGATGTGTGGAGGGAGTGAATTCAACACAGAAGAAATGCGGTATAAAAACGAACGCTTAGTGAGTGAAAGTCTAGGAATGGGCATGTGGATTAGGGGATGAGAACGGGTAGGACGGGGTGGAACTTTAAAATTGATAAAAGAGAGCAATGCAGGGCAGTCGATGGTGGAATTGAGAATCTTATAAATAAATTTTAAATCAGCTGTGAGCCTATGGGTAGTGAGATTAGGGATGAAGAGGGAGGAGAGAATAGCATTAGTGGACATGTTGCGTAAATGCGGTATTCTATTTTTTACTATTTTGGCAAAGAAATTGCTGACACAGTCCAGGGATGAGAGGTTGGTTTGTGAAGAGATAGACCAGATGTGACAAGAGTAGGTAAGAATTGGAAGAATGATGGATGAAAAGAAATTTCGAAGTGCTTGGGGGTCTTTAATTTCAGTGAAACGGAACAGGAGTCCTAAGAGGGACATTGATTTAGACTTGCTGGATTGTATGTGAGGAGAAAAATTTAATTTATCGTCAGTGATAATGCCTAGGTCCTTAGATGTTGACACACCTTTCAGAGAGTGATTAAAAATACTGTAGTCAAATTGATGTGTGATCTTCTTTAGGGCCATGGACATCACACTACATTTATCTGGGTTTAATCTAAGTTTCCAGACATTACACCAATTCGATGTCTGACGTAAAGCATCTTGTAGGTCATGGCAATCAGGTGGTTTTTCAATGTCCTTGATAAATTTACAATCGTCAGCATTAAGGAGGGTTTGAGCTTGGGAAGAAGGTAGCAGAGAGGCAAGATCATCAATATACAAGTTAAACAGGTAAGGACCAAGGACACTCTCCTGAGGAACCCCAGATGTCAGAGGAGACCAAGGAATACGTGCCATATGACACGTATTAATATTTACCCTCCTATAATGGCCATTATGGTAATCTAATTCCCCGCTAGAGAACGACATTGTATTGGAATAGTTTTACGTTGAATATAATTTTATGTTATTTACATACATTTTATGTCGACAGCCTCGGTGGCGGCGTGGACACCTCAAAACATCAGCCCAAAAATGTATTCCCTCCACCTGAGAGAAGCAATCACTCATTCAAGAACAGGTATTTATTCAGTGCTTCGTCAAGGTTTTCTAAAGATAACTGCATGCGTTACTTCGGATGTTACATCTTCGTTATTTATTGATGTAAATAAATATAAAAATAAATATGTACAATGTTAAGAGCCCTGAGGATGATTTTACGTAAATCGAAACGTTGGCTATAAATTGGTTTCATTTGACCTAAACTCCAAGCAAAATCATAAAAAAACATTAAAATAGACACACATATTTGGGATCCCTCCCTGAATAGTTACATTTTATCAGAGGTGGTGAAACACATTGTATTTATCCGCGCAACCTTCCTTTGCATTACTAAGTTGCAAACTCTTACTTACGAGCTTGAGTTTCAGAAATGTGAAGGCTTCAGTTGAAGATGGCTGCCCGTAGAGGACGATCTGCTGGTAAGCGGCATTTTATATTATTTATAATTAAATAACTTGGTAGTTTACAGAAGTTTTTCTAACTTTATTATGAGAATGAAACATTTTTTTTATTCCTTAATGCATTACACGTGTCACTTTAACTGTCCATTGCTTTTCATAGATTACTGCCTAAAAGTTTTTTTTTCATAATTAAAAAAATGACTTTCTTGTGCTCTCTGAATTGGAATTATCTTTCCATGCCCCTCTTCTCACTTGAGAAGAATGCAGAGCAAAATATTATTTGTTTTTCATTGGAGTTACGTGTTCTAATCTGTGAAAAAGGCTCTCCAGCTATGAATTCGTGATGAATTTTCACAGGATGAGAATCGGACCACCATAGAACGGATAGGACTACCTTCTCCTCTATTACGGCGTTGCCAAATTCAACAGCACAGCTCGTAAGCTTACGATCCTTATCCTCTAGCATTACAAGTTTCTTTTATATATCGATTTTACGCCGACGTACAGCAATAATTTGTCATCACAAATTCATCAATTTTTGGTGTCCTAATAAAAGGCTGGTGCCTTAGCATCCCCTGCCACACGCCCTTTAGGCGGCTTGCGGGGCAGTATGTAGATGTAAATGAATTTCTGGTGCACTATTCGTACGAGCGGTAACGTTATCACCTATTGTTCTAATAACTGAAAAATACGAAGTGAAACACTTGTACTTCATCATCGCGATGTCGAATTTTAAATATCCCAAGTAGAAATCGTGGCACAATATCAGTAAGAAAACTTACCAAGAATAACAGCGCATACAAAAATGACGATAAGCGGCTATATAAATGTTTACAGCATGCGCTCAGTGTATTTCCCGACGTCAGAGTTAGAACCTATGACGTCACGCTTTGCTTCGGCAGAGCTAGGGTGCCTTCGCGCAGTGGTCGGCTCAGGAAAATTTTCACGATTTCAAAGTCAATTTTATTGTTTCTTTTGATGATGAATGGAAAAACTTGAGGTATTTTTGGAATGTATCCATTTTACCTGTTCAATATAGTTTTTATAGCAATCGACGACCCATGCAAGTTCCCCATTTCATGCAAGTGCTCTAAGTTCAGAGTTCTTTTTTTTGCGGCAAAAGTCGTTAGTATAAAACACTGAACCAAATGATTGCTACTTGCCGGCGTACTGGTTAAAACACATGAACTCCTTCAGTGCGCCATTTATAACAACATAGACATAATATTATTGCAGGAAACTAAATTAACACCAGAAAAATCATTTTATTCACAACACTACAACACTTATAGACTGGACCGCTTAATACGAGGCGGACGAGAAGCAACTCTTATCCGTAAAAACATCCCACACTCCCTGTTAAACTCCACTGACCCAACAAAATTCGAAGCTCTTGGTATTTCGATAAACGCAAAATACGGTACGTTACACCTCCACACATTCTACCGAAAACCAAACTTACACTTCGCAGCGGACGATCTGGGACGCTTATTCTCCGCCCCAAGTGGCGTCTACTTCGGCGACTGGAACTGCAACCATCCTATGTGGAACAGTAATAAGATCAATAGATTTGGGGTTACCTTGCACTCGTATATTTAAAAAATATAAATTTCCAAGTCTTGGCTCTGCTCTCCCCTATTCACTATTTTCCGAGATCTTGCGGCGAAATTGATTTTGTCCTTGCACATAATCTCCCAATTTCATTTACACCTTCAGGTATTTATTCCTTCACTCCTGACCGCCTTCCCCTACAATTTCTACTTCCCCTTACTAACCAAATACTTGCCTCTTCAGTCATAATGTCACGGATTGGGACAAAGTTTCATTCATCTCAACCCTTTATAACCCAATGTTGCTTCTAAGCGACCTCAAAAATGTATAAATATTCACCTCTATTTAGGAGATATCTAAATTATATAATATTTTGTAGTGTAAACTTGAATTCCGAAATATTAACATGCCAGGATAATTATCATTATGTGTAAAATTTACAAGTTTTCAAAATTAAAAATCCTGAAATTTGTTTTCTCCCAGAAACAGCTATAGGTTAGAAAAGGTTAATGAGACCCTTTCCCAAATAAACCCCCTTGCAAACCCAACGCCTTCAGAGGTTGGAAAACAGGAAGATGAAATCGCTTCTGCCTTAAACATTGCCAAACGGCGAGCTTCACGCTCCTTTATTCCCAGAAACAAAGCAAATGACAAATTCCCTCAGTACTTAGTCGATCTAATCAAGCGCCGCAATATAGCTCGCCGAATATTGAAAAACTACCGAGCACCACAGGATAAAACCACGTACAACCGTCTGTCATGTGAAGTCAAAAATTAAATAGATAAATTCAGCCGTCGTAACTGGGAAAGACATATCCAAAAAAAGGTATTGAGCTATTTTTGGGCTTATTTTCGATATGTGAAAGCGATTTTATCAAAAGTTCTATTATAGCTTTTAACTGCAATTAATTTATCTTTAACCTTAAAATTATACTGTTTTAAGCTCTCCATGAATACCAAGTTATCACTAATCCCAATTACTTCTATATAGAGATTTTTTTAAAAATTGTTTGAATAAAAACAGCTCAAAAATGCTGAAATGATGAGATATCGTAAAAAAATGCCAAAATGAGATTCAGACGATCAAAATCAGTAAGATACTACCACCTTTCTTGCTAATTTAGCTAAAATTACGACGTTATTAATTTTGGCCAGCGTTTTTCGATTTGGGACCACTGTGTGACGTCACGACGGGGAGACACTAACATTAACAAACTCAACACCCTCTCGAAACTCATCAACATTTGGACACACACTTGGAAAATACAAATAAACGCCCCCAAAAGCACACACTTACTCTTTTCACAAAGACGCAAATTTGCACCACAGACATCACCTATCATAAACAAGAATAGAATACCAAGAGCGTCCACCCACAAATCCTTAGGAGTCCGGATAGCCAAGAAACTGTCCTAAAAACCTTATTTACGTTACTGTACCGGCACGCCAATTGCTTCATTATGCTCCCAAATCTCACCCCTCTCTCTCTCTCTCTCTCTCTCTCTCTCTCTCTCTCTCACAGCTGCAGAGTTAAAGTGTTTGCATCGACTATCCGAACTACCCTCCTGTACGGATGCGAGACATTTGCATTATCGAAAATTATAAGACATAAATTGGAAGTCTTCCCAATAAATCCCCAGTGAGAAATGGGTGGTGGAATCCACGTGGAACCCACGTGGAATCCACGTTGAGTGGTGGATATTTGGTGGTGGTGAATATTGAGTGGTTGGACCCACGTGGAATCCACATTGATTTCAAGTGGATTTGTGGTGATTAGCATAAAATGTTAAACAGAATTTCTAATTTGTGGAACTTAACTCTCTGGTAACATTGCGTCATTTATCATCCTGAAACCACGCTAGTTATGTGAAAATGTATCGCACATTCTATTTTTATATAATTCGTGGAAAGGCAGCCATGAGAGCACATGAAAAATCGTAGACACATATATAGAAGGTTTAGATATAGATTGGTTGAGGTTTTAATGGTTTTAGGACAGCACCAACTGCTGTTTTAATTTTTCCACCAAATTTCCACGTGGGTTCCACGTTGATTCCACGACCAAAAACACAAGGTATCCACGTTAATTCTCCGCGTGGGTTCCACGTGGATTCCACCACCCATTTCTCACTGGGTCCCTACGCCCACACCTCAACCTATCCAGATCAGTCAATATAGCTGATGTACTGTCCACACACAAGCTCCCCACAATAAACAATTTCATTACCAAATTAGCAAACAACTTCAAGTCCAGGCTCGGGCAACCCAAAACACGCTACTTACAGACATGTGGGATTACGATCCAACAATCCCCATCACATACAAACTGCCTAAGCAAATCAATCGTCAATGAGTCTATCCTATGTATTTCTTTCTTGTAGGTTTAGTCTTAATCACTAAAAGGTATTATACATGTCTCAGTTCAAGAAGAAATTACAAATGTTTATTTCCTAATGTTATGAGTTTAAAAAGATTATGATGATGAAAAAAAGAAGATAAAATATTTAAAAAAATAATATAAATCGCAAAAAAATTAAAAATACTTAAAACATTAAAAAAAGAGGAAATGACAATAAAAAATTATATCAAACCAAAAACTGTATGTATTTTATAATAAAAAATGTATATACATATTTGAATTGATGCGTGGTTTGCAATTTTTAAAGTGTGTTATCAGTGTTACGAAGAAGCTATGTGGGAAAACAAACTTTTATATTTTATTCATCAAACCCTTCATTTAATTGCGCAAATTATCACCGGAAACCACCGGTGCTATGTCGGTGGTTCATCCATTGCTTCTATTTCGGTGGTGTTGGATGATGTCTTCCCCAACTCTGACTGAACTCCAAGGTGATTCAAACACATTCCTATCATGGGCAGCCAATGATAAGCCCATGATTCCACATCTGCGATCGCTTTCCCTTTCATTGAGTCTGGCTCCCTGTGAACACGAAAATATTAAAATTAGAAATAAAATCGGAAAATTAGAATATATATCGAAACTTGGAGATTTAACGTGGTGGATGTAATCCATTTTCTCATCAGATCCGACTTACGCACAAGAACATCTCCATGTTTTTATATTATAGCCCTTCAAGACTGAATTATTGTCCTTTAATCCTGCCAATGCGCTTCTTTGTATCTTTTAGTACACGATTCTGCCACTGCATGTCACTTGTGTTTTGTTTTGCATTCGTAAAACAAGATGGATGTCACAACGGCAAGAAAGATGAGTGTGCGTTGTCATGTGTTTTCATTAATCGTTTAAAATTAAAATATATATTTATTTATATTATTTAAATTGAAAATTAAGTATGACAATAAATTATTCTTGGTGAGAATAATTACTTTGTATTATCGTAGTGCATAAAAAAAGTGTCTCGAAATCGCAAGGTGCACGCTTGTGAACCATGCTGTAAAATGCTTATTAATAAGCTGTGAAGAAGCAAGAATTAGGAAAGGAGTGCGACAAGGCTGTACATTGTCACCCGTAATTTTAAACGTTTACATTGAGAAAGCCATTAATGAAATCAAAGAAAAGGCATTGGGAGTGAATATTCATTGAGAAAAAATTAGCACGCTAAGATTTGCCGATGACATAGCCGTTATATATTATATATATTATATTATATCGTATTATATTATAGCAGAAACAGAGATGGATTTGAAAAATATTCTGGTTAATATGGGTAGGGTAATGGGTAGATATCAACTGAAAATAAGCACAAAGAAAACCAAGATCTTAGTATGCAGCAGAAGAGAAGAAGTCAAGACTAACATCAAAATAGGGAAGCAAAAACTGATAGAGGTGGATGAATTCTGTTATTTGGGAGGCAAGATAACTAGTGACGGGAGAAGTAAGAAAGAAATTATCAGCAGAATAGCCCAGGCGAAGAGAGCATTCCACCAAAAGAAAGACCTGCTTACAGCAGGAAACTTAAGTATGGAAGTAAAGAAACAATTTATAAGAACCTACATCTGGAGTATGCTCTTATACGGAAGTTAGGCATTGACAATGACCGCAGCGGAGAAAGCAAGGATAGAGGCCTTCGAAATGTGGTGCTACAGAAGAATGGTGAAAATCAAATGGATCGACAGAGTTAGTAACGAGGAAGTCCTAAGAAGAGTAGGAGAGAAGAGAAGCCTCATGAAAACCTAAATAAGAAGACGGAACTACCTTATAGGCCACATCCTGAGACATGATGGACTTATGAAGACAATCGTCGAAGGACAAGTGGAAGGCAAGAATGGAAAAGAAAGACTTCGGACAAAATATATGGAACAAGTGAAGAGAGGTGTGAAAGAGAAGAAATACGTAGGTGTGAAAAGATTAGCTGATTGGAGAATGGAGTGGAGAGCTGCGTCAAACCAATCCTAGGATTGTTGACCAATGATGATGATCATGAATAAGTATTTATTCCAAATTTAACTGTGTTGTCCTTTTTTCCTTCCACCATGATTATGAAAGGTGCTTGAAACATTAACAAAACTGCCCAGAGACTCATGGCTTAGGAGAGGATATTACTAATGAAAATCATTTCGTTATTCCGCAGCTTATTTCCCTAACAAAAATCGATATCCCTTTAACATGCAGACGACATTATAGACGTTAACATATGACAACCATGAAAAATCAATGTTAATCCAATTTTTGTCGCATGGATATCCAACAAATATCCAAGGACTTTCCAAAGAATCTTGCAGTGATGTCCAACAGTGGACGTGGACGTTCATATTACAGCATGTCATGGATATCTTCACAAAATCATTATGAGTGGGTAATAGGTGTGCCTATTATGTTTTTGGTAATCATCACAGAAAGACGCATAACATTTGTGCTCTTCAATGCTACACTGAACATATGCTAGTTATTGACAAAGTTTGGAATCATTGTTTTTAATATAACGGTTGTTACAACTTTGATATCTATGTTACGTTAATTTTACAGCTATTCGTGAATTTTACAAAAAGGATATCATCTTAACGTTATCGAAATATCCATCGTATAATAAAGAAGACTTTTGTGTGTATTAACCGTACTTAGATATGTGATGATATCGTCTGGTCTTTGGGGTAAAAAGTAGATTCGGTGTTGGCCATTATCAAGCACATTGATATCAAAGCGTGCTGGAGGAATATGAATATTTCTTCATCATCAGCACGAGTCCTGTTGAAGATGGTGCACTAATGCAACTTCGAAGTAGATGTACAGTTCAAGTTGGTATTAACGATCTCGTCCGTAACGTCAACACGGATTCGACGTAATTCGTGCCTCAGTCCCGCCAAACTTAAAGTAATAAGACCTCGGATTTCTCGTTCATTGAGTGAAACATCTCGTGTATAAGGTCAACAAAATCCGTCTCCAAGCAACAAAAGACTCTACAAAAGAAAATCAACGATTTACTTCTGCAGTAGGACTTCATTGAAACCTGCTTGCTAGTTTTTTATGTCACTAACACACTGTATTGTGCCTAAACTTAAATATATTACTGTATCCATTGCAAAAAGCATTAATTTCGACTATTCCTTTGCAAAAATATATGTAGCACGACATCATTACTCAAATATTTGGATGCATTTACACCAATGATCCCATTGGTGTGGATGTTTCATAAAAATGGTAAGTATTTATGTCTCCCATTTATTATTGGACAATTAGTTAAATAAAACCTTCAAAAGTGTCAGTTGGACATAGCAGTAATAACAGAGTTGTCAAAAATTAGATTTCCAAAACCCCTTATGCAACGCCAACAAAATCCGACTCTAAACAACCAAGTAACCTTCGTAAACATTGGGTGACGATCGTGACACATTACGACTTTTAAGCTTTATTTCGATAACATATTTTACATTAAGTTAAAATTTTACATGAAAAAAATAGTTCTATTTACGCCAATAATGTCATTGGAGTTCGTATTTCCTGATAAATCGTAACACTATCACTTCCTTGCAATTTCTTGCATTTTTTTGAACACCATGTTTACATTAGCTCTTTCTCAGAAGGGTTTCGCAGGTTTTCCCCCCTTTTGTTAGGGCGTTTTCCTACAGGGGATATCTTCGAATTACGTCGAAGGTCAAAATGCTAGGGTTTTTTCCACTCTTGCTCACATCTATTTGCACTTTGTAAATGGTAACTTTGATATTCTATAATTTTTTTGAAACCAGTGGTTTAAAAAATGCTATTGACGCTGTTGCATTAAAAAAAGCCATTGCTCGCCCGTTTGTAGAAGTGGAAATCATCTTGAAGCACAGAACTATAGGCCCATACTTATTTGAATATGTGTAACTAAAATATTATGAAAATACGTGGCAGATATGCTGTTAAATATTTGAGCAAAGAAAGAGTAATATATGAACATCAATGAGGTTTTCAAATGAAGAAAGTTAAAAAAGGGTGCCTTAGAAAATTTTCAGAAATTATTCGAAATAATTTAGGCAGAGGAAAGAATGTTATAATAAGATATGAACGAGTCTATCCACTGACCGTTGGTCTCGCCTACCTCACCACAGACCGACGGTCAGTTTAAAATTCCCAACCCTCCTTTCCACCCCACCTTCCACCCCCGACTTCTCAAATGTTTGCGAGTGTGCAATTTGTGTGTATATATATATATATATATATATATATATATATATATATATATATATATATATATATAATACGAATGTTTAAAAACACAGTCACTAAAAATAGACACAAAAAAAATAAAAAAAGGAAAAACTCACACGAAAAATAAAACTGAGAGACTTTCGCGGTTGTAGCCGCTTCATCAGTCAAGGAGAGAATGAGGGGGGAAGGAGTGTGTTGGAAAAAGGAGTGTGTTGGAAAAAGGAGTGTGTTGGAAAAAGGGGAAAAGGTGATGGGAAGAGGGGAGGGGTGTATTGGGGCGGGGCTAACTTAGCAAGATACATTCAGACCAGGGAGTTTATTGGCTTGTAGACGCCAGATGCATGCCAATTCGAGGGTGTGGAGATTGAGGGGCGAGTCAGTGGGTGACAGGGAGGCAATGATAGAAACTTTGAAACATAGATTAAAGATGGAATCATGCGATAAACAATGTGTGGGGACCGGGAGAGATGCATGTGGGGATGACGGACAGCAGGAAGCGCGGTGATTATTTATTCTAAGGTTGAGGGGGGTGGTGCATTGGCCTATATAAAAAGCGGGGCAGAAGTTGCATTGAAGGAGGTATATGATGTTGGTGGAGGTACAGGTGGTGGAAGGAGATATCGGGAGGAATTTAAGTTTGGAGAGGAAAGAGGCTGGGGGTGGAGAGAAAATTTTACAAGTTTTACATCTAGGACGGTTGCACGGCGAGGGTGGGGTAGTGGGGACTGAATTCAATTTTTGAAGGGGGCGGGTGGCTTTGAAGATGGTGCTGAGGTTAGGTGGTCTCTTATACGTGATCCGTGGAAGAGAGGGGAAAATTTGTGAGGTGGATTTGTGGTTGGAGAGAATGGGGTACAAGTCCTTCAGGATGTCCTGTAAGGCATGAGCACCGGGGAAGTAAGTGGTGAGAAGAGATGGAGAGCAATTCTTTTCGGCACGGGGTTTATTGGACCTGTAGGGTTTTTTTCTAATTTTGTTGATTAACAGTTTATCGGGATACCCGCGGCGTAGAAGAGAAGTGTGTAGATTGGAAAGGAACTTCTCAAGGTCTTCGGGGTTGTTGCAGATTTTGTGACCACGGACGGAGAGAGAAAAAGGGATTGAACGTTTGGTATGTGGTGGGTGGCAACTGTCATAGTGGAGGTATTGCTGTCTGTTGGTGGCTTTGATGTGGACAGATGTCTTGAATTTGTTATTTTCGGAAAGAAGAATGTCCACATCTAGGAAAGTGATGTTGGTGTTAGAGATGGAAGAAGTGAAAGAAACTGAGGCGGAAGAGTTAAGTGAAGAGACAAAGGTGTTAAGGGAATTGATGTCATGCGGCCAGAGAATAAATATGTCGTCAATGTATCTGAGCCAAAGGAGAGGTTTTAGAGGGTAATTTGATAGGAAATTTTCTTCGAACAGGCCGAGGAAGAGATTTGCATAGGAAGGGCTAAACCTACTTCCCATAGCACAGCCGGAGATTTGCAGATAGTGGTTGTTATTAAAAGAGAAGGCATTGTGGGTGAGAATGAAATGGGAAAGATCAAGAAGAAATTCAGTGCTAGGGTTTTGAGGAGTGGGTCGTAATGAAAGATAGTGGCGGAGAGCAGCGAGTCCCTCAGAATGAGGGATTGAAGTGTAAAGTGAGGTTACATCAATAGTGGCCATGATAATGGGCTGATTGGGGGGGAGGGAAATGGAATTGAGTTTAGAAAGGAAGTCATGAGAATCTTTGATGTATGAAGGAAGGGACTGAACGAAGGGTTGGAGAAAGAAATCAACAAAGGCCGAGATGCGTTCCGTAGGAGAGTTTCGAGAGGAAACTATGGGACGGCCTGGGCTATTAGCTTTATGAATTTTTGGAAGGATGTAGAAAGATGGCGAAGTGGGGTGAGCTGGTAAGAGAAGGGAAATGTCAGATGGGCTTAAACCTTCGGGGGGACCTTTTGTTTTTAGAAGTTCGTTCAATTCTCCGGTGAACTCAGAGTTGGGATCTGATGAGAGAGGGGAGTAGGAGGAGGAATCTCCTAATAATCTATTGCTCTATCATTCACCCTTGTTCTTCATCATTGTTACCTGTCTTAACTAACTCGTTTATAAAACTAACTTCCTCTTACGCAATATTTGTATCATTATTATCGATTTCTGTAATTTCATAGCGTTTTTATTAAGCCGATAAAGCCGCTAGAGTAGTATGGCTGGCCGATCTTCCGTCACCAAGATCAAGAGTAAGGCGAAAAGCGACCTTCTTGAGGCACGCGTCACCGAACTCGAGAAATTGGTGGCAGAAATACACGCCCGGGTAACGGGTTTTGTGGAAATCCCACGGTCCGGGGATCGTAGCGTCCCCTCTACGGGTCCTCGCAATTCCAAGGTGGAGTCTCGAGCAAGCTCGGGGGCGGTAGCCTGCGCGGAGACCTTGGAGAGGACGGTGCAGTCTTCGGGTCGGGGGATTACTCATAACCTGAGGCCCGAGTGGGTGGCTGTACCCCAAGGGCGGGGGGCGGTGGCACGGCCAAATCGGGGAGTGGGGGAAGCGAAGGCTAACCCCATCCCTGTTCACAACAGCTTCGAGGTCTTGTCGGAGGACAATTCCGGGGAGCTAATTGGCGAGGTCGTGAAGGAACCCCCTGTCGCGAGGGATGCAGCTTCGAGAGGCAGCCGGGGAGGGAGGGCGGGGATTGTTCTGTTAGGGTGTTCCAACGTCCGGCGGATTTTCCCCCAGTTGGAGAAGAGGGCAAGGAGAGACGGAGCGGACCAACGGGTCTCTTCCTGGTGTATCCCAGGAGGTCTTGTATCCCACACTACGGCGGCGGTAAAAGCAGCGGTGAAGGACACGGGCTGTTCTAGACTGCGGGTGGTGGCCCATGTCGGCACTGATGATGCCTCCGAACGCAGAGCTGATGAGATCTTAAATTCCTTCAGGGATCTAAGCTCGGAAGTGGAACGCGTTCGGAGGGGCACTGGTGTTGATATGCGACTGTCCATCTGTAGCATAGTTCCACGGACGGACTGCGGCCCTCGAGTTTGGGACAGGATTTCCTGGATCAACAAGAGGCTGTGGGAACTCTGTGTGAGCATTGGGGCATAGTTCGTGGATCTTCGGCCGGTGCTTAGATCGTGCCGGGCTCCCCTCAATTCGTCTGGGGTGCATTATTCCAAAGAGGCGTCGGAACGGGTGGCTCGTAGGATTTTTGAGCACTGTAGGTATTTTTTAGACTAGAGGGTAGGTCATCTAGCGGGGTTATCAAAGATTTAATTGAACGTAGCCTCCGAGGAAATCCGCAATGCGAAATATACAAGAAAGTAAGCTTAGAAGCATTAACGCCGGACAATAGCGTCATTATTCCCAAAACGCGTGCTCCAGAGAAAGAAAAAATATCAAATATTATTAGTACTGCCAATAAAATTCTCCCGCTGAGTATACAAAAGCCTAGAAAAGAACCAACCGAAACTCTAACTACAATATATGACATTAACCTTGTTGTAGTTAATTGCCGTAGCGTAAAAAACAAGCGCGCCGAAATCGAGCATATTTTTCAGGACGCAGACGTGGTCATGCGGACAGAGAGCTGGCTTACGGAAGATATAAGCGACAGCGAAGTTTTTCCTCCAGAATATAAAATTTACAGATGCGATCGACGCAATAGAACAGGTGGCGGAGTTTTTATTGCAGTTAAATCCCATTTACAAAGCGCCGCCCACGAAATAATTGACAACGAAATTGAAAGCGTATGGTGTACAATTAAACAACGAAACAAAAGGAGTATTCATGTTTGCTCTTTTTATAGACCGCCGAACTCCGAAGTCGATATTATGTACCTTCTAGAAAATCAAATATCCGCATTTACTCAGAGAGACAGTAAAGGTGTAATAGTAATCGGGGGAGATTTTAATCTTCCATCCATAAACTGGGATACTTACACTGTAAAACCGAATTCAAGGAATAAAGAAATCGGCGAGGTATTACTCAACATACTTGCAAATCACTCTCTCGCCCAAGTAGTTGACAAACCTACGAGAGGAAACAAGCTATTAGACCTTTTAGCAGTAAGCGATCCTAAGTTGATAAAACAAGTCGATATTATTGACGGTATAAGCGACCACAGAGTAATCTTTGCAACGTTAAAAGTTGATGTGGTGTCAGCCGTAAAACCAAAACGCAATATTTACCTATTCGATAAATGTAACTTCACTAAATTTGGCGAGATGCTTAATGACTCCTACAAAAAATTCGTTGTTACATCAAAGGACCAAAGCACAGATGTAATATGGACACGTTTCTTAGAAATTCTGCGCCAAGGAATCAACGAACATATTCCGCAAAAACTGAAATGTGATAATAAGGAACCTCGCTGGTACAACAACGATGTCAGAAGAGAACTTAGGAAACAGAGAAAACTATACAACTTGTACAGAAAGTCCATCACGTCTCGTAATACATCGAAGGAACTTGAAGCTAAAGAAAGTTACGCTGCTCAACGCTCAATAACCAAGAAATCAATGCGAACTGCAATGCGAAAGTTTAAGAAAAAAGTACTTGGTGAATTACTCGAAGAAAATCCGAAATCCTTTTGGTCGTACGCGAAAGAGCTTCAGAGAAAACATTCAACCGTAGATTCGTTATTTGATAAAGATGGTAAACTTGTCACCGAAAATATTGACAAAGCTAACACTTTAAATGCCCACTTCGAAAGTGTATACACTACTGGCGATACTCAATTCAATTTAGACATCCCATATACTGAGGATTTGATGGAAGAAATATCTATAAAACGTGATGGGATAACTAAACAACTACAATCGATTAAGAATAGTAAATCTCCGGGTCCGGAGGGAATACCCGCGCGTGTCCTCAAAGAGTTAGCTCCACAGATCGCGCCTTACTTAGAGATCATATTCAAGAAGTCACTCTCCGAAGGGAAGTTACCGCCCGACTGGAAAATTGCAAGTGTTACACCCATTTTCAAAAAGGGAAACAGAAATGACCCAGGCAACTACCGTCCAATTTCCCTAACATCAATTATAGGCAAGATACTTGAACATATCGTTGTTAGTTATATCATGACTTTCTTGGACAGACGTAACTTCCTCCATGACTGTCAGTACGGATTCCGAAAAAATAGATCCTGCGAAACACAGCTCGCGCTCTTTCTTCACGACGTTATAAAATCTGGTGAATCGAAAAGACAAGTTGACGCACTATTTCTAGATTTTAAGAAAGCTTTCGACACTGTACCTCACAACAAACTTTTATACAAATTACAGTCATGCGGATTAAACGAAACAGTTGTAAACTGGATACGCGACTTCCTCAGAGATCGTAAACAAAAAGTAGTTCTTGACGGAATTAGCTCTGATGTTGTAAAAGTTACATCAGGTGTTCCACAAGGAAGCGTAATCGGCCCCCTGTTGTTCATTATATACATTAACGATCTGTGCTCCCGCATTAGCAGTAAAATACGTTTATTTGCTGACGACGCTGTCATCTATCGCGAAATTAGTGATCACTCTGACTATGGAAATCTATCATCGGACTTAAACAACGTTCATTTGTGGAGTCAAGAGTGGGGACTCGAACTTAATCTGAGCAAATGCATGGCGGTACATTTTTTGCGGAATTCGTGCAACACTAACAATGTTTATGCAGTGGATGGCATTAACATAAAGGCAACAGACGAAGTGAAGTACCTGGGAGTTACGATAACCTCGAACCTCACGTGGGGAACTCATATAAAGAATATTTGCGGTATAGCCCTGAAGAAATTAGGATTCGTCAAGCGTATTGTGGGAAGATTTTCGGATGAGAAAGTAAAAGAAAGGTGCTATTTCGCTCTCGTCCGACCGCACCTTGAATATGCAGCGAGTGTATGGGATCCAGTGCAGAAAGACTTAATCCGCGAGCTGAATAAGATACAAAGGAAGGCTGCGCGTTTCGTCAAAAACCGCTACGGGCGTACAGACAGTGTTACCCAGATGTTAAGCGAATTAGGCTGGGAGCCGTTGGAGACTCGGAGGCTGCGCGCTAGGCTTAGATTGCTTGAACAATTAAGAATGGATATATTTAAGAGCGACACAGAGAACATAATCTTAGAGCCACACTATATTTCCAGGTCCGACAGAAGCGATACATTAAGAGAGATTTTTAGCCGAACGGATAGATATAAGAATTCGTTTTTCCCCCGAACAGTAAAGGACTTTAATAAACGCTTGTCCCAACCTCGTTAGAGCACTTCTTTTTTTTTTTTTTATAGCTGTAAACGGCTGGTGTCCTAACACGCCCTGCCACACGCCTTTTAGGCGGCTTGCGGGGTATTATGTAGATGTAGATAACACTGTGTTGCATAAAAAGTTAAACAATATTGAAGTAAGAGGGTTACTGTTTGATTGGTTTAAGGATCAATTATACAATTGAAAATTAGTAGTGATAGTTCAAAATTTTGCCTGTGACATTATCAGCATAAAATTGGGTGTGCCCCAAGGGTTGATTCCGGGGCCAATTTTTTATTTGTTTAATTCTAATTTTATTATTAGTAAGAGGAGGTTATAGTGTTGATGCTTACGAGCAGTGGAGGTCCTGAATATCGATGACCGCTGGCACTACAAGCCTGTGTCCATTGTATCTCTCCAGAGCAGACGTTGGTCTCATTTCCTTGGAGGCGTACCGCTGGAGCTTGAAGACCTCGCAGTCGCAAACGAAAGGGTTGTGTCCCAGAAGTAATTTGACGCGGGAAAACTCGCTGTCAATGTCGCAGCCGGGGATCACTACTCCAATCTGGGGAAAGAGAAAATGAGACAATTTTTACTATAATTTCTTCATATCTGAAAGTCTATTTTCCGTAGAAAATCGGCGTTTGCCTAAATGTTCAACGAGCGAAAGAACGGAAAAATATCAATTCGCGTAAAAATTGTAATCGTACACATAGGTAAACCTAAACCATTTATAAAACCGATGGTACGTAAATAATAATGCAATAATTTCCAGAAATAGTTTATCTAAAAGGATATATTTTGCATGCATGCAGAGTATGGATGTTATAAACTCGGAATAGATGAACTCGTATGGGTATCTCTGTAAGACCGTATACTGAAAAATAGATTAAACGTATTAGATATATTCAATAACAGTGCATTTTTTGACGTAGTTAGCCGTATCTTACGAGCACCAACATACTACAGTAGATCAGATGATGCAAAGAAAATAAGACGGTTAAACTGTATAACACTGACATAGACTGATTAAAAAGTATTTTTTCCACGATTAATTAGAGATTATAACTGCAGCGATAGCACTTAAAAAAGGGTTAGATTATTGTAGTGTTAAAGATTAGTTCAAATTACCGTATGTGAGATAGAACCACATTAAACATGATTTGTATCTGTACGAGTGTAGAACAAACGTCGTGTGAATGCATACTCCAGCAAAAAGGTTTGCACCGAGAGGATTAAAAGTTAAGTAAATAATTCTTGTATCTAAGTCTTCCCTTTGAGCGTATCAAAATGTTCGGCTACTTAGCAGGATGTCCAACCATAGTGGTTGTTTGAAGTGACTCCACAAACGCTGATGAGATAACCACTCCAAGGACGCTTCCGATACAGTCAGAAGTAGCACTACGGAGTTTGGAAGAACGGCGTGCTAACTCTGCGTATGTTTCTCTCCATTCAAGTTAATTTTCTCATCTAAGTATGGATTTCATGAAAGAACGTAACTTTGTAAGCGCTTAGCGTAAATGTAAGGAAAGGAACAGTAAGATTTTAACTCGGAGGTCAGGTTTAACACCTTTTTATTCGCGCGTAGCAAAGGTACATTGTTCCCTATGACACTAGACGCGAGACTCCCCAGGTGCCCTTACCGTCCAAGCCACCCACCGCTTTTCCGCATCGTCTGTTGACCCACTCGTCGTCTTCCTGTTGGCCGTAAAATGGCCGGGCGTTTTACATCAACTGCACCTTCGAACGATGACCACGTCCCACGCCTAGATGTTCCTACGTGCTAATCAGCGTAGACTATTAAAGCCACGCCTGAACACGGAGACCGGTCCCGCGCCTAAAGTTTGCAAGGTATAAGGGGTGTTAGATAATAGCTGAACCGGTCTTCGTATCCTCATCCATGGATACTCCGAAAGGGAAGCCGATAATAGTCGATAAAGGCAAGCGGGGACTGTTGAACTTTTTATTGCTCCCATATTATGGATCGATTGGTTAAATAAACCTTTCATAGTGTCAATCTGACATAAAGTCAATAACTGTGAGGCTTGTTATAACGTTAATACTCGTGACGTTAATTGTGTGGTCTTAATGACGTTATTAACAATTTATTCTGCTTTGGTCTGAATTCCAATCGAATTTTCTGCTAGTGTAACCACATTTCCTTCTGGCGGCGAGTTCTCGAAGAAGGGAATTTTCCCAGAATGCTTCCTGAAAGTTCTCCATGGGAACTGAATGGGTAGAATACCATAAAAATAATGAGAACGCAACATTTTGCAATTACCTTATCGTCTGGTAGTTGCAGAGAAGAGATGGAATTGTGCCTGAGGTCGATCGTCAGATTTTTCGATCCTGGAAATCGATTTCTGAATAGGTCATCCAGGAACCGAGGCTGCGAATATTTCTTTTTATAATTCGTCCGAAACAATGCGAGGTCCATGTTGTCCCGGGCTCTGGTGAAAAGAAGATCTCCGTGCCAGAGTCGTTTGATTTTGTTGTGGCTCAGGTCGACGTAACGCAGGTTTGGAAGATAGTGCTTAAACTCCATGGGTATGAAGGCAATTCGATTGTGGGAAAGTATGATGACCTGCAATTAAATTAGAGGGATATCCTCAAGTCGGCCTCTAAATGTATTGTCACCCACCCAGCATTCAAACGAGTTTAGAAAAGTCGCCACTCGCCTCTCTTACGGACAAATTTATCCGAGTGTCACGGGAATTTCGTATAAGGGGTCTAACAGATATTTACGTATGAAATAATGTGATCTATCAAATTCATAACTTTTACATACTGCTCCTTGCATTTACAAACTTAACAATGCAAAATGTTGAGAAAAAGTTAATCGCATTGCTTTCAACCACACTTCGATCATTTTCGCAAACCGAATAAAAACGCGACCGAAGTGGCAACAGAGATTACCCGTCTATGGAATGGAATAGGACATCCTCTATGGATCTCCTTGGATATATTTATTTCGCTAAACATCTCCCGTTCGTTGACTGAGAGATGATAGTTGACAACGTGGATTGAACGCAATGCTGGAAATATTGAAGGAAATTAGAAATCTATACAATGTCAAGAGAACTATCCAGAGCTTACATAAAACCCAAGTTCCGTTGACTAAATCAGGAATCGGCTGTAGAGAAGCAAGAACTATGAAAGGGGTGAGACAAGGCTTATCTTCGGCCCCCCTAATTTTCAATGTTTACAACCAAAACGTCATTGATTATATAGGGTACATTCCATTTAGGCGATTCTCGTGTCACCTTGTGTTAACTCTGGTCATCTCCTAGTCAGCCACGAATGGAAAGCACCGTATGCGCAGTAGTTGATGCGCGTAGAACTTGGTAGAACACGAGTTTAGAACACCGGGAAAGTTATCCAAAGAGAACGAAGTGAGTGATTCAGAATGAAGATCTGGAATGTTTTTTGCTTATATTATCGACCAATGTTGGATTCTGATCATTGGCCATTTGGATTGTTCTCTTGACCGTTTAAAGTAAAACTTGCGCTGAAAATTGTCTTTTATTTTAGATGAACGAAGAGCAGTTTGTAGCCTATGTAATGGAAGAAATACTTAGTAGCAGTAGCAGTGATGATTCCGAATCGAGTGTAGAAAGCGGAACCCAGAGTGAAAGCCAGGAACCTTGGGACGATATTATCTTAGAAGAAGAGCTTCTTTTTCCTGTGATGAATTTAATAATGAACGGACAGAGACTACAAAGAAAAGAGAATCATCTCACAACTATATTATAACTACTGCAAATTTTAAAAACATGCATTATTATCTCTGTATATAACCTATTTATTTAAAACGTACTTGCCGTCATACTTACAACATATCGCACACTTGCCAATAACTTATTTAAAAAATGTTTCAACTCCAGTTCAAAAACTGATCTCTTATAAAAATAGTGTTATCTCAAATGCAGGTGAAAGGCGCCAAAACAACTATGCATGCGCAATTCGTCTGTCCGCTATCTCAAAATCAGCTTTTCGTCAGAGTCAGTGTGAGTCCGCCTGTGTCGGCAACTCCAAAGAATGGAATGCAGAAAACAGGACTTGTGTCGACGCATGTCAACTTGCGTCGACGAATGAAAAGCACTCATTATAGAACAGCCCTCGGGAGCGAATATCAAAGTAGGAAAAAATAACATGCTAAGATTTGCCGATGACATTACCGTCATAGCAGAGAAAAAAGGATTTGAATGTATTCTGGTTAATATATATGAATATATTCTGGTATATAATATATGAGTACGGTTATGGGTAAAAATGAGCTGAAAATAAGCTCATATATAAACCAATACGCAGCAGAAGACAAGAATTCAAGACTAACATTGAATAGGGAAACAAACAATGGTAGAGGTGGATGAATTCTGTTATTTGTGAAGCGGGATCACTAGTGAATGGAGAAGCAAGAAAGAAATTAACGGCAGAAACCCCAAATCGAAGGGAGCATTCCGAGAAAAGAGAGACCTGTTTACAACGGGAGACTTGAATACGGAAGTAAATAAACAAATTATAAGAACCTGTTGGAAAATATGAATACATAAATTTGGTAATGTATATATTACATATTATGTATTTGTGATACTGAGTGTATCGATACTATCGATTGTTAATTGTCGGAATAGTTTGGTTGGTAACCAGAATAAATAAGTTGGTGTTCTCGAAGGTTGACTGTTTCTCTTTTCCGCTTGTGTCACGTCGATGAACGCAAAGTCACGCAGTCTATATAAAAAATCATTCAACAGGTTATGGGCCCAGCTACGTGTGGCAACATTTTATAGAAATTTACGTGACTAGTGAAGTGCGAACTTAAGGAAAAGTGATCGCGAGTATTCCGTCATGGCAGAAGCGGAGAGTTTGACGAGGAGTATTTCCAAGTTCGATGGCACCAATTTCCAGCTGTGGAAATTTCAAATTAAGACTGTATTCCTTGCTGGAGGAATACTAGATGTGGTGCTGGGAACAAGTCAACAGCCAGCAAATCTTCAAGATACTGCAGGGAAACAGTGGGTGAAGGACAATGCAAAAGCAATGTGCATTATAGCATCCTCAGTTGAGTATTCACAGCTAGAGTACTTACTTACGTGCACATCGGCGTCTGAAATGTGGGAAAAGCTATGTCTCGTGCATGAGCAAAAGTCGGAAGCCAATAAGCTTCTTCTCATGAAGCGGTTTCACGAATATACAATGGGGCCGAGTGATTCTGTCGTAAAGCATATTGCGAAGTTACAAAATATTGTGGCCCAACTAAAAGACGTCGGAGAGCAGATATCGGATCTTGCTCTTATGGCAAAGATTCTGGGGAGCCTTCCCGCTAAGTTTCATCCACTAATTACGGCGTGGGATAACGTCGCAGCAGCTGACCAGACCGTAAAGAGACTTCAGGAGAGGCTGATCGCCGAGGAAGCAAGAATTACGGAGATAGAGGAGTCGGCGAGTGCGTTTGCAGCCATGTCGATAGATAGAGATGAAAAAAGGGCAGTAGGAAAACAAGTTGGAAGTAAGCGGAAAGCCAAAATTGTTTGCTTTATATGTGGAAAACCTGGCCACATTGCCCGAAATTGCAGGAAGAATAAAAAGACGGAGAAGAAGAAGAAGGAAGAAACAGGATCTGGGAATTCTGTGAGTGCTTTTGTTGCTTTCAGTAAAGATTCTACTCATGAACACAGCAAACCTGTAAATGAGGCAAAAGATGTGAAAGATTTTATCTCACGTAGTGAAGTAAGAGATACCTGGCTCATGGACAGCGGTGCGTCTAGGCATATTTGCTACAGACGTGAGTGGTTTAATGATTTAGTTGAATGCGGAGATATCTCAGTTACTTTAGGAGATAACACGAAGTGCACAGCTGTAGGAGTTGGAACTGTTGTAATCCGCAAGTACGCGAACAAAAAGTGGGAGCTTGGGAGAATTGAAAATGTTTTGTACGTGCCTCAACTTCGGAAAAATCTTTTCTCAGTCGGCGTATGTACTTCAAGAGGTTTTGAGGTTAGGTTTGCAGGAAATAACGTGATGGTGTGTCAAGATGGCAAGGTGCTAGCTACAGGTGTGAAACAGGAGAACGAAATATATAGAATGTTATTTGTTGTAGTCACTGATTGTCAGGCCAATCTCGCGTCAAGAGATAGCTTCAAAGTGTGGCATGAACGTCTGGGACATCTGAATGCTGGAGCGATGATTCAATTATCCAGGTTAGGCATTATCGAGGGGCTGAACCAAGCAGGAGGTGAAAAATTCGTTTGCGAGGCTTGTCAGCTGGGGAAATCTCATCGTAACACATACAAGAGTGTACCTGGAGACAGGAAATGTCAGCCTTCTGACATAATACATGCTGACGTATGTGGTCCCATGCACGTTGAATCCCTTGGTGGAGCAAAGTATTTTCTTTTGATAAAGGACGAAGCCTCAGAGTTCAAGTCCGTATATTTCTTGAAACACAAGTCTGATGTTTTCGAATGTTTTAGAGAGTTCAATACTCTTGTGAGAAATCAACGAGGTCGATTCATTCGAGTATTAAGAGTTGATCGTGGCACTGAATTCCTGAATGAAAATATGAAGACTTACTTAGTGGGTCATGGAATTGTACTGGAAACCTCTGCGCCATTTACTCCTCAGCAAAATGGTCGTATAGAACGAGACAACCGCACAATTATGGAGAGTGCGAGGTCAATGTTGATCGCAAGAAATCTTCCACATTACCTATGGGCTGAGGCAGTAAATACAGCCGTTAATTTGAGAAATCGTACCACAATAAACAAGGATGGTATCACACCATATGAAGCTTGGACTGGAAAGAAGCCCGAACTATCTCATCTGAGAATTTTTGGAGTAGATACTTATGTTCATATTCCAAACATGTTTAGAAAGAAGCTGGACCAAAAGGCGAAGAAAATGGTAATGGTTGGTTACCAAAGTCAAACAAAGAACTACCGTCTCTATGATGCAGAAAGAAGAAGGATCGTAGAGTCGAAAGATGTCAAGTTCAATGAAGCAGATGAGAAAGTGCAGATTAGTAAGCAAGAATTCCACTTTCAACTGCTTGGAGAAGAAGGAAATGAAGAAATTGATGGGGAAACAGGCCAAGATTATCCAAAAGTATGTAGTCAAGAAACTCAGCTATTACAAGGAGAAGAAGTAGCTCAACGTTGTTTAAGAGATAAAGAACAATTAAGAAAACCTCAGCGATATGGTATTGATGTAAGTTTCGCTGAGTGTGCTGAGCCGATCAATTATAGGGAAGCTGTTACGGGGCCTGAGAAGGAGAAGTGGAAGAAAGCTATAGAAGAAGAACTATCAGCTCACCGGGTTAATGGCACTTGGACTATTGTTTCGAGAAATGGCAAGGAAGTGATAGACTCGAAATGGGTATTTAAAATTCAAGACTCTGAAAGTGGCACACGCTACAAGGCTAGGTTGTGTGCAAGAGGGTTTAGTCAACGACCAGGGCTTGATTATGAAGAGACATTCTCACCAGTTGTGAGGTATGACTCTTTGAGAACTCTCTTGGCAGTTGTAGCTGAAGAAGACTTGGAGATGGTTCACTTTGATGTTAAAACCGCTTTCCTGTATGGGGAATTGAAGGAAGAGGTATATATGTCAATCCCAGAAGGCATTGAGGTAAAATGTAATGGTTATTGTGAGCTTGTATGTAAGTTGAATAAGTCATTATATGGTTTGAAACAATCTCCAAGAACCTGGAACCAAACATTTGTTAAATTCCTCAGTAAATTTCATTTTGTTGCCAGTGATGCTGACAAATGTGTATTCACTCAAATTAAGAGTCCTAATAGAATGATTTTAGCTTTATTTGTAGATGATGGTCTACTGATTGGGAGCAATATGGAGATGATTCATGGTGTTCTGGAAGCTCTTGGTAAAGAGTATGAAATAAAAGTTTCAGAGGTTCGGAACTTTTGTGGCATGGAAATTATGAGAGATCGAGCCGCAGGTACTATTCATGTTCATCAGACAACTTATGCCGGAAAAATCCTCAGGCAATTTCAGCTATTTGATTCTACTCCGGTGGATGTTCCTGCTGTTCCCAGTGTAAAGCTGAGTGAAGCAACCGATAATAGTGGTATTACAAAATTTCCATATCGCCAAGCTGTAGGTTCACTTTTGTTTCTAGCTGTTGTTAGTAGACCTGATATTTCTTTTTCTGTTAATTGTGTGAGTAGGTACTTGAATAATTATGATGAAAGCCATGTTAATGCTGTAAAAAAAATTTTCAAATATGTCAAAGGTACAGTTAATTATGGTATATTGTACAGTAGAGGTAGTTCAAGTGAAGATTTGATATGCTTTAGTGACTCAGATTTTGCAGGAGATCCTGATACTCGTAGGTCAATGACTGGATTTGTGTGTTTGCTGTCAAGTGGTCCAATCACTTGGGTCTCTCAACGTCAGAAAATGGTGACACTCAGTACCACTGAAGCTGAATATGTATCTGCATGTATGGCTGCCAAGGATGTAGTATGGTTGAAGAAACTGTTATATGATATTGGTTTTAATTGTGTGAGTTCAACCCCACTTTATGTGGACAACCAAAGTGCTATAAGGCTTGTCAAAAATCCCGAGTTCCACAAGCGGACTAAGCATATTGATATTAGATACCATTTCATTCGTGAGCAGTATGAAAGGAAAATTGTTAATGTTGAATATGTTCAAAGTAACGATCAGTTAGCAGATATTTTTACAAAACCTTTGTGTAAGGATAAGTTTGTTAGATTTAGAACATTATTGAATATTGTGTCTTCTATTTCAAAGTAACAGTGAGTTATGTATTTTCTTTGTGTTCTTACTGTTTTTTAAGGAAGAGTTATCACAAATAGTGGGAGTGTTGGAAAATATGAATACATAAATTTGGTAATGTATATATTACATATTATGTATTTGTGATACTGAGTGTATCGATACTATCGATTGTTAATTGTCGGAATAGTTTGGTTGGTAACCAGAATAAATAAGTTGGTGTTCTCGAAGGTTGACTGTTTCTCTTTTCCGCTTGTGTCACGTCGATGAACGCAAAGTCAGGCAGTCTATATAAAAAATCATTCAACAGAACCATCATTTGGAGTATGCTCAAGTACGTAAGGGAAGCATGGAGAATGACAGCAGCGGAGCAAGCAAGGACTGACGCCTTCGAAATGCGCTGATACAGAAGAATGGTGAGGATAAAATGGATGGACCTAGTTTTTAATGCGAAAGTCCTAAGAAGAGAAGGATAGAATAGAAACCTCATTTAAACCGTGACGAGGAGATGGAAAAACCTTGTAAGACATATTTTGACTCATCATGGCCTGTTAAAGAAAGCCGTCGACGGAAAGTGTTTAGCAAGAACGGGAAAGGATGACCCCGAATAAAATATTTGTGACGATTATGGAAATATGTGAAAGGGAAGAAATACGTGGAAGTGAAGAGATATGTTGACGAGAAAATTGAGTGGAGAGCTGCGTCCAAACAATCTTAGGAATGTTTACAAGTGATTATGATTATGATGAGATAGCATAATGCATAATGACTTGCAATAGGGTGGTTTCCTATTATTTTTTATTGCCTAAATCGAAAGATTATTACTCCTGGAGTACGTATTTCACGCTTTTAGATTTTTAAATGACGATATCTATTTTTCGCGATTAAATGAAAAGTGAAAAATTTCAAGCGCGCGAAAACGCGACGCGTAAGTATAAATGCCGGGAAATCTCTCCGCGTGACGTATTTCTGGTTCCCGTTGCCGCCCTGCGAGGTGACCTTGAGGCGAGGCTTAGCGCTGATACGACGCAGGCTGCTAGCGGGTAGCCTAGTACCCTGCTGGCTGGTAGCGCTTGGCTTAAATAAGGATTGTTAATAACTTATCAAACGAGGAAAACTTTCCGGGCAACATATTTTTATGACGTAATCGGGCAAGGTGAATCCAATGGACTCTTTTAACCTTTGCTATTAATTTAAACTATTAAACAATGAAAAATATTAATTTTCACATCAATTTGTACATATTGTGCACCTTAGAATCATATAACATAAAATTGATTGTTATTTGTTTAACAAAAGTTTTACATTACTTATTAATTTCATACATAGTCAAACAGTGAATACAGTGGACTCTTTTGACTAATTGTTTCTGTTTTCACTGCATAAAACACCAAATATTTATCGTTACATGTACCTAGTGATAATTTTACATTATTTTGACAATTCAAACCAAATATTTGTAAAATGCACATTACTTTTTACATTTCGTGCAAACAGACTCACCTTGCCCAGATTTGTGGGAATTCAGGGAAAAAAGTTATTTTTAAGTTACTTTGATTCCAAAAGAAGTTTGAATTACTCTAATTTATAGGAAATATACCATTAGAAGAAGTAAATAAATTACAACATGCTGACATTTCAATTACAGTAAAATTCTAAAAAATGTGATGCGATGAGTCCAAGAGACTCACCTTGCCCGTATTAGGGTTAAATTTATACCACTTAAGCAATCCGCAGTTGGGTGAAGAAAGCTGTCAATGAGTCGTTGAAGCTGTCTACTATGACAAAATATGCACACGAATCATATTATATGGTTTGCTTTGCGATAATTACAAATATTAGGAGAAATAAAAGTGAAATACCGGATTATCCACGTTTTCTGATTATTGCTGTATCACCTCACTATATTGCTCCACCTCATTAGTCCGGATAATCGGAGGTTAACTGTAAACGAAAGTTACCGGCATTTTTCCACCAATACCCATAATTCACTTCTACACTATTGTCAATACAGTGAGTCCTCGTTCTACGTCACCCCGTTTAACGTCATTTCACGATGACGTCACGAAAATTTTGAGATCGTCATTCGTTTATCGAGAAAAAAAGGCGAAGCGGCGGGCGTTGCAGGTTGTTCGTTTTGTGGGCGGAAATACATGAGTCAGTCTAAACGAAGTGTAAAACGGTGTGCATATTGTTAATTGCGATTACGGTTTTAGCAAATTTTAGCATCAGAGACATTTCCACGAAAACTTCCAAGAGAACAATGTTCACAATAATTTTGGTATCTGTAACTGCGACGATGTTTCAGCGATGATAATGCCCAGGCGACGCCCGCCCGCCTCAATTCGCAATTAAAACCATCTCTTCGATTTCATAATCCCAGTTTGTTGTTAACCGGGATTCGAGACACGTCAAAGGTTCCTAATGCGAGCTGAGTTGAATAGCATTTTGTAGCTTGTATTTTAGTTTCTGACGGAAACTCTGTAATATTGTTACTGCTTATTTATTAAGTATTTGAATATATTCTGGTTAATATATATGAATATATTCTGGTTTATTATATGAGTACGGTAATGGGTAAAAATGAGCCGAAAATAAGCTCAAAGACCAACCATGATTATGGCACGCAGCAGAAGACAAGAATTCAAGAATAACATTAAAATATGGAAGAAAACTATGGTAAAGTTGGATGAAAACTGTTATTTGGGAAGAAGGATCACTAATCGCCGGAGAAGCAAGAAAGAAATTATCAGCATATAACCCTAATCGAAGGGAGCATTCCGAGAAAAGAGAGACCTGCTTACAACGGGAAACTTAAATACGGAAGTAAAGAAACCAATTATAAGAACCAACATTTGGAGGAAGCCCCTGTACGGAAGAGAATAGGTAATGACAGCAGCGGCAGCAGACGAGGAAACGGAAGGAATGCGTGGGGGTGAAGAGATTTGCTGATAAGAAAATTGAGTGGAGAGCTGCATCAATCCAATCTTAGGATTTTTTTGCAAGTGATGATGATTGTGATGAGGTAGTATTATGAGTTGCAATCACATATTAGGTATCCACAATCCTTTCGCTGACTCTCACTGATTCAGCACGAGGTAAAGGAGCAAGAGGTATTATTTAACAGTATGAACTTAGGCCTTAAGAAGAGAATGTTGAAATGCTACGTGAGGTGTTCTGTGTTACGTTGATGTGATGGAAGGAATTTGGGAAGAAGATATAGGGAAAGGGTCAACGCTTTTGAACTGTGGATGTGGTGAGGGCTGGAGGAATTTAATTGGGTGCATGAAGTGAGGAATGAGAAGGTGCTGGATATAGAGTTGGGAAGGGAGGAAAAAACTTAATTGAGAATAATACAAATACAAAAGAGGAATTGGATCGGACATATTGTAAGAGGGAAGGGGATTTTGACGACAGCAGACGAGGTAACAGTGGATGGAGAAAGGGAAGAGGTAGATGGAGGCTGAAGAAGGCAGATGCAGCGATGATAGGAAGGAGTTTCAGGAAAAATGAACAGGAAGCCCATGACAGAGTGAGTTGTATATGACTTTGGTATTTGGGACAACTGCCACAGAAAGGCAGAAAACAACTTGTTGATGAATACCTACATTCTTTTGAAACACCCAGTATATCATCTACTTACTATCTAGTAGATATCGTTTCTTTTCTCCCAAAATTTCCGTACTAAACTCTGTTTTTATGCAAATAATCACTTGTTCCCCTTGAATCTCCATTTGCCTTATGAAAATTGTCCCCGAATTGTGATTTACTCCAAAGTTTCTCACCTCCAATTCTGAAAATCTATGTAGGAGTGAAAAACATCCCCACACGATCCTTCTGGCATCCGCTCTCTCGATACAATCCTTCAGGTCGATGCCGTTGTGGGAGAGGTCCAGGTGCTTCATAACTTTAAACCGGATGAAATCAACCGACTTTAAACGGTTACGTGACATGTCAAACGTTTCTAATGTGAGGCCTCTAGTATTTCGCTCTATGCTCGATTCTGTTATATTATTACTGCTGATATTGAGGTGTTTTAAGTTTGGCACTAAATAATGGATGATTGGCAAATTTGTTAATTTGTTTGATGATAGGTCGATAACTTTCAATTTGGCCAAATGCATTCTAGATAGAAATTTATATTCGCCATATGGATTTTCAATGGTATGAATACGATTGTGGGAAAGGTTGACCTCGAAAGGATGTGGTGCTTGCGATAACATGTCGTATTTGGTCAAAGTCAGATGATTTTTGAATAGGTTTAGGTGTGTCAAATCCGGAATCGACAATTCCGGCACATCTTCCAGACGATTTCTGCTCATATCAAGGACAAACTGGAGACATGTCCCGTTATGTGCTTTAAATGGTTGAAATATCTCGTCTGGCAAATGGCGGATCCTGTAAAGAAATGTCAAAATTATTTATTTATACATTGAAACTTATCAGCTTATTCTAGAAATTAGGGATGTCTGAGCATCGCATTTTGATCTCGAGTTGAGGTTTAGTTGAGCATAGTTATATGTGGACCAGGCAATACAACAATGCATGCTGCAACACGTACTTATTTGGCTAAACTCTTTTACGATTTTCTATTCTGAATGCTTAGCCAGATTGAAGAAGGCAATGATAATGGGGTGCGTTGATGATAATAGTGTCAATATTGAGAAAAACCGGCATTGTCTAAAGGCGAAAATTTAAAAGTGACGGATTTTTCTCTCTTTCAGAAATCTTTAATATTTTTAACATTATCTCGGCATTTAAATAAAGAAGGTAGGGAAGGGTACAAAAGAGTCGTATAAAAAAGTATGATCGATGCAGTGGTCTACTGGGATTATTGCGAATACGCAGCCAGGTCGGAGGACGACATACCAGCTAGGATGACGAAAAGGTAATCAGAGCCGTTGTCAAAAAAATTGTGTATATAGCAAGCTGAAATCCACAGGCCGAGTCATTAGAACGACCTATCGACGTGAACCATTTGAGGTCCAAAAAGATTGTAGCCATTAGATTGCTTAAAAAAATACTTTTTAGGCTAAATAACTTCTAATAGTTTATGAGAAACAATCTGGTACGTGAAATAATTTCAATTCTCACCCAATAGATCCATAGAAACATGTGTGTCCAAAGATATAAAATATATTTGTGATAATTACAGCCCAAATTTGTAATTTTTTGTACCAAATCCATAGGATAGGAACACATAATGGAATGGATTGGTTGAAAGTCCTGTTATAACCGACCATCTTATAGATTTGTTATAAACCATCAAATTTCCTCTTTGTAAACAGCATTTCAAGTGAAAGTTCTAAAGAATGTGGAAACTACCATACCTTAAGCATACCACAGAAAGGATTTAAAACTAGTAGCCAATTGCCTATCCTGCGATAGAATTACAATCATAGACCTCATTTAATTTTGAGATAATTTCATAAATGAGTGTCATATATATCCCTTGGACCTTAAAATGTTAAAAACGATATCATTGCAATGGACAATGGAAACGAAACCCTAGGGCGGGTTCGCGGGGGGCAGGGACTGTAAGCGCTATCTTTTCTCCTCTGCATCCAGAAGGGGAAGGACGGGAGGGAACAAGGAAGGAGGCGCCGCCGCGATAGGAGCCCGACGGCGCCTCCTGGGAGGGGATAGGGAAGGAAGGGAAGGGACGAGGAATCCCGCACCGTCACAAAGGCGGGCGGGCCCTACTAACAGCGAAACCAATCTTACGCAATTCATTTTCTACCAATCCTAGTGGATTTTCCTATGAGGAAGAAAAATCCATCGATCAAATCGGTAGAAAGACGACAGGACAGCTCGGCTGACGAATAGTTAATGGGCGCCGTTGTCAATAGAAATTGTGTTTGACTGCTACGTATACAGAAAGCTGAAATCCACAGGCCGAGTCATTAGAACAAGGTATCACCTTCAACCCTCCGAAGTCCGTAGGATTGCAGCCATTAGGTTGAATAACAAAAGACATTTTAGGCTAAATAACTTCTAATAATTTATGAGATACAATCTGGGACGTGAATTAATTTCAATTCTCACCCCAAAAGATACATAGAAACATGTGTGTCCCAAAATATAAAATTACTAATTTTGTGAAAATTGAATCCCAAATTCGGAGTTTTTTGTACCAACTCCATAGGATAGGTACCCAGAATGGATAAACCATAGGTCCTGTTATAACTGGCCATCTTATAGATTTGTTGAAAACTATCAAATTTCCTCTTCGTAAACAGCTTTTCAAGGGAAACTTCTAAGCAATGAGGAAACAACCATATATTTAGTATATCGCGGAATTAATTTAAAACTAGAAGCCAATTGTCTATTCTACAATAGAATTACAATCATACACCTTCTCTATTAATTTTGAGATAATTTCAAAAGTGAGTGACACACATGTCCCTTGGACCTTAAAATGTTAAAAATGATATCATTGCCTGAATTTCATGATGACGCTTCTTCGGCAAATTGGTTTTATAATACTTATCATCCATTAACCGAAACTATACGACTCGACTTAATCCGGAATAACTGTGAAATAACTAACCTGTTATCGCTGATATCTATGTGGCACAATGCAGTGGTATTACTGAAGAAATCCTCGTGTAGTGTCTCGATTAAATTGTGGGACAGGTCCAGTTCTCGTAGTTCGTTGTTGTTTCTCAACAGTCTCGCCGGAATGTGGGTGAAGAGATTGTTCGAAGCGAGTAGTTGTACTAAACGTTTGTTCCGGGAAAAAATGTTTTCAGGCAAATGCGAAATATTGTTGCTGGAAATACTCAAGATTGTAAGTTCGGCCATCCCAAAGAAGGCATCATCCGGTAGGGACGACAAGGAGTTATTTTCCAGACGAAGTACCCAGACAAAAGGACTGCCAATCCTCGTATTATTTAAGTGTCCAGATAGCTCAAGCGTTGTAGATGAGATGGATAACGTTTCATCTGAACTCAACACTTTGTTGTAGGTGGGTATTATGCTTTCCGATGCAAGTCCAAAGGTTATAAGTATGTTAATTTGAAGGTAAATCCGACGCAGGGATGGAAGACTGTACAAACATTCTTGAGGAATTAAACTGATCCTATTATATGCCGCATTTAGAACTCTAAGATTTCGTAGGCTGCATACACTGGTGGGTAATGTTGTGAGTGAGTTTTTTTCTAATTTGAGAACAGCTAAATTCTCCGTCTGGAGAAAAATATCGTCATCCAAAATTTCTATCTCGTTTGTACCGAGAAAGAGTCTTTTTAGATTCCGCATATTGCTCAGAAAACTTCGACTAAACGATCTGAGCTTGTTTCGCCGAAGATCTAACGTCTCGATCAATTCCATGTTCGAGAAAAATCTTTCTGGGAAATGTTGTATTTCCGTGTCTGTGAGTTGTAGGTGTTTGAGGCGTTTTGATATCCCAGAGAAAAGGCCCTCATCTACCTCCGACAATTTTGGGCATCTGATAGTGAGTTTTTTCATTTTTTTTAGACCACTCCAATAATGCATGGAAAAGTGGCGAGTTTTTTCATGCTTGCATTCTATTGTTAATTTTTTCAGAGGAAGTTTTTTCCAGCCAGCGATAAAACCTGTACTCCCACTTTCAAATAGGACTGATTGGACTGACTTACTAGACGGAGCCGAGCAATTGGCTACCCTAAGAGATACGTCATTTGGGGAAGGAACTGAGAAGTTGGTGGACAGAATCATGGACAGGTAGTCATAGGGGTCTCCCTCTGTTATTCCCAAGCACTTCATTTCATAGGCTACATAATGTGGGCCTAATTTAAACGAATTTCGGTCTAATACAACTTTGTCTTCGCAGATGAATCTTTCAAATAAACTAAACGTTTTCAATCTGACGCATCTTGGGTCATCTTTACAATGAAATTCCATCATTTCATCCCTTTCACAACCAATCGCAATTTTATTGGCAGAACATCCAATGAGGGTTAGCAGGGTGATGACGATATAAACGTATCTCTGTTCCATGGTAGCACTGCCGCTGCAGCGTTTGCGAGCTCCAGATATCATTTGAACCTGTAACAAAATGAATAAAAAAATAAATATTAGTTTTTTTATTGTACGACTGCAAGAGACAGAAACAGCAGAGTCACTTCCGTTCCCACCCTTTTCACGCCCCAACCCATCACCTACACTCTCTTTCATATTCCTTCCCAAGTTTCTGTCTCTGCGAAGAGTCGGATCGCTTTACCCCCGCGTATCCAGTGGCTGCTCCATCCTCCCGTGGGAAACTGCAGAGCTTGGTGAAAGAAAGACGATGGCTGAGGAGGGAGAAGGAGGAGGAGGGGAGGTCAGCGGAGGGGGGCTGTTGAGAGGCGTTCGTCGGTAGTCGGACGCGCGGCGGCGGAGAATGTAAACGAGTAGAATAATAAAATCATCTCTCCGTAGTCTAAGAGTTTCCTTTCAAAAATCCCTGCCAATTGATCGGCGACACCCCTTAGAGCATCGGGGGTCTTACACTGGTGTCAAGAAGTGGGATGGTTGGCATATTTTTGGAAGGACTCATTGATTACGATGGCGGCGAGAGTGAGCCTGGGAGGCCAGGAGATGTATTTGCAGCAGGCCATCACAGAGATGAGCAAGAAATTACGCGAGCTCGAAGCGGACAACGAGAGACTTCGGCGGACGGGAACGGCTGCTGGGGAGGAAGGCGGGCGGAAAAAACTTAGACCTGCTTTCGGCGACTGAAGCGTTCTCCGGAAGACCGGAAGAGTCCGTAACGGCCTTTGTAGACAAAGTGGAACGCGCAGCCGATTCGGGGGGCCTCTCTGATGCCGACAAACTGAATGCAACGATCCTGAAGTTGAACGGGGAAGCGGCCGAATTTTATCATGGCAAGGAAGAGTGCCGAGGGGCCGCGACGTTCGAGGAACTAAAAGCGCAGCTCTTGCAGCGGTACCGAACGAAACGGAGTACCCGTTTTTTTCGGGAGCTGTTAACCAACATAAGAAGAGAGCTGGAGAAGACTTGGAAGCCTTCGCAGACAGGGTGCGAAAAATCAACAGCCAGACGTATGACGTAGCCGGGCCCGCGGAGCATGCCGCCGCGACGCGCTATGAGGCAGATCAGCGCGCCCTTGACGCCTTCCTTAATGGTCTCTCAGGGGAAGTGGGCAGACAGTGCCGGCTGACGTCGCCTCAAAATTTTGACGAGGCGGTCGAGGCCGCCATTAGGATTGAGGAGGTGGAGAGGCGCCCCTTGAGAGAGGAGCCTGCGAGCCGCCATGTCTTCCGGGCTCCAAGGGAAGGTAAATGCTTTAACTGTGGCGAGATGGGGCACATGGCGAGGGAGTGCCGAAATCGGAGGCGCTGCTTCAACTGCGGAGGTGAGGGCCACATCGCCCGCGAATGCAGACGGAGGCAGCAGACTACGGAGTTAAACAACGGCGCACAGTGGTCGGAAATCGAAAAACGCCGGACAAAAGTCCGAAATGGCTTTTTTTGAGTTAGACAATTAACATTTGGCACAAATACGGGGAAATAGTTGCTGATTTTGAAATAGTAAGTCATTTTTATTAAGTCTCCGCTGTTACGGAGTTACGGAGGCTTAAACATGACGAAATTTCGAAAAACACGCCATTTATCATTTTTATCGAAAATGTAAAAAGTTACGCAGATGGTAGAGCAGTGCATGGATTTTCATGAAATTTTTAACATTTTCCTCTGTCATTATAGTTTCTTGCCTGTACTTTTCATAAGTTTCAGACATTTTTGTTGATATTTGTGTGCTGTAATGTATCAAAATGGCGGAAGCTTTTTTCAAGCAAAATTTCACTTAAAGCAGTCGTTATCTTTTTTACAAGAAATATGTATGTCGAGATATTTCGTAATAATACTAAGAAAACATATTTAAACGTTTGTCTGCAAAAGGTTTGGGAAAAAGTTTGCGGCCCTGAGAGAAAATTCGAATTTTCGACCGCGCGTCGCGGTCCGGCTCCACGCGGCGGACCCCGGTAATATCAATTGCGTGTTATGGTTGAAGTTGTTTGCACCTAAATTCCTCAAATTTGCCTTTTTCAAGCAAAAAACACTTTTGTGTATTTCCTAAGGTTCTATATCGAAGATATTTTGAAAGCAGTATTGGTCATTAGGTCATAAAATGGCGGACATTTTGTTAGGCAAAAGTTAACATAAAGTAGTCATTATCTCTGGTTTTAGAAAAATGTATATCATGATTTTTTGTCAGGGTATTGAGTAAACATAACCTTAAAGTATTCTGCAAAAATCTGCGGAAAAAGTTTGCGACCCTGAGAAAAAATTCCAATTTTCGATCGCGTTTCGCGGCCCGGCTCGGCTCAGCGCGGCCTCGAAACTCCGACTCCCCGCACTGACGAATTTCTGAGGACCTTAATGTCCTGTGTTCGCCTTACTCAAGAAATCCATGCTGTCAATGATAACCAAATGTCATATATTTATTATCATGGAGGGATACTAAATCCAGCGCATGTGTTTGTAGACTGTGATACCTAACTGTGATGAATATGCTTTTCCTAGGATACTCTACGTCATGTTTCCTCAAATCATAAGCGTATGTGATTTCATATAAGATGAATAGGGGGGCGTTTACATGCTAAGGTATAAAATATTACAAAATAAACATGGTAAACCTCCGGGATAAGATTTGGTATTTCGCTGTGCGACTCCAAAGCAGCTGGGTTCTACATTAGGGCGGATCGCAAAAATCGATTTTTTTCAAATCCATCTGGCCCAATGAAAAAAAGTTGTGGGACCGATCAAAAATAAGGTCTGAAAAATTTGAGACCTGTACGTGAACCCCTGACCCTCGCTCAAATGCAATTTAGGGGGGGAGGGTCAAAATTCGAAAAATACAATATTTTATGGTCATTTCCTATAGATGTCGCCGAGTTACTGCCCTTTTAGGGCTAAAATTTCGTGCATTTTGACGTATAAGCCACCGTTTAGCCACAAAATGCCTAATTTGAGTCCGCGTCCGCGAAGAAAATATTCCAACGCCCACGCAGCGTCGCGGATACCAGTGCCGCAGACCGATCCCTTCCCCTCCACG
The DNA here is from genome assembly GCF_921293095.1 of Ischnura elegans. Lineage (NCBI taxonomy): Eukaryota > Metazoa > Arthropoda > Insecta > Odonata > Coenagrionidae > Ischnura > Ischnura elegans. The sequence continues at coordinate 7,327,013 of NW_025791659.1, forward strand.
CTCGCTTCTCCCCCTCCCACGCCTCTAATACAGCAAAATTCATCCCGCGCATGCTGCTAGGAGGTCGTTTATCTTTGATAATATAAATCAGAAGATGGTAGAAGGTAAAAAGCGATGCGTAGTGAGACGACTTGTCCCTTATTTGGCGCCTCGTTGGCGTTAAACAAATCGGTGTTACCAACTTTTAGAGAAGTTATGAAATAATTTTAGACCTGCGCACGCAGGAAAGGAGACTACGGTCTATGAAGACGCTTCTCGAGTGGCTATGAAGGTTTGGGAACTTAGGTTATGCATTTCTATTCCGGTATTGTCCGACAGCTGTGACTAAATTGATGAATAAGGGTGAAGGCCGCCGGCGTACCCTCCCCGCTCTCCTCTCGAACGCCCCAGATGCAACAAAATTCACACCAAGTGCGTCTTTCTTCGTTAGTCTTACTAATATTTGATGTATCAGCATCGTCCAGTGAGGAACAATCACGAAGGAATTACTCAATTACCTGCTTTCCAGTCTGTATTTCTTATATTAGTGTAATTCCTCGTCTTTTGCTGCTGTCAACAAAGTTTTGGTAAATTCTTTCGCGATTCTCTCGTCCGTATGTATAATAAAAGGAATATTGAAATTTAAATTTGAACTTTCATCAATAGATTTTAAAATTCCACAGCGCTAAGCTCAGATATAGCCGAAGGAACCGGAGTCTCTCTCCAATATATCATCAGCCTTTATGTCGATATTAAAATCCAGCAATTAAAAAAATCTCGAATTGGTCGCCAAACGCATCCTTGCAGAAACGCAAATTGGGTCCCTAGATTACCCTCCCAACGTTCATGTCGCAAATCCAAGTAACATAGTGCAATTAGCAAAAAGACTACTGTAAGGGATGAAATACGATTTGATGCTTTCCCGGCGAATGATGTGGGTAAACTCTTTTCGGGGTTCAACAAAATTTATCCCTTAGGATGAGCCCCCAGTCGGAGCTTGAAATGTTGGCCATCATGGAAAAATTAACCCGGTGGGAATCCCGAGAAGAGGTTACCCACACTGCAAGGGATGTTGGAATTATGCTTATAGCAAAGGGATGATGCCTCCTTTTTGGGCAGTATTCGCTTGGTACCATCATAATCAAATCCTTTTTAATTCTGTTATCTAATTTTCACTCGGAAAGGAATCGATAATCGCAGATTTTATAACTTTTGCTAATCCTCCGACGGGGGAGGCAAACCTCCAAAAGTGGGACCCTGTTTCTTCAACTAACACCACACATTCCCCTCTAAACTTGTATTGATAAGTCCTCTTCCCTTTTTCATCAGACAAGAGTATAGTCTTTCATTCCAATTAAATGGAACCCTTTGATGACGCCACTCTTTTCTTATTTACAGGATTTAGCATATTTTTCTGTATACGTAAGTAATTCTGGTACACTAGCTTTGATGTATCTTACGAAGTTATGACTTTTGCGTTAGCTAAAGTTGCGGGAACGAGCATTGCTGTTGCTTGGTTCTTGCATATACCTCTATCACAGTTGGCAGACGCATTTTCCCCGAAGAAGTTCCACTTTGAGGTTATAGTCCTTAATGTTTATTTCATGAGGAAAGTAGAGATACAAATCGGCTAATATCTCGCCAGTTTAATTTTCTTCGGATGAATTGATGAAGAAAATTTTTGATACTATTTTCCCGTACAAGAATTGACGATGTCGACTCAACACTCTCCTTTGATTCCCTTTTTTCCTCAGTTGCCGAGTTTCTTTAGGGTTCAATCCAGCAGCCATCATCTTTCTTTTCGTCAGATTGTCTCTCAAAATACTTCTCATTGGGGGAACCTTATGCTCCTCCATGCACTTACACGCAAAAATATCGCACAATTTAAAATTGTTTGAGTCTTATACTTCAATAAAACCCACTTTTGGCCTATTACGATTTTCCGTAAGTTTTAGTACTTCCTGTGGTACCGCTAAATCCATTTAGTCACATTCATAATGGAAGAGAAGCGCGTCACCATAGTTCGCACACCTTCATAGCCACTCGAGAGGCGTCTTCATTTACCGTCTCCTTTCCTGCGTGCGTAGGTCTAAAATTATTTCATAACTTCTCTAAAAGTTGGTAACACCGATTTGTTTAACGCCAACGAGGCGCCAAATAAGGGACAAGTCGTCTCACTACGCATCGCTTTTTACCTTCTACCATCTTCTGATTTATATTATCAAAGATAAACGACCTCCTAGCAGCATGCGCGGGATGAATTTTGCTGTATTAGAGGCGTGGGAGGGGGAGAAGCGAGCGTGGAGGGGAAGGGATCGGTCTGCGGCACTGGTATCCGCGACGCTGCGTGGGCGTTGGAATATTTTCTTCGCGGACGCGGACTCAAATTAGGCATTTTGTGGCTAAACGGTGGCTTATACGTCAAAATGCACGAAATTTTAGCCCTAAAAGGGCAGTAACTCGGCGACATCTATAGGAAATGACCATAAAATATTGTATTTTTCGAATTTTGACCCTCCCCCCCTAAATTGCATTTGAGCGAGGGTCAGGGGTTCACGTACAGGTCTCAAATTTTTCAGACCTTATTTTTGATCGGTCCCACAACTTTTTTTCATTGGGCCAGATGGATTTGAAAAAAATCGATTTTTGCGATCCGCCCTATTCTACATGCCTGCCCTGTACTTTCATGGGGTTTCGAGGAAAGAATGGTGTCCCACGGCGTATTTCCTGTCCCCAACCGAAGTGAGAAGGTTCGAAGTGCGGATTAGCCGGGGTTGTGAAGAAGAAGAATAAGGCTTTGTCAAACCTTCTTTCTCTTCTCACTCCCAAGTCCCAAGGCGCCTTCAATTGTAAAATCAGTCGGACGCCTTGATGTCATTCATTTCGGAAGTTTTTGCTCCGCAGATGTAACATCTCATTCTTGCACAATCAGTCAATGCATTGCAAACCTAAGAGAATATTTTTTAAGGTTAAAAACTTAAGCCATATATTATTGTACTGCATTTGAGATTGGAATTGGCCTTACTTTTCCGTTTATCATTTGTTAATCGCAAATTGAATGCTACTTAATAACCCCTAATATTCAATTTATCCAATCCATCATTCTCTTCTTTTATGTAATCTCTCTCTGCTTTCGCCACTTCTCTAGTCTCTTTTAGCCACTGAAGGCGAATAGGTCGGCAAAATCTCGTAGAAGATGGCCGAGGATTCGCCCATGATATCTCACCTGGAATATTAAAAGTACTAAAAACTCCCGTAATGATTCCAATTATATAAATTACAGATAAAATAGACACGTAAATCTCATAACTGTAGTTGTCATTTAGTAACCTAAGTGGCACCAGGGAGCTCATAAATAAATACTCATCTGATGAGTCAGATAATTCTCACAATTGCTTATATTTGGCATGGCCCGAACTGCCATCAAATCCATATTTGCACACTAGTGTGCAGTCTACTTCATCATATGAGGTTGAATTCGCGAAGCTGTGTGATTTAAGAGAGTTTGAAGACTCACTTCGCACATGTTTTCAGTTACCCTGATTCCTTCGGGGTATGCCATACTTTTCGCGTTTAGGACTCATTCGTAGCTTGGATAAAGCCTGTGTCCATAATTTTGAGCCGAGCGTCTCAGTGTATTTTACTGACTCTTCGTTAGCTCAGTTGTAATAACGAGAGACACAGCTTCTTCAGGGGTCATTTCCCTCTGGGGATTATCCCTTTTTCTCCATTTAGACAAAACTCTTCTCGCCCTACTAGGAGTGGTTGTCGTTACTTCGGAAATTAGTTCGGCGGCCGCAATGTCTCCTTCCTCCCTTAAACTCAGAAAGGTTGCCAATGCGAGCTCCGCAGCAGAGGAAGACATTTTAATATTTTGGACCTTACGTCTTTTTGATCTCTCCGAGGAAACACTAAAATCTATTTCCGGCCTTCCCAGTGAACCTAGGAAGTAATTATTCAAAAGTAAATTTATTTATTTATTTATGTTTTTTTATTCCGAGAACTTCTATTCCACCTTTGCAAGTAGGGCAACAAAAAGCTTATTCTGACAAATTCACGAAGACTTCTAATAGCGTCATCAAAATGACCTAAATCAAATCATCGCACAAGAAAATCCACCAAATACTCCATTTTTTCAGTTGGTGATTTGAACTTTATGCCCATCAATCCACTATGGAGATCAAGCCGTATGATAAAATTGGAAGACATATCCAATCAGGACTAAAAAACTTGTCTAAGGTCTGAAAGTTAATGTAATAGAATGAATCTACCCATTCCACAAATTGTTTAACAGCGACAGGCTACATTACACCAGAAAGTAGGGGCGAAAAATCGGTATTGAAGAAAGTAGGTAAAAAATAGTTCAAGGGACGTAACAAAACTGGGGCGAAAAAGCACGAATGACTAACACCAGATAAAAACACATGGAAATATATCTTACCTCGAATAAGGTGTGGATTGCTGAGGAAAAAAACACCGATGTAAACCTTAGAAAAAAAACTCGGTAAGGATTCCTATCACTCACATTCAATATCGCGAGTAAAAAAATATTTTTCAGAATAGATTTCTACTTATTCACTTCACCACATCACTTCACCACAAATGCCAAGATAGAACTACTGCTCAACATGCATTTTCTCTAAAGGATAGGGAAGGTTCACCCAGGGAAAACCCATCATAACTGTTAAAGGGTGCGCAGTGTCATAAAAACTCCCTCAGAGACCGAGTCGCATGGTGCTGTGAAGGCGGAGGGATTTGGCGGCTTGCAGTTTGAAAATGCAAAGAGAGTGGAAAGGGAAAAGAGCCAACCCAACACCCTTCCACAAAAGAGTGTATGAGGAACAAAACACCCTCATGTGCATTCAGGAATTGAAGGAGTTCATAATTACACGGAAAATTCCGTGGAGTAACCGAAGAAAAGCATATTCATCACAGTTAGGCATCACAGTCTACAAACACATGCGCTGGATTTAGTATCCCTCCATGATAATAAATATATGACATTTGGTTATCATTGACAGCATGGATTTCTTGAGTAAGGCGAATACAGGACATTAAGGTCCTCAGAAATTCGTCAGTGCGGGGAGTCGGAGTTTCGAGGCCGCGCTGAGCCGAGCCGGGCCGCGAAACGCGATCGAAAATTGGAATTTTTTCTCAGGGTCGCAAACTTTTTCCGCAGATTTTTGCAGAATACTTTAAAGTTATGTTTACTCAATACCCTGAGAAAAATTATGATACACATTTTTTTTCTAAAACCAGAGATAATGACTACTTTATGTTAACTTTTGCCTAACAAAATGTCAGCCACTTTATGACCTAATGACCAATACTGCTTTCAAAATATCTTCGATATAGAACCTTAGGAAATACACAAAAGTGTTTTTTGCTTGAAAAAGGCAAATTTGAGGAATTTAGGTGCAAACAACTTCAACCATCACACGCAATCGATATTACCGGGGTCCGCCGCGTGGAGCCGGACCGCGACGCGCGGTCGAAAATTCGAATTTTCTCTCAGGGCCGCAAACTTTTTCCCAAACCTTTTGCAGACAAACGTTTAAATATGTTTTCTTAGTATTATTACGAAATATCTCGACATACATATTTCTTATAAAAAAGATAATGACTGCTTTAAGACTTCAACCATCACACGCAATCGATATTACCGGGGTCCGCCGCGTGGAGCCGGACCGCGACGCGCGGTCGAAAATTCGAATTTTCTCTCAGGGCCGCAAACTTTTTCCCAAATCTTTTGCAGAAAAACGTTTAAATATGTTTTCTTAGTATTATTACGAAATATCTCGACATACATATTTCTTATAAAAAAGATAATGACTGCTTTAAGTGAAATTTTGCTTGAAAAAAGCTTCCGCCATTTTGTTACATTACAGCACACAAATATCAACAAAAATGTCTGAAACTTATGCAAAGTACAGGCAAGAAACTATAATGACAGATGAAAATGTTAAAAATTTCATGAAAATCCATGCACTGCTCTACCATCTGCGTAACTTTTTACATTTTCGATAAAAATGATAAATGGCGTGTTTTTCGAAATTTCGTCATGTTTAAGCCTCCGTAACTCCGTAACAGCGGAGACTTAATAAAAATGACTTACTATTTCAAAATCAGCAACTATTTCCCCGTATTTGTGCCAAATGTTAATTGTCTAACTCAAAAAAAGCCATTTCGGACTTTTGTCCGGCGTTTTTCGATTTCCGACCACTGTGCGGCGGGGCCTGCAACGCCGCCAATTCCGGCCCCTACTAGATGTCTTCCTTCCGAGGGTGGAGAAAAGAGGCGGACCTATGGATTTGGTGGCGGTGGTGAGCATCGGGGGAAGAAGGGCCAGGTTTCTGTGTGACACTGGCGCTCAGGTATCCCTCGTGTGCAGTGATGTGTGTGGGGATGAGGGTATTAAACGGTCCCCTTATCGCGTGAAGGGCATTACTGGTGATGTGGTGAAAAGTTTTGGGGAAAAGGTTATTGAATTTTTTGTTAACGGGGTTCACTAAAAGTGTTGCATGCAAGTTGTGAGTGAACTAGGGGCCGGTTTAGAGACCTCTAGCTTAATCTACTGCCACCCAGCTATGCCACGACGTTGTCGAGACTTCGGTTGGCCGCAGGCCAGCGGCCAAATATTATTCTCCAATGCTTAACGTCTCCATTGCTTAACCGTCAGCTTGCTGACAACACAACGGCCACTTTAGTGGCCCCCGCGCGAGGCTAAGCGCGAGACAACGAAGCGAGAGCTGCCAGCAACGACGCCAGCAAAGACGCCGACGACGACGCACCGATAACCTTCCCGTCACTAAAAGGGCGCCCGTGGGGCCGCGGCAGACTGAGCACGTTCCTACTTTCGGGCTCAGTCTCCACGGTTATCACTCTCGGGTGTCGCCTTTCACCCGGTGACTCTCCCAGGTCGTCTTGGCCGCTACCTCAGGCACTAGACTCTAAGTCATTGCACGCCTGGGGGAAACGGCGGGTCCCCTCGCTAGGGAGTTAGGAAAAAAAACCCACCCTTGCCCACCTCACCGCAGCAGGCCGCCATGGACACCATGGCGGCCAACGACTACTCGCCGGCGTCGCCAGATGAAGACGACGCCATTGAGATGACCGCGGAAACGACGCCGCCTTCAACGCCATCGCCTGCCGCCGCATCAGCCGCTGCAGCGGCAAAACATCGAATGGCGGTCCTTAAGAGGGCCGCGAACCAATCCAGCGAATGCAATAAATCTTGTCCCCCGGTCGCACAAACAGTGCCGACACAAAACCCGACGCAAACATCGCATGGCCAAGATGACGAGGGCTTCACCCTAGTCAAAGGTAGAAATGCGGCTCATAAGAGAGCTCGCTTAGTTAGCCCGACAACTGTCATTGACAATCAATTTTCGCCACTAATGAGCACTCAGCGTGGCCAGGAGCACTCAGCTCAAGACTCAGAATCAAATGGTAATTCTCAATCTCAGATTAATCAGCAGGGAAACGTTGAAGCCACTCAGGTGACTGCAAAAACAATCAGAGTACCGCCTTTTGTGGTTCATGGAGTCCAGCAATGGCTCCCGATCTCAGAGGCTCTGGAAAAATCCCTCACGGTGCCGCCAAAATGTAACTTGAAAGGGGCATCGACGATCCAAATTCAATGTGCAAACCCTGATGATTACCGTAAAGCACGAGAAATTTTGCGCGAATTAAAGTTAGAATTCACAACGTACCAAATGCCCTCAGACAAGGCACCTCAGTTTGTAATTCGCAATTTACTAGCATCAACGCCTGCCGACGCTGTCAAGACGGCGCTCGAAAGGAAAGGATTTCAGGTGAAAAATGTGATTCAATTAACGACGACACGACCAACAACCACTGATCGTGCCGCAGGCAAAACGTCGGTAGCGCGGCGACTCACGCCCGTCTACCATGTCATACTAGAAACAAACTCTCAATTGCTCCCAATAGGGGAATCATTTTACTTGCTGGCCATGCGAGTAAACGTAGAACGATACACCAAGCCTAAGGGAGTTCTGCAATGCCACAGATGCCAGGGATTCGGACACAGTAAAAATTACTGTAACATTCAGGCCCGTTGTGTGAAGTGCGCCGGGATGCACGACACTACTGAATGCGCACGAAAAGATCGCAAGACGTACCCGCCACCGAAGTGCGTCAATTGCGGAGGAGATCACACCGCTAACTATCATGGATGCTTCGCCTTCAAATTCGAGGCAAAACGATTGGCAGCGCGTGTCGCGAAACAAAAAAATCCCTCTTTCATTCCTGCTCCTCAACTCACTTCAAATCCTTGGCTTCGCGGTTCGACAATGAACCAAGAAGAATATCCAACCATTCGATCAACAAAACCTAATCCATCAACCCAACCAATCCCATCTTCAAGCCCGACCAATCAGAACGCTTCTTCTGAATCCAATGATCTCTTTTCTTTTTTCACGCAAATTACAGAAAAATTAAGTCTCCTAAAGACACCAACCGAGAAGAAAATGTTTCTTCTCAAGCAGATGTGCGCACTGCTTGACAATGAATCATAGTCGACTCGGCAACATTTCTTTACTCAGTTGGAATTGCAACGGCATCCGAAGCCGACAGCATGAGTTATTAACTTTTATTTCCTCTGGCATCTTTGATGTAGTCGCCCTTCAGGAGACGCATCTATCACAAAACATGACATTTCACATTCCAAATTTCAAAACATATCGGCGAGACGTCTCCAATAAATCTGGCGGAGTACTGATCGCAGTAAAATCATCAATAAAACACTAAGCATTGCCGACAAACTCCCTTAGCACTCTTCAATCCATTGGTATTTCTATTCCAACTCCAACGGGCAACCTTTTTATCTATTCTGTGTACCAACCTGCGTCAAAAAATCTTTTTCCCGAGGAAGTTCGTCTCTTACTCAACGCCGACAAGCAAATCATTGCTGCCGGCGACTGGAACTCAAAGCATGAGGAATGGGGCTGTCGACGCACTAACTTGCGTGGCAAAGTTCTCCACGAACTTTGTTCTGATGGCCAGTTTAATGTAGAAGTGCCGCTATCGGCGACGCACGTTGATACCCGGGGAAATGATATCTTAGATTTCTGCCTGACAAAAAATATCCGATACCTTTCCACTCCCAAAGTACTGACTGACATTGCAAGTGATCACTTTCCCATCCAAACTGACATTCGGTGTGCACCTGATGAGATCATCCCATCACCAATTAATAAAACCAATTGGCAGTATTACGCTGACCACTGCCATCATTCCTTTTCCAACCTTCCACTCCCAAAAACCCAAACCCCAGCAGCCATCGAAGAGCACGTTGACCTAATTACATCGAAGCTCCAAGATGCGCTCGCTCTCGCTTCCCTTCCGTATCATAAACCTTCCAACAACTACCACACCTTACCTCCATTCATCCACGATCTCATTACGGAACGCAACCGAGCCCGAAGGGCATGGATGCGGAGACGAGACGAAACGGACAAACGACGCTACAATTTCTTCGCTAATCAAGTGAAGAAAGAAATTGGTGCGCACAGAAGGCGCCAATGGCACGAAAAAATAGACAGTTTGGCAGTATCGGACAATTCCATTTGGAAAATGTCTCGAGCACTGACCAAAAAGAGAACGCCTTCCACCCCATTACGACAAAATGACATGCTTATTCACGATGAAACGGACAAGGCAGAAATCTTAGCTGACGCCTTTCAGGCTGCCATGACTTTGAAAGACGACTGGTAACAGAATGACGATGACTGGGAGGCAGAAGCCGTCTATGACGCGCTTGAAAACCTTCCCACACCGCCCTTCACTCCCGTGACTGAGACGGAATTAAGACTTTATTTGAAATATATCAATCCCAAAAAGGCAGCCGGCCTAGACAATATTTCAAACAGACAACTCCTTTTCTCTACCCGACCTTTAATCCTTCATTTAGTGCATCTGTTCAACAGTTGCCTAGCCGCCAGTCACTTTCCAAAACAATGGAAAGAGGCAAAAGTATTCCTTATCCCAAAACCCGGAAAAGATCCTTCATTACCACTCAACCGCAGACCGATTTCCTTACTTTCCAACCTCTCCAAACTCCTTGAAAAAGTCATCAAAAACCGTCTTGACAATTACTTACGGACAACCGACTTATTACGACCGGAGCAAATGGGTTTCCGTGAAGGACTCTCCACGACGCTCCAAGCCCTTCGACTAGCCGAATTCATTTCCCAGGGTTTTCAACGCCGTATGTACACGGCTGTGGTTTACCTAGACGTCGCCAAGGCCTTCGACCAAGTGTGGCACAAAGGCCTCATTCTGAAGCTTTGCCGGGCTAAAATCCCGCCTCATCTCGTGAAACTTATCATGAGTTTCTTGCACGCGAGATCGATTAGAGTCACTGAAGGCAGTGCTCTATCAACAATAAGAGAAACGAACTGCGGCGTACCGCAAGGCGCCATCCTCTCCCCAACCCTCTTCAACCTATACGTCAATGATCTTCCTTCTTCTCCACAAACTCAAACTTTCATGTTCGCCGATGATACAGCTATTGCGGCGCAATCTTGGCATGGCAACTACGCCATTCGCAAGCTACAAACCCATCTTTCTCTCCTTGATAAGTGGACTCTCGCTTCCAAAGTTACGATTAACGCAACCAAGAGCAAAGTCGGAAGGAAAACGAGAAATTCTGTCTCCAAAAACCTAACCTTCAACTCCCTCCCAATACCAATGGATAAATCACACAAATTCTTAGGGATACACTTCGATCAAAAACTCACTTGGAACACACACGTACAGCAGGCCCTTAAATCAGCCAATGCAGCAAGAGCCTCTATGGCTTCATTACTAAATTCTCGCTCGCAAATCTCGCGACGAGACAAGGTTACTCTATACAAAAGTATTATCAGACCAAGGCTGCTGTACGGGTGCGAAGTATTCGGCAATACTTCCCTACAGAACAGGAAACGCTTAGAACAGTACCAAAATAAAACCTTGCGCTACATCACAAACCAATCCCGACTCGTTCCAATGAAAGAAATCAGAAACGCACACAGAGTACCAACTATTCACGAGTTCATTCGGTCGCAAGCTGTAAGACTAAAGAACTCTCTTCCACGAAACACGCTTACAAAAGATCTCTGGAATAATCCAGCTCCAAGAAAACGCTTCAAAAGCTATAGACTTACACAAGAAATTCTAACTCGCTAAAACCGAGTTCTTTCTTATCATCTTTCGCTCTAACTTAACTTTAAATATCATGTAAAGTAAAACAATCGCAAATCAAAACAACCACCTTATGAGAGAGCAATCAGCTCAATCAGCCGGTTGTTAATTAAATGTAAGAAAAATCAAATTGTATTGGAAAACTCAAAACTCTAATACATACAGGATTACTTGACAAAAAAATATAACAAAAATTAAATAAAGCTAATAAAAAAAAAGTTATTAAAAACACAGAAAAGAGGCAAATGCCCACAAAAAATATAAATAAAATTTAACAAAAAAGAGGCTCGAGCCCACAAAAAAATTAAATAACAAATGAAATTAAGTAATCCTCTCAGGAAAAAAAGGCATACGCATTCAAAACCTATTATTTAGTATTAGATTGCAGTGGACCGACATTTGGCCACCTGCCGGCGCCATGTAAAGCCGATTAGTTTTTAAGTTTAATTTTAGAACAATAAAAACCTTAGGGAAATTCATCATCAGGTAACTAATTTTAATTCTTCCTAATTTTAAGAGTGCAATGCACACGCTCACTAGAAGACTTTCTTTTCTTTTCTCCTTCACTTACACTGGAAAGGTAAATACTGGTCCCTTACACGCTTGAAAAGTCATGTCCCCTATGTCGAGATTTATTCTCCAAAGCTAATTAAGTGCCAAGGGCACGCTCCAAAATGCTGAAAATGTGGTCTGAAGACGCACAGAGGCAGCAAGCTAAATGCAAGGGCAAAAAGCCCAGTCAATGAGGGAACGAACGAACGAGTGAACTAGGGGATTACGAGGGGATATTAGGTTTAGATTTCCTAGAAAGGTGAGGTTGCTGTATAAACATTAAACAGGGGACACTCTCCGTAGGGAATGAGACCTAAGGTGTGAGGGGCAACCACGGGGAACAAGCGAATGTAGGAATAATGAAAGAAATCCGAAAGCGGAGTGACACGGGGTTTTTAATCCGGTCAATAGAGACAGAAACATTGCCGGGTAGATGTGAAAAACTAATGAGTGTCAATGTACCTGACCTACAAATCCCTATCGGCGCTGATATCCTTATCGAACCAAACTTTGAGGATCTGGAGGGCTGTGTAGTGGCTAGAAGCATGTCAAGAGTGAATGAAAACCGTGAAGTAATTGTTCAAGGAGCTAACTTCAACGAAGGAGAGGTAACGCTAAGGAAGGGAACGATTTTAGCTTCCGCTACACAATGTGAAGATAGAGGGGCGGAAGAGGAAGCTGATTGGGGTCCGCGAGTGCATGCGGTGCGGCGTTGCGAGGGCGAAGTCTGTTTTGCGGATAAACTTGTGCATTTAAACTGCGGGGAACGTGACGCTCTATTACCAATTCTTGAGGAATATAAGGATCTGTTTTCCGGTAAGGGTCTTCCACCGCCGACAAAATTGGTGACACATCATATTCCAACGTCTAGCGAAAGGCCAATCTATAGGAAGGCATACCGCACGCCATTCCACCAGAAGTAAATAGTCGATAGGCTAGTGAGGGAGCAGTTAGAGGCGGGTGTCATAGTGCCTAGTACCAGCCCCTGGGCCGCCCCAATTGTTGTTGTCCCTAAGAAATCGACTGATGGGAGAGATTCGCATAGGTTTTGCGTAGATTACAGGGCATTAAACGCCATTACGACTCCTGATGTTTATCCCCTGCCGAATATAGTCGAGACCTTGGACTATTTAGGGAATTGCCGATACTTTACTACGATGGACTTAACAAGTGGTTACCATCAAATTCCCATGGACAGAGAGTCGCAACCAAAAACGGCATTTAATACGGAGAGCGGGCATTGGGAATATACGCGAATGCCGTTTGGGCTACGCAATGCCCCCGCCAGTTTCCAGCGGCTTATGGACAGCGTTCTGCGCGGGCTGAAACCGGCGCATTGTCTCGTCTATTTAGACGACGTGGTAGTGTTTAGCTCCACAATTGAAGAACATGCAGAACGACTGAGGGGTGTTTTGGAGAGACTGAGAATCGCAGGTTTGACTCTGAAATTTGATAAATGCCACTTTGCCCACGACAAGGTGAATTACTTGGGTCATGTGATAACGAAGGACGGAGTTTTTCCCGATCCATCGAAGCTTTCGACAGTAAATGAATATTCCACGCCCAGTTGCACGAAGGAACTACAGTCCTTCCTAGGTTTAGCCAATTACTACCGGAGGTTCGTGAAGGACTATGCCAGTATAGCAAGGCCCCTGACGAGACTGCTGAAAAAGGGGGCAACTTTTAGCTGGTCAGACGATTGCGAAGCGGCGATGAGGGAGCTTAAGTCAGCGCTTACTAAAAGCCCTATTCTAGTGTACCCAGATTTCAAAAAAACTTTCATCCTTTCTACGGATGCCTCAAATTATGCCTTAGGCGCGGTTCTATCGCAGGAGATAAACGGAGAAGAGCATCCCGTCGCTTATGCCTCTAAACAATTGAACAGCGCCGAAACGAACTACTCAGCCACGGAGAAGGAACTCCTTGGGGCCGTATGGGCTACGGGACATTTCAGATGTTATTTATTTGGTCGAAAATTTAAAATCATTACAGACCAAGCGGCCCTCACATGGCTATTGAGTCTTAAGGATCCTAACAGCCGTTTTGTAAGGTGGACGTTGAAATTGAGCGAGTTCAACTATGAAATTATACACAAACCAGGGAAGCTTCATTCAAACGCCGACGCACTCAGTCGGAAGGTACGAACGGTTGAACGAGGGCTATGTGACGAAATAATTGACTATCAGAACGACGACACCGAATGCAAACGGTTGCGAACGCAGGTAGGATTCTTTGTGAAAGGGGGCGTTCTCTATAAGAAAACCAAAGATGGTGAGAAAATAGTGGCCCCCGAGAAATTGAGGAAAGATATAATTAAAAACTTCCATGATCATCCATTGTCGGGGCATCTAGGGGTCCGGCCTACACTCGAGAGAGTGCGGGCATCATATTGGTGGCGAAATTTAGCGAAGGACATTAAAGAAGCTCTTAGAGATTGCGTCGCATGCCACCGTCGAAGCCCTTACGGGAGAACAAGGGCACCCATTCAGGAATTACCCTCTTCCGATAGACCATTCGATTTCGTTTCTTTGGACACCGTCGGGCCCCTTCCATGTAGTGAGTATGGTAATCAATACATTCTATCTATTATTGATAATTTTTCCCGTTACCTAGAAATGATTCCTTTAACGGACCAAAAGGCGGATACGATCGCCTCGGCATTCGTGAGAAGGTGGATTCTAAGGTTTGGGGTACCGGTCAAGGTTCTCACGGATCAGGGTGCAAACTATATGTCCGATTTCTTTAAAAAGGTGTGCAAACTAATGAAAATTTCCAGACTTCGCTCTTCTCTTTACCATCCAGAATCGAACGGGAAAGTGGAGAGGGTACATAGAACAATTGCTGGTATACTTAGCCACTACGTTAACGACAAAAACTCGAACTAGGATACCTGGGTACCGTACGCTGTTCTCTGCTGTAATACAAAAATTCATCGCAGTACAGGCTTCTCGCCTCATGAAATCGTTTTCGGGCACGTCATGCGATCTCCCTTCGAGTACTTTGAACCGACATTGGGACAGTTTGACAATAAGTATCTTCAGGGATTGAAAGAGAAATTGGAGACATTACGGAGTAGATGTGAGATCAATGACGCGCGCGCTCGCCGGGAGAGGGCGGCGGTTTTTAACAGGGGGACGAAGGACGTGGCATATGAGTGTGGTCTATACGTCTACCTGAGTGACCCGTGCACGAAGACAGGTGGAGCGAAAAAATTCTATTACCCGTGGAAAGGGCCCTACCTAGTGACGGAAGTGATTCCCCCGTGCAACGTGCGAATTCAACTCCCCTACAGATCTCTTTTGGTGCACAAAAATCGCTTAAAGTTGCATTTAGGTAATTTGCCAACTCTAGGTTTTCCCCCGTGTGGAGAACGTCGTCGAGGAAGACCACGGAAACACCCCCCCACCAAATCAGCGTAAATTGTGCGTGGCCCAGCAAGCCCAATAGGAGACACTCCCTTTTCCCATATTCCCCCTCGCCCTGGTGTCATGTCCCCCCGATCCCATGTATTGGCCGAGTCGGAGAACGAAGGACGGTGGGAGGAAATGAGTCAGGTGTCGACATCGTCATCGGAGGGCGGAGAGAGACAGGAAGCGGCGACCCAAGAGTCCGGATCGCCAATAGCCGAGAGAGAACGAGCAGAAGAGGCCTCCACGCCGGAGAGCACGGAGGAGCAGAGATACCCGTCGACGACCGAGTCGCAAGCAGCTGCCCGGCAAAGGAGCCCTTATCTCCTGAGGCCCCGACCTACCCCTACGCCTCCAGAGCCGTTGGGTGTACGAGAGGGCACTCCCCGTAGAACCCTAGCGAGCTGCCTACCCAGCGAGAGCAGTACTCTAAGAGAGTACGCACATTCCAGTGAAGGCCGTGAAGAAGACGCCAGTGCCCTTGCTTCTCCCATTTACACACCCCGTACGCCAGCACATACCGCGGAAGGCCGCGGAGACAGCAGGAGTAACGACGCAGATGACAACATCCTTATCTCTCCAACCCATCCCGCCCGCTCTCCCTATCTTTTGAGGTCGCAAACCGGACCGTTCTCAGAAGGGAAGACGTAAGTGTTAGTGCTTCGGCAGAGAGAATTGTAAGAGAAGAGAAAGAGTAGAGCTGTTTGTTGATATCGTGTGTTGTTATCGTGTGCTTGTTAAGTGGGGCCGCTGTGTACTTTTTTGAACAGCTGGCCGAGAAAGTCATTTAAGATTTGTGAGTAAATTATGTCTTTTCGTGGAACGAACAGTTTTTTTATAGTATGTTACAGAATTTTGAGTTTTCAGTATAATATACTGTTTGTAATTTTTATGGAGCCGTGCAATGTTAAAAAGTGAAAATCTCTGGTTATGAGATGAATTCTAATTATTGGGAGACAATCAGGATATTTTCATGCTTCTGATTATGTTTGGGTAGAATTTCAATGAATGAACATTAACGAATGGATGCATTTGCAATGCAGTGTTTTTCAATCTTACGTATAAAACCTTATTTCTCTTTCTCTATTTGTGTTTGCTATTTTAGTGTTTTGCTGGAGGATTTTGTTTTAACTAATTAGTGCCTTGGGGACACATAATGTATTTAGCCTGTGTGTCATCACCGAGTCCACCCATTCCAAGGCTCCTTGTATTTTATTCTTGTGTTCTCCATTTCCATGTACGGCTTTTTCACAGATTTCAATGGGTGAAGCAGACGAGGCCTATAATCAATTAGATTAAAGGCAGTTTGAGGGAGAGTGATGTAAGAGGTAGAAACAGCAGAGTCACTTCCGTTCCCACCCTTTTCACGCCCCAACCCATCACCTACACTCTCTTTCATATTCCTTCCCAAGTTTCTGTCTCTGCGAAGAGTCGGATCGCTTTACCCCCGCGTATCCAGTGGCTGCTCCATCCTCCCGTGGGAAACTGCAGAGCTTGGTGAAAGAAAGACGATGGCTGAGGAGGGAGAAGGAGGAGGAGGGGAGGTCAGCGGAAGGGGGCTGTTGAGAGGCGTTCGTCGGTAGTTGGACGCGTGGTGGCGTAATGTAAACGAGTAGAACAATAAAATCATCTCTCCGTAGTCTAAGAGTTTCCTTTCAAAAATCCCTGCCAATTGATCGGCGACACCCCTTAGAGCATCGGGGGTCTTACACGACATTCATAAAAAATAATTTTTTATGAATGTCGTGTAAGAAAGTCGTGTAAATTTCCGAGGTAGAAAGTTGTT
The DNA here is from genome assembly GCF_921293095.1 of Ischnura elegans. Lineage (NCBI taxonomy): Eukaryota > Metazoa > Arthropoda > Insecta > Odonata > Coenagrionidae > Ischnura > Ischnura elegans. The sequence goes on from NW_025791659.1 coordinate 7,343,942, forward strand.
CTGAGAATTAGAATTCAATAACGTTTCCTTAACGCTACGCTGCGGATTAATGGGTTAAACCTCTTTGTACTGAGATCTTTTTTTGGGTGAAGTTACCCAGGGGTTTTCGCGCCTGAGATTTGGGACTGAATTCAACGGGGCACACGTCCACTACCCCGGCCACTGCACTTCACCCTCTAATCGTATCTTAGCACGAATCCACGTTCAACTTATTGCGGTACCTGTGTTTCATTTTTAACCAAATATTGCACTTTATTTCTAGAAATGTATTATTACCAAAGAATTACTAGCATTATTTTAAGCGATGTGGAATATAAAACAGGCTTCTATCATTAATGACAACGAAGTTATTGAATTCAAGATAATAAGGCTATATTCCCAAATGTCCGTTATCTTTAACGCTAAAATTTCGTTCAAAAGTGCTTACGCACGAAGAAAGACGAAGAATTCATAACAAAGTATAAAAAAATTGTTGTAGCCGTAAAATATATCATTGGAAAAACTATTGACAAAATAAGCAACTCGCATCGAATTACTGCGATGAGCAGTGTCATGAATAAGTAGAAGGGTCGGGCTAAAATTCCGAAAATTGGCCATGAGGACCCGATAAGCTGGGTGTAAGGCCGGGCCTGAAATGGTCTGACGATTGCTACTTTAGCGGTCGCATCTCGTCGTTTGCGTTGAAAAATCCACGACAGCTACATACCCGACGTCAGGTCATCTACGTATGAAAATTATCGTCGGATCAACCCGACGGTCGGATCGAATGAGTTGAATTACAATAAAGCCAATGGATATGAACTGATCTTACCTAGAAAGGGCACTTATTTAGAAAGGGGACCGTAATAATAATAGAAGAGAAAAAAATACGGTTAAGACTTACGTTTAATGAAGAAAATCGGATGTGGAAAGACTATGACGGCCCAGTGTCTGCTGTCCCTGGTTGACCACACACGTCTACGGCTCTGTCCGGAACTACCGCCCTTTTTGTAGACCGTAACAATAAGGATAGGGGAGAGGGCGGCTTAGCTACTGCGCATCTAGTCGGGAGTGGTTTCTTTGTGTCACGTGACGCATGGAAGGATGCAGAAACCTCGCCGTAAGATAAAATTGGCATTTCCGTCAAGGAAAGTAGGCTGTCAAGTGAAACGCGTAAATCTGTGATTTCACAGAGAAGTAATGGTATTTATTTCTTTCCTCGAGTTTTCTCCTTTGTTACACTAAACTTTATGGGTAGTTTATAATATTCTTTACCATTAATTTCTAAAATACATTCGAGTCTGAATGGTGAATATTTTCCTATGCATGGAGCTGCAATAAATCTTACCGTAATGGAAAAGGAATTCCTTTTCTTTCCTAATTATTTTTCGATGGATTCTTCGGACCATCTTAGTGTTCACCCTATTTCCGTAATTCTATTGTCATTTCTTTTATATTGGAATTTATATAGTGTGTTTGATTGTAGAACGTTCCTTGAAATGGTAATATTATCCTTTTACGATTTCCTTTGGTATATTGAGTATTATTACAATTATTTCTTACCTTTTCCTCGTGAGAATGTAAACATTGTCTCTTAAGCCTTCCAGATGATGAAGAAAAATGATGTTGTATGTATTTAATGTGAGGAGAGAAGATTTCCTGCTCAGCTATAGCGACTAAATATGCTTGACACATTTTACAATGGAATCTTTTGACATAGAGAATTTCTGTGCTCATTTGCGGAAAGCTACCACCCTCGCTGAGAAAACGAGTTTTTATTCACTGTGGTATCTGCGTAAAAAAACGTAGGAAACCACTTGAAAAAAAATCGTGAGCAAGGTGGCACAGCTTGAGTATTAACTCTCTTTCTCTGAAGGTAAACCGCTTAGCGCAACCCTTGCTTCAGCGGCAACAAATGATGGCTCAGGGGAGCCCTTCGAGGATACAATACACCGGGGTTAGAACCCAGCAATTCAACTGATACTCCCGATCTGATACCGGGAGGTGTTTAGATGGGAGGGAAAAAGGAAAGAGTCGCCGCCGCGAAAGGAGCCCGACGATGCCTCTGGGATAGGGATAGGGTAGGGATAGGGTTAGGGAAACTTTCCGAACTTAGGCAATATTAATGGGTGATTATAAAGAGATGTTTTCTTGAGCTTTGCGATTAATACATGTATTGGCAATCTCAGACGTCGTAATACTCGTCCCTACTCGTATAGAATCTAGGTCCTTTTGACGTTGCATGGAGTGGAATCGCATGGCCGCCATGATGGCCTTTTTCAAATGCGGTTAAAATTGACCTTTAACATTCGTATAAACTGGGGTTTCGAAAAAACAAATAATTTGTATATAATGAATACACTAATCGTGGGTATCGAATCGCAATAAATAACTTTCGTTTCCTTTGATGAAGGTAAATTGTTCTATTGCACATCGAATGCACGAATTAGAAATTACTTGGAATGACCATACTAAATGTTGGTCTATGTGCAAGATTATAGTATCCTCGTGGCATTCAATGTCCAGTTGGCTCAACATCGCTTCATAGAAAGTATACAGTACACGGCAAGGGTTGCATGGCAACAATGAAGCTTGTCTCAACCTTATGAGGGCATGAAACAAATTTAAATTTTAACCGGTTAAGGCCGTATCACACTAGCGACTGCGGCCGGCGCTGCGGCCGGCGCTGCGGCTGCGACCGCGACTGCGACTGGCCCGTCGACCAATCAGAGCGAGGCAGTCGCAGTCGCAGCCAATCAGAGAGCTACATTTCAATCTCGCGCGCTTGCGGCAGACGTGTTTGTTTGTTTTGGTTACCGTAGCGAGGGAAGTTCAAGAAGGTTATAAGATAACGCTGAGATAATTTCGGATTTTTAAAGTGAAGATGGAAGCCCAGTATATTGGATATTGCACCCGAGTACACAGGTGAATGAAAATGAAGCACGTTTTAACATATTTTAGGAACATTTTCAACAATTGCTGCTCTCTATCTATTCTTTGGGCTTTCGTAAACATACATGCCACAAGCAGAAACGTTCATACGTGCGCATGCGCGATCGTGGCGTCGGCCGCAATGTGTGATGGGGTGTAGTCGCAGCCGCAGCCGCAGTCGCGGTCGCAGTCGCTAGTGTGATATGGCCTTTACATGAGGTCTGAGAGAATACTGCGTAACTAAAATTATGAAGATTTCCAAAATTGTCATTTCAAAATATCTATTATCCTCGTGAGGGTCATTACTTAGCATAATAAGGACATATCACTCTAATAATTTAACGTTCTCATTATTTATTATCGCAACTAAATTTTAGTAGCGGTTTCTGAGACCTCACGTCAACAAATTGGAAAAACCAAGGAAAGTAATGCTGGTGGAAATGAATCAAAAAATTGTTGGCCAAGAATTCCTAGTGATTTTTCGAGAATAATGATAATTATTTTTAAGGAAGCATTTTTATTTGTACAACGTGGATAATTTAGTTCTTAATTTAAAAAAGTACCATGACCACAATAATGACTCTAGTATTTTCTATATCAGTTTTTTTATCCTGTTTCAAAAAACAATTTTTACCGAAAAGTTGGTTCGTATTTGGAATGGACGATATTAAATATAAACTTTGTAATAGTTGAGAAGTCAAAGAAACATTAAACGAAGCAATAAAAATGAGATTGCAATGTTTTACGAATTTTTGTTTCATTTCTGTCTCCCAGACCGCACGTCACGGGTAGAGTATCAATACTTGCACGTCACTGGTTAAGTTAAGTTAAGTTTAGAAATTAATGCCTAGCATTTTGAAACTCGTAATGCCAAAACAAAGAATAAATAAAGCATGCTTCATCAACGTAAGGTGACGGTAATACTACAAATATATAACTTTATTACGGATAATAATTGACTTTCCATCGGACGATAGTGATACTACTTTTCTGACGCAATGAGTCCCTCTTTGTTGTATCGGAAATCATTTTCATCATTGATTTTTATAAATGCCCTAAATAACTATATCCCCTGAACTCTGTATTATTCTGAAATGCAGACTTGCGTACTTACTTTCGTAAAATAAATTTGAGAAGTGAATGCGTTGCATCTTGAAAATCGTGATAATACAACATTAATTAAAGAAAGCATACGTATTCACGTTTCCTGATAGTAATACAGTAGATACCGTTTAATGGGTCCACCGGTTACCTGGGGCAGCCGCTTAATCGGGGCAGATCTTGAAGAACAGAACTCAATAGAGGAATATCCCAGCAATATTCTCCGCTTAACTGGGACAGCATGCCGCTTTACTGGACCATGAGTCGGCGACATAGACTCTATACTCGAAATGAAATTAACTTGTTTTCTTCTCAGAAAACTATTTTTTTCCTCTTATGATTTACTCTTATTATTTACAAATGTTCCTAAACTTGCCCTATTTTGAAAGCTCTTGTTATTATAATATCCGCAAGAGGATAGGACCTTTCTTTAATAGTACTTAGTAAGAGACATTCATTCAGCTTCGCCCGAGGCTGTAAAAAATATTTTTAGCTAAATTGTTATAATTCTTAAAAATGATATTAAATTAACTACACTCACTGATTTATTAATCCAATTAATAGATCGATAAACTTATGTTGCATTATAAACATTCTTTAGTCTTCTTTCTATCCTTTCAACGTTTGTTTATGCCCATATACAGGATAGTTCGCCTAATTGGGGCAGCCGCTTAGTTGGGGCAAAGTGCACAAGTCCCAATGTGTCCCAATTAACCGGAATCTACTCTACTACGAAAATAAACAAATGTGACTAAACTGCGAACAATTATGAACTTTCCCTAGCCCTTCTCTGTGAGTTATCAGTATCGGAAATAGTTCCTTTAACTGATTTACATAAATACTCCAAATAACTCGGTGCCTGGGACTCTGTATCTTCCTCGAATGTGGATTCCCGCAACAGAGTCGCGATATTGTTTCCTCAACTTCTTTCCCAAATTTTATGCGAAAGTGGGGAAAGCTGTTGTTTCCGAAGTCGCAGGAAGTAAAACAAACATCATAACGGAAAATGAATCGTCGCTGTGTCGGTGAGTGATATCACAAAATAAACTGGTCGAGTTGCGAAATTAATGCGATTATCTTTTTGAAAAGGATTTTATTTCACCGAATTTCACAAGCGCTTAAAAATCATTCCGATAATAACACTTGGTCTTTTAAATATTTTTTCAGTAAATCGGCCATGACTGATACGCACCCAGGAAGTCTTTTTCAAGGACCACTCGAAAGATCATCGTCAAGAATGGTTATATCACTCAATAGAAAATATATTGACTGCTTTATGACATTCGCCACCCTGACATCAATACTTAAATTCATGTAAATGGCCACATAGAAAGCTTTACGTTGCTTTAATGTTGAATGCTAATGTCGGTAGTAAGATGCTATCAGAGTGCATTTGTCAGTGAAATTATAACTGAGCGGTGATAAATTAATTTCCGTACACGTCCCTTGAAGCCATTTTCAAGTGGCCCGAAAATCGATTACAAGCGAAATGTTTTATTTTAGAGAGCATATAGGTAATCAAGAAAATGAAACTCAAAAAAGTACAAATCCTTGCAATGGAAGGGATTAAACTTACATATTATGTTTGATTTACAATGCAATGGGTGTAAGAAAAACTCTCACCAAAATTTACCACAAAGCGCTGAATAATTTCGCCACAAGAGTCGTTTTTAAAGTTTCAACTTGAATTCCGCGCCGAAAACGCATTTCTCGGAGGACGCCACGTTGATGACGTGTGAACCTAATGACGTCTGCATAACTTTCATAGCGAATGCATAGAAATATACGTTATTTCGAGTAATATTAATTGGAGAATTTTTAATGAGTTGGAGGAAACCTTCCGTATGAACAATAGAATAGTTTCCTTCATCGAAGAAAACGAAAGGCATTGATTGCGATTCGTTACCCACCATTAGTGTATTCATAATACACAAATTATTTGGTTTTAGAAATACCGCTTTAGACGAATGGCAAGGGCCAACTTTTATCCTTATTTGAAAACGGCCAGATAGGCGCCCATGCGATGCCACTCCACGTGACGTCACAGGGACCTAGTTTCTACACGAGAGGATAGGAGTTATACATCGTCTGAGGTTACCAATGCATACAAGATGCACAGAGCTCAGGGGAACATGTCTTAATAATAACCTATTAAAACTGGCTAAGGTCGGAAAGTTTTCTTCGTTTGATAAGGTATTAATAATCCTTATATAAGCCAAGCGCTACCAGATAGCATGGTACTCAGCTACCCGCTAGCATCCTGCGTCGTATCAGCGCTCAGAGCCTCTCCAAGGTCACCTCACAAGGCGGGAGGGGGAACCAGAAATGCGTCACACGGACTTTTTTCCCATCATTCCTACTTACGCGTCGCGTTTTCGCGCGCTTGAAATTTTTCACTTTTCATTTAATCGCGAAAAATAGATATCGTCATTTAAAAATCTAAAAGCGTGAAGTACGTACTCCAGGAGTAATAATCTTTCGATTTAGGCAGTAAAAAAATAATAGGAAACCACCCTATTGTTGTGTGCCGAGTGACTCTACCTCTCGTTAAACTAGAGTAAATAATTTTTTGTTGTGCCAAACGACCTAGAGCGAAGAAGGTGGTGGTAATACGCTGTACGTGAACACCATATTTCCTCAGAAATACGTTGTTATAGAATTTTTGTGAGCCATTTTAATGTGAGTCACTTCTGCTTCTGAAAGGGATTTATTTTCCATTACTCCTTTTGTTGTCTTTGGGTAAAAATCGCAAACATTTAGTAACTGGTTGAACTCGTACGCACTCTACAGGAAACTTTAAATTTTAATTGCTAGTATATCATTTTACCTCTATTTATTATGGATGTTATTACTATTTCTGTGTAGATACTGCATATATTCCCCGGTTTTCACACTTTGTTTCTATGCTGCGAATTAAAAGGCAAGCACAGAAACGGAAAGGGTTTTCGACGTTAACATAATGAAATGACAAGGAGTCCAAAATAGCATATGATGATCTCAAATTTGTACCCCAGGAAATTCTACGATATGGTATTACTCACAAAAAGCAAGAATAAGCTCAATAGGGTTGTTTCCTATTATTTTTTATTGCCTGAATCGAAAGATTATTACTCCTGGAGTACGTATTTCACTTTTTTAAATTTTTAAATGACGATATGTATTTTTAGCGATTAAATGAAAATTGAAAAATTTCAAGCGCGTGAAAACGCAACGGCTAAGTATTCATGACGGGAAACACCGTGTGACATCATTCTGGTTCCCGCTGCCGAGAGTGATGTGACCTTGGGGCGAGGCTTTGAGCGCTGATACGATGCAAGACGCTACCAGGTAGCAAAGTACCTTGCTATTAGGTAGCGCTTGGCTTAAATAAGGATTATTAATGCCCTATCAAACGAAGGAAACTTTTCGACATTTGGCAGTTTTAATAGGTGATTATTAAGACATGTTTCCCTGAGCTCTGTGCCTCATGCATGCATTAGTAATCTCAGACTATGTAAAACTCCTATCTACTCGTATAGAAACTAGGTCCCTGTGACGTCACGTGGAGTGGCATTGCATGGGCGCCAAATCTGGCCTTTTTCAAATTCGGTTAAAATTGGCTATTGCCATTCGTTTAAACTGGGATTTCTAAAACCAAATAATTTGTGTCTTATAAATACACTTATGGTGGGTAACGAATCAATGCCTTTCGTTTTCTTTCCTGAAGGAAACTGACACCAGGAGGTACTGCCAGGTCGGCAAATAGAAGCACAAATAGTAAATAATATACACGGATAAGTTTGAAAGCCTTAAAACAAAACAGAGTAACCGGAGTGGAATGCCTGCTGAATGAATACTAGAAAATACTTTGAACTATCATCAATTGAAGCAGAAGAGTGGTGAAAGTGAAATAATACAATGTAATGTACCTACTCCTTTCGCCAGATTTCAAACGGTATGAAGTCTGGCGTACGCCAAAACCAGGTTTCCTCCATCATTTATTTTCCTAATTTGAAAAACCGCAATGGCATCATATTAAAGGATAATAGCAATGACTGTGAAATTTCTATTATATATAATCGGTAAATGATTAGGAAAACGAGATAACATGCTGGAAAAAAAGACAAGTCACGCTCTAGAATCGTAAACTTTCACTTATAGTGGTCTCATTTCATCTCATAAGTTGTAACTTGCCAAACGACAGCCCAAAATACATCTGAAACTTTAATAAGGAACTGAAGTACTTAGCTAAGATACCCCAAGCCATTGTGTCTGGAATATGTCCACAAGGGCTAGTCACTATGATTCCTAGGAAACTAAATAAAGCCCGTTGGTTGACCACAGCTGATTCAACAACTTAAAAACAAAAAGTGATGGAATTGAGCCAATACCTGAACTTTATGAAAACAATTTACAACGCAGCACCAAAAGGATAATTGCCAAGTGCAGAAAAACTGCAAAAGTAATAAAACAAGGAAGATGTGCATGAAGTGCAGGAAAATTGTGTGCGAATAATTCGCTGATAGAGTGAAGTAATTTTGTGTTGACTGCAAGGAGTCTTTTAAATAGTAAACAACAATTTTCAAAATGATATTAAATTTTGAATATATTCATGTAAGTATGTAGCATGTAAACTTATTTGAAATCTTTGCAATATCTTCTCAAACTTCATTTTTTTAAAATAAATGGAATAGAAAAATCAAAAAGAATATTGTCAAAAAATGAGTTTTTTTTTTTTTAACGCCCTGCCCCGCGTGTGATTGACATCAATCTAGTAAAACGAAATAAATGGACCAGTAAAAACAATAATACTTATGTTATAATTTCATTTCCCACACCTATTTTTTATATATGCGGATAACTCAAAGGAGACCAATTTGATCCTCTCGGCCGTTGAAGGTGAAGTGGAGGTCCGGACGATCTAGTATTAAAGCACCAAAGATAATTGTGGTGATTGCTGTCTCACTGAAAACTGTAAACATATCATCCTAAAAAAAAGTTTCTTCTCAATGAAATGATTCGTTTTGTTATAAAAGTCTCTGTCGAAAATGCCTGTACATTTCGGGAATCAGTGGGATAAAATAAAAACGTTTTGTTTCGCCATAATGATTAACTTTTGGCCAATGTTTCCACGAATCCAATATGTTTAAGTCTTATCCAAACAATATTCACGCGACGTTCATGAAATTTACACGTCACGCGGTGAAAGCCATTAGATATACGTTTCGCGTCGTGTGAGTGCCCAAGGCTCTTACAGGATTTTAAAAGATACTCATCTCGGTTAAAAATCGAATTCGAGGTCTAACAATTGGCCTGTGTGCTTTTCAAACATACTTTTCCGGTTTCAAGTTAAGAAAAACTATTTTTAGTTTAGAGTGTTCCCTCCTATGTTAAACTGTTAATTTTTTATTGTCTAATTGTTACAAATCCTTGAAATACTTAACTAGAAAATGGGATCCAGTGTAAGAAGCCCTACTCTGCAAACTGAATAAAATGCAAAGGAAGAAAGCGTGCTTCGTCAAAAACCGCTACGGGCTTACAGACAGCGTTACCCATATGTTAATGGAATAAGGTTGGTAGCCACTACAGAGACTCGGAGGCTGCGCTCTAGGCTTAGACTGTTTGAACAATTGAGAAAATATATCTTTAAGAGCGTCGCGAAGAACATAATATTAGAGCCGCATTATATTTTCCGGTCCGAAGGATGCGACATATTAAGGATGATATTTAATCGAACGGAGACATTTTGGAATTCTCCCCCGAGCCATAAAATACTTTAATAATCCCTCACCATAATTTCAAATTTCTTTTTTATTAATAAAAGTCTTATCTCCTAGCACCCCACGCTACAGACCTTTTAGGTGGCTTGCGGGGTAGTATGCACTTGTAGATGAAGATGTAATTTATGCATTATTACCTGGCAACTATAATTGGTAACTCATTGCAGCGTGTGGTTCTCCTACTTTAAAAATAATATGAAATTTAACTTTTTTGCCAATTTGATGAGAGGGCCATTCCAAGGTCGAACTTTAAATGTTTCAGACTATTTCAAACGCACACTTCAGTTGTTGGTGTTTCGCAGTCCTCAGAAACCGCAAATTGCCCACCATCAGCCCCGTTTCTTCCTCGTGATAAGACTTTAACATCCTTTTTCCTTAAAACTCATGTTTTTCACTTGAACCAAATCCATACGTCCTAATTTCCATTGCTTGCGTATTATGACACATTTCTGTGATATGGAGGGTGGTTTTTAACCTCCGACGGGTCATGAGGAGAAGGCAAAGAGATTGATTAAACATTATTTCAAAGCTTAATAATAAACTCACCCGCGGTGTCCTTTTGACACAATGGGCTGAGCGATTTATGAATAGGGTAGTTTCCTTCTTCAAAGAAAACGAAATTCATTGATTGCGATTCGTTACCCACCATTACTGTATTCATAGTATACAAATTATTTCGTTTTAGAAATAACGGTTTAGACGAATGGCAATGGTCCATTTTTATCCTCATTTGAAAAGGGCCAGATTGGCGCCCATGCGATGCCACTCCATGTGACGTCACAGGGACTTAGTTTCTATACGAGAAGATAGGAGTTATACGTCGTCTGAGGTTACCAATGCATGCATGAGGCGCAGAGCTCAGGGAAACATGTCTTAATAATCACTTATTAAAACTGGCTAAGGTCGGATAGTTTTCTTCATTTGATAAGGTATTAATAATCCTTATTTAAGCCTAGCGCTACCAGCCAGCAGGGTACTCAGCTACCCGCTAGCAGCCTGCGTCGTATCACCGCTCAACTCGCCTCAAGGTCACCTCACAAGGCGGCAGCGGGAACCAGAAATACATCACACGGAGAGATTTCCCGTCATTCATACTTACGCGTCGCGTTTTCGCGCGCTTGAAAATTTTCACTTTTCATTTAATCGCGAAAAATAGATATCGTCATTTAAAAATCTAAAAGCGTGAAATACGTACTCCAGGAGTAATAATCTTTCGATTTAGGTAATAAAAAAATAATAGGAAACCATATTCCCTTACCCTATTGGTCGTGCCTGTGGAGACGCTATGCTTTACCTTCTTCATACGTTGTCACCAAACCCTACCAATCATTTCATTTCTTTATCGTGAAGTTCATCGTCCATTTTCAAACACTAGCCGGATCTTCATTTTCGTGTAACGAAGGAAGTCACTCGGCACTAGGTTCGCATTGCACGGCGGTTGAAATAAAATATATCTCGTAGAAATTGCTCAAGGAGCAGTTGGGCTGCAGCAGTTCGGACATGGCGGTCGTTTTAACGAATCAGAGCTCTTCCAGAAGTCAGTTTGTTCATTCATGGGTTTTCAGTGATATTGGACGTAATTTCCTCTCTGTTTTACGCTCTAGCCACCGTCCATGAAAAATATCTTCTTTCATCGGTATAAGGGTCAAGACTCGTGAATGCTGAAGCCATTTGGCGGACTATCAATCAGTTGATCCTCATTACACGCTTGGAGGGAATATCACTTGAGGCAGTGGACTTAAAAACATCGTTTTCAACATTAAACTACATACTTAGGGTCAGAAAAAAAACTTGAGCGTGTGGTGCGGAGCACTTAGCAGTTACCTTATGTCGCAACTTTAAAGTAGCACTTCATTGCAACATGTCAAGAGAAGGGACAATAGTCAAGAGTGGGGACTCGAACTTAATCTAAGCAAATGCATGGCGGTACATTTTTTGCGGGATTCGTCCAACACTAACAATGTTTATGCAGTGGATGGCATTAACATAAAGGCAACAGACGAAGTGAAGTACCTGGGAGTTACGATAACCTCGAACCTCACGTGGGGAACTCATATAAAGAATATTTGCGGTATAGCCTTGAGGAAATTAGGATTCGTCAAGCGTATTGTGGGAAGATTTTCGGATGAGAAAGTAAAAGAAAGGTGCTATTTCGCTCTCGTCCGACCGCACCTTGAATATGCAGCGAGTGTATGGGATCCAGTGCAGAAAGACTTAATCCGCGAACTGAATAAGATACAAAGGAAGGCTGCGCGTTTCGTCAAAAACCGCTACGGGCGTACAGACAGTGTTACCCAGATGTTAAGCGAATTAGGCTGGGAGCCGTTGGAGACTCGGAGGCTGCGCGCTAGGCTTAGATTGCTTGAACAATTAAGAATGGATATATTTAAGAGCGACACAGAGAACATAATCTTAGAGCCACACTATATTTCCAGGTCCGACAGAAGCGATAAATTAAGAGAGATTTTTAGCCGAACGGATAGATATGGGAATTCGTTTTTCCCCCGAACAATAAAGGACTTTAATAAACGCTTGTCCCAACCTCGTTAGAGCACTTCTTTTTTTTTATAGCTGTAAACGGCTGGTGTCCTAACACCCCCTGCCACACGCCTTTTAGGCGGCTTGCGGGGTATTGTGTAGATGTAGATGTACGTGGTTCTCCTCCTTAAAAAATAAAAATAAAATGTAATTTAACCATTTCATACTACTTTGATTGCAAGGTCAAAGTGGTCACGTATTTCTTGCATCTACAAGAGATGCGTGAAAATATAAAAAATTGAAAACTTTCACCACTTCCAATTCATTTCACATTAAATTTCACTTCCGGAAGTAAGCTCGTCTATTCTTGGGTTTTCGGTGAGGTTGGACGTAAATTCCCACTTTGTTTTACGCTCTAGCCGCAGTGCATTCAAAATATCATCTTTCATCGGTACACTGGTCAATGCTGAAGCCATTTGGCGAATTATCAAGGTGTCGATTCACAGTGCAAACTTGGAGGGAATATCAATTGAGGCAGTGGGCTTTAAGAGATCGTTTTCAACATTAAACTAAATACTTACGGTCAGAAAAAAAACTTGAGCGTGTGGTGCGGGGTACTGGCATTTGCCCTATCCACGCAGCACCCGCCTGTCGCTTATTTGTAGCATTTACTGAGCATCCGGAGGTCGAAAAAAACATCCCGCGTCATTGAATGCCTACAATACGGTAGTTTCCTTCATCAAAGAAAACGATAGGCATTGATTGCGATTCATTACCCACCATTAGTGTATTCATAATACACAAATTATTTGGTTTTAGAAATACCGGTTTAGACGAATGGCAAGGGTCAAATTTTATCCTCATTTGAAAAAGGCCAGATTGGCGCCCATGCGATTCCACTCCGCGTGACGTCACAGGGACCTAGTTTCTACACGAGAGGATAGGAGTTATACATCGTCTGAGGTTACCAATGCATGCATGAGGCACAGAGCTTAGGGAAACATGTCTTAATAATCACCTATTATAACTGGCTAAGGTCGGAAAGTTTTCTTCGTTTGATAAGGTATTAATAAACCTTTTTTAAGCCAAGCGGTGGTTTCCTATTTTTTTCCAGCCTTTATATCAACTCACCAACCTGTCTGTTTGTTTGTCTGTTTGTCTGGTACAAATCTTGTAACTGAAATTTGACTCACTTCCTGTGAAGCAAAAACGCTGAAATTTTGCACACTTCTTCATTTCCGATGACAATACATGAAAATATAACTTTTTCTCTCCAACCCCCTTTATAAAAACACTTTACAATAACCCCCCTTTAACCACCCCCCAGTCAACCTATAGCCCCCCAAAACATGTTTTTGATCTAAAAAGTTCCAAATGGTCGATTTTCGTGTTTTGCGACCACAGTAAAAGTTATCCACCATAAAATTTCCCATCTTTTGACACCCATATTATGATCTTCATATATTTATTAACAATTGTAAGGTTTTGTAAATGTTTGAATATTGTTTCACCGTTACATAAAACGTACGGGGTGGCATTTTTAACATAGGGGTAGGCATTTAAAAGCATAGGGGTGGCATTTTGAAACATAGGGGGCTTACCATTCATTGAAAATTTAATAAATATAGTGACTTTTTTAATACGTCACTTTTGGTTTTTCGGGGTCACTGAGTTTTTTTGCTTTGTGTCATATATAAACGTTGCTCATCCCCTGTAATCTAAATTTAAAGGCTGGTTTTTAAAAAAATTTTTTTTATAAGAGCTTATTTTAATTGCCTAAATCGAAAGATTATTACTCCTGGGGTACGTATTTTAGATTTTTTAATGACGATATCTTTTTTCGCGATGAAATAATAAGCGAAAAATTTTCAAGGGCACGAAAACGTCGCGGCTAAGTATGAATGCTGGGAAAAGCCCGTGTTACATCATTCTGGTTCCGACTGCCGCCGTATAAGGCGCCCTTTGGTGCGAGGCTATGAGAGACGATACGATGCAGACTGCAGGCAGGTAGCAGAGTACCTTGCTAGCAGGTAGCACTTGGCATAAATAAGGATTATTAATACCCTATCACACGAGGGAAATTATCCGATCTTATGCAGTTTTAATAGGTGATTACCAAGAGATGTTTCCCTGAGTTCCTTCGCACGTACGTCAGATTGAGCAAATCCGTGTACCGTGGAAAACGGCCTTGAGAAAACCACGTCCCAGGAAACCATGATGTCGTTCTTCACTACTTTCCTTTCGTTAGTCTAAAGCATCAATGAAGAATTTCACCCTGTGGACGGCACGAATTCGAATACAAGACAACATTCGCCGGGAAAAGAGGAGAGTCATACTCTTCGAAATATTATTTATAACGTTTACACTCCAACTAACCATGTGGTCATCCCTGGTTTCCATCAATGCGGAAAAATTGATAGTGTTATCCAATTCACCACCGATGACGAGCGCTACAATTATATTTGAGTACCTACATTTCATGCTGCATACGCCAAATTTTACGAGGATTTCATTCTTATTTCCTCAAAGTTTTCCGTTGAGTTTTTCTTTAATAGCCACTACATGATAGATATCTTTTAATATCCTCCGTTATTTCTTATTTCTTTGCGTTTATTTCGAATGAGGCTCTGTTTACGTCACTTCTCTCTTTCCCACACCTTTCCCAAGCTTAGCCAAAATACGACGACGAGTTGGTGTGAATCTCCCTCGAGAGGATATGCTACGGCAGCAACAGCAAGTACGGCCGTGAATATATCGCTAACTGTATTACAGTCCATAATCAGTATATATATGGGACTACTTCGGATCATGTAACATGCCGTTTTTTCCCCCGTTCACAGTAGTAATGCACCGACTATTACTCAAGTACTCTGCCAGTAGGTAAACATTGATCATTCTGCAGATTCCAAAATGGGATCATTTCACGTAAAAACGTGAAACGTCCACTGTTCAAAAATTTCAACAAAGGTCAATAATAAAACGTCGTGCATTACGAATCAACGATTTATTGACGGATGAGTAAAACATTGCAAGTATTGTTTTAAATGTACTGAGGACATTGATGATTGAGGATTTACAAAAGTTTCAGCACAATTTATCCCGGAAATGATAGATTTTGTGGCAAAAAAATTAATTGTAATGGAACATTTTCAGGCAGCTATCGAGAGATTTGCTTATTTTGAGAAAGAGCGATTGCATATTAATATAGATTCGAAAAACATCCGCACCAAAATGTATTAAAAATTATCATGCTCTTAAAATAGCATTAATCATCGGCACAATGACAGATTTTTTTGTTTTTTATGTCTCTGAGGTCTAAGTTAATCATTATTACGTGTGGAATTAGAAAGACACATACAAAAATGGCACATCTGCACACTAAATTCTGATATGGACCCAATAACGGAATATTTTATTCCCCCCCAGAACATATAGTACGGTGTCAATGTCTCGTGGGGGTGATTCGGGGATGATAGCAAGAACGGTTGTTGTCAGGTCCATCGCGGGAAGTTCGGGAGCGGGAATCTTAGATGCATGCAAATCCGGGACAGGGTCAGGAACAGAAGGAGGTGCGTGGTGATCATCGTTTTTTGGCGGGGGTAGGTGTGGATGGTCTGGCAGAATCGGGATGGATGACCTTGATGGGTGATTTTGACCAACGGATGCGTCTAAACCAATGTCCTCTTCTTCACTCTTCTGCTTCCGGATGCAGGCGACTGCAATGATAATGCAATGATTAAACTATACTCAGGCAAATGTTGATCCCTATTTTTTTAATTTAGCCATTTTAAAACTCAGGTTAGAAAGAATTTTTTTAATTTTGCATGTGTCTGAGGTATAAATAATAATAATTTTGTTGGTTTTTCCAGTAGATAAGTTCACGTAAAACAGGGTGAATTAATTTCTCCCCAAATACACTGCCTCGTTCGAATTAAAATGAAGTTAGCAATGCCTCTCCTGAGTTGAGTGGACGGATAAATGCGAGCGAGAGGAAATATAAAATATCCAAACACTCTTCTCCTACTGTAACTCTTTGAAATTCCCCTTAAGAAGTAGCGGATGAGCGTTTATAAGACAGAAATTCAATAATTCCTTTTTTCGGTTTTAATTCTAAAAATATAAAATTGTTCACTCCAATACTGCCACTTAAATAGTAACAATCTTGTATCAATCTTATTACAGTCATTTTTCTACTAATTTTAGCTTGAATTAATGGGTAGTTACGTTATTAAATTATATTTTGAGCAGAAATTATGTCATAATAACTCTAATTATTAGCATATTTTATTCAGTTTTGAGAATTTAATTTATTATGCCGATTTATAATTTGATGGTACTTACAAATGCCACCCATTGTAGCAGATAACTCTTCAGGAGCTTCTAAGAAACGTTTCTAATGCTAGATAAAGACTCCAGATCCTGGTAACCCACTTCAAATTCCAGGAAAACACTTGTAATGTGGTTCTAGCTCTTCTTAAGTTTCTCACACACTGTAAAAGATGTCCTCAAACTTAAAATGCTTCCACAGCCTTAAAATGCTATTCGCGCACTTCAAGTGTTTGTGTAAATACGCAAATTCTACTAGCACTCTTAAATCGGCTCAGCTTTGAATATTCGCATTCACGATTTGTAGTTACCTCAGCAACGGTCGCAAGGAGTCATTAGCTCTTACTGCTCTTTCGCCATTGTTGTGCATTGCGCTTGGACGGAATCAAACTACGCCTATCATTAACATATCTTGCTCAGCCAAAACAATGGACACTGGGAAAAATGAAACTATGATTATCCGAATTGAATTTTCGTATTTCACGCAAATTATTGAATAGATCAATCGTATCAATGGTTCATTCCTTCAATAGGTTGAGTGGAATGCGTTTCCGTTGGTGTGGAGTAAATATAAAATTTATTTTCAATCGAAAATTCATGATTTAAATATATATTTATTAATTTATATTCATGTGATGAATAAATATATTTTTTTCGAGCAGTAACTTTTTTCACTGAAACGTAACAACGGCACATGATAGTGTTTTCGTTTCAGTTGGAATAGATTTCTTGCGGTAAGAATAGCCATTTAATATATCTACAAATGATTTTCTCTGTAACCCGCTAACATTTTTTGACACGTCCGAAATTATTGTTTAAAAATTATAAAATGCAAGCAAAACTGATTTTAACTTGGAAGAAGAAGGATTTCTTTTGTTTTGTAAGTGTAATCAAATTCCGTTTACGAACGAATAATAAGTGTCTTGCAATTAATGAACTTTTATGAATACGAGCGAAATTTATTTAATTTTGAGATACATTGTATTGACGATATTTTATTTATCAAAAAGAACCGGAATTTTAATGTATTGGAGGTATTTGTGAGTATCGTCTTCAAATACTAAGTTTATAGTAACAAAAGCCTTTCTCCACTCGATTGAAATAAAGAATGAAAGAAAGATGAATGTGGTGGAACTATTCAGTGGAAATCTTGTCGTACAATTTTTATTTTGTGCCATTTTTTCTTCTTAATATTTTAAATGAAATGGAAACATTTTAAACAAAGAGTAATGTTTTTTTGGCGGTTGAACTTGCAATTTTTTCAATATTATCCGGCTTTTTTCCTTAGCGATTTGATATTATATCAACTTCCTCCATTTTTAAAATTCTTTAAATGTGGATATTGTTTTTTTATTTTCGTGGTTTCTTCTACATGTACAATTTGATTGAAATAATTATCAATGTCCTACACCTCCTAGAAAGGTTTGCTTATTTCTCTAACATTGTACTGTGTTTCAATATATGGCTCATTTTTCTTCCTTAAAATTTTAAGTAAAATCAAATTTGCAACCCTATGTGACAATTCCTCAGGTTCCTAACCGTTAAATTTCACCTGCTTTGGTGGTTTTTCCATCGTGAACATTTTATTCAAATTTAATTTCTTTTTTTTTGTGTCGGCACTTTCACATTATGCATATCCGTAGTATTTTTGAGTACTTCTCTCGTTCTGATTTTGTTTTAAGAAAATCAAATTTCCACTCTTCCGCACCATTTCCCAGGATTTTAGCCTTACCATTTTTCAGGTTTTGCATTATTTATGAAAAACCTTTGTATCACATTACGATTCCTTAAACCACTGACTATTTCTCGTAGTGTTTGACCATTCCATTTTTTGCATTGTATGGTGCTTCTTTTTTTTTAATATTTGAAAGTAGAATTGAAGTTAAATGATGAAGAAGTATAGAAAAAATAAAAAGAAAAGAAGGAGCACGCTAGTAGAAATTATTATCCAATATAAATTTCTCCAGAAATAGCATAATGACGAATTATTTGATGTGGAAAAATTGTTTCGCAGGGCATGATATTCAATTTGTGCAATGATATTCAAATAAAAAATTTTTAAATGAAATACTGCATTGTTGAATACAGTAAAATTTCGTGATCTTGCAGTTGACGTGTTACACACGGCATACATGTGCATGCAAAGGAAAATCAAATCTGTATTTTTTACTATGGTAATATGAATGAGGTCTGACTGCAGTTTCCCTTCGTAAGCTTAAGAGAGGATGATACACATAACAAAAATGCGTAGGAAATGAATATTAATATCTAGTATAAATTCGCTAAGTGGAGATCCTTAGCATGAATTGTGGCTAGTGTGACAATTTTAAATGGAAATATTTTCTATCATTATCGCGAGTGATACCAATTTAGAGATACCTTTATTTTAAGTTTTTAAAGTGTACACTTTATAAACTCGATTTTATTACGCAGGAAGAAGAGTGCCAAATGTTAACAAGAAATATAAAATTCATAGATAGGTTAAATTCATGGCAGTACTTTAGAAGAAGGATGCTAAATGTTGGCAATGAAATGAACACTCTAGTTATACATTCTATTTTAGTGTAAAAAAAGAAGTATGCGAATGATAATACTGACGCGAATAATATTGTTACCAACTGGATGTAAGTGGTAAGTAAGAAAATATCGAAATAATAATAGAAAAGAATAAAATATATGTTATAAACTCGCTTTTGTTCCCTAGGGTCCCTCAAACCCCCCGAAAAAGGCCAGCGGCCCGTCATGTTCACCATGGAGGATATTTCAATTTTTGTCCACCATTTGTTTTTTAAAGATCGGTTACTTTTCAGTTGGCTAGGTTAGATATCAGTAATATTCCAATTTTCAAGTAAAGCGAGATAATGTACTTAGATTAAAATACTGATACAAATTTATTATAGAAGAGAAATGTTTTTCTGAGGGAATAAAAATTTTAACTAAATTTCTACAAGTCTAACAGATTCTTTATATTATTCAATTCAAATTCAAAAAACGATAAGATTATGTTCCGTAATACTCAATTCAAACTTCATTCCTTTACATATTGAATTTACGAAGTACTATGAACTACAGTTAATCATATTTTTATTGCTAAAGCATTACATAAAGCGAGTAAACACTGAAAAGAGTATGGTTAAAAATACCATTTGCTGATCTAACTCATCGCAATTAAGATGCACAATTCGCATTCCATAAAAAAATGATACTGAAGCGAGGATTCTCTTCGTGAACTTGATTAAAGTAGGCTTGAAAAATGAAAATGATAATTCGGGAGCAATAATTCTTCCTATAGGAATATATGGATCCGAACTCAATGCGATGGAAGAAAAAGTCGAAATTATAAAAGGTTATTATTACATACCTGATTAAAAAATACAATGCAATTTCATAGGAAAAAATTAAAAAACGATGATAAAGAAGAGAAAATTCTTCATGTAAACACAAGTTTATTGCGAGGGAATGTGAATGCAAAATCATTATACAGAAGAGATAATTTTAAACAAATTAGAGAAAATTCGTATAAGAAATTTCTTTCGTTGTCTTTCTGTACATAAATATTTCGTTATTTATTCGCAGGAATATAAATAGACGATAGTGTTACGGGAGAAAAGATTCTGGTTGTAAATATTTTTTGGCTGGAATAAAGTGTAAAACTACAATAAACAATTGAAAATTCTAGTCATAAAGTCTATGTAGGAGTGAAGGAAAATGAATGCACAACAATGATAACAGACAAGTAAACACTCCCGTTAGAACCCAGATTTCAATTTACAAGTACGAGAAATAGAAAAATACTAGATAATGTTATGGCACCAAGCCTTTATTCATGAACCTTAAGTGCAGAGGGAGAAAATTACGAAATTATGATAAAGAAACTATAAAAAATAAAGTGGTAAGGCAAAAATTCTTAAAATAATTTCGATTTCATTTTGTAGGAATTAAAATAGGAAATATTTAATAACGAAGCAAAAATTATGCTTGTTAAAACGATTTCAGTGTGTTCAAATGCAAGACAATATTATGAAAGCGGAAATGAATAATATGAAATCGATTTTCGGGCGATGGAAAAAATTGAAAAAATTTTATGTGCAGAGTAGAAAACAGTTGTTTGAAACTCGATTTTATTTCGTGCGTTGAAAAATTCAAAATGGTGATGGAGAGGAAAAATTTAAGTGACGACTTTGGTTTTTGTGCGCAGGAAGAAAATTTTGAAATTAAAAAAAAAAAAAGATGTGAGAGCTATTGTTAGAAACTGGTTTTTAGTTCGCACGTCGAAAAATTCGGAATGTGACGCAGAAGTAGAAATTTTAATTACGACATGAAGGTTTTTGTGAGCGGAAAGAAAAATTCTTAATTAAAATATATATGCGAGACTCTGCTTATACTCTATAGTTTAGTTCGCACGTTCGTAGCAAGGATGCGGGAGTTAAAAGTTTAGCTGAAAACTTGGGTTTTGTGCGCAGCAAGAAAAATGCGTAATTAAAATGGAGCTGCGAAAAGTCCTGTAATAAACTGGATTTTATTTCGCAGGTTGAAAAATTCTAAATGCAGGAGAAAAATGTATGCGACGATTTTGGTTTTCGTGCGCAGGAAGAGAAATGTGAAATTAAAAAAAAATATGGGAAAAAAGTTGTTAGACTCTGGATTTTAATGCGCATGATAAAAAAATTGAAATTGGTTATGTGGAAGTAAAATATAAGTTTAAAAAATCGCTTTTGAGGGCAGGAAGAAAAATGCGAAGTTAAAATAGACATGCGAAAACTGTTGTAATAAACTGGCTTTTCGTATCATGTTGAAAAGTTCTAAATGGGATACTGAAGTAAAAATGTAAGTTGTAAACTTGATTTTAGTGCGCAGGAAGATAGATGCGGAATTAAAATAGAGATGCGAACTCTTAATCTTGGTAACTGTAATTGAAAAATTCTAAATGATGTCACAAATTAAGAAAATTTAGCTAGAATAATGTTTTTTGCGAAGAAATAAATGTGAGAAAATTAAATCGTTTTGCTGAAACTCTTCTGGAACTGGATTTTAATTTGCACATTGAAAGATTCGAAAATTTGATGCAGAAGAAAATAATTTAGTAATAAACTTAACTTCTAATGCAGAGGATGAAAAATGCGAAATAATAATGGAGATTATAAATCTCTATAATAAAAAAAACATATGAGAGCAGTTGTTAGAATCTGGATTTTAGTTCGCGCGTTGACAAATTCGAAATCATAATGCAGAAGTCGGGTAGGTAGGTGTTAGGTATTAACTTGTTTCTTTTGCGCATGAAGAAATATGAGAAATGATAATAGCTAGTTTGAGCCATAGCACAGTTCCAGTCCAGTTACCCAGCCCAGTCACAGTCCACTTTTAGCCACAGTAGAGTTCCAGTCATGTTTTCTAGCCCTGTCACAGTCTAGTTTGAGCCATAGTGCAGCTCCAGTCATGTTACCCAGCCCAGTTACAGTGCTGTCTGAGCTCTAGCACAGTTCCAGCACAGTGATTCAGCACTGATACAGTACAGTTCTTCTCAAATTCTAGCTGCCATAGTACAGTCTAGTACAGAAAATTAGTGTACTGTGACTGTGCTAAACACAGAGTTTAGTGCAGTTACAGTCCTGATTTAGTGCGGTCACAGCACAGATTTTTTTGTATGGGAGGTGTATAATAGTGTACCCTTCAAAATAATGTTTGCATTCCTGATATATACGTTTCTCAATACTATTTTATATACTTAACCCCTCAAGCGCGGCAGGCATTTAATTAAATCCCATCTCAGCGGCCGGATGAGATTTAAAAATCTTCGCCTTTTTGGTATACTATCATTCAATAATTTATATCTTTCTTAATATACGATCAGTATCGTTGAAAATTTTTTTAAACTTGCGTATTATAATGCGCTACTATATAATAATTTTTCGAGCGATTGGAAAAAATATTTATTGTTTTATGTATCTCTTTTTATGAACTAATGAATTAATTTTCAATTTTGAAATATTTTTATTTGGTTTCGAATAAGCTACGAGATCTCTAACATTCCATGCATTTAAAAAATACAATTACATGATGTAATTTAGTTATTTGGGGTTGAAAATTTCATAACAGATTGGATACTTTCGATAGGATTACCCGTTTCACCTACTTGAAAATTTACCACTCCGCCCACTTCTCTGACTCTGTTCCATTATTACCGTATCATTTCATATAGGTAATCACATGCTAATGTTTCAAACGTCAATATCCAAATATTCAAATGATTTACCTTAGAAAATCTGCTCTGACATGATTTGAAGCAATCCAAACATAATCCCACTGCACATTTTTCACAACAATACACGCAAACTCTTCATTTCCCATGTTACGCACAAACTGCACACCTCCTTTGAGACTTTGATTTCTTCCCAGCTGCAGGAATTGTCTTTAGGAAATCAATTTTTGTGAGTCTTGGTACTAAATTGTGTAATGAGTGACGGCCAAGTCCAAACAGTTCGTATGACGTTGGATATTTCAAAAATATTATCTCGCCCAATGGCACGCGAAATGATAAGCCAAATTTTTATACGTGTTTTTCCTGTGAACAACATGAATTTAGGACTGCCTCATGCAATAGTCTACTAAATAACTTCATACATCACTTGTAATGGCGTTTTCTTTCCATTACGTACGAATGCAATAACAGGTCCTTGAAATTCACCCCACCAATGATTTTACTATAGCCTAACACACAAACAGACTTCCGAGTCTCTTTTTTGCCTTTCAATACTATTCCCATTTCGTAGGATCCCCAATTATAAAAAATACCACACACAGGAAGTACACCCGATGAGAATTTCAGCACACTGCCTGAACGAACACCACACAGCATGAATGACTCTGGTGGACTGGGTGGACTGAAGCTCGTGGTTTAGAAGCTCCCTCAAGAGACGAGAAAATATCTCGAAGGGGCCCTGGTATACGCTGACTGTTTAGATGGAATCTTATCTTCGTTGATTACTGTCCAGAAAAAAAAATAAAAAAATAAATGCAGAGCGAAGCACATGGCCCCTTCGCTTAGGACTAACGAGGCGGACCAAACACACTTGGGGCTCGAGGTGACGACAAACAAGGAGAAGACGGAGAGATGGCATTGAGCTTAGAAGATACCGTATCTCAAGCTAAAGTAGCTGACCCTTCTAGACGTCTCTCAAGCAGAATAGGTGGAAGTTTTCATGATAGAACAGCTGAAAGAAGGCGATGAGTTTTTGGACCGAAGTGTCCAGGCGCTGGTTTAAAACGGAATTTTATCGAAGCATTTTTAAAAAATCTTGAAGGCATAAAACCGCTATGAATATTTTATTGGAAAGGAAAAACATTTCTTCAAAAGATAGAGTAATTAGTTTTAATTTAACATACAATATCTGGCGGAGAAAAAATATTATAAACAGTAGGTCAGGAAGCGTACTGGGTACGCATGACGGCGGCATACGAAATTTAAAGGGCGCGTACTAGGTACGCATGACGGCGTTGAGGGGTTAAGTATATGAATAGGAGTTATATGGAGTTTAAAAGAAATCGAGTTATACAGTCTATCTAAAATTCCAATGCGATGGCTGTTAATTACTACCCAAGAAGACGTAGTAACAATGTACCAACTCGGTATAATGCCGGGGAAAAATTTGAATTCGGATTAATCAATATTTATCTCAACTGGAACCAGAAAAATATATTTCATTTATGTTCATCGGAATTCAGAAATCATTATCTTCAAGTCCAAATCAGTACGTTTATCTCAATGCCAATCAACATACGGTAAATATTCTGACATGTTTTTACTTCATTCGTAAAAATAAATAATAATTTCTCTTCCAGATCAGTGGATGGATGCAATTATTGCAGTCGTAAAATACTATTCTAAAATCTAATATATCACCAAAAATCGTCGTTACTGTAGAGATGTGAACCAAGGTAATTGAGATGATAGTGGAGATTCGTTTGATAACACTGTACGCATGCATCATCACAGATTTGTTTTCCTTAACAATTTATTGCACACAAAGGAATGTAACATGGATTTTTCTGTTAGTTCTTAAGTAATGTAGCTTAAAATGTTGTTTATATTGTCATCCAAATGTTTTTCAAAAATTGCCAATTCGACATTCTCTGCCAATTCTCTGACCAATTGTCATGGATGGACTGGCGGTGAGATGTGAAACAGAAGGCCGTCAAGATAAGGAGGTCGGCCAAGCAAACAGGGGGAGGGCCACCTTCTGTCATGCCACTGACTGCCCTAGAGGAGAAGCTAATTGCTTTTATTGGGGGAACGGCAGTCAGGGGCATTCCGGGAATTGCGTACTCTGTTTGAGGTGAGGCACCCTGTGGTATATTGTAGCATTGAAGGTAATGTGGTGGGCATATGAAGTATTCCAATTGATACTTTATGGTCTAAGTTTGCTTGCTTTATCACATTACAGATCATCACAGTTCTGCCTGATGATAGCTTGCCCTTCGTAACTGAGGAGGGATACGTAGGAAATGCTTACACCTCAGGAACGCCTCCTCCAGTAAAAAAGACGAGGATATTATGGTGGTCCACCATCAATATAAGGACTTGTAAAAATTATGCCATTTACCATTTTATTGATACGCTTTGATTAGAGCCAATATTTGGGCAAATCGCCTGACAGCAGCTTCAGTGATAAGGTTGCTCATGTGAGAATTTCATTATCCTTCTCTTTAGATGCTGATCTCGATGGAGAGTAGGGGAGGGCCTTTGCTGCAAGCGAGGGGATGGCGGATGCTATCAAGGGAATGGCTTCAGCTGTAGAGGTTGGGGCAAGGAATTCGGAGAGACGAGGAAATCCTTGGAGAGCCTCACCTCTTCCGTTAAGGAGATGTAAGTAGTGCAGTTCCCTGATAAAAATAAACTCCACCATGGTGGGTAAAGGAAGGGTAGTAGCCTTCATGGTGGGTAGTTACCCTTACACAACCCACGCCCTACCCACCATTAAGGGTAAGGGAAGGATAGAAAAATCCTTTGCCTACCCTTCCTTAGGACTTAGCATTTATAACTGAGGAAAACATGTCCTTAAAGTGTCTCCTCAGCTACTTTCACCTGCTAAAGAGTATTGAGTTCTGTACAAGAGCGTAAGCAGTCATTGAAAGCAAAGATGGACGGGTTGCACAACTAATCTTTAAAATTCCCTTAAGGAAAGAAATAATATTCATATTCAGTGGCTTAGCCAGGGGTGGGGTATCGGGGGGGGTTCAGAATTAAATATAAAAACACAATCATTTTCCAAAACGCCTCCCAAAATATAAAAACACAATCATTTTCCTTCATAAAAGAAAACAAAATATAGAAAAATAACGAATTAAAAATTATTTCTTTAGCTATTGAAGTTTTTTTTCGATTATGAAAAGTGTTTGAATTTGTTGAAAACCCATTACTTAGTACCTTGTTTTTTAAAAATTTCCCCACCTGGTTTTGGACCCACCCCCCGGAACGAAATTCCTTGTCACGCCACTGTACACAATAGTTTCTTTAATTGTATGAAAAAAGCTCATTAAGAAGTTCTTTCTTTTGCAATTTTACGATGTACTCTATTTGTGTGGCTGACAATGAGACATCGCGAGAGTGATGTTCGGTATTTGAATGCCAATCATATTTTCTGAAATGAAATAGGTGTTGTAGAAAGAAGTCACAGCTTTCTTCCACATAGGCCCGGGTGCGATGGCCATCTTAAGATTTTGTGGTATAAGTTCCGTTGAGAAGCATTACCTGACAAGTATCTCAATAGCCGAGGTTGTTAAGACACTAGTTCATCATTCTCCAATATGTATATTCTGGGTTCAAGCTGATTTGTGACGGCTAATTTTTTTTCTGTCTTATGAATATTTGAATCCCCATTAGTATAATTTAGTTGCTTTGCGATTTTTTAAAATTTTATGTTAATTTATGGAGTTTTAGTTTTTATATAGTCCTACCTTCCTGTACCCTTCATTGAGGCTGGCCAAACCTTTCCCCTACACTCCAGGAAGGAGAGGGCATACCCACCAATGTTCTAAAATACCCTTCGTGTACCCTTGCGGAAGGGTATAGGAAGGGTACACCTATCCTTCCCTTACCCTCATTGGAGGGTACACCTCTCCACAATGGAGGAGTTTATTTTTATCATGGATTAGACGGCTAAACAACCTTTCATAGAAACAAAACTCCTAATGTTGAAGGCATCTGATAATGTCTCCCCTCACCCCTCTTGCTTCTATAAGCAGGGCCCTAGCCCCTTGTTCCACTGGCGGTGGTCTTTCAATTTCATCCTCCATATGGAATTCATCATCTCCATATGGAACTCCACCCAGCATACACATGTTGTCCAGGACGCTGCATGCATTGACAAATTGGCATATATACTTTGCCAGGGTCATACTCCATTTTCCTGGCTTGGAGAAGGCATCTAAGCCTTCCCTTCAACAATCCAATGCATCGTTCCACTGCTGAGCGTGCCTGCACACGAAGGCGAGTGCCTCCGGTGTGCCCTCTGCTGCATCCAAAATTGGAGCCATGGCTCATGTGGATAACCGGAATCACCCATGGAATTATTTTATGCGGAAATTAGAGATTCATTTTTGAAGAAATTTTCAATGCAAACTTAATTTAAGAAATGCTAACCTAGCAACCAACATCTCTCCGCCGTAGCACAAAATTCTGCCAGCTTCCGGCGAATGGCAGAATCAGACCACACAAAAGAGTCATGGCTGCTACCTGGTTATCTCGCCAAAATATTATAAATTTAGAGATCTGAGTTGCTAACCTGAAATGGGGGATGTTCCATCATATGAAATAAGTCAGCCACCCATGCACGATAATAACATGTTCATTTGTCTATTGCAAAAGGATGTAACTTACTATTTGCACATTAATTGAATATCTTTTTATCCACATGTAAGTGCTATTCCTCCCTTGGAGATTTTATGGCCATATGGGTGCCATCAACATTATACCCCAAAATACCAGGCATCCCTGCATTTTGGTAGTTCCTGGAAATGTGGAAACCTTTTCATTAATGAATGCCCTTTTTTCTTTTCAAGGTAAAATCACATCTTAGGAAATAGATATTTATTTTAACGTATCATTTGCTTAGATAAGAAAACAATATTTATTTTAACGTATCATTTGCGGAGTTAAGCAGGCATCATTAATTTTAACTTATTATTTCCTAAAGTAAGCAAGTCATTCTCCATTTCGAAGTTATATTTGAGAAAGTGAGCTAATCATCCTTTTTTATGTAATATTAGTCAAAGTTACTCTGTCATTCTTTTTTTCAAGTAATATATACCAAAGTAAGCTATTCATTCATTGTATTAAAATAATATCTGCCAAATTAAGCTAATCATTCTTTGTTTTAAAGTAATATTTGCCAAAGCACGTTTTAAATTCTTTGTTTTAGAGTAATATTTGCCAAAGTATAAATCTCTCTTTGTTATAAAGTAACATTTGCCAAAGTAAGATTATTATTCTTTTTTTGAAGTAATATTTCCCAAAGTATGCCAATCATTCTTTGTTTTAAAATAATATTTGCCAAAGTAAGCTAATCATTCTTTATATCCATGATAAAAAGAAGAAGACAATGGTGATTTCCACACTTTTAATGTCACAACTCAGCAACCAACCATAGATTCAACATGTAAGTGTCATTTTCAAGGTAAGTAAACCCAGAAAATGACACTTACGTGTTGAAACCATGGTTGGTTGCTGAGTTGTGACATTAAAAGTGTGGAAATCACCATTGTGTTCTTCTTTTCGTCATGGATATAAAAGAACTTCCACAAAATCTAGCCGGATCCGATTTTATAATCATTCTTTTTTTAACTAATATTTTTGCTATAGTAATAGGGAACTTGCATATATTTCAGATATAATCAATAGCCCCAAAATTATATAAAAATATATGTTTGCGTACCTCGGTGAAAGTTTTTTTATTATTTTATGACGTGGTTTGCGATATTTAATCATCAAAGTTCACGAGAATTTTCAAATGCAAGTGAGAAGCGAAAACGCCCGATGATTGGCTGGTAGAAAAGTGACGTCATAGTTCAGTACGAGGCACGGCGCGGCACGGCCATAGTATAGGTTGCATGCTTGAATACATGCGACGGCGTGGTTATGATTCATTTATTGAAGTGCAGACTTATCGGAGTTGTTCATTGTGACTTCAGGGCTATTATTTGATCTATTTCTCCTCCATTGAAAGCGATAGATTGCGTAAAGATGAAGGCATATGGTTATTCTTAGGCTGATCCTAGCAAGCTTCCTGTTACTGATTCCATCATGATAACAGGGTATTTTAGTGAAACTGTAGACTTCGTCGGCTCGGAAAGTCGATGCCGAGAAATGGAAAGGTAGCTGATGTGCATCTGTAATGTTTTATAGTTCATAACAAAGTGAGACTTGCGTATAATATTGGCGAAAGCGTATACTCATGAGAAATGTGTATTCTTTTGGCAGTCCGGTAGAGTCTTACGGTGAACTTATTTCCACCTCGAAGCTGTCGATGATACTTTCAACTTAAAAATACCTTGCCTGGAGGGCGACAGGAAGCTCTGAGGAAGCCAGACTATTAATGTTTCAATTTAGTAGCGATAATATAGACGAACTTCCAACACAATCTACCGTCTTGTGACTAAAAACCCCGAAGCCACTTCCTATTCTGCAGAAAGAATCGGTCAATCGCACTTCGATCAATATAATAAACACAACGTCTTCAGGTGTTAATAAGTTACTTTTGAAATGAAATACTTCCTAAATTAGCATTAAAATGTGCATGTTTTCCAAACAGAGTCTTTAATACATTTTGGGAGCTTTTCTCACGATATATCTGAAGCCTACTCTAAAGGCGAGCTCATCGTCATTGCGATCGGTTGTCACTAAAAAAATCCGTATCGGAAATCCTAGAGGGATGACCTTCGACGATGACCATGATCACCTGCACTCTCACTATCACTGGAACCCGTGGTGAAAATAACATCCCAATTCAATTTCTATTTGGTTTTAAGTGGGGAAAGAGCAACATATAGAACTGCACATTCTTTGGGCAACTTTGGGTTTGACTTTCCCTCAAACACCCCATTTCCCCTGTGGTGCACATCAGTGCTATCTTTATACGATGGCCTGACAACCTTTAAATGGATCCTTGGTTTATCCTGACAACCAACTAAATGGAAATTGCTGATCCACACATGTCCATTCTTATCTCCATAATTTCCAAATCAAAGGCCGCGGAACATTCCTCTCGTGACTCAACTTTTTTTGAAAAGCAAGCAACGGCGCAGAATAAAATCAAAGAATGCTGCGATTCATTTTTTGTGACCACCTCTGGATTCCATTCTTTTTCCATCTACAACTTCCTTTATCTTTCGGGGTAAACTATGGGACAAGATAATGTTTAAATATTTTCATTAATTTATAACAAAATATAAGTTCTAAAAATACCCAAAAGCCATTTTATTGATCCGCACTGATGAGTGTAAATTAATGTGGAAGATGAATGCTGTAGACGTAGTAGTTTTCCTTAGGTTGAGTTGCAAAGTTCATGAAGTTGACGAAACGGCTAATTTTTCGGTGCGCGGAGTCATTTATTGCACTGGCCGTGTCTACATTTTTGAATTTTTTTGTAATAAAATAAATCAGAATTTAGGATAAAATTTCCTTTAAAATGACGTATAGTTCATTATTATAGCATGCAGTGAATCCAGGATATAAATTTGCAAAGTACAGCGGCACATCATTTTGACGCCGACAGTAGAAGAAAACGCTGTCTTCTTGGCTGGCACTCGAATACATGAGGATCAACGTTGCTCTATATTTTCATATTTCCTCCCTTGATTTTAAACATCATAGAATTTTCTGTCCTTCCGTAACTGAAATTGAACAAGTGCCATAAATAATTTGAGTCCATCGTAACCATCGAGAAACACCTATCTCGATTTTTGCTGTGAAGTTGAGTTTTTATTCTACGGCGGCCGAATTATCGAAAAATCTCAGTTTCAAGTTATTCAGTCAATGAAATATGGAAATATTATTTATATTAAAGTTATCTTCGCTCACATAGCACACGGGTTTATCATTCCGTTTATTATACTCTTATTTTTCCGTAACGCTCATCCCGACATACAGCTTGCATCGAGGCTTTTCTTCTAATTTCCTCCGTGGGAATGCAGACGAAAATTTTTTCTGGGATGTTATTGCACAGAGGAACAATGCACCACTTGTAATTTTTCCTTATTTCACCCACGTTCTCCTTTAAACGCAACGTGGCTCTTCCAAACCTGCAGTTACTGGGCTTGGATCTTGGACTCGTACTGAACTATGACGTCACAGCCAAAGATTAGTGGGGGCGGTATTTTTTAGCCCGCGAAACTCGGGCGACTTTTGGGAGTCATTTTCTAGGGTATAAACTGAATTTTAAGCGGAAAAAATATATTGCTGTACTAAGTGTTTACTGTAGTATATCAGCATACTGTTTATAAAAAGTATGCAATTTCCCTATTGTTGACGCAGGTCTAAACGCCTGTAGCTGGATTGATTATAACTCCGCGAGTCGTTGTGCCAGGAGAAGGTTTATTACAGTTTTAGAACAAATTTTGTTACAAATACAATGAGCAAGTGAGTCCGATCTGCCCCCTTCATGACTCGCTTCTCTTCTGAGCACGTCTTGTCGCCCGCAGACACTCTCTCTGTGAACCGCCGGCAGCGCCACGCCTCGTCTCCCCGGCGAACCACGACGGTGGGAGTATGAAAGGCCAACAGTAATCAAGTCATTCTTTATTAAAGAAAAATATGCCTAAGCAAGCAAGTCATTCTTTTTTTAAACTAATATATATTTGCCAAATTAAGCTAATAATTCTTTTCTTAAGTAATGTTTGCCAAAGTATGATAATCATTCTTTTGTTAAGTAATATTTACCAAAGTAAGATATTAATTTTTTTAAAGTAATATGTATATCTCCAAAGTAAGCTAGTCATTAATTCTTTTTTTAAAGTAGGTAGTATTTGCTAAAGTAATCTAGTCATTCTTTGTTTAAAGTAATATTTGCTAAAATAAGCTAGTTAAATGAAATCAAGGAGAATGCTCTTGGCATCAAATTTCCTTTATAAAAAATCAGTGCGCTGCTATTTGCTGATGAGATAGACTCATAGATGAGACAGAGAAGATTTTGATGAATACTTTGGCAAATATGGATAGGACAATGGCCAGATCTCAGATGAAAATCAATAAAAAGAAAACTAAGGTATTAGTATGCAGCAGAAGATAGGAGGCTAAGGAAATTATTAACCTGGAGAAGCATAAGCCTGAAGAGGTGTGAGAGTTTTTTAAACTGGGAAGACAAATTACCTTTGAGGGATGAAGTAAGAAGGAAACAGTAAGTAGAATAGTGCACTCAAAGAGGGCTTTCTACAAAAAGAAGTACCTTCCTACAGGTGAGAATACAAGCATTGAAGTAAGAAAACAAATCATCAGATGCTACGTATGGAGAGTATTTCTCAAGGGAAGCGAGGCTTGGACGTTGACAGCAGCAGAGAAGTCGAGAGTGGAAGCATTCAAAATGTGGTGCTATCGAAGAATGATGAAGATAACCCACGTAAGACACTGCCTCCAAAAGGCGCCTTTAGGATGCCTTTTAGGTGCCTATAGGAGGCGCTAGTGCCTTATGCCTTTTTCAAGGCGCTTTAAAGGCGCCTTTCAGTTGCCTTTAGCAGGCACCCCAATGAAAAATTTGTACATAGTTTCTATACAGTGTATAAAAATGTACACGTTTTATATACACATGTATATAGTTGTATAGAACGTATAAAATATGTAAATTCTACAGAAAGTACACAATTTCCATACAGAATGCATACAACGTACACATTTTGTGCAAATTTGTGTGCAGTTGTATTGCCTGTATAAAAATTGGGCATTATATACAATGTAAACATTTTTTATAAATTTTTAGAGCCTGTATAGCAACATATGCATTGTGTACACGGTATAATATTTACACAAGTGAATACTATATACAAAAGTTTATGTGTAAGGGTCCGTTTAAAATCTGTACTAAAACAGTTACTTCTATTATCACAATAAAACTGGAAGCTTGGTTATAAGGTGTTAATAATATACACTTAATCAGCATCCATCAATATAATCGCGTTTGACGTAATTCTCTACATATGTAATCCACCACAGTAAATCCAACAAATTATTGTAGGCAAAAAAATGTGCAAACCAGGACAAGAAAGTATTTGCGCAACTTTTCATATCTACGGAAAATATATATTTGGCATATAAAAAACTCAAGTTACAAATATTTGCCCACAACGAACTTATTTTAATATTTCGGATTTAAAATCGTACTTTGAAACCAGCGCCAAAACGACCGGCGGCCATCTTGAGTACCCAAACGGCCATTGCTACTCTTTTGTTTACTTGTGTTTACTTCATAGATCTTTCATATAGGTAGATGGCGCATGACGTCACGCAAGCGTGGTCAACATAAGGGTGGTCGTGTATCACGTGATTCGGGTCAGCGTTATGGTGAATACGCGTAGTGCCTTCGGTTGCGATGAGAGACTCCTGAAAGGAATTTGTCTTTCTTTTCACTGCTAAGTTTTTCCCTGTTAAAATTAAGCCGTGTTAGCCATGGATATATTTATTACTGAGTAACGATACGTGTAATGCAATGCATGCGCTATTTAATAAGAAAATAAAAGCATTTAGGGTAGCTCAGGCATCCGGCAAGTTATGGAACAAGGATATTTTCCTTGTATTGACGATGGAAGTATTCACAGCTATTACTTCCCTATTTCTACATTTAAGGGACCATATTCTGGAGCAAGATCTTGAAGAAAATCAAACAGATTACTTAGTTCGTGAAATAATATTCGAACACCTAATTAATCAATCAAGATTGAGAACAAGTAAGATTTATTTTCAATCTATTTTCAACTCACTCGGCTACCTGAACAAAATGTATTTTACGGAATCAGTATGGCTTCCAATTCCATGCATGTAACTGTAAACACTATTTTTGGGCTACATTATGCCTATTTGAGTGTGAGCCGAGGCTGAGCCCTCAATCAGCTCTTCATAGGTTCCTCTTTTTTCTATTGCCTTATGCCAACTGAATCTCGTTTAGACTGTATGGTTTCTAATTACTATTATATTATTTCTAAACCCTTTTTTTCTTGTAGATTCTGTTTGATGGATGCTGTCTAACCTCATTTTGGAATTCTATGAAACTGATATATGGGGAAACACGGGGCGGAACGAGGTAAGCGGTTTTTTTAACGCGAAAAAAGGTGCTGCGCAAGCGGGAATAACTATATCTAGCCCAGATTGGGGTTGCTTATATGTTAAAAACAACAATTTTGACTAGTTATATTTACTCCTGCTTTATTTCGCAATTAAAAATCGCTTACCCCGTTCCGCCCCGCCACCCTGTTGCGCACCGGGTTCCCCTATGTTCTACCAAATATATGGGCATACACACTGTGGTAATTTAGAATGTAAAATTTATAGTCTTCTTTGATGGAGTGAAAATTAAGCTTCACTTTTGTATTCAAACCTTGTTTTCCATTATCGGCAAAACATCTTTATTATCTGCGATGTTTTCATCACACCTCCAGCGGACGTATATTGTTAAAGGTTTCTTTAATAAACAAGGATTTATTACTAGTACATGTTGAAGGATATTTAATCATTTTATGCGAACTGAATTACGTACGAGAGATGTTCACGTATAAAATTTCATAAAATCAATGCTGGCTGCAACACTGTGACTATTGTGGGTACTTTTGTTAATTAACATTCTGAGGAATCTTAAATTATATTTTCATCAATTTGCCCCGAGCAACGAGAGATAATTACCAGATAGGAGGAATAATCAGCTGGTTACAGCTCCTAATGTTCTTCTCTGGCTTTGAAAGTCATGCAACATTGGAAGTGTCTTTCCTTTAACGATGGCATTCTATTAATGGCGTATTATTGAAAAAAAGATAGTACCTATCATTTGTGAAAGATTACTTATTAATGTACTGGATTGGTGGTTGAAATTCATAGCCTATTGTTGTGTATACATTTTTCTCAAACCATGTAATCTACCTTTGTGTTATTGCTAACTTCATTTACGTATAAAACGGAGCCTTTGGACGCAGGTGTTCCTCTGTAAAGGACACAAACGAAACCAAACATGTATTCCTGAAGGCTGCTTCAGTTGCGCATAATTGGGGAAACTAATTCAGTTTTACTATAGTTCTTCCTAAAGCTGAATTGAAATGAACTCTATTTTGCTATCAGGTTCACATATAATACAGCAAAACGTAAATAAAAATAAATAGCAAAATAGAGGCGTACTTCTCTAGCGCTGTAAGTAAAAGTAACATGTCTTTTACTGGAGCGGGAACGATATTCACAACAGAGAATTCAAACGCCGCCATTAATTTTGACCCGAACCACGTGACTCCGAGAGCGAAAGGGGGGCGGTATGTTGGCTACGCGCTCCGGCCGTAAGGGGCTAGGGGAAAGCGCCATCTACTGTATAAAAGATCTATGGTTTACTTCCGTAACTTCCGAAGCTGCTCTATTTAGTGACTTAGCGAGTTTAGCTGTGCTATAAAAACTTGTTTTGCTAGCAAATTTACGTTGAAGTACGCTGTAGAAGAGGAAAATAATCCGTATTTCGAAGTGAAATCTGGCGAAAAGGGATATGAAGAATATTGTTTCCTGCACAAGTAATAAAATCTATGTCGGAATAGGTTTCTGTGAACAGAATTCCCTGAAACAGTGTCTCTTAGTGGGACGAAGACATATAAGGAGATGCTTCTGTCAGCATCAACCCATCTCTGCGGTGCTGATCATGTATACATGTAAGTAAATGGAATATTTTTTTTGTAAATCACCGAACTTTGAATGTACCCTTGTGTTCTAATACGATTGTGTAGTATATACTATGTATGGCCAAAGAACCTCTAATTACATTCTAATAATTATATAAGGTTATTCATAATTTTATTATCAGTGTAATTACAATTTGGCATGATCTTTGCTTTCGCTGGCCTACTAAAAATACAATCCATTCAGACCGACTAACTTTGTAAGTGGAAATATCAGGGTTCTCGCTGTAGAGTCCACTTTGATGGTAGTTCATTGTGACATTAAAGCATTAGTCTCATTCTCAATTAGTTCGTGTGTGAAGGGTTTTTATTGAAAATGAATAACCATTGGGAATATGTTGAATAATCATGGTAATTAATAAGGTGTTCAAAACAGAGCCATCAATTTAACTCTCTCCGATCATTATCATTTAGGTATCCATTTGTGCTTGTGTTCATTTTTCACAAATGCCTTTCAGTTGGAAGAGGATGCAGAAAACTACATAAACTTGGAAAATGATGCGTGGCCCTTTGAGAATATAGGGAACTCATATACTAAAATGCCAGCATTATGACATCGCAGCCTCTCCAGATCGCCCCCTAATTAGGAAAAGAAAATTTCTCGAGGTCCTGCGGGAGCATGAAGAACCCGAGGAGGTGAAAAAGGACCATGCTATCCCTGGAAGAGATAACGAGGAAAGTGATGAAGATACCGGTCAGTTAATACTTTAATAGGGAACTTATGTCAGCCACCTAATGCTATGTTGCAAGTACTGTCTTTCTTTTACTGTACTGGCTTTCAGAAATCAGCCCACTTCATAGGCGTAGCCTTGCCCATTCTTTCTGTAAAACGACCTTTGAGCATTGCTTTTGCATTCCATGTGTACCAAGGGACAATTCGACTTAAATGGCCTATGCATGTTTTGCCAAATGGCTATTTTTCCGATGCCTAAAGATCCAAGCATGATTTCTGAACTAGAAAACCCTTGTAACCCCCATCCCACAGCCAAAATTGTTCCACTATTATGATTTTTAAGTTATTGGCTAAATTATCTTCACAGGGTGTCAAATAGATAATGAAAATAGCAATATAGTCTGTTAAAACAGCTAGGAAGAGGGTTTAACTAAAATAGAGATTCATTGACGTATTTGCATGTTATGTATGCGAATTTTTCAGTTCAATATTGGAGTACATCATCAATGAATGAGGTATTTTTAATCAGTCAATCTTTAAACTTAATTCAACCAAATATTTGACTGGTTATCAACAGTACCATGGCTCAAATTCACTCATTTTAAGGTTGTTTAAGGCAATTATAATCGCACGTTTTTGCCTAACCTTAAAAATCCAGATTACTAAATAACATGTCAAAAAGGATGGATAAGCAATAAAAACAGTTTTAATGGTGTTTAACTGTGCCCTCTATTCCTATTTATTAATGTCAAATGCTGGTATGTATTTTCAATGCAGGTGGATCATTTCAGCAGAGTTGGAGGTGACAACTGCAGTGAAATGTGTTCGCCCCTAGCGAGGAACGTGTTCACTGTAAGACTTTCTGTTAATAAACATTCAGTCAACAAAAGGGCAAATAAAAAGGCTTGAAATCTACAGAAACTTTAAATTTCATTTAAGGTAAGTCTTTCTATTTAATACTACTTGGGCTAGTTTTTTAATTTTCATATTCACTATTGAAGTTTCATGTTAATTTTTGAAATAAACATTCAAAGTTGTTATTTAGAAATTTCATTCTTTATCCCCTAGGTGCATGGTGCAGATATTTTCAAGATTTTCACTTTGCTACAATCGATAAAGAAGCTGTATGTAAATGCAATTGGGAAATGGCTGAGAAATCAATGTCCAAAGAAATCTTGTCTTGAATAAATGCAATTTGTTATTTGGATAATTTTTTAATTTGCTTATGTCTGTGACTGCATATAGAACCATACTATAGTAGATATTATGGTGATATATTGCATAATTGTTTCAGAATCAAGGGGTCAATGAAGGGGTAAGTGCTCCACCAGGGAGCAAGATTGAGAGTGAAATCAGTGAAATCATCAGTGAAATTGCCCGATTAATTAATTTTTCAGGCATGTCCTTTGGGGACAATAGATTTTTGAATGAAAGAAAACATTTTCTTATTTAATTTTTATTGGGAATGAGTCCTTGAAAAAATACTCACACTTAGGAATTGCAACTAGTGTAGCTGATATGCCCTGATAATTGAGTTTGTCATTTTTTATATTTTGCTGCATTAATATCCTAAGTGTAAAAGCAGGTAATATTATTTTTTTAAGTTATGCTTGAGAACCCTGTATTTATATAAATTGAAAAAATTGTTACTGGGGTAGCCGATATTTGTACTGGAAATTGGTTCATAAATGCAATTCCATTGTACAACCTTTATAGGCATAGTAAACGTAAAATTTTATATGTGCCTTCAAGTAGCCTTTTTGAGGTGCCTTTCCAAGGCGCCTAAAAGGCGCATTTAAGCTAGAAGATGATAGGCACCTTATAGGCGCCTTGTGTGTGCCTTTTGAAGGCAGTGCCTTGCCTTAAAAAAGGCACCTTTAAGGCGCCTTTTGGAGGCAGTGTCTTACGTGGGAAAATGTATTGACCGTTTAATTAATGAGGAACTGCTAAACTACTAAACTGTCTTCTAAAACCTTAAGCAGAAGGTGGAACAACTTAGTTGACCACATTCCGAGACAGGATGGCCTGATGAAAACAATCCCAATAGGACAGGTGGAAACCAGAAAATCTTTGGATGGAATTATACGACAAATTATTTCTACACCACTCCATGTGCTCCAAATTTGTAGGCCAATCTTCAAAGATCTGACATTACTGTTTCACCCGTGAGTGTACAAATTGTGTGTATTCTTTTCCTCATTTGGGAAAAAATGGATAAATTGCTCGAAAATTTTCATTTCCATGAATAAAACAATAGAATTATAAATGATATGCATCTTTATTACATATTCAAAGAGGACTGCAGAAGGGCCAATCCAAATTGGTGTGGGGCTTTTTAACCAACTCCCACAAAATTTAAAGTTATTTCAGTACTTTTTTTACAAAGACGATTAAAGAATTTCTGCATGGGAAACTGTAATATTCAATTGAGGAATTTCTGAGAAAATCAGTTGAGGATTGTTGTAAATCTAGGAATCTGAGTTACTGGAATAGTGACAACTCCATATTTATTAATTACAATTGTGTATTAATATTAATTATGACATAAAAATCAACCTCCTTGGCTTAACAGTCATATCAATAACAAACAAAACAGGGCGCGTTCCGAAATTCACTGGCAGTACTGACAGTGCTGCCAAACCGTTCCGAAATCAACTGGCAGTACGGCACAGCAGCTGATGACGTCATTCAATTGATGACGTTTCCTACTGTGAGGTCTACTGCGGCTACTGCAAGCTGAGAGCAGCAGTGAAGGCAGTAAAGGCGGGAAATTTGGGAATCGATGGGAAATTAAACAATGCGAATAGACGGGCTATTGTTTATTGCACTTAAAAATGGAGGATATTCCCGTAGCAATTCACGTATTGGGGGAGGATATTGTGGTAAATGTGACCCAGGAAGAATTAATTAGGGCCATGGCAGGTATGATATTAGTAATGTCTTGCTGATCTGGCACACATTTTTGAAACACAACTTAGGAAATGATTTTCTAAAGTGCGGTTGGCCCAAATACGGAACGTGGAAGCGATTATCGTAGGTCATCTTTCCGTAGATTGAAGATATTTTTGCCATTAAAAAATTACTAACGTTAATATCATTTCTTCTAATTGAGGATTATTGGTATTTTTTGCGAAGGGAGTAATTGTGGAAGAGAGTACGATTGTGGAGAGAGATTAAATTATACTATTCCTTCACAATGCGGACGAAACGTCTGCAGATACTTTCCCTCTACTACCCCATGAATGGATTATCCAGTTTTAATTACCAAGTACATGATTCAATTGCATTGAGCTGTAGAAGATATTTATACCATATTTTAGTTATTAGTGTCCCATTCGCAAAATTTTACTAAATGTCATGCACATAAAAATTCCTTGGAAAATGCCCTGTTACTGTCCATTCTGTCCTCTCAGCTGAATATCATGGACTCTCGGTTTTTAAATGATGAGTAACTACTTTATCTTATGATACATAATTACGTTTTTAGGCATTGGCGTACTCAGCGGGGAGCAGTGAGGGCACTCCCCACATAATCGGAAATGAATTCAGTTAAAAAAAAATTTGTGAATAAATATTCCTTTTGAAGAAAAATGATTTTAGCATAAGACATACAGCTAAAATAAAAATCATTATTTTTTCAAGCAAATAATTATAAAAAATAATAAATTGTTGTCATAATTTCCTTAAAATTTTGGTTTCAATAGCCTTTTCTGCACAAAAAGGTTACAACTGAACGACCACAGCTTTTTTTGCCGCCCCTCCCCCAGTTTTGATTCTGGGCACACCCATGTTTGTTGGTGATGACTACTTGAGGAATAAGGAAAATAGGGAATCTTAAAAGATGTTTATCAGGTGCAGGAATACGATTTAAATGTAATTTGATTAAAAAATCTACAAATCCAGGAAAGGCATTAAACTCATAACATGGGCATATACATTAGAACTAACTGTCATAAAGTTGCCATACCATCTACTTAAATCAAGAGAATTTTTTTCTAGATCCTAATTCTGCCAGAGAGCATTATGGCATTGATTCCCCAACCAGGAGGCCAAGCTCAAGGCCCTCCCCCCCTGTGAATGTGGGAAAGAGGGTTAGTACTCCCAGCTGATGAACAATATGTATATGAGAACCAAAACTAACTACAGTGGAACCTCGTTAAAGCGAGTACGGGCTATAACGACACCCCCGCTATTACGAGATATAGCCGATGCACCGTCAATTGACCCTATAATAAGCGTGTTAAAAAATTCGTTTTCACGAGACCCTTTCGGTGTTGGCTCTCGCTATAGCGAGAGTTTCACCTCCGGAGGACTTTCATCAAGACTCCTTAACCTCTGTAATTGCTAGCGATCTGTTGGAAATGAAGTTAATGGAGTGCTCAGTCTCAAATTTATGTGGTAAACTGTCGTCCGATAAATATAATGATTGACGAAACAATGCTCTGCATGATTTTTATTCAGTGCAGCGCTTATAAATTGTTTGAATAGTTGGTCGTTATTAGAGTAAGGAAATTTAGTGATGCAAAATAACATCGCCTTTCGTTTGGATTTATGCTTACGTTTATCGGATAGATGTTTATCTGTCGCCGCACCACTCCTGTTCCTGTATATCTGTTCGCAACAGGTATATTGGCTATTATTTGCTCCACCTCCGGTAAAGCGACAATTCGCTATAGCGAGTGTTTATTAGTGCACCGTGGGGTGTCGTTATATCGAGGTTTCACTATATGCATTACCTATTCTTTCTTCTCCCTCTACATGAGCTAAAGCCGTTAATTTTTACTGCTGCCAATGCAGTTTGGGAGCGACCCGCTGTTCTGGCAGAGCTGAGGGCCAGGAGAGATGGGAAGAGAAACATTAAAGATACTCTGGGAGAAGTGGCATCTGCACTTGCTGCACCATTACTCAGAGCAGCAAGTGAGAAGTAAAGTGGATGCCCTCAAGAGGAGCTACAGTCACTTTCAAAAGTCGGTCCACATAGCTGCCGCAGCCGTCTCTGGTATTCTCCGAAGTCGACCTTCTCGTATATCTTACACGTTCCTTGTCCGCTGGGGACCGATTCGATTGGATCGGGTTGTGCAAATGGTGCAAGTTGACTGCTTGAACCCTCGCCAAGAGCCCCAAGCAAGATTTCAGAGGTAGGAAGGCCCCAAAGAACCCTCCTCCCCCCCCACACACAGCCAAACAAGTCCACCATCAAAAAAAGCGGAGAAGAATTTAAGATATTACTGGCAAGTAACACATCGTGAGAGGAGCATCCGAATCGTTTGGTGAATTTATTCCGCATATAGAATACAAATAAAAATTTCTCAATATATTTCGAGCATCATACTCCAATATTTTTTTTTCTCAACATGGTCTTGATAAAATACGAAAATATGTTACGCCAATGTTAATATTGTCGCTTGCGTAACGGCTACTACCATGCTCGCGTTCACCTGTGTCGAGGGCGAAGGATTTTCAGACATTTTTCTATGTTTACAAGTGAAATATCAGTTACTCCCCAAGTTTAAGTTTACTCAGAGTACAAGTGTTGCCTACATTTTGAATACCGTAACTTATTCCCATCCTGTTAATGTTAAACAAAAAGTGTTTTAATTTTTTA
The DNA here is from genome assembly GCF_921293095.1 of Ischnura elegans. NCBI lineage: Eukaryota > Metazoa > Arthropoda > Insecta > Odonata > Coenagrionidae > Ischnura > Ischnura elegans. The sequence continues at coordinate 7,385,697 of NW_025791659.1, forward strand.
CCTAGAAAAACCACCGGCAAAGAAATGGTTTCATGAGAGAAGATAATTTTTGCATTATATTTTTCTAATGAGCAATCGGGTTGCCTTAAAATTGCTTTGAAAATAAATATAATTTGTCAGTGAAAGAAGTAGCAAGATATTTATGGGCATTGAGAAAAATGGAAAGCTTTTAGGCCGCAATGCGTCGTAGGAAATGATGTTCTTTCCTTTCTGTGGAATACACTATTAGTATTGTTCAGTGTTTTTTAAGAAAATTATTGCTAGCAACATCAGCGTGACATTATGATTGTGAGTCAACCATTTATGGTGGCCATGAAAAAAACACAATTTACCTGCCCTTCAGAAATTACAAAGGGAGTATGTTTGATTATTATGAAAGGTATCTTGATTATGTTGGATTAAATGAATGAATTTTTGAATCACCCCGCCTGCGCCCCTCCCAACTTTAAATTACCACTTATATTAACAGCAACCCTGGTTCGCATTAGGGCCCTTTCATTCTATCCATATCCTTACCTTCATCCTTCTCCCTCCCCGTTCCACAAATATCTCCTCTATGGATAGCACTTCTTCATTTCTTATCCTCTCCGTGCATCTCACCTTTTCCGTTGTTTTTTTATACTCACATCTCGATTCCCTTCATTCTTTTCTTGCCCATCTTTCGTCGTCATCTAAGTTTCCGCGCCATAAATCGTTACATCACAAACTTTACATTTGGTAGGCAATAGATATTGTTTTTTTTAATTGCGCATAAATAGTCAACAGGTACTGTACACAGTATATTTTTATCGGATGAAAGCTTTACATGCGTAGTTTTTTGTTTGTAGGATACCGATCAGCATTTGCTAACTCGTAAGACTGCCACAAGGTATTCCATATGTGAGTGTAAGTTCTATTATTGGTGCGAAATCACTTATACATAGTAATGTAGAGGACATTGACATGCATGATTTCACCAGGTGCCAATTATGACTGACTCTAGCTGAAAAAAGGAAACAAAAAACGGGAAAGACTTAGTTTGACCTCTCAGTGAAAGGGTGAAAGATAAAACATGTACTACATGTGCCTTAAAATGTTAAGAAAGAGGCAAACAAGTCCATTACATGTGCAGAGGTCTGGCAGAGAACGCCCTCAGGAGGGGAAAAAACAAACTAAAAGTAATACATGAGAGGGTATTGGGTAGGCTAACTGTTACTTTGAAGTCACAATGATGTGCAGAGGCCAAGAAATGAAAAAAATAACAAAAAGTTCATAAATGCGGTATGTTACCTCAAAGTTACCCTGGGGCATAGAGGGTTAAAGGTATAATCTAGAATGTTATTTTGGAGGTATTTTAGAATACTCTTTCAGACGTAAATACCGATTGCTGTTTTTTCTTTATATGTGCGTTGTGACGCAGACACGTATCGGTATTTTTGAGTTCAAGCCAGACTACACAGACTATCTATATCAGAATACTATCGGGGTGAGAATCCCGTGACTGAGAACTTAGGCTTCGCCCGTGTTCTGGCACTGGGAGTCGGGGAGTGTCACTAAGATGGCAGAGTCACTGAGGGGAGGGGACGATGGAGATAAAAATAGTTTTCATGAAATGTTTCTTTTTATTCAATTAGGGCATGGGAGCCCCGGCAATTCTCTCCCTTTTGGCATTGACATGTTGTCTTCTTGCAGCATCACGCAAAACTGCAGGATCGTCATTCGTCATTGGATATCCCCCTGCCAAGGGTATCTTTCCCTCAAAATTGTCCTTCATTACCTCACAAACATTGTGCAGTACAGCACATGCAACAATGCATTGGGGAATTTTGGTTATGCACGTCATTTTGGGAGACAGTTCATTAGGCTCCTCCATCTCCCTTTCATGAGCCCAAACGCCCTCTCTATCACCATCCTCGCCTGTGAAAAAGAGTGGTTGAAGGACCTTTGTCGCTCCGTCATATGACCATTGTCTTTGCAGGGGACCATGAGATGAGGGTCAATGGCATATGCCGCATCCGCTATCAGGTGTGAATCTCCTGGGAAAAATTCCTCCCCTCCTCAGAGGAAGTCGCTCACTTCGGAAATATTAAACACACGCTGGTCATGCACAAAACCGGCATGGCCAGCGTAAATGTGTGTGAAAACACATGTATGGTGGCATACGCCCTAGAAAAGGAGATGGTGAACACATATTTTAGGCTTAGCATTTTCTCATGGACTTAGCTGAATTTCAGGTTCATAATTTTGAAATGCATAACTTTACGATTAGAAATGCAGTAATGGAAAATGTCACAAGCAAATGATAGTGAGTTAGTTACTCTACTGTCATTACTTTTCCAAAAACATTCTCTTGCATAATCTCAAATATTTTAAAACAATAATAATAAAAATAATATGTTGTATTCGGCCAAGGACTTACATTGTACATAACATGTCAAGAATTTAACTGTATGAAATATTAAAGGTTTAAGCATATTATATAAATACATGTAGATACAAAAGAAGATAGGTATTCCAGCAGTACCTGGAATTGTATGGAGTGGTGTTCTATTCACGTAGGTTGCACCCTCCCCTTTTGGTGCTATGGTGCTTTATATGGCATCCATCAATGTCGCCCAGGATTCCAGGAAATATCCACTTTTTTGATGGAATCCTGTGATTACCTCTAGCGCATCATCACCCATGACACCAACTGAGGAGACGAGACGAGAAAGTGCATGGCACACCCTTCTTACAGCGATCTGTAAAATTTATTAAATATCTATTAATTATTTGTATAATTTATTATTTTATTTTTATGTATTTAAATAATATGCAATGTTTTTAATACCCTCTCATGATCATTGCACTCATTTTGTATTATGAGGTGTCCTTGTGCCCCCCACCCCCTTAAGAAATAAATCCTGGTTCCACCCCTGGGTATACCATACCCTCACACACCCCGGCATTACTTGCACCTAAACCCCCCCCCCTTCCCAACCTTAATTCCTAGCTGTGCCCCTGCAGTAAATAACCTATGGTTACATTTCTAGCATAAATATGATAGATCAATAGTATTGTCATTTCACTTACCTGTATGAATCTGGAGTGCCAAGGTACCAAATGGCAACGGCAAGCTGTTTCCTTGGGTGTGATGGTCATTCGCCCAGCCCCTTCCTTTTTATTAATAATTGACCCAACCAAGCCTAGAGGATGCTCCATGGTCTCTGGAATCATGCTAATTGCATTTTGAAATGAAAATACAGTGAGTTCATTACACAATTATGGTTATAAAAGCCTAATTTAAGGAATTTAAATCCAGGTTATCGTTTGGAGAATGCGGATGTAAACACTCACACAAGTTGTCATTCAGCAATGAAATGAATAGAATTCACATGAAATAATAAATGATCAGACATGGAAATCTTCATAGCGAAAAATTTCCTTTTAAAATTGTCTGGAGAAAGCAGGATCCACGCCCTCCGGAGAATTTTCCTGCCACGGAATTGGGTCCTTTTCCTGAAAATTTGCCTGTAAGTATTGGAATAAAGTGGCAGATTCTGCGGCTACTTCCTCCTCCATTGCAAAATCGTCTTCGCTGGAGGATTCCCTCAAACTAAATATAGCATCGTCAACCTCCATCCACCTTTGCATTTCCTCGTGAGAAGCCAATCCGAGAAGTGAAGTAATCGCACTTATAGCTCACACAAAAAGTATTAAACAATTTAATGGATTGTCAAAACAATGGCTTTTAAATTTTAGGCGTACCCTTTACACTGATCTTTTTAGCCATATCCAGATTTGCCTTAGAGAACAATAATCGAACTGTGGTAAATAAAATTTTCCAACTGCTTACTTCATTCCTTATTCTCCGAATAATTTCCAGAAAGTATTTATTGCACCATTCACAGGTTTCCGTTTCATGAAATATATGGATACGGCAATGCTAACGATATGCAGATAAGTACATATAATAATTTTCAGTAATCGTCATTTAATTCGGTTTCAATGGTGAATACAGTTATCCTTTCATAATATTCCCGTGAACGACAACTCCAAAGTGACTTTTCATTGCAAATGTACTACATATTTTTTTCATGTTTATAGCATTGCATTCACTTTGACTGCTTGTATATTGTACTTGCACTCTCCATTCCATCAGTTTTGTGGTTCCTTCTCATCGATTATATCTGTCGATGCATTCATCAGACTTCCAAAGTTGATGTTATTATTATTTTATTAATTATTACGAAATTATCATGCGGAAATAACCAAAGCGTCAGATGTCCACTGTTTCGAAATTACTGTATTCCCTGCTGCGGTAGTTCTGCATTCCGTTCCGATGTATACCGTATTTCTCCGAATATAGTCCCCCTCTGAATATAGCCCCCCCACCTAATTTTGAGGCTTCAGTTTTTGGGAAAAGTTAAAAAAATGCGTTTGAATATAATCCCCCCCTTAACTTTTACCACAGGTATTTTTGGAAAAAAGGGGGGACTATATTCAGACATATACAGTATTCAGTAGCACAGAAGGTACTGACAGTGAATTAAGGAATGCGCCTACAGTTGACAGTTGCCAAGTTACCTGAGGTACCTAGCAACATAGATGAAATTAGATATACAACTAGGATAAATTGAAATTGTATTGTAATTTTGACTTGAGCTATCCAACACTTATTTGATGGCATAAGATGAAATGAAATTATTAGTATTAGTATTGTAGTTAGTTCTTCACCTTATGATTCCCTCTTCTCTCTCATTTGGTCCCCGTGGGGGAACAATCCATTTCCCCAGAATTTGTGAGGAAATGAGCCACTCTGTGACTTCTTCAATTGCCCAGCTGCTCTCGCTTGGCATACATTCCTATCGCTTCCATTGGAACGCTGCTAGCTGCCTTGCCCATAGAAATGTAGGGCTCAGTGGGCAGAAAAAGGTAATTTAGCATTAATATGGTACATTTCCAACTCTAATAATTATATTATCTCGTGTAAATTGATATTACTTGGTTTCCAATGGGATGTGTGTTGACTAGGAGGAAGGACTGGTCGCAATTCTTCAATGAGGCTCTTGCCATGTCCTGAGTCAGGCAGAATAATTTGGGAAAAATTTCCACACTAGTTTGGAAAGGGTCGGAGGTATCGTGCAAGTGCCCAAGGTTGATGCCGACATCATAGCAATCTTAACACCAGGTTATGGTTATTCAACAGAGCATCACATGTAATAGGCGGGGTTTTGAATTTAAATTGGATCTAATTGTTAAATAATAATCAGGTGAATGAGTAATGCGCTGTTAATAATTGTTTTTTTCAATTGTACAGTAGAATGTACTACCTATCAGTGTGCATTGATCATGACGGTAGAAATAATTCCGGTTAGTACATACTAGATGCGGAATTCCATTGAAAATGAGATATACTTATGGAGAACGCGTTCCATGGATAGATCTTTATTATGAAGGTGACGATATGGAATCAAACGAAGGAGTCCATTTATCCTCCTTGCTATTGATATTTAACAACAATCTTGAGTTACTATACTCAGCAACTTTAGGTTTATTCTTCAATAGCACATCGCGCACGGAAAAAAAAACATTTATAAGAATTACACAGACATATACCATCCCATTCATAATAATGGAAATGTAACTATTGATTATGCTATATTGAAAATCTCGAAAGCCGCAATCAATGGGTTTTGGTACTTGGATATTAGTAATATCCAAATACCCAAACCCATGATCGCAGCTTTTTTCTCCCAAACCCATGATATTGCCTATTTTCTCTACTTTTGTTCTGATTAACCTGACACATGAAAGATTTTCAATTGAAATAACACTTTAGTAATTGCTAAAACATGTAGAACCAACTGATCTCCTTTAAAATCGTCCTAAACAAGAGCTTTCAGCTCCTGCGGGAACAACAGCTGTTGCTTCACAACAACCCTAGTACGATCAACATTAGAGTACGCATCTCTTGTCTGGGATGCACATTTTAAAGGAGAGGTGAATGAATTGGAGAAGGTGCAGAGAAAAGCTGCTAGGTATGTGTTGGGAAAGCATTAAAAAAATGGAAAGTGTTTCAGAAATGCTCAGAGTTCTAAGGTGGGAGAGTTTACAAGAGAGGGGGAAAAGAAGCAAGCTATATGGCATGTTTAGAATAATGAGTGGGGGAAAAAGCATGGAAAGAATTCGAGAGAGACGTTACAAAACCCAGTTTTGTTGGAAAAAATGATGACCAGTTCAAGATAAAGTGCCGATCACATAGAAGAAATGCAAAGCAGTTCTCCATCTTGAATTTATGTCCATAAGGGACTGGAACGACCTACCAGCAAAACTGTTTCATCCCTTCCCGAAAAATTTACATATTTTTAAAAAGCGGTTGAAGAAGTAAGGACCGAGGGTTTTTTATAATGTTTTCTATTGTTTCGGCATCATATGTACATGTTACCACCAGGCCAATGACCTACTTGTTACAATTTAATAATAATAATGATAGCTTGAAATGGATAAAAATCAGAACTTTCAGTTGCTGAAAATTCCCTCAAGGAAATAAATTTACATATGGATGAAAAATTTGATTAATAATAACGTAAATTTAAACAAACGTATATATCCATCATTTGGAAAACCTGATTCTATTGTTGAGTGTAAAATTTAATTATGTTCTCGACTATGTATGCATAGTTGGATTAAAAGGAGAGTTGTGGCCCTAAAACCAAAATCCTATCGTATGCAGTGTTGAAGTTCACCCTTCACCACTTCTCAGAGGATTTACTCCCTCCAGTTTGGCAGGAATTGAGAAGATCTGCTAGTTCCCTCCACAGCTCTGTCTAATGCAGCCACGAGCCAGGTCAACATGCTCCATCATAAAGTCAAGGCTCCATCACCTCCCTTTGTCGTAAGGAAATCTTCTTAGCACCTGAAAAACACATTGAGTGGAAGAAATTAAGAGGGTAGAAATTTAGAAATAAGGAGTTTGTGCTCACCTTAAAGGAATCACCATCATCACAAAGCCCCTGTGTACAATATAATTCCTAATCTTGGTTCCACGATTCGGGTTGTAAGAAAGTAGAGAGTAGGCTGGAGTGGAATGGCTATGAAAGGAATTATCCTTTTGACCATCTGTGCTCTACGTTCATTTGTATTGCTAGAATTTCTATTAAAACTACAGACTTCAAAAACGACTGCCTAAATGAATCATGGTCAAACTGAAAGACTCTCTTCAGATCTTACCAAAGGATGCATTTTTGAATGACTTTTAAACTTGACTTCTTCTTTTCTCCTGTCTGGAGGTGGCTGATGACGCAGACTTGGTTTCCTGAATCCCGGTTTCATCTTGTACAATGGGTTGCATCGCTTATTCCGTTTACGTTCTTTCTAATTTCCAACTCAAGCAATTGTTGTACTCGATGTATCTTTGTGCTATTTTCTCATCTAACATTCACTTCCCGTTTTCTGACCCTTTATGCTTGTAAACAATTTTCATGGCCACACTTGTTCTTATTGAGAATTATTTTATTTTTACTCTTTGAATAAACATTTTGCTATCCGTATCCCAGATAACACGGCATTTGTATTACATCAATAATACACAAAAAATACGTGCCCAAATACATATGTATAAGATGGAATACGATCGTATTACATCGGTATATTTCACGTAGTATTTCGGTGGTTCAAAAGTCCCTATGGATGTATGTATTCGTGCGTATTACAAATTGGAAATCTGAATACCCATACATGAATTATACATATGTATACAAAGGAATACAATCGTATTACGTCTGTATATTTCACGTAAAAGTGGCTCAAAAGTCCCTCAGGATGTATGTATACATGCGTATTACAAATTGGAAATCTGAATATCCTTACATGTAATATACATATGTATCTGCAGGCCCTCGTACACGAATTATACATATTGATTTTCTGACCCACATCCACTTAATATCCATATGGATCAAACGGATGAATAAATATAAGGAAACCAGAACATACAGATAATAAAACATTTATTCAAAGAGAAAAATTAAATAATACACACAAATAACAAGTGTGGCCATGAATATTGCTAACAAGCATTAAGGGCCAGCAAACAGTAGGTGAAACTTAGTTTAAAAAAATGGCACAAAGATAAATCAAGTACAAACAATGGTTTGAATTGGAAAATAGAAAAAAATGTTAGCACGGAACAAGCGTTGTAACCCATTGCACAAGAAGAAACCTGAATTCAGGAAACCAACTCTGCACAATTAACCACTTTCTGAAAGGAGAAAAGAAGAAGTCAAGTTTAAAAGTCATGCAAAAATATATCTTTTTGTAAGATCTGAATAGGAGCTAAAGGCCTTTCAATTTTTTTTTCAATTCATATAGGCAGTCAGTATTCTGTGAAGTCTGTAATTTTAGTACTAATTCTGTATTCTGAATGCAAATGAAAGTTTGGCTTCTCTGCTAGATTCCAGACATAAGTTTTAAATTTTTTCATTTACCAATTATGTCGAGGTCCTAGCTAGAGCAGATTAGACCTTGTCCTTTGAGAAATCATATATTTTGGGGAAATGCTTTCATTTTACAAAATTAATAGCCTTTCTCTTGAGAAGAATGAGAAATATGAGAAAAGATCATATGACTACTTTTAAATATAAATTAACTAGGAAAACGTGAATCCATTGGTATGCTTATTTAGTACATGATACTAATATATTAGTACCATGATTAAGTAGCGGATGACTCACACAGAAAAAATATAAACTTGTGATATCAAATTTTCAAACAAATAAATTTCATACATAATAGATAATTTCAGGCTTAACTTTAAGAAACCTCTCGATTATGGTTAAAAAAAAATGTTCCCTCATACCTTACCTCGGTATTAACAATTCCACCTGGTCTTCTGGCTTTGCTTCGTCGTCTTTTCCGTAATCCATTCTCCTCTTGTCCAGGCCAAGCTATTTACATCGTCGCCTGCTGGGTATGCGCGAAAGAGCATGAAAAGAAAATTACAAATACCTAATTAATTTGGCCCGTACGCACCTTTTTCTTACATATAATGACAAACTTTCGCATGAAAATTACGTATTTATCTTGTGTTAATAATAATGACGAAATGCACCTTGATTGACTGCATTTCAAGATGAAAAAAATATTACATTTTGCTTTAAGGGAACCGATATTACACGACCAATACTTCTTGTTCGTTAAATAATTAGAAGTAGAGGGCAAAACCGCTCGGAACCTCGAGGAATCTATTAGTGACAAGGCTACGCTGATAAGTCTAAGGTCAAAGATGTTATGACTAAAGCATAGGATAACTAGGAATGCAAGAACTACAATACAGTAGGTTGTGGTAATAAACAGCGATAAAACAACTTACACGTGAACGAAAACATTCCTTTAAACAATTTTTTCTGCTCTTAATTAAGAGAAGAAAAAATGTAACTTCAGCCGCGAAGCACGGAATTACTATACGACGCATAATCTATTAATTTATACGTACAAGATTGACATTACTATGTTTTACCATATAACTTCAATGGACACCAGTCTCCTCGATACATAACTCAACAAAAAAGGAAAACAATAGCCAAACATAAACAAAATAATTACCTCTATTGGCGCAATGTGGTCAACACATTGCGCCAATAGTTGTATCCAAATATACTCAAATAACATAATTAATGTAGTCTATGTATGCGTACAATATAATAAAAGATAAATCATGCCTTACCTTAATTATCCAGTGACAGGAACTGTTGGAGCTGGCTTGCACGAATCGCAATAACGTGCGGGATTGAAGCACATTTCCAGCAAAACATAGCTTCGGTTTGAGCACACCATCCACACGCACCGGTTATCGAGGATTAAAACACTATGTCAATTCTTCCAATACGTATAATAATACAAACAAATATAAAATTAACTATACATCAGTAGCCGGAGTTCCTCCTACAGCACGTTCTTGACGTTCTCGTAGTCTCGAACGAAATGCCGAGCTAACTGTTAACGAGATTATCACTCCCACTCACTTCCCTAGCTTGTTGCGACAGAATTGAGAATTTAATTTTTTTGTTTAAACAGTTAATTTTAAATATCGTTTAAAAAATTAAACTTCGCTTTTACTTTTGCACTGTGCAAGAACTATTTTTTGAATTTTTCATGTATTGTGAACCATTTTCCATGTGTATATTTCGCGGATGGAAACTGAATTTTACATATGTAATACGTCTGTATTTCGCGTGCATTTACAAATTAACATAAATATGGTCGCCATACTACCCTTGCTCACATCGATCAGTATATGATTTATTTTTAAGCTTCCTGGGTATAAATTCGAATGGATGAATGATCATTGAAATGAGGAAATCTGGCGTTTGCAGTGAACATATTATTTCTGCAAAAATGTTTCTGAACATTTCACTAGACGCCACGAAAATCCACCTCTCAAAAATTACAGGAAATATACATAATGTATATTTTGTGTATTTTTGACCACATTTACATATGTATTTCCTCTGTATTCATACATATGTAAAAGTAACAAGTGTTACACGATATTTACATTTGTATTTTTGACCACATTTACATAAGTATTCAAATTTCAAAAATACAAATGTATTTATCGTGTAAACACGTACCACTTTTACATATGTATGAATACGAAGGAAATACATCCAATAATACATATGTATTACACATGTTATACATAACAAAAATACATATGTATGTGACCCATGAAAATACAATATAAATACATTATGTATATCCAAATGTGTGCTGTTGGGGATGTTCTGGTTACTACTAACCCCGGGACTTTGGAACACGGGTCAATGACCTCATGTTCTATAATTCTGGCACCTCCTGACCCACCCCACCTCCTTCCCCCTCGTCGAACCCACCCCCACCTCCTTCCTTTCGCAGGACCCACCCCCTCCTCCTTCCCCCCCCCGACCCCACCCTCACCTCCTCCCCCCCTCGTCGGACCCACCCCCTGTCCCTTGGCATACCCCTAACCCCTCTGGAGGAACAGGGGTTCGATGACCTGCCTTTCTAACCCTTCTTGGTACTGCAGCGACTCCTGCCTATAGGACAAAGAATAGCCTTTGCGCCATACCCTCCCACGTAGCAAAACCCAACCCTGATTTCATAATTAAAGTGTCTTCGGACATTATGGAAAGCAGTAACCTTTTCCGCTGGCCTCGTAAGTTGAAGTCTCCGAGAACCATAACCCTATTTATTACCAGAGGTTGCATGCGGGGTTTTTCTAAATAGTATAGTGGAAAGAAAGACATGGTAAATTCGATCATTTTATTTAAAAGGTTCATGAATACAAAAATATGATGAAAGAAAAATAAAATAAATGTATGTATCACATTTTCCATTCATTAATCAGAGCCTGAGGAGCACACAGCGACATAATCAGAGATGAAATCATTTCCTTCCCGAGTTGATAAGACTGCGCGAATTTCCCTTGAAAGGGCTTCCGCGTTTAAGGAGTTTGGTGGATTTCCAATCTCTGACATGTTGATTTTCACATTGTCAACGTATTCACAAAAAGCTCTCTCGTGATTGCTATTGCTCTCACTGTGATATGAATTGAAAACAGCATCAACGTATGCACTTACAAGTCTTAGAGTGAACGAAGACCATGCGTTCCGTTCCTCCCATCGCATTCTAACACAATCAGCATAGACCAACAGTCCATCCCAAGAGGATTTCGCCAAGTAAACACTGGTTAGTTCATTATTGTCTTTCTTGTCCTCCAAGATGATGGATTTTGTGCCGTATATGCATTTGAATTTTAAAACACAGTTCCCTATTGGGATACTATGCGGCACCGTATCACCATGAAAATATGAATTTATCAGTTTCTCATTTTTCATTAACTCACACCAGCCCAAATAGTCCAACACGACAGAGAAGCGTCCAACTTTGCTCAGTGCTATGAAGGGGTTGCACTTGTTTTTCAAGTCAATGCCGATTGTCACTCGCTTTGTATCACTGTAATTCACTTTATAACCACATTCAAGTATCCCGAGGTGTTGAGGTTTTCGAGTCAGCGGCAGCGAGGGCTCACACATGGCTTGTTCCTCCTCTTCAATCTCCGGCATGATGGACGGTTCGTAGGACGGACGTGTGTACCGGCGGCTATGGGGTGGCCGAGGCGAGTACGGGCGTGAACCCCGACGATGGGACGATCCTCTCACCCCACCTCTCCCCGGCATCCGGAAGGAACCTCTAGGTGTGTCCATGGCTGTGGGATGACTGGTGACTGTCCTTTCAGTGCTGGGCTCTTTCTGTTCTCCCCTGGTAGGGGTAAAGACGGAGGGAAAGAGGAGAAGCGGGGAGGGGAGGAAAAGATGGTCGCTTCGCACCGACGCTCGTATAGGGTGTAGATACTGTCGCGGCCCTCCCGACTTGCACGCAGAATAGAGATTTATACGTAGAGCATGAATTACACCGTCTATCGAATATTTTATCAAAGAGAATTAAAATGAGCCTATCGTTGCAGTCGTGGTCTGCGCTGAATATATTTAAAAATTTCTTCATGGAAAACCCCGTGCAACGGTAAGCTAGGAATACGGATGTGTAAAGACCACACGTTGCTGAAGTCCAGCTCTGGAGATGTACGTTGTTGTACCGCCATGACTTGCATTCCCTAATAAGAAAGGTTTTATGATCTTTGATAAGTGGAGGCAGTCCATAGCTATCAAAGTATTCCCCTTTTCCCTTTTCATCTATAAATATTCCAATCCAATGCGATCCTGACTTTCTCTGGGGGTCTGTATTCACTACCAGGGCTGAGGGATGAGTGCAGTTTTTAGGCAAGTTATCTGCTGCAAACACACCTTTGAAAAATGAACGAGTCTCACAATGTTTGTTTAGAGCGCGCGTCAGTTGAATACCGTCCATCTAGCTCACTCCTTTCGAAATGAGAAGTCCATCTCATTTCATACGTCTTTATGCACGATACATTGCACGTAGGTGATGATATAAATATGGGGCAGTAAGGATTCCATCGATGATGCTCCTTTTCTGGCAAATCCCATGCCTCCCAAGCCCCTATAGCGATACCACACACACTGCATATAGCAACGTCGCGTATTCCCGAATAGAAAAAGCCAGCATCTGCTAAACGTTTTGTACTTAAAGCAAACCTACTCGACGCCCCATTAAACGATTTAACATGAAATTCGGGAGATGAAATCCTCTTCAATCCATCTTTGCGTAGCCATTTAAGGAGGTAAACGCAATTTATCGTTGCACAGTCAAACTTTCTGCTTCGATGATTAACAGGACAGATGTTAGTGGGTAGAGTAGTTTTGAATTTTAATTTCTTAAGAGAGGGGCATCCTAAAACTTCCAAATCGAGTACTTCCCGGAGAATCAAGACTTTTTTTTAGGAACTCGCACTTTTCTCGACCTTTTGAAAACACAAAAGTACACGCAGATGTATGATATTCTAGAATAAAGCGTAAATCTGTGTATTCGGTATATCCATCGTCCCAAGAGAGGCCGTGATAATGTCTTTTTAACCATAAATCCTCCTTCTCCTCTTTCTCACTTCTCCTACTCCTCGAATAGGGGGGTTTGAATAGCCATGTTTTTGCGCTGTTACTATCAGAGGTAACGATGGATAGTTCTTTTACGACTAGCTCGCCCTCGTGTTTGAAGCACTGAATATCCACAATAGCTGCCATCTCAGAGCGGCGTCACTTCGTACTGAAAGCTAGTTAGGAGTTCGAACGCTTATAAGTCTTACCTCTCCTAGTTTCGGAACTCTCACCCCTATCCTCCTCCCCCTTCCCCTTTTCTCCCTCCTTTCACACTTCCCTCCACCTTGAGGTGTTCTTCCGCTCTCTCTCTCTCTCTCTCCTTCTCTCTCTCTCTCCTTCTCTCTCTCTCTCTCTCTCTCCTTCTCTCTCTCTCCCTACGGGCGCTAACTACTGTAATCTACTCCGACATTGCGATGCCGATCGATTTCTAGAATATTATTAAATTCTGCGTACAACAGACAGTTTATAGTCTCGGCCAAAGCGTTTTTAAATCTTACTTCCAGACGAAGGCTTCCATGCCTCTGTAGACTCCAATGAGAGGCGTTAGCCTCTAAATCAGGTGTCAGATCAAATGCGGTGAGGAAGTTACCGTCCTTATAATCTTCCCTGGGTATACCATTGCCATCGTCTTGAAAGTGAATGCCTGTGCCTGAGAAGAGCGTGTGATAAGCCGGTAGGAAAAGGCCAGATCCCGAAAAATCAGGTTGCAACGGCCTGTTTGGAATCTGTTTCCCATCAAGATACAGAGACAAGAATGTGAGGTTGAAATTCTGGAAATTAAATGGATTGGATACCATATCTCCATTGAACGCTGCGTTTGAGACAAATCCTACAATCACACGCTTTGGAAGTTGTCCCAAGAAAATGTTATCCATAGTTTTACTCTGCACATCCTTCGAAATCGTGATGGTCTTAATATCCACACGTGTGATTGGATATTTCGCTGTGGATTTTTCTAGAGCGCGACTGTGCCCTATTAACACCGACGGGCTTATTTTCACTTTACGAATGAGAAGTGCCGCGTCAAGTATTTTCACTTTAACGTTGTCGTATATTCTCGAAGCCATCATGTTAAATTCCGACTTTGACCGAACGAGTTTCAGACGCATCTCTACACCATTCAGAAGAAATTTTTCCTGGTTGAATAGATCGCAATGTAGATGGCCCATTAATTCTACAGAACGTCCTTCGTCAGTGTATCGACGTCTTTTAATGGCTCCTGTATTTTTACGACAATCGTCCATTAACCCTGGTGTGTCAGCGTACCAGAGCGCTTCCGTGAGATGTGAAGTCTTCGCAGCGGGCCCGTAATTGAGAATTGTTTCAATGTATGCTCGATACGGATACGTATGACTAGGGGGCGTCACCAATTTTTGATTTAGAAAAACATCCACTTGGGAGAATAGAGAATGGAGCCATAGATTTACCGGGCCGATTACAGAATCGTCCACAGCCAACTGTGTCGGTCGCTCTACTCGCGCTGTTATGGATATAAGCGTATGCGAAAGATCTAAGTACTCCTCACCATGTCCTGGTATTACGAACTCCAAAGGAGCGTCATCGGACAGGGTAGAAACGGGTTTATAGTGTATCCACTGACCATCCTCGATACTCGTTTGTGTTGGCGGCACGGAAAAAAGATCGAGTTCAGACTTTACACATTCACAGGATTGGTGGTGCAGAAAAGACATTTTAGGTAAATATGTCCTTCAAGTCTTGCTTAGAAATCTTTCTTGACAGAACCGTCGTCGTCTTCTTCCCCTTAATCTTCCTCTTCTTCTTTGAAGTAGATGTCTTACTCCCTCGGGTGGTAGTCTTCGACTGAGACTTCCTCTTACGCGTTTTCTGAATATACCCACCCCCTGTCATCCTCTGTATTTTACTCTCCGCCCTTCTCATGAGATTCTCTCCAGCCTCTAGAACGCGTTTGCGTATCACCCTTTTTACAGGCTGTGCATCGTTCGAGGCCAAGTCGCCAATGACATTCATTCCGGTTCTAAGAGCCTCGTGACCCACGGTGCGAGCACCGCTTTTCAGTAATGGCAGCACGGATCGAAAGAGCCCTCCCAGAAACTTCCCTATACCGTGACCTTTTTGGTAGCTAACTCCCTGATAAACAGATCCCACCCCATTTCCAACCTGATTTAGGTAGTAACGAGTGTAAGGATCGTAGTTGTTATTCGTCTTTACCATAGCTCCCACGCTTGCGAAAGTGAAGTACTACAGCTGATGTCCCATAAAGAAATGGTATGGGATGACCCGCGTGAGTCCTTAAATCTATTTCTATCGTGTCAAACTCTCTCTTCATAATAGGAACGTAGAATGGTCTGCTGAAAACGTGGTTAACGTTGAGACCAAATTTTTTTTTCTCGGCCGCCGTACTAACTATTCGCAGGAGAGGGGCTACAGTATCGCCTATTACCTGTGGCTCGACGATGTCGCAATAAACGTATATCTGAGAGGGGTAGCCTATATCGAGGTCGGGTTTGCGCCTAGCTTTTTTCTGCTCCACAATGTCACCCCCAGGCTCGAACCCTAGTTGCAACGCCAAAATTTCAGATATGGTAACAACTGTGTCTATCGCCTCAATTGTAATAACTCCCCGTTCGTTGTAAGAAAATTTCACATCGTTAGAGCTAGAAATCTTCTTTAGATCTTCGTTAAATGTCTCAACGAGATCTACGATAGATGAGTAGTGACTCGCCGGTAGTTTTCTGTAATAAGAGTCGTTGCTACTGGCATGGTAAACGGAATATTCGCGCTGTTTACCATAAACGTTGCAAATTGTCATGGGGAAGTGAATCTCTGCGAGAGAGACCTCCCACTGCCCGTCCAAAGAGATATTTCTAGGCAGAAGACAAATTTAGAGGTTGTGTTGCTCCCATGACTAGACATAGAGCTGTTACTAGGGAGCGTGAGGTAGAACTCTTCAGACATCATAACTTCTTTATCGATGACGCTGGAATCCACGAGTTGAATTTGGTGGGATATCCTCTCCACTTGACTAGCGCCTCTTTTCTGATCCCTCTCCCCCTCGTTTGAAGTACTTTATCTATTTTGAATGTCCTCGATTTAGAGAGAATAATGTTTTGTAATTCGGGTTCATAAAAAGTACCTTCGATTATTTCGCCTTCTAAATCTCTTAACTCGTAAACTGGCGGCCGCCTCTTAATAACTCTCTCAACTATAAATATTTCTTCACTCCAATTCGATTCGTATCCTTTCCGAAATGACACCTTCTCTCTACTTATTCTCACTCTGTCTCCAACTTTCAGGCGCGCTCTTACGCTCTTCTTCTTCACAGCGCCGTGGACATTATTCCACACTTGAAGAATATTATTCTCGGTAACGTCCGCTGGAGCCATCTTGATTGTAGAGTGAATGGATTTATTGTACGCGTCTACGATCTTCTGAAGGACTTCAACGTATCTCTTGGTGTTGTACATCGTAAAATATCGCCACATCCGAGATTTAAGAGTTCTATTTAGGCGTTCAACTATCGCTGATTTGGTGTCCGGATTATTAGAGTGGTAATAACCAATCGATTTCTTTTTTAAAAAGTCCTGAAATGATTTGTTTAAAAATTCGCTACCTTTATCGGTCATAAGTTTGACCGGTTTCCGTCTCGTCGATTTTAGTATTCGAGAAAATCCCTCTGTCACAATTGCACCCGTCTTTGAGCGCAAGGGGACCGCCCATGAAAAGCGACTAAATACATCGATCACAGTGAGAATATAATTGAATCCATCGTTCTGCTTTCTTATATGCTTCATATCATTTAAATCCGCCTGCCACAGATCGTCCATATTGTCGACAATATATCTATTTCTTTGAAACTTTCGTTTTAAGGGCTTATGAAGCGTGTATGCATCTTGTTTCTGAAGCCATATTCTGACGTCTTTCCTTGACAAAGTAGGTGGTGCAGCTTTCCACAGCTTCTCTGTTCCGGAATATGACGCAGGATGCGCAGGGTCGTAATAAATATTTCGAAGTATCGAGTCCACAGACTTCTTCATTTTTTAAAGCGATATGGAGTCCAGCGCTGAATGATCGTCTCCTTAGCGGAGGATGAACTCTTTGGTGAACTCTGAGTCCTCCGACGCATAAATGGCAGCCTTTCTACGTTACGTTCTCTCACCTTCGGTGTGTGGCTCTGAATGATTTGAAGCCGCGGGCGATTCCCTATATATTCCATTGGCGTGTTTATTTCCGATAATAATGACGCGAAGGAAGCGATACCGATAGGGTTTGAATTTTTCCTCTCTCTCATTATATCTCCAACTAGATCTATGATATTGGACCCTGGAATAACGCCACCTTTGATGGTAACCGTTCCATCAGAGCTCCAGCTGATTTTATCTGACAACGAGATTCTGTTCACGAGAAGCTCTGCCCTTTTCCTGTATTTCAGTGGTACTGCATTAAGAATTTCAGACCGTAGGGGAATGCGTCTCTCCTCTCCTGCAGCGACAGAACTTTCATCGTCCACGTTGCGTTCCTTTTCCATTATAGGTAGACCTAATGGTTTCCTTTCCTCTCCCGCAAAGTGTAGAAAACGATGGAGACATTGTTTATATAACTTCCATTTTTCACTGTCTGATTGCATGGGTGCGCGTAAAATTCTCTCCATCTCGTCATCCAGGGCCGAGAGGACTTGGCCGCTGTTGGTCATCGGAACGGCTGGGTTATTCATGCGATGCATAGTTTCATAAGGAACAAGCACCATTTTCTTAGCGTGATCCATTACTTATAAGGCTGGAAATGACACCACTTATAACTGGTAAGAGTAGTGGTAAAATGAAACCTCCCGATTGTACTATTAATTTCTTCTTTTTCTGCCAGCAACCTTTTCCCGTTGCGAGTTTACGTAGCAAGGCTTTGTGCCTCGCTAAACGCTTTCTCTGCGCAGCAGTTAAATCTACTCTTCCTTTCAACGTGTTATCAACGATTTCACAAATGGTTCTGGTGAGCGCTGGGTCCGCCGTTTTGAGAATTGCTGTGCGTATCGAAGGTTTGCAGCGTGCAATGAAGCTCAGAATATCGGCGTGCTTAGCTATCCTCTGCTTCATGGTGACTAAAACATTGACCAAGTGTCTGTTTCTATTTATTACCACTCTAGCGTCAAGTCATTTGTCTTCATTTCCTTGGCTGGTAAAAATAATGATGCGCATCGTCCGGAAATATTTTGGCACGAAAGCGAAATGCATCGGGAGTGGACTGTTTTAAATCGATGAATAAATATCCATGAGCTTCTTGCGCCGCATCGTCATACGCGTCTTGCAAAAATCTAATATCTCTCGGATAAATCTGTCGTGCGAGACTCAAAATCTGACTTCTATCCCTAGGATTTTTGAAGTATACAACATAATGGGTGTTGAGTGATATATCTCTAGCTCCCTTTCCTTGATGGAACAGGTTCTGAGTTAGATGGATAATACTTATATTTCTGTGGTGACTACCCCTTGAGAATAGATCTACCACGACTCTATCATTACTTTCCATCATTAGATCGTCCAAGATCATTAGCTTAGCGCCGCTTGATGGCGGAATACTCTTCATGTCTGGTAGTCCTTCATGGAAGTTGACACCCAAAAGTTTTAAAGGCTCGTAGGAGGGCTGCCATTCCACATAACACCAGATTATGTCGGAAAACGACACGTCAAACATTTCCTTTTGAAATTTTATAAGTTTACTTGTGAAACAGGTCTTGCCGCACGAGCTAGGTCCGGCAACTAACGCGCAGAACGGATGCTTCAATCGCAGGTCCATCTTAACGATTAAATGTCTAGCTGCTGCGTTTGCGCTTTTTATTGGTTATAAATACCACCACCTGATGTTCGTGCTCTTTAAATTCATGTAAAAAATATAAAAAAAAAGTTGGACTACTCTTGGTCGAACTCCTTGTTGGGAAGTTCTTAAGCCCATCCACCACGTCAAGGTGGTAGCCCACGGAGGGAAAAATTTTGTGGAAATGAAATTCGTATTCATATAAAGAAAGAAAGAAAGACTGGAAAATGTATAAGAAAAACTTATTTTTTGAGATTAAATAGAAGTGATACTGAAAGAGGAAGTAAATAAATTGTAGAGAAATAAGTATTCATACAGAAATAAAAGCAAAGGTTGATTAATTAAGTTAAACTTCAAATACAGCAAACATTGAAAAATAAGCAAGGTATTGAGAGAGAAAAAAATTGAAGAGAGAGACGATATTGAGAGAAAAAAAGCTGCGATTTTCAAGAATTAAGTTGGTCTTCTTACATGCTCTCTGTTCTTCGCTTTTTATACCCATATGGTAGGGTGTCGTAACCTTCTTCCCGCTTCCTCTTTGTATAGACAACTCTGAAGAGCTTCGTTTCAGCCCTTGTTGCAACATCGTGCTTAGCAGTTCGATAAATTCTGTTTTTGTAGGATATATTCCGGCCTGGAGCTCCGTCGAGGACCATTTCTTTTAAAGTATCAAAACAAACTACTCCATCGTTGGAAGCGTTTATGGTAATACCACGAACTTTACAAACACTCTTCTCGAACGTGGGATCGCGTTTTGATTTCACTATGTACGCATAGTTCTTGGGTCCTCCGGAGACAAACTCCGAAATGTAGCACCCCTCTCCAAGGGGAGAAATTTCGTCCGTCATGTCACCAAGGTAGTCCCCCACAGGCGGCGCCCATTCACCGGGACGCTGCGTGAAAACACAGGAATCAGTGTCGTGATATAAAACACGTCTATTTAGCTTCTCCAAGTACTTGTAGAGCTCCAGCCTTGCATGTGCCGTTGTATAGCACGCTAAGACTATGCTGCTACTGGGGGAGGGAGTGACGGCTTCGTCGACCTCTTCCCAATGGGCGTAGAGGACCTCGTCATTTACTTCAATCAGTCTTAACACTTCAGTATTGGGACTCGATAGAAGCGAGTATAGTTCGTCAACTTTTCTTACAACACTGGTACGAGTAAGATTATCCCGCTGCCCAAATTTTCCCCAAAAGGAATTCAAACAAAGCTTTGCTAGCGAACGCTTTCCTGGATTGTGTCCGATGTTGTTTCGCTCCAGAGTAATGCCTTCTCTCTCCAAAAACAAACTCAAGTACTGTTCCTTCTTCTCGTCCGTCGTGCACCAACCTGGCCATCCGCTCGCTTCCTGTTTAATTTTGAGAAACGAGTCTATGTAGTCGGAGAAGAGCCCTCCTTTTCCCGTTTCCCTAGAATACGCAGTGATTGAGTAGCTCCATACCTCGTGTATTTTTAGAACTCTATAGCCTAGAGCGACGGCTTTTTTCAGCTCATCAGACACCCAAGTACCCTTCAAGGCTCTATCGTCTTCAGAGTGCTCACACGATCCTTGTTCTTCACTCAATGCACACGAACGACAAAGGGGAAAAAACAGCTTCCCGTTGGCTTTCATCGGAAGAACGGGTAGATATAAATCAGAAGGAGGAAGCACATCACATTTCACTATCCCCTCAATGTCTGCTAAAGGAGGGCATTCATCACCTACATACACAGTTGGGTGACCAATAGGGTATGCCTTGTATTTGTTTACATACGGGTAGAGCGAACAGATATCAATGTATTTTATTTCCTCTCCCTCTGCCTCACATGCCTTATGATACAACCTCACTGCGTTCGTTCTCCCTCCGAAGAACGCGTCACGAGGGTTAAGAGGAGTGATTCTAAATAGTTGATTTTCTCTTACAAATGTATTTAGCTCAGAGTCACGCTCCAGTTCTCGTTGAAATTCGCACTCCCATTTCTGCGTCACTTTATAACCCCGCTCCTCTAAAAATTTAATTTTTCTCTCAGTGCTTTCATATCTCGAATTCATGGTCTCTGTGGATCTATTGTTCAAGGGTTCTTCTCTATTCTTGAAGCACTTGGGACATCCGTGGTAGAAACACCCATGGAATTCAAATATTTCCTCGCCGGTAGGTGTTTTCAGATGTCCGTCGACCTTTCTCCCCAGCACCTTTACCTCTCGTCCATTTGCCGCGTGACGTATGGATATTCCTCTCTTTCTCTCCTCAGTGAGAAGCCATTTGATAGCACTCAGAGACTGAATGTCGCCCCAGCGATAGCCACCAGGAGGAATAATGGCGATCTCCTCGCCCCTCAGATATTTCTTTCGAAAAACCCTCATACAAGCGCTGGCTATTGTAAGGGCCTCTCGGAAAGGATCCGTATCATTTAGGCATAGAAAGTCCCTTCGAAACTTGGCGCAAGACAGACGTAGAATATTCACATCTTGAATACAATAATTTTTAATTTCTTCTCTCATTTTGAAGACGTATTCCCCCGCAACCATCTCCTCGTACCATTTGTTAAATTTAGCGAGATCCTGCCGTGACATCCCTTCAACCCCGTAGTCCGCCGCCGGAGGCATTGGTCCTTCATAATCACTATTGTCTCTAGTGTTGAAGAAATGCGGGAAGTAGCCTTTCGCGAGGGAGTCCCCTAGCCCGAGGGCCGAGGGAATCTTAGACAGAGGCATGGGGAGGAAGTTTAAAGAGTCTATAAACTTTACCCCCTCATACTCGATGGACATCAGCTTGGCCCCATTACTTATTATTTTAGGCATCCAATTCATCTTCTCCACCATCGTCTTAGTAATGAAGTGACTGTCGTAGCCCTTTGCATAATGAGCTATGCAAATTATCTCCGTAAACCCCTTCTTACGCAGCGCCGAAATACTTCTCATGAAGTCAAGAACAGGATCGGATTCGTTGTATATTAATTCTCTCTCTCCGCAGACTGAGCATACTTCAAGAGACTCAATGTCAACACAGCTCGCACAGCTCTTTTGGGCGACCAGGAAATTCGGAGTATGAAGAAAATGTCCAGGCTTTCCAGGCATGGGAGTGTCCTGTCTGCATTCTATATCAAAGAACACAAAAATGAATTTTGATGGTGCGACCCTCTTTTTCACCACCACGGGGGACATGAAACACTTATCTCTGCCCTCATGTCTGCGCTTGCATGCGTGACAATATACTTCTCCACATATATGCTTTCCTTTGACGTGTGACAAGTTGTAGACCATCTGACATAGAGTGCAATATTTTATTATTTCGCAGGGAGATTTTCCATTTCCCTTCCTCCGCAGATGATTTGCAAAGCAGGCGTCGCCGTAAAATCGTCTCTTACAAACATCACAGGAAATGGACGGCAAGCAGTCATTGCACGGGGGAGATATCTTGCACCTGGGGCACTCAGACCTGCATCTGTGCTCGTACTGGTGATTATATCCTACTTTACAGGTCCGGCAGTAATAATCACAACTGAAAGCACCCGTGAGTGACGCTATATAGTTAAAATGTCGCTCCCCGTAAATCAAGTCTATGTGCTTACGAGCACTTCCATCTGGGGCCGGCGTTGAGGGGCCTTCGAAGAGGACTTCGCGGCCTTTGCGATCACCGTAGACAGTGATTTTATACCCGTCTAGACAGTCCTGGAAAGCATTGAGCTGTTCGAGTCCTCCACCATTCTGCAGATCGATTCCATGTTCTTCACAAATAGCCGTAGCTCTTGTGGTTTGCAGTCCCCCTCCGCGCTTCACAGTCTTAAACGTCAGAGCGGTATCCTCATGACGCGAAATACCCACGCAGATAGCTCTTGCGAGACACAGGTTATCGCGATTAGCAATTACTACTATGGATTTCTTGGCGCTGCAGAATTCGTGGAACGTACATAAAAGGTTCTTATTTCGTCGACCCCCTATCGGCTGCTCTACGTAAGTGAAGATGACACGTAACACTCCATTTATTAAAAAATTCTCACTTGACTGGACAACTTTTTCAATCCTGTTGCAGATCACCTCCGCAGAAAATTGATCCACTCTCCGATAAGAGATGAAGATGGGATTTCCAGGGTTTTCAGAATTGCAAATGGATAATCCCGCCTTGCAATCCTCAGGGATTCCATTCCGCAGTTCCGAGATGAGGGCGTCCAAAGAGGACTGGAACCATGCTAAGGGATCCTCATTAGGCGGCGCTGGGCGTAGCACACAAGCAATTTCACGCCCTCTTAGACGGAAGTTTCTGAGATGGCTACGGTTTTCAGAGAGTACGACAAAGTATTTACTTTCACGTCGCCCTCCCAATTGTCTATTCGTAGGTAACTCCACTAGAGGATCCATTAATCCTCCATCCACGACAGGATGATCCAATAGGCTCATGTAGCCTCCCGCGTTGTCTTCAAGAGATTCAGAAATAAGGTCTTGTGCTCCCCGCTGATGTTCAACAGATGGTTTCGCCAGCCCGTTTTCTTCGGGAGAACAATCCGAGCTCAATTCATTCATCACGCTAGCTGTCAGAGCGTCTGATGAGCTGGGTTGCATACACGGTCTATTTAACTCATTTGAGAGTGAGGAACTACTCCTCTGATCTTCGCGGGGGGTATTATCAGAGCTGGTGGCGCCACTGAACAATTCTCCAGTTAAAAAAGGAGGCGTTTCGCGGTGAAGGGGAAGGAATGAATTTTCTAAAGACTCTAGCGCTTGGGAGTCGATATTAAAAGGAGTTTCTTCGAATCCAGGTAGAACATGAGGAGAGAAAACATCCAATCCATGAAATTTATCCAAGTCGCTAGAGTGAGCAATATTTTCTTGTTGGTTAGAATTCACTCTTTCAAACTCTGAAGGTGGACGAGCTGTATTTGAAGAGCTTGATGAGATAGAGGTGGAGTTGATGTTCTGCATTGACGATGTAGAGAATCCATCGTCCACAACCGGTAAGACAGAATCCGATGGCGGAGACACTGATTGATTAATCTCTTCTGCTGCTTGCGATTTCATCAAAAAGTCCACAAATCCACGATCAAGCGTGGGAAAAGGGGAGGCATTGCCTGGTGAAGCAGGTAACACCTGATGAGTCTCATTTTCCGCATTTGAACAATTAGGCGGGACGTTTAATGCCTTAGGGGCAATTGCAGTCGAAGCGGTCTGAGCTTTCTTCACATCTTGAATCATATTAATTAGATCGTCTACTCCCACTTCCTCCCCAAGCACAACCCTACGGTGCACCAAACCGTTCAAGGCACTGTTCAGAAGAGTTAAGTCTGTAAACGCTCCCGAACGATGGGCGCGAATTATTTCAGCGGCCGGCACGAATTCAAAAATTTTATCCATGATAATGATTTATCAACTCACTTCTTTTCCTGGCGATTCTGATGCGTTCCCCTCTGGAGATTCTGTTTTCAATTGGCTGCAACGTGTAGTCCCCACGAAAAGGTTGACAGCGCGGCGACTTCTCACTCTGGACCGACGTGTGATAAACTGGATAGCGAAATGTATAGACAGTCGACACACTGACTACGCCGCGACTTCTCACTCAGGATCGACGTGTGATAAGCAGGATAGCAAAGAGTATAGACAACCGACACACGTAGCACACAGCAACTCTGGCCTCTAGACGCAACCACGAGACAAACAAGCGATAGAGCTCTACTCTCAGCCCTTTTAAGGGTATGTACTGGCATACCCCCACTCAAAAAAAAAAATTAAGGGGTGAGTTTCCTTCGAAACGCATGGGAAAATACATTCACTTTGGTCTCTTCAACATACATATTTCTCTCACTGACCATACCCTTCCCAGGGGTGAAGAACCCTTTTTACAAATCATAAGTAATTTTAGGAACACCTTAAGACAGTTAAACACCTTTCACCATCCTTCCCGCGATTTATAGTTTGTCAAACGAAATCTCTTTTTTCAAAATCGTTCAAGCCGTCGCGGGAAAATTCTTTGGACCCTCGAAAAAGCGGCAATGCAATAGTGGAGGGTCATCGACATAAGGCGCTAAACACAGCAGACCCTTTTCTCAACTCCCCCTTCACTCACATAACGTCGGCGCAGAACCTTACCGATCCGTGCCTGAAAGGCCACTGCAGAGCTGTTAAGAGGTGGCCGTCAAAAAATACGGAAAGGCATCCGCATTTAGACAATGCTTCCCAACTCCCTCCCTCCCTTTCTTTCACTTACGTACCTTCCCCCGCCTTTACTTCCCCACCTCTGGAAAAAGGGTTGCGAGTGGGTCTCAGTTGTCCCTCACCCGTCGGTCGGAAAGCACCCATCCACGTTCCACAACAGAGTCAATTATTGAAATGGACGACAAGTATGAGAAAATCACTCCTGAGGAAATTGAACGAGAGGTAAGCACTTTGGCATTTTTTTTTCTTACGGTCATTGTTACCAATCATTGTATTCGATTTTCAACTCCCCGATTCCAGCACTGAAAACTTATAAATTCTTTATTTCAGATTCAAGCTGCCAACCTTTATAGCTGGGAAGATGACGATCACTCAGATTATGACGATCCACCATCCTCTATCAAGAACGGCTTTCGATGCTCTACACCCGTTACAGCAAACAGAGAGTTTCCGGATGGCTTCTGGTCGCCGAATGGCGAGGTATTTGCGGCTGTAGGGAATACAGAGGAGATCAGCAGCACGGCGGAAACCGTAATCATCGACGCTGCAACGTATGATGATGATCATGATACAGAGGCCGAAATCCAAGACAGTCTGATACTTTCATTTGAACTATCAGAACCACTTTCCAGTGATTACTGTACGTGTGCCATTTGTGATAGCTGTGCCAAGAATATTGCGCGTGCTGTTGGTTCAAGTGACCATACCGACAGAAAAATCTCAAATTGCCGTGAGTGTAAGTGTGTGACATGCAAAACATGCCTTAACCTGGCTTTTCACGAAGTAGTTTCAAACTATAGAGACATTTTACAGAGCAGAGAAGAAGTGACTATAGAATCAGGATTTTATTTAAACGTTTAAATGTAAAAAAAATAAATAAATAAATAAATTATAAAATGAAATCTCTGCCTTTTCTTCCAATCACCTGGCCGGCGCTCACATTTCTTATCATCTGCGTGGTTGCAATACCTGTATTGGTTGATATGGATCATATTAAGGTTTGTTTGGGGTAGCAGGAGGAAGTGAGGGCACGGATTTATAGAACGAGTCTTTCGCCATTTCCAAACTAACCGTTGGTTACATAAAAATTCCCAAGTTGTCCGAAGACACTTTAATTACTAAAATAGGGCTGGGCTTGTGACGAGGGAGGGTATGGTACAAAGTCTAATGCATTGTCCTATAGGAAGGAGTCGCTAGGGTCCCAAGAAGGGTTGGAGAGACAGGTCATCGAACCCCTGTTCCACAGAGAGAAGGGGTAAGTGGTTACATAAGAATTTCCAAGATGTCCGAAGACACTTTAATTACGAATATACGACAACGTTAAAGTGAAAATACTTGACGCGGCACTTCTCATTCGTAAAGTGAAAATAAGCCCGTCGGTGTTAATAGGGCACAGTCGCGCTCTAGAAAACCAAGAAGGGTTGGAAAGGCAGGTCATCGAACCCCTGTTCCACAGAGAGAAGGGGTAAGTGGTTACATAAGAATTTCCAAAATCTCCGAAGACACTTTAATTACTAAACTAGAGTTGGGCTTGTGACGAGGGAGGGTATGCACAAAGGCTATTGCTTGTCCCATAGGCAAGAGTCGCTAGGGTCCCAAGAAGGGTTGGAAAGGCAGGTCATCGAACCCCTGTTCCACAGAGAGAAGGGGTAAGTGGTTACATAAGAATTTCCAAAATCTCCGAAGACACTTTAATTACTAAACTAGAGCTGGGCTTGTGACGAGGGAGGGTATGGCAAAAAGGCTATTGTTTGTCCTATAGGCAAGAGTCGCTAGGGTCCCAAGAGGGGTTGGAAAGGCAGGTCATCGAACCCCTGTTCCACAGAGAGAAGGGGTAAGTGGTTACATAAGAATTTCCAAGATGTCCGAAGACACTTTAATTACTAAACTAGGGCAGGGTTTGTGACGAAGGAGAGTATGGCACAAAGGCTATTGTTTGTCCTACAGGCAAGAGTCGCTAGGGTCCCAAGAAGGGTTGGAAAGGCAGGTCAACGAACCCCTGTTCCACAGAGAGAAGGGGTAAGTGGTTACATAAGAATTTCCAAGATGTCCTAAGACACTTTAATTACTAAACTAGGGCAGGGTTTGTGACGAAGGAGAGTATGGCACAAAGGCTATTGTTTGTCCTACAGGCAAGAGTCGCTAGGGTCCCAAGAAGGGTTGGAAAGGCAGGTCATCGAACCCCTGTCCCTCCAGAGGGGTTAGGGGTATGCCAAGGGACAGGGGGTGGGTCCGACGAGGGGGGAGGAGGTGAGGGTGGGTCAGGGGGGAAGGAGGAGGGGGTGGGTCCTGCGAAAGGAAGGAGGTGGGGGTGGGTTCGACGAGGGGGAAGGAGGTGGGGTGGGTCAGGAGGTGCCAGAATTATAGAACATGAGGTCATTGACCCGTGTTCCAAAGTCCCGGGGTTAGTAGTCTGGTTTCCTTATATTTTTTCAACCGTTTGATCAATGCTATTGAGTAATTAATTTCTATAAATGTTCATTTAACTTATTTTTTTCACAGCACTTTTGAACAGAATAAAGCTCCCTCTGAATTTAAAAAATAATTAGATTAACCTCTTAATTTTGCATTCGTAAACCTATATATGAATAGTACATGAAGTGGATGTGGGCCAGAAAATCAATATGTCTAATTAATGTACGAGTGCCCGTACATACAAATGTATATTTCATGCATGGGTATTCAGATTGCCAATTTGTAATATGCACGTATGCCAACATCCCGAGGGAATTTTGAAGCACCTTTACGTGAAATATGCAGACGCAATACGATTGTATTCCATCTATTCCATATGTTTTCAGTCATGTATTTGTCGTGTATTATTGATATAATACAAATGTTGTGCTATCTGGGATGGCGCCTCAATTATTTAATTACACACAAATAACATTCAAATTAAAATAAGGAGAATAATTTTCGCACTAATTGTTATATGTTGTTTTTAATCGCCGATATGAGGAGACTGTTTGTCTGTCAGACCGTTGTGCCCCCCCCCCCAAAAAAATTTCCAGAACTTCCTTAATGACATCTACATTACATCAGAGTCGCAGCGAGGGGGGGGGGGTTTGTGGGGTAAACCCCCCCCCCCTCCAGAGCTCAGAGAAACTTTATAATTTTAACCCAATTTACTTAATTGGATTGATATTACTGATAGAATAGTGTAAGGATGAATAAAATTTCCCTCAGAAAGCTGTAAAACTCACTATTTTGAACCATGTACCTTTAAAATTCCGCAATTTATCAATCTCGCACCTACAGCTTATCCTGGTGGGTATACTATACCCCCAAACTCCCCGGTATTGGTTGCACCTTAACCCCACCAGCCTTAATTCCTAGCTGCGCCCGTGACATCGACGACCATACTGAATCGCTGAAAGTGCCGTTGTCGGTACGGAATGATGTCCAGTCGGTGGGCTTGAAAGGGAAACCGATCGGTGCGGAACCGACGAAATACAGAATACGGCCCCTGATCGGAAGAAATTCTCGTGGCGAACGTAGCGCCACTGGACCGGTGCGGTGCTCCGGAGCACTTCCGTCTGTAGCGTCTGGTAGCGAAAGCAGCGTTCTTTGGAATAGCGCCCAAATCAGTTGTGGAGTTTAGAGACGAGATGAGGTGTTGGAGATGTGGGTGTGGGGAATAATGGAGAGGGTGAAGTGGACAGAGAGGGGGAGAAACGACGAAGTGCTGCAGATGGTGGGCGAGGAGAGCCAGTTCTTAGAAGAAATATGGAGGAGACTGATGGTATGGAGTACTTAGCAGGGAGGGGATGTTGAAAAGAGTGTTAGAGGGTAGAATGTTAGGTAATCGGGGGAGATGAATGAAGAGAACAGGATTTTAGATAGAATGAAAGGGAGTAGGCCTTATAGTGTACTGAAGAGGGTAGTTTTCGATGGGAAGGAGAGGATCCCAGAATTCTTCATATGGAGTGGTTTTTATTATGGTTGAAAAGTTGCAAAATGAAATTAGCACCTATTTCAAGCAACGGCATTCTTAAATCAACACTGTGATAAATAATTTTTTTGTGGTTGAATAATTTTTTACATTTTCTCCTAATAAGGGTTGATTTTCAAGGATTGAAAAATTCTGAAATAATTATCCGAAGCGTAAAAAAATCATTGCTGAACCAATGAAAAATAAATATTACCCATATTTAGCAGGGTCCGTCAGGGGTGATTGGGTGCTCACGGCAGATGCAGTCCCCAAAAAATATTGTTGAATTTGAAGAGATCGCAGGGCCGGAAATGGATTTCGACGATATTCTAGCTCTTCAAAACCTAACAAAAAATATCAGTGTCTTAATAAAAAAACTAAAAGAGTGAGAATCTCTCATCTCATTAAATCTATTGTATTTCTATTATCTATCATTTCTTCATTAAAAATGCGCTGAAATCTTAAAAATTGACTCTTAAATAACCTTATGGAATAACCTAATCAAAAAAGCATAGAAATGTTTTTATCTTCTGACACCATTTTTTTATATTTTTTGCATAATCTTTTTGAACTGAGTATGCTTACTGTGCAAAGAAACCAATAGAAA
Organism: Ischnura elegans; assembly: GCF_921293095.1. Taxonomy (NCBI): domain Eukaryota; kingdom Metazoa; phylum Arthropoda; class Insecta; order Odonata; family Coenagrionidae; genus Ischnura; species Ischnura elegans. The sequence continues at coordinate 7,415,661 of NW_025791659.1, forward strand.
CGTAAAATATAAAATCGCAAAATAATTTGGCTTAAGTATTCTGAGTCTTTTTTATTACGCCTTTCATACATTCTCCGTGAAATGAATAAAATACAAGGGAAGGAATAACTATTCGTCAAAAACTGCTACGGCCGCACAGACAGCTTTACCTAGGTGTTGAGCGAATAAGGCTGGAAGCCGCTATAGGGAGCGGTCCAAAGAACGCTAACAACGCTTCGGAGCGCCACCAACGAGCTCCCAACCGGTCCATTAATCGCTACGGAGCGCTACAGGTTAGGCTGTGACGTCACGGCGAACGTCATACACCTGTTCCATGCCACGCTCCTGCGAAAACTTTCCTTTCTATAAAGGTGACTACGAAGTAGAGGAATGGGCGTACTTAGTAAATAAATGTAAATTAAACAGTGTTTTATATAAATATAGAGCAAGAGCTATTTAACCGTAGACATTCTCGTGATCTCCCCCAAAATGAACTCAAATATCTCTGGAAGCAGCCTTTACATTCAAAAGGCAACAAAAATTATTAAAAGGGGCATTTAAAATAAGAAACGATTATAAGAACATATATCGACATATCAATTCTGATATCATAAATTAGAATCTGAGATAAAGTAGGGTATAAAAATAATTGGCATGGATTAATGCATTAAAATATTCGTAGGCATTAGCCATTGTAAGTGAATATGTTTCAAGTGAGTAAACGGTAGAGTAGGTACCTACTCTTCCCTTTACTGGGGTAATGAGTAGAAGGGGTAGGCGAGGGTAGGTGTGTGAATCCTCCTCAATTCTCAATTAAAACCATCTCTTCGATTTCATAATCCCAATTAGCCCGCCGTCGTTCATTTCCGCCATTTTGACTTCGCTCCTGACCGGTCAGAAAAGAAATTCTCGTAGCGAACGTAGCGCCCATGGACCGAAGCACACACGTCTGCAGAGTCTGGTAGCGAATGTAACGTCATTTGAACAGCACACAAATAGACTCGGAGGCTGGACGCTAGGCTTTGATTGTTTGAACAATTGAGATTTTTAAAAGCGACACGGAGAACATAATATTAGAGCCTCACTATATTTCCAGGTCCGACAGAAGCGATAAATTAAGAGAGATGTTTTGCCTAACGGATAGATGTGGGAATTCGTTTTTCCCTTATCGTCAAAAGGCTAGCCTCGATTTCATTTCAGCATTTCCTGTTTATTTGTAAAGGGCTAATGTCCTAAAATTCAATGTTTTGAATGATGGAAGTGAATAGAGATTTGTACATTTGCTTTATTGATTGGGAAAAGGCATTCGATAAGGTTAATTGGAATGTGTTATTGAAAATTTTGAAAGACATTGGCATTGATTGGAAAGATAGGAGATTAATAAAGGAGATGTATTGTAGGCAGGTAGTAGTTATAAAAATTGGAGAAGATGAAACAGAAGAAATTGGCATAGGAAGAGGAGTGAGGCAAGGGTGCTGCCTTTCTCCAGCGCTCTTCAATGTTTATGCAGAAAAAATGATGGAGAAAGCTTTAGAAAAAGCTAGAGGAGTTGTAATAGGAGGAGAAAGAATAAAAACAATTAAATATGCAGATGATCAGGCAGTGCTGGCAGAAAGTGAAGAAGATTTACAACAAGTGATGGATGATATAATGGATGTGGGGAGGGAATTTGGAATGAACTTAAACATAAATAAAACCAAGGTGATGAGAATCAGCAGAAAAGAAGTACAGCAAGTACAGACTTTCCAATATTTGGGAAGTCTGGTAAGATGGAATGGAAGTTGTACTGAGGAAATAAGAAGAAGGATATCAATAGGTAAAGGAGCGTATGGAAAGGTAAAAGCATTGTTAACAGCAAAAAGAATTCCAATAGAGATGAGGAAGAGGTTTATGAAATGTTTTGTGTGGAGTGTAGTGTTGTACGGATGTGAATCATGGACTGTTAAAAAGAAGGAGGAGAGATATTTAGAAAGTTTTGAAATGTGGGTATGGAGACGAATGTTGAAAGTGAAGTGGACTGACAGAGTGAAGAATGAGGAAGTTCTAAGAAGAATAGGCGAGGAAAGAAAATTAATACATATGATTCATAAGAGGAAGGCAAGTTGGTTAGGGCATATATTAAGAAGGAATTGTTTGGAACGGAGAATAATAGAAGGGAAGATAGAAGGAAAGAGAGGAAGAGGAAGAAGGAGGATGGGAATGTTGGATGATATAAGAAGAGGAAGAAAATACAAAGACCTAAAGGAGGATGCTCAGGATAGAGAAAGATGGAGAGAAGTCCAGTGGAAACCTGTCTAAGGACAGTAATCACTAATGATGATGATGATGAATGTCCTAACACCCCCTGCCACACGCCTTACGAGACGTCTTGCGGGGTAGTATTTAGATACGCTATTCACGATAGACGCGAACATTGTGGGGGGCCCTCGGGGACGAACAGCAGATCAGGCCAGACCGCCCTTGATTTTAAGCTTCAGAATCTAATTTTATAAGCCTTGAAATTATTAGCCCTAACAAATAAAAGTCGTCGTTCGCCATAATATATATTTTGAAGTCAAGGGTTAGGTTTGCTTATTCCCAAATTTTTATGCAAAGAGATTCCGTTTGAAAAACATTGCATGTTTTGCACTTATTTGGTTTCTTTTCCAGGACCACATATATCTCCGTTGTCGCCAGATACAAAAATCCCCAGTACGCACCCGTGTTATGTGGGCAGTGACCGTAATACGATTCAGCCGATGACGAAATACATATTACGATCGCCATTCCATTGTGCGGATTTGTGAGTCCTCGTCTCACATTAATGCTTTTAATCAGGGAAGTTCAACAGCACAGGGGAAATTTTTCCGCAAACATTTGCGGCACCTATTCTTGTAGTTGTTTTTAAATGTAATATTTGTAGCCATAAAAATGCATAATTCAGCCATAAATTGCCAATTTATGCCATATTACCTTTCCTTATGATAACTAAATGTCACTTACCAATGATTTATATTTGCGGTCGAAGTGCTATTAGAAAAACAAATGAAGGTGACATCCGCGTCCTCGCAAGTGAACTGTGCTGTTGTTGTTGTTTCGGAGTTCAGTAGTGAAAGCGAAGAATGTCGACATTTGCCAGCATGTATCGCATCATAATAGATCTTCAAAATTTGGAGTATCGTAAGAAATACGTTACTGTCCCGCAGTTAAGGACTGCCCTTCCAAGGGCTGAAAGTTTTTCTGTTTTCCTCGACAAGTAGCCAGGTAAGTCACATTAATTTTTATTGCATCTGCTGTCATATGTTGTGAAATACTTTTCTCTAGAACGTAGTTGTTGGATATTTAAATTTGGGTAACTTAATCCAACTCTTTAGAAGAACAGTGACATTTCAGTTTATTTCCTCTCATTTGATAAAGACATATCTTTTCCGTGGAGTAAGTATAGGACTTTTAAGAATGATTAATCCAAATGTAGTTCATCTGCGTGAAGCGACTATTATTAAATTCCAAGGATCTCGAAAAAGGAATGCCTAAGTTTTACTATGCTTAGTTAACTTCCATCCTTGGCTCGTCACATTGTTTTTATGCTTCTAAGTGCTTGCTCCAAACATCCAAACTTGGTGGTTTGATGTTACTATGTATTAGAGTTACTGTTTAAATCTTTTTAATTAAGTTAATACAACTTTAATTAATGCCTTTATTTTTCACTAATCTACACCAAATTGTGTTGTTAGTAAAGTTAACTCTATGCATTTTTGTGTTGGTGTCATGTGAATCTATCTTTAATTTTAACCTGGTATTGAAATGATCTTTGCAACAGTATAAGCTAATTTACTTCTAAGAAATTACTGAGCTGTATTTCTAGTTCCTTTAAAAATTTTGAATCATCGCATCATCTATGCTGCCATTTATAGGGGTAACTAGGACTATGCTTTGGGGGGAGGGGATAGCCTGTGGTGGCGATTCTCCACCTTCGTTGGGGAAATTTTTTGAAAAATAGCATGCCTGGAAATACATTTCACATAATTTTCTTACTAAAAATTGACTTTGAGCAGACGCAGTTATTTTATGTCAAAACTAGACAGTTTTTTGTTTCTCCGAGGGTTTGGGGGGGGGGGGAAGGATCTATCCCCCATCCCCCCATAGTTATGCGTCTGCTTCCAGTTTTTTCTTACAGAACTGATTTTTGTAAATATCGTCTAAAAATTATTTAACAGTGCAATACTCAGTTATGGCCAATTCACTCAGCTAATTTTGTTTGAAAGTCGTAGCATTTCTCATAACTTTCTTGTGCTTTTCATAGGGAGGTGTAATTTTCCTTTAACTTCTGAAACATAACAAGTGATGTACTCTGATTGTGCTTCTTTCTATTCTTTCTTTATCCAGGAGTTCAAGAATCATTCTTCAGAAATTCATCATGAAAAAAATATGTAGCACAGAACTATTCAGCTAAGTTTGTTATTCTGATGAATAATGCACTTATTGACAATAAATATTATTTTTGTCTTTTTATATTCGATTTTAATTTATGTGCACTAACCTAAGATAAACAATAACCTACTGCCAGGAGGCCTTGATGGCTCTTTCCCCCAAATAAAAATGCTATGAAACTACCCATTCGCTCCTGAGAGTCAGTTATTTTGTGCGTACTAGTTTGCGGGCATTTTGAGTTGAAGCAAATAGACTTGAAATAATGGAATGGGAAGGGAGGTCGTGTTTCAGTGATTTGAATATGGCGACAGATGCCGATGCTGCTGCCATCTGAACTTATCGTAGTAAAACTCTGTCTGTCAAAGAAGTTTTGCGTGGAGTTGAACATCTATGCTTATAATTTAGAGTCGACTCTATCGCAAGCCTCTTTTGTGGGGTCTGCTCTTTTACCCCTCGCTTCACATGATACCTATTTGGCAATGCGCTGAAAGGGAAGAACTTCTCTCGATTCCGAACGAAGCCATCGTGAATATTTGTAAGCATTCATACGCGCGGTTAACACTAAGCATAACTGTCGTTCAGCTCGCTGCATTGTCCAAGAAAAATCTTATCCCGTTGGATTTTCTCTTGGCGAAGACGGCAATACGCCCTCGATTTCGAATTGGTCTTCGCTCTTGGGGAGCTTATGTATGCGAATTTTCAGGAGTGGATCTAATGGGAGTGACGAATGCTATTGATTTCGTTATTCACTTTTAATTCGAAATTTTAAGCATAGATATTTCGAACCTTTCCGAAACATGAGATATACGTTAACCCCAGGTTAGATTACAATCACTGAGGTGCGTAGATTAGCATAACACATAACCAAGAATCACTGTGTATTCCGAACGAATCCATCGTGAATGGTCGCTAACACTCTCTCGCACTGTTAACATGACGAATCAATGCCGTTCAGCCGGCCGTATTTTCCACAATGTTTGCGGGCTTCAAATGCTGTGAACTGTGGTCACGTACTAACCGTAGGAAAAGTTCGTGTCTGTAGGCCTCCGGCATGACGCAATTCAAAGTTGAAGGTGGAGAAAAAATATCGCATCGGTGCAAATGCCACTCGGATGATCGCTCAGTTGCTGGGTAACCATGTGACGAGAGTGTTGAATGTTATTCCTGAGTAGTCGGTGCGCCTTTTCTGTGTAGTGAAGAAATTATTCTCATGTTCTAATAGCATGAAGGAAGTGTTTTACGCTTATCTAAGATGTTTATCTTTCGTGGTGCATTGTGAATAAGTGTATTGGTCATCGTGGAGTGAAAAAATCTGAATTTGTAAATCACTGGATTAGCGCACGGAACATAGTGTCAAGAGTGTTCGATGGTGTACTTTTGGAAGCACCTTGTGGTGATCGTGTTGTATTGTGTAGTTTGTTGTGTTTACAAATAAATTGCGGAAGGAGAGTGGAATATCAAACGATTATCGGATCTTACGATTTGGCTTTATTCTGGTGGAAAGCGTCTAATGGATCCAAATCCAACAAAATAAGCAAGTAAGGATAACTTTTATCTTTCTTCTTTCTTGAACTAACTTACCTATAGTTTTGCTTGTGGGATAACATACTGTTGGCTTTATTAACCACACTGAGTATATTTAGAATTCTTTATCGCCAAGGTGTAACCTAATATACTACAAAATCCACAGCCGACCACTACCGCCGACTGATTCATACTAATGTTTGGTGTGAACGAGTCGAGATAAGAAAAAAATGTGGTATCTATTTCTTCTGACATTTGTAGAAACAGTAAATTTTCTATCTAATTTTAATCAATGAAAAGTTAGGTGTCACCGAAGACAAATCCTTATTTCAATAGAAATCCTCCTCCCACATCGCCTCCGTGTCGCAATCGCCTTAGTGCGTTCCGCTGTTAACCTAAAGGTTGGTGGTTCGAGCCCATCCGGGGGCGTTATTTCATTCTACTATACGTTTTGTTTATAGTTTTCTTTTCGTTACATTTGGTAGGTGAAACGCAGTTGTGAACACGCAGCGTGTTTTGTTATTTGATAGCACTTGTTGCCAACACACGAATCACCTGTTGCTATGCATTTTTTTCGAGGAAACTCTCGTCTTGATCTGCTCATTCTCGTTCTCAATTACAAGAATTTATGACGTCTATAGACACGCAGTTTTGCAGCACTTTCAGCCTAAGCTATTAAGGATCTTTCACCAGTGGGGTAGCCGGAAATTTTGTTCGGGGGGTTCGAAAACCAGGTGGAAATATTTAAAAATGTTATTATGGAGATGGTTTTTAAATAATTTTAACACTTTTCGTAATCGAAAAACTTCATTTTTCAAAGAAAATTCCCCCAGTTCATGAATTTTCAATATTTTGTTACATTTTCTGGAGCTAAGTAATTATGTTTTTGTTGGAGGGGTGGGGGTCCGGACCCCCCGACCTACCCCGAGTCTACTCCAGTGTCTTCTGCATTTCCCCAACCTCCCGAACACCGCAGTGGTCTATGGTATGCCTGACGAAATGGCTACAGGATAATCAATGAACCATAAAACGCACTTCTGACTGACTGATTAAAAAAAATGTTCCCTCTAAAATGGCCTCAAACCCTACGAATAATAAAGAAAACACGAAATTTTCCATCTATTAGATTGTTACCAACCTCTGCCTTTAATATTTTAGGGACAAAAATCATGTTATTAAATATAATTTTTCGGATCTATACCATGTAGAGAAATGAGATTTCATTCCGATCGGAGCACTTTTAATACTGGCCAAATCGTGCAATTTCACTATTTTCTGAATTATTCTCTCAGTTAAATGAACGCAGCGTCGCCATTGGAAGAGGACATTTTTTGGACTCATCTTCATGTTTACCTTTATATTCTGAATAATAATTGAAATAGAGTTAAAATCATAATAAATGTGCTAGAATATTGCATTGTCATCTGACTGTGAGCAATATCGAAAATTTTCAGCTCCATAGCTCAGCGAAAGTTTTTTCAACATTGAGTTTCAAGATGTGACCCTCTCAAGATGACGAACAGCAAAGCGAGTTTATAAAAACTTTGTAATGATTTTTTTCACTCACGAAATCACTACTATTCCTGTGATTGTCTGCTCCGCTCGCATCCTCGCACCAGGTGTCCGCACCTAAGTTTCTCCTCGCTCCCAGCTCGTTACGATGACAACCCCGATGAACAACAGGATCATAATCCTGTAAAACGCTTTGTCCAGCGTCACTGCAAAATTAAACCAAAGAATACAGCATTAGAAAGGTTTGGTAAATAATAGCTGCACCTGTTAGATAAAACTGCATACACCCGTTAGTTTGAATAAATGTTATAGTATTATCATCGTTATCTACATCATAAGGCGGGAAATATAATGTTAAGATGATTAAATAAACAAAGGGCACTAGTAAATGTCAATAAGAAACCACATTTTAACGGTGATTAAGTATTGCTGAGGCACAGTGAGGTACTCCGATAAATTGAATAAAGAACTTGTAAAATATCAAGAGAATTGAATGTGATATTGCTCACTCAATGGCTGCCTCAGACGGAAGGTCGGTTTGGATGGACGTAAGCATTTAGAGGATATACCACTTCAAACAGCTCATTCCGTACTCCCATTCTCGTCTAGCAGTTCAGTAGATTTCCCTTAGGTTCATTTCCCAGAAAAACGGCGATGAAGAATTTACCTGAAGAAATGCACACAAGAGACCGACACATAGTTTACACGGAACATCAATCATAATGACTTAATGTCCGAATGTACTAATGCGTGAATGATCACGAAAATGCACCGCGTAAAAACCCTGCAACTTAAGCGAATGCATATATATGGAAAAAAAGAACCTTTATCTGATTCGGTTCATGCATTCGTGAATGTTCCGTTCATATCCACCGAAATCGTTCGTGCATCCATACAAAAACTCGTACGTTTTAAAGTACCGTTTAAAGATGCCTTAAGAAAGACATACCGTTGGAAGGGAAACCAACATTCTCATTGATAAAACGCAAGGCGACAATATTTGTGATAAGTTGTCCAGGCATAAAGTGCAGCGAATAGAATAGATGTCAACAGCTGACCGCATTTTGCCAAGCAACGTCGCACTGAGCAATGGAATGCATATAATATGATGGCAATGGTAATACGAATTAATAAAATACTACTCACTCACCTAATCACCATCTATCACGTGAAATTGGTCTCAGCAAGCCGCTGTTTGTTCCAGGCTTTCCTCTAGCTCTGGCCTGACTAGCACACTTTTTTCACTGTTTTTAAACCTCTCCAGCGAGACCTGTGTGCACCAAGGAACAGTCACGTCGCTGCATTCGCCCATCCTTATGCAGATGTTGATGAAGTTAAAGACGGTTGTCCGTTGATGAAGACAATGTTACGCTAGCAGTGTGCAAGCAGTTTGGAAAGACACACAAGAGGACGAGTCACAGACTGATGACGGGTAACAAGACCGTTAAGGTAGGGTGGGCGAGGAAAGTTATGAGGTGGGGAGGATTTGAAATGGAGAGAATTGTCGCTTAGTTGAATAGATCGTTGAAAATCGTCGGAGAGTCAAAAGGGCCGAGTCGCTGAAACCGACGAACTTGTTGCGTGATACGAGGGCGGTAGACGTGACGTCAGCCAATCAAAAGACAATCTGCGTTCAGAAATTTGAATTAACAGTTGGCGTAATAGTTATTTGAATTACTCTAAACGATTAGATGCACAATATTGCATTTTGAAATTTAATTAAGTTTTATCTTATTATCACTCTAATATTGAAACTCCATTTTTATTTTTTTACGAATATAAATCCGACATATTTCGTCGTGACGTCATAGCTGTCCTTCACTCTAGTGATGAATCGCTTCCGCTGAGCTCCGATCCCCCTCAGTTTCCTGCTAACCGTCGTGGAGTTAAGACGTAAGTAAATAAGCCATGTATAAGTGTTTGTTTCTCCGTGTCATACCTTTGTCATTGCTATTTCATTTTAGTGTTTAAATTATAAGTAAATGTGCTTTGCGTAGTGCCGATTATCATTCCACCAAGGATTGTGTTTTACCCTTTGTATAGAATCTCAGGGTTTGAAGGATGTGGTTTTTTTATATGTCTTCGCAAATGATTGTGTGCTTTGATTGTTCCTGCCATAGATACGGCTTTTTTGGGGATATTTTCTTTTTTGATTTCCTATGCGTTCCCTCTTCAGCACCACTTTTTCGCTTTCACGAGTTTGATGGCTATTGTGTCACGATATGCGTCTAAATTGTTCGTCAATTGACTTAGATGTCTCGTGATCTAGTTTCAGTAATGTTGTCAGCAATTCTCACGCATCAGATGTTGGTAAATTGTCCGTTGCAGCAATCCATCGGTCACATTACGATCTTATTTTCACTAAGTTGGATTTTGATTAACTAGACATGACTGCGATAATTTGTGAATTGCTTACGAAGTGCTTTTCCCCAAGATCATTGAACAAACTCCTCGGGTGATTTCTTAAGGTTTTGAGAACAGCTTGCATAAAGGAATTCGTGTCTTTCGGAAAAGGAATCTTTGGGTGAAAACGATTGTTATCGAGCTTTATCACCTAGTAGCTGTTTTGCTGCAAGAATATTTAAGAGTTCACGGGCCAAGTTGATGGAATATTTTCAAGACTGCCCCATTTGAGCGCCGATTGTAACATCCAGATGTTTTCAATCACGATAGGCTATGTGGAGATCCTTCTGGACTCATTTGTAAATATTTCGTGTTAATATTTAAAGTACAATGCTCTCCTATGTTTAATGGTAAGGGGTTGTGATCGCTGAAATTCATCACAGTTACCCAGATATTTCGTCAGTATACAATCAACTTATAATTCTCAGTTTTCTTCTTTATTTTTCCCTTCGAGGACGTTTAATGACAAGAACTTGGCGATCGATAAGAAATTGGAGTAATTATGAGGATTAATTATCATTTTTCACTATTTTCATATACTAATAAAAAATGTCCGTCTTCGCTACAGCCGGACGTTGCTTCGATAACAGTTCATTATTCAGAATTTGTGGATTTTGTACTCTTGGTTTGTGCTTGATCATAGCATTGAATTAATATGTCTCCGTTTCTTATTATTTCCAGTGAATCGATTTCGTGTGAAAATAGTGTTGTGTCACTTATGCGAGTGGAATCTCTAGGAATTATTTCATTTCGGAGAGAGATCCTGAGGGTGGAAATGGTAAGTAGATTTAATTTATTTAATATTACACATTATTTTACTTTGTTATATGCCATAAAGTTGCCATTTGTATGCTACGCTTTACTTTAAATAGAAGCATTTTCTTTTACATGCATGTGGTTGCATGCTTTCGTCAACGAATTGACGATTTTATTTTTCTTTGGCTTGTTCCTCCGCGATTAGAATTATTAGAAACAATTGCAGGGAAAATTCAAATAAGATCGTTGGAATTTTGCGCGTTTAGGTTTATATGTAGATCTCAAGATTGAGCTGTCGGATTTTTAAAAATTCCCATTACGTAATTTACTTGTATCAAAATTTATCATTTCACCACCTTGTCCTTTCACCTACACTTGCGTATTCGTCATGGATATTTGCGACTCCTGATTACGCTTGACGAAGGTTCTTCGCGGTGTATTTGCGCGTGGTTTATGTTTGACCGTATTCATTTCGCTGTTGTTATTATTTGGGGGCATTGTTTCCTTGGTAACATGAACACGTTTCTGCCTCGATGCCACTCATTGATTCGCCTGCTGTTATTCGATAAAATTTAACGTGATAAATTAATTTTTATAGTCTTGTACTGCTGGCATTTATAGAAACCGTACTTATCAACCCTCAATGAACACCATTCTTTGCAGCGGAAATAGCTTCTGATATGAACTCGCGTATGTCTCTAATGTGTGTTTAAAAACATGGCGAAGCCTCCTAACACAACCTTTCGCTTCTTCCGAATTGATTTATTTATAACATCAGGGAAAAATTCTTTGTCATTAGGAGACACTTGCTATGCGTATTCAAGTTTAACGCCTGAACAACCTATCCAGCTGTTTGAATTAACTATATAAGACCCCTGCAGCCACTTTATATTTTTACGAAGTCATTGAAACGAGTATCCTTGAGACGCATGTTTCTTCAAGTGGAGTAAATGATCCCGCAATAAAAAAGACAGAATAATGTTCAGCCAAATACGTTTGAGAGTACCATCGAGTGAAGATTACTTTGCTGCTCACTTCTATACGAAAGAGAGATGTTGACCTTCAGAGTTGTTGACTTGAATTTGAGTCTTTCGCGAAGTTTTGCCGATTCAAAATACTGGTTGGTTTAGGTCCCTCTTCTTATGAAGGTCGACCTTGTTACCGCAGACATGACTTCAATCTTAACTGCTTTTTTCAGACTTTTTCTTTCGTTTTTTTGATAGCATTGTTGGAATCGAATCTCATTTCTATCGCAAACACTTTTACGTGTTGTATTCTCAGTCGTCATTTGTCTTTTTCTACCAAACTTTTTCTTCCATAATATTCTGAAAGATGTTTTTTCCTGAGTAAGTGATCGATGAATTTTCCTTTCTGTTGGGATTATGTTTCTTTCGACAATTGTTTTCTGCGGGGGGGCACAATGTCACATACGCAAAAGATCTTCGCTTATTTAGGATTAGAAGCGGAATGCAGCAATTATTTACGATAATTACTTTTTATTTAACACAAAAGTTATTGATATAAAAATAGTATTAATAATTTACGAATTAGATAACGCATTTCTTCTATTATGCCTAATTTAGACGGCTAATATTTTTATTACAAAGTAGCGATCGATAGTGGATAAATCAATTTTTCAAGACGTTTTTCATTTTGGCATGGCTCGCTCTTGGTCTCCAAAATAATTATCTGACATTCGCGTCGTACCATCTCGGTTCACTGCCTTCCTTTTTATTTTAAGAGAGATAAAACTTTTGATACGAGAATTTACGTGCGAAAGAAAAGCTTTGCAGGTACCCTCTACATTTAACTCTATTATTAATTATGCAAGACAAAGTGTACGCATTGACAACGGAACCGCATTAAAAATGTCGTCTATTTTTAATCCTCTGAAGGGGACACCCTCCCTCCTCCATGATAAGTTAAGTTACATGTTATGAACCAAAGGTTATCGATTCCAATCCCTGTGACGAATGACTGGGCTTTGCTCCCTAAATATGGACAATTTTCCCATCTCAACAACTTAGCTGCACCTCGTTTTCAGCTAAATCTGCGAGTACGGTGCAAGCCAGCGCCAAGGAGTGCAACAATGGTCATTGTTGCACGCATTGCCTTTCCCTCTGTTTTAAGGAAAAGCTTGAATTTAATCCAAAATCCCTTCCGTATTCAAATAGAAATGTTATATTGAATCAATTATATTAATCAACTCTCACTTTAACAAGGAATGAAAATTTACCAAAATCATGAAAATATCATGAAGGTGAATTATTCTTATAAGCGTTCAAACTCGAGTCTCTATAGACTTTAGGTTCGAACCTTACTCCCTGAGTTTTCAATTTTGAAATTTAACGCGTCCGTATATGTATTTAATTTGAAAATATGGGCTAATGATTGAGTAGAATGAATTGAAACATGTTGAATGTGCACTTAATATACTTTGTTATATATTTTCTTTCGATTAAGGAAGTAACGTCATTTCGAAGTCTGAGAAATATTTTACGGTAGGATAATTTTCATTATTTATTTAATCTCTACTTTCAGATTGAAATGATTTGTCAAACTCGAATTATTTTATGCGTGGGAATTTCATTGGACAAGTAATGTTTTGTAAAAGAATTTTTTAGCACAATGATGTTTATTTGCTTACCATTTTATTATATCTAATTATTTGGTATACATTTCGTGTCATTTGAATTTCAAATGACTTAGCTGCCAACCAATGTCTTGAGTAAAGGTCTGCATGTATCATTTGCTGTTATTCGATGGATGAAAGTACATTCCTCTTTTTTCTATGTGAAATTTATAACGTTCCAATGAAGGGGTGCGTTTGAATTTATTAGCCATTGAATAGTGTTTGATCAAATCTCGCCATTGTCATTGCGTAAACATCTATGTATTCAGCCGCCGATGTATATTTTAAAAGTTGCGTCATGCGTAACAGAAAATTTCTCATTCACTCCTCTTTAAGGGCATTTGCTTACGTGATGTGTGCATTGAACTTTAACTGGTGGAAGAGACAACGTTGAGAGAAAATGAAAGTCAACGAGTTTAATTGTCGATAATGAATCCAACATTCAACTTTTCATAAATTTGGTGGTCCTCTTTTTTTTGGCCGTTTATGTTTCCTTTCGTAATATTCTGTATGAAGTTTTGTAGCTTGAGTAATTTCCCGTTGATATTTACTTTTTGTAAGCACTAAGCTTATAGGAAGGGCCAGGTTCGTAGAAGGCAGAATGAGATGACAAGTCTGGTTCCACACGTTTAATTCAGAGCACAGTTACAAACTTCCCCTTCGAGATACCGCGTAAGACTCCTCGTGTCCATTCCCTCCAAGAGGCTTCCTTCCGTGTCGCGTCCGTCCCGTGACCCTCTCGGCGTCCTCCTATTGGCTGGAAAAGGCCGCAAGATCATGCACATCATACGCCTTCCCACGCCAAGATACTGCAACGTGTTACGGCATAAAGTGTTGGAGGAATACGCGGAGACCAATTCCCACGCGAGAGCAAGTTGTTAATCGGAGTAGGGTGTCAGAGTCATGCACGAGGATGGATCCCACGCGAGAGGTTGCAACGTGTTATGAGTTTCAGATACTGGACCCATCACTCGAACGTGACTCTGCGATTCTTCCATTACCCCAAGAGCGAAAACCGAGCTGACACAAGACGGCAAGCGACACCCTTTACTTACCCTTTACTATATTTACACCCTTTACTTTATTTTACTATTATTCGATAGTTCTTTTTGTGCATGGACTTCAATTGTTGCGTTCTCCCTTAGATACCTTTCGGTCCACCTAGTTCTGGGAACCCTCTAAAAAACAACAAGTTCGCTTTCAGTTTGGTAATTCTTCTTACCCTTCTGTAGTGTCCATATCTTACATCCGTGTGTCCGCATAAAGCATTAAAGAGTCACGGGAATTTCTTCGTAAGGCCTGTTTACACGGTACATTAACACGCACGGGTTGATGTCTTAGTGTATCGACTCGCCTTTAGTCTGATTACCAACGGCGATTTTTTCTGCGAGTATTTTCTTATATTGAAGGGTTTCTTGGGTTTCGCTATGCTTTTCTAGATATCAGAGGATCGTAAGTTATTATCCTCCAGTGTAGTAACAGTGTGGCAAACCTTTTCCTATTTCATTCCGCCATTTAATGGATTCGTCACCTGCGTGCTCTGAAACCAGATAGACCCTGCTTGGCTACGGGATGTTACCTTGTAGTTTTTCATGGTCCAATCGCGAGAATCGTGAATCAATTGCGAGAAATGGTCACCGGATGTTTGGGTGACATGGAATTAATTGTGCAATGCTAATTTCTGGCTCTCATTTGCTGTGGTTTTGTGGAGGAGAACCACCGCAGTGGGGAGAGTGAAGGAATTAATTGTTTCTTGCCACTGTATTGTCTCCCGTTTTGTGGGCAGGCCGTTTTCGGTCCGTTTTTAAAATGCTTTTTACCCGCATCTGGACGCAATAATGAGTCACAACGCTAGGACCAGGTATGAACAGATTCTGCAGAGATTCTGCGTCGAATGCAAACCAAGGGATGTTTTCTCGAAAGCATGCATCGTGTATTGCCAGCGCATATTTACTCGTCTCAGGAATTGCACCTAAATGTGATATTTTTTTGTTTGCTTTCAATGCCACCGGACCACTTCGACTCCAGCCCCGAATATCTTTCTTTCCGCTGTTATGTGTTGAACGTCCGACCCCCAAGCTTCGCTCTGTCTTCCATCGGCGGACTTCCCTTCATTTATTCATTCAATGCGAGCGGACCACTTCGACTCAAATTCACGAATTCACTTCGCCTTCCGCTCTGGGCACTCGCTATTGCGGGGACGAGGCCACCAAGTTCACCTCCAGCACAGAGGGGCAAACACGCTACAAACTTAATGTTATAATGGATTATCTATGGATCCACTTCTATTACTATGCACCACATTTATTGTTTTTTCCTCGGTGATAATTTCAAGTGTCGGTCATAAACACACATCTTTTAGAATAGGGAAGTTTCCATCATCAGAGAAAACTAAAGGCATCGATTGCAATTCGTTACCCAACGTTAGTGTATTCATGATATAGATATTATTTTGTTTTAAAAATCCCAGTTTAGGGTCCATGTTGGCACCCATGCGATGCCACTCCACGTGACGTCACAGGGACCTAGATTCTGTACAAGTAGTCAGGAGCTTTACATAGTTTGAGATTATACCAATGCATGCACGTTACACATAGCTCAGAGAAACATTCATTAGTAATTACCTGTTAAAATTACCAACGGACGAAAAGTTCCCTTCGTTTGATAGGGTATTATTACGGGATGTGCGAGTAGTTGAAAACTCGAGTGGAGTCGATTAATCGGTACTCGATTCGAGCGTTTCGAATAGCATAACGATTGTCGAGTCGAGTAGTTACGGTTACAGAGCTTTCGAGGCTAATAGGTCCAGCATTCTGACCTCAGGGATCTCTATCATGAATATCACTTAATAATACAGTTTTTAAAGCCGATGAATGATCCAAATGCCTTGTCCTGGTAGTTTCAGTTTGCCGTATACACTACCTATAGTTGTCGACGCAGGCGGAGAATACCTTTCCGTCAGCCGCGGTGGCCGATCATCCTCTGACCCAGCGAACACTTGTCCGAAATCGGAAAAAGCTGGAATAAAATCCAAAATGACCTTTATGGGCATAAAAAGACTTGAATCTTAGCGTAAATACTCATAAATAATTACCAGACGTAGATTTATATTTGGCAGTTTACATAAATACGATCCTTTAGTGGCCCAAACATGACCAACTTATGAAAACCACGCGCGATCTCGTTTTTCTTCGTAAGTCTTTGAATTTATCCAAGTGGTGTTGTGTTGGTATGATTTTTATAGAATAAAAAACGCAATATTTCTTTGAAATTGTGCTTTGGAGTTATAATCATTCGATTTAGGCAATTAAAAAAATGGGAAACCACCCTATTTCCAGGATAAGACTTCACTCCTTCTCTGAGACTAGAGGTTGCATAAACATCTACATAATACCTTGCGAGCTACCTCTAGGGTGTTTGGCAGGGGGTGATTAATCACCACCAAAGAGCATGCTATTGGACTCCCGAATGCACACCACACGGTCCAGAAAACGTCACGCATACTAACAAAATGTACTACCATATGCTGTTAGAAATAATAAGAAAAATTCAGAAACATGCATTTAGTTTTACATAAATTAGTAGGCTACACTACAAGTCATCTAATCCATTTGTAAGTTCTAGCACTGCCGTTATAATCTCTTATTGAGCGTGGAAAAAAGACATTCTAAATCTGGCTGTTTTACGGTATATCCCTAGTACCTTTGCGTTCGTAAGATATGGCTACCTTCTTCGGAATAAACGCTACTCTTACATTTACAAAAATGGTTTAGTCTATTTTTCAGTCATCGCTCTGACAGAGATTCCCATCTGAGTTTATCTAAGAGGTCTATTACACCCACAAGACTATCGCAATGTCTTTTAACGTACCTGGCGGCTCTTCTTTGCACGCGGTCTAACTCAATAAAATGCAATTTCAACCAATGTTACAGTAAATGTAATTTTTCAATAAAAAGATCATGAAGATCTTTAGCAAAAAGTAATAAATAAAATTTTGTTGCAAGGGTGTCAAAACGGAATATCAATGTTACTTTCACAAATAAAGATGCTTTTATTGTTGGATATGTGAAACTAAACAACTCGGAAAAATATGGAAGTAATCGGTTTTCAAGGAAATCGGATTGAAAGGAAATTATTTAAGATTAAATTGCACCAGAAGCACAACTAAATGTGAAAGTGCATTGCAACAGGAAAAAGTGAATTAGCCTGCGAAGATATCGGTTAAAAACCACTGGGGTGTACCTTGTCGGCAGGCCTTTTAATCGGTGTGGGAGCTGGGAAGTGGAGGTGATTGATCATGGACGGGTCTGACCTAGAAAAACACTTCGTTTGTTTGTTGATGAAAGAGTCCGTTTTCCTAGTATTCTCAATGGGGTCTAACGAGGGAGGAGCAGCTAACTTCTCTCACTTGGCCGTCGAACTCTCCCAATATTCTTTTAAATTAGCCCATTTTACGATTAGGTTTACCTGTTACATTCCGTTTAACACCTTCTCGACATCCATTCAATCATTTTTTTGCCATTTACGTAGGTTATATAGCATTACTTATTTATTTATCATTTAATTTGTCTTTTTTTGTCTGGGTAATACTAATTCCCCCCACCTATCCCATTGGCTAAATATCTCTCTTAATTTATCATTTCTGTCGGACGTGAAAGTGTAGTAGGATTCTAATGTGAAGATTTCTGAACGATATCCTATTCTTGATTGATCAATCACTCACCGTGAGTCAACGTCGAATGTTCAAATGGAAAACAATGTTTTTTTGCTATTTGCTAAAGTTGTATTGAAATACTCTCAAGGTTAATTTTACGGGACATTTAAAAACGGAGGGAATTTATCAATTAACGATAACAAATATTCTACAAGCCTTATTCGTCCGTTGCTTTGCAAAATCTACATTTCTAAAATCTACACTTTAATTATCAGGTATCGAAATGAGTAAGAACTACAACACTGGCTCTAACCTTATTCTGTCTCAAACCAAAAGTATCAGCATTTAATAAGTTGCGTAGTTTTTGTGTCGTTGAGGCCAGTTCTTAACTTGGGTACACAAACAGATGTGGTCAACTCCTAATAGCGTGTTATCCGAATGTCCGAATAGTCCGTATCACGAATGTTAAAAATTTAATACATGTTTGAAAAGAGTTAAGCATTTAAAAAAAATAAAAAAAAACAATAAAAATGGTATTGCAAAATTTTATGAATTTTTATTTTATTGTGTTTTTTCCCATACCGCACGTCACTGTTATTGTTACAAAAATTGCACGCCACTGGTTATGGGTTTGGATTACAGATTTTGCGACGCGTAAGTAGGAATGAAGGGAAAAAGTCCGTACAACGCATTTCTGGTTCCCCCTCCCGCCTGGTAGGTGACCTTGATCGAGGCTCTGAGCGCTGATAGGACGCAGGATGCTAACGGGTAGCTGAGTACCTTCCTGTCTGGTAGCGCATGGCATAAAAAAGGTTTATTAATACCTTATCAAGCGAAGAAAACTTTCCGACCTTAGCCTGTTTTAATAGGTGATTATTAAGACATGTTTCCCTGAGCTCTGTGACGCATGCATGCATTGGTAGCCTCTGACGATGCATAACTCCTATCCTCTCGTGTAGAAACTAGGTCCCTGTGACGTCACGTGGAGTGGAATCGCATGGGCGCCAATCTGGCCTTTTTCAAATGAGGATAAAATTTGACCCTTGCCATTCGTCTAAACCGGTATTTCAAAAACCAAATAATTTGTGTATTATGAATACACTAATGGTGGGTAACGAATCGCCATCAATGCCTTTCGTTTTCTTTGATGAAGGAAACTATCCTATTGGATATCACTGGAACTTCGGTGCCTCGCTGCCAATACATTTTTACCTGAGGATATCCAAGACATCCCATCATTAAATGTATCCCAACAAAATGCATCAACTCCTCTGCGGTAGTCTTCACAGATCGTAGTTCTCTTTCCTGCACAGAATAGAGACACGTATTTTTTGCTGCATCTTCCCAAAACTCTAGCGGCAAATACTCCAGAAAAGACGACAATACTCCTTTCTTTTCATCATGTTCTGTGAGAAGACTTTCGTCCCCGGGAGGCCCTTTCATTTGCATTCTAGGAATAAAGAAAATTTTGCAATAAGCTAAGGAGTATTGATCTGTGGAATAAGTTGAGAGAGTATAGTTAAAACATATTTAGTTAATTCGTACATCCGTTACTCAATTAAAAAGTCATAAATGAAGCCAGAGCGTTATTCAAATTTGATTTCAACTGGCAATCATTCCCATAGAACAGTTTTTGTACAAACAAAAGTAGTTGTCAAATACAATTCCTGGGATTAATATTGGAAAATAAGTCTGTCAAAGGAGAGGTCGTGAAGCCATAACCAAAGTAAGGGTGGAGAGGAGGACATTGGAGCAAAGAAAATGAAGGAGGAGTAAAAGGGAGAGGAAGAGTAATGTTCAATTGTTACTTGGATTACCGCACCCCAAGTGAAAATAATATCTAATAAAAATCAATATAATATTATCAGATATTTAAATGACAAACAAACCAAATTACTGCATATCATTGATATCCTAACTGCGAATTGTTCTCAACTTTCAAAATTGACAGACATAAATTTGTTACTGGAAATAATAGTTAAAAATCATCTCCAATAAGTGAAAATGTGTTTAGATCTTCACGGTGGTTATTTCAAAATCTCACTCACCTTGCTCTTTTCCATAAAAGTGGTCTCTCACGCCCAGGAGGTAATGAAGGTATCTCAATTTGGACTTCCTCATGTCCTAAAAAATTGTCTTCGTCTCCATTTTCTTCCCCACTGGTACTGTTATTTATGCTATTATATTCCATCCCATCGCCACTAGACAGATCAGCATCACTGTCGTCCAAAAATGCACGTATTTCCTCGTCAGTTTGTAACTTTCGACCTGAAACAAATCCGCTTCAAAAATTAGGGATATCTCAGTTGAGACCCGAGGTCCACACATGAGGACCATTCTTTAACACCTTGAGTGCGGCATGACGTGATATCACGTCATGATGCGCTATCCCCTGGTGCTGATGACGTGATATCACGTCATGTGTACCCCGAGGGTTCCGGCCCTCCGTAAGAGCTCGGTTCAGTTCTATTATGACATTTTGCCCCCCTAAGTTGCTCAGCAGGGATCTAGCAGCTCATTTGTGAACGCCGTTTCAAGCAACCTTTCCTGGAAGGATCGGGAGAAATTTTTTCTTTTATCTTAAGGTAAGCCAATTTCCATTCATTTTCCCCCTGTATTTTATGCTATTATTTTTATTTATTTCTATTAATGCGTGAATATGACAATATTTATTTGAGTTTTATTTAACAAATCATAACTATTTACTATCTGGAACTTAATTATGTGTGTTTATTAATTTTCTATTCTGTTTTAATAATGTTTAGCGAGAATATAGATATTTTTTTCCATCCTTCTTTTTTTTCTTCTTGCAAGCCTAGTATTTTTCGAACCTTTGTTGTCTGATGTTAATAAGTTTTATTCAATTAATACATGAAGTATTGTGATTAGTTAAACTTTAATGTAAATTTGAAAATGCCATTATATTTTATTTATGCAACGTAACATATCTCTAGCTTTTGCACCCTTCCTTTGTTTGTCAGTGCAACTCCTAAGCAGGGAGGGGATCGACAAGTGGCAATATTACGAGAGTGAAGAAAGTTATTTGCGGAAAAAGTGTAAGTTTTTTATAACCTTTATTGTTGATATACGTATATCATGCACCTATAAACATTCTTATCATAATTGCAAATAACTGTTTGCACATTATCCCATGGATTTGTGATGAAGTGCTAAGGAGTTGCTTTATAAAAATGCTTTTATTTTCTCGATAACTTTGAAATCAATGGCTTATGGGGGCTCTCAATTATTTTTCTCGCCATTGTGAATATTAAGTTCCTAAACATATTTTTACATTAGTAAAGCTGTTTGTAGCATTTCAGCTTTGGCCTATTTCACCGAGAGTGTGTATTTTGATCCTGTTATTTGTCGGAATTTTTACAAAAAATACAATGTATTTATTGCAGATGGTACAGAAGCGAGGAGTAAAACGGAAAATTTTTCATGCTGGCCGGTAGTCGATGCCGCCAGAAAGAGGTGAAATTCTCTATTCATCAGCTTTTGCAGATGATCAGCAGTCTTCGACCTTCCATCACGACCTGCAGCCATCGACGTCGAGGGAGGAAACCTCCGCATGGACACAAACATTTCCTTCTTAGCTCTCTGCCTTCTCTAGACGAATGTGCACGAAGAAGGAATAGCGGGAGCTCCTGGAAGAGAGCGGGATCAGGCATTCTCTGAAGACTCAGAGCTAGAAATTAGGGAGGAGGAGGGTGGGGAGGAGGTTGAACCCTCACAGTCAGGTACTCCGTTGCCTCCTTCTACGCTAGATCCCTTTATGTCAATCACTGGCCCATCCCCTTTGTCCTATTCTTTCCCTGAACCCTCCAACAATACCGTCAGTCCTTCTCCATCCGAACGTCCTTTGCGGTGGACCCGTAATTCAGTGACCCCTCAAAATATCACTTCCATAGAAAACCCAGCTCTCACCACTCCACCCCCTTCCAACGACCCAAGTGTTTTTTGCGTTTCCTTTTTCCAGACACCCTCTTTCGTATACAGACATACTTTCTTATAATTTCCGTAAGAATAGGTTAGGAATTGGAAACAATTGACCTATGAAGAGTTTTACCTTCATAGGCCTAATATTTCTCAAGGTAGGTATTCCTATAACCAATATATCCGACTAATGGAGCATTACTGTCTTATTTGACCTGCTTTGCTTTCGGAAATACATGAGTCGTGATTTATTATTTAGCATTCTTCAAGCCCTTCATTTTTCGCCAACGCAAACGATTCAGAGCCTGAGTATTTCCTCTAAAAAATCCGTCCCTTCTAGATTCATTTCACTCCTCCATTGATTCCCTAATAATTCCTTCCCGAAAGCTATGCACGCTTTTCCATTTATCGTGAACCCGCCGGAAAGATTTCCCTTTATAAATTCCGTCTTTCTGTCATTAGATCCTTTATTCTTCCATCCTACATTCCTTATCCCAAACCACCCCTACCATCAATATCTCCATCTCACTTCCCTGAACTCATCCAAGAGGAAGGTGGCAGAAAGAAGAATCGATGGTGCAAGTATTGCACTATTGCGGTGCAAGCATTCTTGGGCGTAGGAAAAAGACCGCAGATATCTACATTGGTTGCTAGGTCTCCTCTACTCTCCCCCTAGATTTTTTCTTTCTTTCATGAGAAGGCATAAATAGTATTATATATTTTTGTATCATATATTGCAATAGTATTATAGGTTAAATATATTGCTATAAAATTTGCGAGAGAGGTATTTCCTACATTGGTAAAACATACATGACTGTACTTAGTTGTATTTAAGATATAATTTGAAAATGGTCATCATTTCAATTGTAATGAATTTATTTTGGGTAAATATAATACTTTTTTCATGCCATGTGATTCCTTTTTTCAATAGACTACGGCTCTTAGATAAATAAGAAGTAACTAGAGATTTCCAAGCACGATGGAATTAGTCTTTCCCTCGCGTAATTAGAAAGAAAATGCCATCGTTGCTTTCGGTAATCGGGTAAGTAATAAGGGGCATAGATGCTGAAAATCTATTCCTAGCAATACGTATTATTGAATAGTTTACTCGAATTGATATTATTATTCACCAAATGAAAAAATATTATTGCGGAAAAATTTACATCATTTTCAGATTTCCGAAGAATATTCGTAGTAAGAACCGCGATACGTGGCCTAAATGAAGATTACTTGTGAGATGTTTGCTTGCAAATACTATTAGTTCCAGTTTTTATGCATTGATTTCTAACTCGGTAACATCATATTGCAAAAATATGTTATTGGCTTGAGTTCAGAAGATAGTAATGAGGAAGTTATGGGTTGATTATTTCTGTTTCCACATCCATTTTTATTTCGGCAACGGAGTCTATACCCCAATGACCCAAAAAGGAGACGTATCAGCAAAATCTTTCCCCATCTTTTTGATGTGCCGATGGCACTTCCAAAAAAGTTATTCCTAGTTCTTACAAGTGGACCGACTAAATCTTACTCTCACCCCTCGCTTCATCTCCGTACCTCCTTCAACCTTAGAACAGCCGGCAGGAGTGGTGCACGTCAAGAAACACCCTAATACACCGTCGGAAAATAATCTCGAAAGCGGAGTGCCACCCATCTCAACAATAGATTTTTACCTGCAGTAAAGGGAATACATAATGGCATGTGAAAACCATTGTTGTTAAATATCTGATGCTTACGAGTGGTCGTATGGGAAGAAAGGATTTGGAGATGAAAACATGAAACGAGTGAAGGAATTTGTGACGAGAATAGTGGCTTCAGAAGAAAATGTAGAAATTATTCAATATGATTGAACCCTACCCCGATACTTAGGATTACTAGTACAAGGAATACGCGGAAATATCTTGCATAGAATTACCATCACAATCAAACAGCAGTTCACGGCGATTCCTTGTACTTATAACTTGCATTACATCCATCTAAGCCAAAAATTTCCCTAAGACAGTGGCAAAATACCAATGGCGATACCAGTAGAACATAACAAATTCATTTTCCTCGTATTTTTGGGATACATAGCGCAGAAAAAAAATTGAAAGAAAACGGTGGCGCGGGGAAAAATCCGACAGTATGCAACCCGCATTACGTTAATATCCCGCTGTGCGGGTGACGTGATATCACGTCATAAATTAAAAAATTCATAGCTAACAAATTAGGGCCAAGAAAATTTTTTCATTATTTTTCCCAGCTCTTTTGGCACTCATGCATGCGTTTTGCATTAAAAAACGACAGCCGCACCGGGGGTCGATTTTGAGTTTTACATGGTCAGCATTGAAAGTGACAACTAGTATGATCGTGAAAATAATTTAAACTATAAATAAGCGGTGAATATTTATTGAACATGATTTAGTTTTTAATTATAAAAATCATAAGCACCAAGACTGAATTACTTTGCTAAATAATAAGCACTTACCACGGCGAAGTCCGGAAGATGAAGCCATTTTGCACGTTGACGAGGACAAGACTGAGAGAACAAGTTGTACCTTGAAAACGGTGAGCTGAATGGCACTGCGGTCTCTACTGCATTGAGGAACAAGGTTGGTGGAAGCGTAACACGCGTCGAAATTGTTACTTTGTAGCACCATGCTCGGAAGAAAAAATAGTGAAATGAGGTCCTCAAATGTGGACCTCCGGACTGAAGAGGTTAATCTTACGCAATAAATTTTAGAAAAATGAAGTTCTTAAATGTATACTCTATACCACTGAAGATGCTTCCTAACAAAATATTAGCTATTCTTATGATTAATAAATCACTAAGAATTGTTTTTAACAACGTTTTGAATCATTTCCACCAGCATTACTTTTATTGATTTTTTTTTAATTTTGTGACGTGCCGTCTCACAGACCGCTATTCGAATTCAATTGAAAATAAATTTACAGAAATTAATAAAAGGAACGTTAAATTTTAAGAGTGGAATGTCCTTGTTATTCAAAAATATGAAGCTAACGAGAATGGCAGACATTTTGAAACATTAATTGTGAAAATATTCATATTTTTAGAAACGCAGCGGTCTCTCAGACCTCTGCGTCACCGGTTAAGAGTTAAGATTGTGCCTATACGCATGTAAACTGTGAATTTAACCATGTATGAACATATGAAAGGTGTTTTAAGTTTTGATAGTGTCATAACAACTTCTGATGTATTTAAAAACTGTGCAATAGGGTAGTTTCCTTCATCAAAGAAAACAAAAGGCAATAATTGCGATTCGTTACCCACCATTAGTGTATTCATAATATACAAATTATTTCGTTTTATAAATGCCGGTGTAGACGAATGGCAATGGTCCATTTTTATCCTCATTTGAAAAAGGCCAGATTGGCGCCCATGCGATGCCACTCCACGTGACGTCACAGGGACCTAGTTTCTATAGGAGAAGATAGGAGTTATACGTCGTCTGAGGTTACCAATGCATGCATGAGGCGCAGAGCTCAGGGAAACATGTCTTAATGATCACTTATTAAAACTGGCTAAGGTCGGAAAGTTTTCCTCGTTTGATAAGGTATTAATAATCCTTATTTAAGCCAAGCGCTACCAGGCGGCATGGCACTAGGCTACCCGCTGGCAGCCTGCGACGTATCAGCGCTAAGCCTCGCCTCAAGGTCACCTCACCGGGCGGAGGGGGAACCAGAAATACGACGTACAGAGAGATTTCCCATCATTCCTACTAACGCGTCGCGTTTTCGCGCGCTTGAAAATTTTCACTTTTCATTTAATCGCGAAAAATAGATATTATCATTTAAAAATCTAAAAGCGTGAAATACGTACTCCAGGAGTAATAATCTTTCGATTAAGGCAATAAAAAAATAGTAGGAGACCACCCTATTATGTATTTTTGATTTAAAATACAATGCCAAACGAGATATTTGAGATGTGAAATAAAAATGAAAATAAAAAATATCCACAGTCTACGAAAAAAAAATATTTAAAACCTTAAAAAATATCGCATCAAGGTGGCTTCACGCGGTGGCAGCCGGAACCAGAATGACGTCCCACGGGCTCTTCCCAGCATTCAAACTCAGCCGTCGCGTTTTCGCGCGCTTGAAAATTTTCACTTTCTATTTAATGACGAAAAATAGATTTCGTCATATTAAAAATCTAAAAGCGTGAAATCTGTACTCCAGGAGCAATAATATCTCGATTTAGGCAATAAAAAATAATAGGAAACCACCATGATGCTCCTGAATTAACGATTTTCTTATTCATTGTTGTTCTAGGTGTACACAGCGAAATTATAACTGAAAAATGTCGAATGGGCTGATTGTACTGTGGGCAGCTGTGTCTTTGTTATGTAGGCAGTGGCCTTTTGGCAAGTAGAACCAACATTTAGTTTGCATTTGGAAGACTACCGCTATCAACAAATTATTTGTGGGTTTGGAAATTCTGTAAAACCATGATATATTTTCTAATTATAAGGTTAAAAATATTGGAAATAATTGCAGTGCAGGTGATTCTATAGATTCTTATCTCGGTGTTAACATGAACATACTTCATTGAAATATTGGCAAAATCTCAGTTTATGAAAGACATTCACTGCACGTCTTCACAAATCAGGGCTGGGAACTTTACTTAAGAATTAAGAATTTTATCCTACGCTACAAAATTAATTATATCTATGAAGTTATGTTGGTAAGGAGTATGATAATCACACATACTTTCCTGTGCTGGAACAGTATTCTTAAATATGTATAACTTCTCTCAAATTTTATGAATTCAGACCATTTTAAATGGGCAACAACGGTATAAATATATCATTTATTATTGACTCTAATTTCCATCGGTTTTCAGTCACTCTATGACTGTGAGTACTGTCAAGATCATAATTTATGCATCAAATTTTAAAATAATCATTAATTTATCAAAAAAATCACTTCTCTTGTTCCAAAACGGTAATGAGTTGCTTGCAATCCGACAATCTACCATTGTGTGTCGGCAAGGAAACTGTTTCCATGCAAAACTCAGCAGGAAGTTGAATTTGGTTGCCCTTTTTTTTAATAAAGCATTTCCAGTAATTATTATTGAGTGAAGGAGTGAAAATTTTCTCAAGAAAGTCATGGTAAAGTTACAATTTTCTTGAAGTATTGAAACTATCAAACTTCCAAGAAAATTTCATGAGGTATTCGTATAGGCCGCGTCTTCCAGGAAGAGGTTCCTCATCGCTCGCTACGCAGCAGCACCATCGCCTTCTTGCTCCTGAGCACAGATATATACAATATATATATCTGTGCTCCTGAGAATGGAACAAAACTTCATGACTGACGAAAACATGAACATATATATTAATATCTTTGTTCATAGGCAAAAGACATAATTAGTCTTGATTCAAGGATTTACTAAAAAAAGAAAGACAAAGCAGAGGTAAACTTTTTGAACCCCAAAAGACGACGTAATCCGCTCTTCTTCTGTTCAAAAGTCGTCGACGTCGACGTTAACCTTCATCGGAAACGCAGGGTTTGTCAAACTGTCATTTACGTTTACAAATAAATTTAGCGATCTGAAGTTTTGTGAACGCTTATGATAGATTTCTGTGGCGAACGTGCCAGTTTTGGTCGTCAAGGAGACCGTTTCCATGGTACACGACGATTCAAATCTAAGTTTTGTCAATGGCTACCGGCTCCCGATGAGATTGGCCGGGCCGGATGCTGTGTGACATCTTGACCTGTTGCTTCTCTTGCCTGTTGATTCTTGTTTGTGGGCGTGGTCTTCGGCTGAAACTTTGACGCAAAAGGATTCCTGACAGCTGAGGGATTTTAGGAAATTTGAAGGTGAGTGCTACATGTTTTCTGTTGCAGAATATTGTATATACGCGTTGCCTCTTCAGGTTAATGGTTTCCTCATCAGAATATATGGGACCGATAGGTGATATGCTTTATAATGCACTAGACGGCATTGCTGGTGATTGAAGTTTGTGTGCGAAATTGTGATAAACACATCAAATATCAATCCTCTTTAATATCCTCCAAAATTTAGAATGTATCGTGAGATAGTGTCTATGAGATATTCTCGTCCTCGGACGTAACCTTGTTGCTATGTCAACGCGGACAAACATTTATTTCGTCCTAATAATAGTTTTTGCGAGCGTTATCTGTGCATTTACTTGCGTTAGGGATGTTACTTATTGTAGTTCGGTGAACTTAGGTTCAGTACGGCTTATGCCGATCGTGTATTTCAAGCATTAGAATTTCCATAAATATTTGTTTTGGTCTTCCACGAATTCAAATATTGTATCTTGTCATAACAATGCGTCGTAATGAGATTATTAATTATTAGTGTTCATTGTAATTAGATGAGTCACTATCGGTTTTTGTCGAAATAATGATATTATATACTCCATTAGTGGAAATGCCTCGAAGGCAGCAATATAATTTGCATCAGCAGTTGTTCACGTCATTAGCTTGTTTCAAATTCCCTTCGACTACTGAACATTATTATTAAGAACGGAAGGAGCTCGACCGAGGGATCATGATGAAGATAACGACGTAAAGGTATAATAACGAGATTATTATAGTATCCGTGGCATTAGAGCAGCCTCTTTATTACGCCCCGTGCCGTATTCCTGAGTGAAGTGAACGTGTACGCCATAGGGTTTGTTTACTTGGTGAATTCAGCCCTGGAATTCCCACTCTTCGCAAAACGCCGTTGTTAGGGGAGTGTTTGGCGTACAAAATGTACAGATGGCGTTAGCTTCGGCTGCTCAGAATTTGCCGTGAAGTTCAAATCACTACATTTTCCTTCGATTCCATTCCTTTTCAATTCTATTGTCTTCGGCTCAAAACACCCTTCACTCTGATAGTGCGACGTAAACATACCTTTTGGGAACTGGCACACTTCAAATTATGAGAACTAACAGAGCAGTTTCATTGGTTTGATATTTGTAAGGAAGACCCACTAAGGCCTAAGGACAGCATAAGGGTTTTCCTCGGGTTGATGCATGCAAATTAAAGGCAAATGTAGAAAAGGAAAAGTAATATTTATTGGGAACTAGTACAGTCTTTGGTAAGAGTATTTCAAATTAGCGAGCGAGTCAGTGTAGTACATAAAATATTTCTTGATTATGGATCTTCACGACCCAGGAGCGAATTCAACATTAAATTTCGAGGGGAGGGGGGAGGTCTTGACCTGGGTAAGGCGCAACCTCCCGCTTAAAATGTTTTTTATGGAATGCTTCACTCTACGATAAATGCAACTCAAAACTTCTCTCGGGTGTAGCTATGCATATTTGCTTACACACAATCTCTGTAATCCTTCAGAAGGATACAAAAACTATTAAAGTAATAAAAATGTAATTTTTTTTTATACAATTTGGGGAGGGGTCATGATCCCTGTGGTCTTTTCCCCCCCTGAATCCCTGCCAAGAACCCCTGCATAAAAAAATAATAAAAAGGGGCATAAAATTTGTTCACTTCGTTTATATTGTTTCAGACATTGCGATCATGGCTATGTGCATGTGTATATCCGAACAATATGAAGTATTTATCTTGGTAGCCATAACGTATATGATTCATCGAGTACATGTGCTGCATTCCTGATGCTTTTAGTGCAAGTATTAAGAGTTTTTCCAGGTCATTTTATCCACTCCTTGTGAAATATTTCGTGACTTAAACAATGCTTTGAATAGTATATTGTCGTGTCCTCCCGTGGACAGCTCGACTAGGGGCGACTCAGAATTGGGATCTTGGACTAACGCTGAGGGATTCCGAGCAGCGAAGGTGGTCCTCTAGGAGGGACGGTATCGGGTAGAAATGAAAGATCCCGGGTTTGCCACAGGAAGTGTATTTGATTCCGTTGATTCTTGTGCAAGAGTGATCTCCTCCCTCGGCTTCTCCGGATCAATCGTTGATATTCCCTTCCACGGCCTTGTGGGCTCCCGCTACGCGGATCCCGACTCTTGACTAAATTACGAATTGTGAATCATGAATGACGAAATGACCTCGAGTCAATGATGCGTGCCGTTTTTAAGGCATCCCCACATCCGACCACCCCTCCCCCTCCGTGAGTTCGAGAACCTTCCAACGGTACGCCATTCCTTGCTGAAAAGTGCAAACTCATCGGCAATCAAAAATGCAGTTCCCACTCTCAGCAAAATCAGCGCAGTGCGGACATCGTGGCTTTCCTTTTATGAGAGTGCACACGCACCGTCTATCCGAAAATGCATTCTTAGCCGTCAGCACAGTCCGCACCGCG
The DNA here is from genome assembly GCF_921293095.1 of Ischnura elegans. NCBI lineage: Eukaryota > Metazoa > Arthropoda > Insecta > Odonata > Coenagrionidae > Ischnura > Ischnura elegans. Next base: position 7,445,700 of record NW_025791659.1, read on the forward strand.
CAGGCACAAAGGAAAGTTCAAGAGACCCACGCAAGAGAGGTGAATAGACGATGAAGAGGACGCGTAGGCCGACCAAAAGAATATGCATGCATCAACAAAAAGAGTGTGAGGACTTAGTCGAACGCAAAACGAAGTCGGGATTTAACAATATTACACGTCGTCAAAGTCATCATGAGATGGACTTCACCGTTTAGAAATCAAAATTGACTTGAGAAATAAGTTGTGTCGAAAAAAAATTTGCCGAGCTGAACACTGGAAACCCGTATTTTCATCTCATATTTAAACCCACATCTCAGAAAACGTCTTCGGTGAAACACGATCCTCAAATTACTGAGGTAATGTGTGAGTGAGTTTTTTGGAAAACTGAGATGATAGAAAATGATATCCTCGTGGGCGAAACTGTCTCTTAGATCTTAATCTATGTAAAAATCGCCATTTTTTATCAAAAATATTAGTGCGTATCCTTCTGATCTATGAAGTATTACTTGATTAGCTTCGTTTAGATATGGCCGAATCAGTGAACCGTACGAATTTGGTCCTACTGAATTACTTTCTGCTTTGCGAGTATGCCCCAAAGATGTACTTGCATTATTACATGGTTTATACGAAGGTGCTATGCTTGGATTGGTAATTGTAATAATAATAATATTTATTAAACATAAAACAAAACACAATTTGCATTAGTCTTTGTCATGATTGGTATACAAAATATTACAAATACAGAAAATTATTTTATTATTATTGCAATTTCTGAAAATATTCAGTCTCAAAATGTACAAAAAAATATTAAAAGATACAAGAAATTATAATGAAAATTTTGGTGAAATGTGGAGAATATTAAATCACAAAAAAATTAAATCACCCTTGTTGCTATCGAGGAATTCCTTGATTGAGTAGAAGGCCTTTTTTTATTAGCCAGGCATGCATAACTCTCTTGAATTTGTTAACGCTAACAAATTTAGCTTCAGAGGGTAAACTATTAAACAGGTGCAACTTAGTTACATGAAATTATTTATAAGTTTTAGATAGTCAACAGTAGGGAACATTTAGTCTCTCCCTGTTCCTAATGTCATTAGCCCAATGTAATTAGCCATAAGCCCACTTTACAGACTCTCTACTTGTGATAGGAAAGTAGAAATTAAACTAATATTTGCTTTGTGCTCTTTGCGTATCAGGCCCACATAGGGATTAGGCCATGACGCAATGCAATAGCAGAGTGGCGTACCCAGGAATTTTGTTCGGAGGGGGGTCCAAAACCAGGGGGGAAAATTTTTGAAAAATAGGGTACTAAGTATCGAGTTTCAAACTAATTTAAACTCTTTTAACAGTCGAAAAAACTCCATTTGTGAAAAAAATAATTTGTGAATTCATATTTTTTAATAATTTGTTTTCTTTTATTAAGTAAAATAATTGTGTTTTTATAATTTGTGGGGGTTCCGGACACCCTCGACATCCCCCCCCCCACAAGAAGTAGTCCGGGTCAGATGGACTCTTCCTCTGCGATTGGAAAATAGAAATTAAACTGATTTTTGCTTCGCTTTCTTTGCGTTTCAGGCCTTTACCGTTACGCAGCATGACGCAAGAGGAAGGGAGTATTCCGAACCCATCCCAGCTCCGGCGTCAGGTGTCCTCCCGCATGGATGACCATGATAGGTGAGTCGTCTTCTACCTCGGCTTCAACGCTTCCGTGACGAAAGTCGTGAGCCAGTGGGAGACTGGATTAGCGGTTCCCAAAGAGTGTGCTATCACCCGAGAGCAGGTGCCCTAGCAGGGTGACCGTCAACTGGGAAGATGAGATGAATGCGACTATTAATAGAGGAATCGAGTGTTGATCATCTTTTTTGGTAAGATTAGACAGATATTAAAATAAGTATACTGCTCACATTAATATCTGTTTGTGCGAAAGATCCACAGAGAAAAAATCATTCGCCTTGACCGGGATTGGAACCCGGATCCCCCGATTTCCGGTCGAGTGCTTTAGCCAGTTAAGCTACCGAGGCGTCATTCTTCCCTGTGGATATTTTCGGACACTACCGGACAAGATGTTGCTGGACTGCTGGGCATATAATGCGACTAGCAGTCCAAGTCGTGCGCACAGCGCCACAGCCGGAGAGCAAAGCCCGAACTTAGGCTTGCTCTCCGGCTAAGGCGCTGAGGAGAAATTGCAAAAAAATTCCGCATGCTTCATCTTAAAATATATTACTTGCGACGTTATGATGGCTTAAGACCAAAAATATAAGTAGAAAAATTAGTAAATTCCCAGAAACACCAATGATTTGTCAACGTGGTTTCTTTAGGTATCCTCAGAGCTCTAATTCCTAATTCGGCCAATAGTTGGCGTTTTACTTGTCTGGATTCTCAAATACAGCGATGCTATCTCCAACATATACTCATTTTTTCAATAATCCTCTTGCGAATTTTCCATTTTGAATGTTTAGCTCAGGAGCGCAACCAGGAATTAAGGCTAGGGGGGGTTTAGGGGCAACCAGAAGAATGGAGAGAGTGAAATGGACGGAGAGGAAAAGGAACGACAAAGTGCTGGATGTGGTGGGTGAGGAGAGGCAGTTTTTAGATGAGATACGAAGGAGACAGAAGGTATGGATGGAGCGAGTACTGAGTGGGGAGGGGATGTTGAAAACAGTGTTATAGAGGGTAGAATGTCAGGAGGAACAAAGAAGTGCTGGACATGGTGGGTGAGCAGAGGCAGCTTTTAGATTATATACGGAATAGACAGAAGGTATGGATGGAGGGAGTACTTAGAAGAGAGGGGATGTTGAAAAAAGTGCTATAGAGGGTAGAATGTTAGGAGGAACGAAGAAGTGCTGGATATGGTGGGTGAGGAGAGGCAAGACAGAAGGTATGGATGGAGCGAATGCTTAGCGGGGAGGGGATGTTGGGAGTGGGATGATGGGGATGACTTAGAGGGGAAAATGGTGTTAGAGGGTAGAATGTTAGGGAAACGAGGGAGGGGAAGGAAAAGAATTTTCAGATAGATTGAAAGGGAGTACGCATTACAGTGAATTGAAGAAGGCAGTGCTGGAAGGAAAGGGAGGCTTCCAGATCACTTCTTTAGTACTCCATCGAAACCTAACTTAATCGGTGGAATACTGTAATAAAATACTTACGGGTGTGGGGGTATTGCATACCCACCAGGGTAAGCAGGAGTTGCTGGGGGCCCTCCTCCAGAAAATTTTTAAGAATAATGGTTCAAAATGGCGATTTTAGTGGCTTCCTGAGGGGTATTTTGTTAATCCTAACACTATTCCATAAGTAATAGTGACCAAATAAGTAAAATGGATTAAACTTAAAAATTTCTCTGAGCTCTAGGGGAGGGTTTTATCCCCCATTACACCCCCTTGCTGCGCCACTGGCTTAGCTTGTGGTAAAAAGGAAAAGTTAACGAGGAAATTTGATGTATTCGAGTCACAATGAGGAGATGAATGAAAATGAATGTATCTTAAACAGTTCCATAAGCCCAATTGAAATGAATTAACCTCTTGGAAGTAAGGAAATAAAACTTTGTAAGGTTCCCTGTTATTTAATTATGGGCACGACCCGGGTTTCTTAACTTGGTTACATCGTCAGGTGACTGATCTTGCATGCATCATACATTTATGCACAAAGTACACAAGTGACAGTGAGGACATCTATCGGAAAGGAAAAATTAAAAATTTCCAAGAACGAATACTACGCAGTGCTTTTACCAAAATTCCCCCAGTGACCCATGTCCTTCGTGGAAATCATTAACCCATACCAGCACCTTCCACAGCCGGACTCAACAACCTTCCATAGACTATTGTGATTTAGAAAACTCAATGTACCCCGCTAATCCTCTCTTTCTTGCCCAACACCGCCACCTTCTTTAGCTCTCGTCTCCTCACCCACTTTAACCCCGCCCTCCCCTGGCTGGTCAGATACCTATCCTCACAGGAAAAACCCTCGTCCCAAATCAAGGCTGCCCCTTTCCCCCTTACCCCCCCTCTCCCCATTCCATTCTGTGTTTAACCCTCACCCTGCCCTCTCAACCAGTCCTTTTCCTTTCCAATAGATGTCCTCACTGTCACTTGTGTACTTTGTGTATAAATGTATGATGCATGCAAGATCAGTCACCTGACGATGTAACTAAGTTACGAAACCCGGGTTGTGCCCATAATTAAATAACAGGGAACCTTACAAAGTTTTATTTCCTTACTTCCAATATGGAGAGGTTTCACAAAGTAAAGCCTGAAGTTATTAGTTGTATGAATTAACCTCTAGTGAGACGTTGTCAAAGTCTGTATACAAACTGCTCAGAGGTATCCTCAAAATAGATATATGCAGTTGTAAATAAGATTGTATACAATTGATTGTTTGAGGTGTAACTTGGTGAAAGCGATTCATTATTAAAATTAAAAAGAACAACTTTGTGCTTTCACATTAATATTTATTCACGACCATGGTTTCAACGTTAGACGTCATCATCAGGTGAACTCTACAGAGGTCCATCACATCCTTTTATACCAGGCTAGGAGGGGTAGGGAGGAAGGTAATTAGGTTGAACAGATTGGTCAACAGAGAAGAGGGAGGGGGAAAAAACTTGGTCATATGGTATGAAAGAAGTTAGGGGGAGGAGGGTCCCTTAGGGAGGGCATGGCAGGTGGAGGGGGGATGGTTCTGGTGAGAGAGAGGCCGAAGAGTCCGTCATGTCATTAGCCCAGGAATTTAGGAGTGGGAGGCTTAAAAGAGGGGAGTGGGAGTCATACAAAAATTCGTTTACAATGTTGTCATTGGAACGTACGTGCTGCAAAATTTCCATCTGTTCCAAAGCGTCTAATCTAGGTCCTTTAGGTTCATAATGAAGCACTTCAAAAACAAAATCACTTTGATGATTGTTCAGATTGTATACATAAATTCACCATTAATCCTTCCAAGTTCTCATGCCGAAAAACCAATTATTTTACATGCTCAGGCAGCTAGTTTTGACATCTCCATGGAACAGTGTGAAAAAATGACTGACACTCTTGCGCTTAGTGCCTGTTCGCGGGTATCGGAACTACTCCACTTGCTGACGTTGACACCGAACAATGAAAACATTGTAAAATGCACACCAGTCATAAGAAACTCATCCACAGTAAGTGGACGAGTTTATTATGTTTTCATAACCTTGTGTTTGTGTTAATGGTCCACTGTGCTACATTTTTGAAAGGTCTTTAAGAGAGGAAATGAATTGTTGAATATAAAATATAGGGTGCCCTTTAAAAGAGACATACTGCTGTTCTTATCTTTGTAAATAACAAAGCTATAAGGAAGGCAATCATGCTGATCAATGTCCCCCTGACGGCTAATGAACATTTGCTTGACACATTTTTGAATTTGCATCTGGACAAAAAGTTATTTCGGGTGGTCAAGATGAATGGGACACCCTGTATAAGGCGGAAAAATTTCTGCCTATGTAAGGCAGAAATTTTTCTGCTTCATGCTTTTTATTCGGCAATTCATTTCCCCTCCTAAAGACTGAGTCAAAAACGTAGTACAGTGCAACCTCGATATAACGACACCCCACGGTGCACAAATAAACACTCGCTATAGCGAATTGTCGCTTTACCGGAGGTGGAGCAAGTAATAGCCAATATACCTCTTGCGAACAGATATACAGGAACAGGAGCGGTGCGGCGACAGATAAACATCAATCCGATAAACGTAAGCATAAATCCAGACGAAAGGCGACGTTTTTTTGCATCACTAAATGACCTTACTCAAATAACGACTAACTATTCAAACAATTTATAAGCGCCGCATTGAATAAAAATCATGCAAAGCATTGTTTCGTCAATCATCATATTTATCAAACGACAGTTTACCACATAAATTTGAGACTGAGCACTCCATTAACTTCATTTCTAACAGATCGCTAGCAATTACAGAGGTTAAGGAGTCTTGATGAAAGTCTTCCGGCGGTGAAACCCTCGCTATGGCGAGAGCCAACACCGAAAGGGTCTCGTAAAAACGAATTTTTTAACACGCTTATTATATAGTCAATTGACGGTGCATCGGCTATCTCTCGTAATAGCGGGAGTGTCGCTATAGCCCGTACTCGCTTTAACGAGGTTCCACTGTACAGTGGACCATTAACATGAACACAGTGTTATGAAAAATGAATGACTCTCTAGCGCTTAGTGCAGGTATGTGGGTATTGGAACTACTCCACTTGCTGACGTTGACAGTGAACAAATGAAAACATAGTAAAATGCGCACTAGTTATTCATAAAAAATATAGGGTGCCATTTTAAAAAAGACATACTGCTGTTCATATCTTTGTGAATAACAAAGCTACAAGGAAGGTAATCATTCTGATTTATGTCCCTCTGATGGCTAATGAACATTTTCTTGACACATTTTTGAATTTACATCTGGACAAAAAGTTATTTCGGGTGGTCAAGATAAATGGGACACCCTGTATATTTGGGGCAAAACTTGAACCACCAAGGAAAAATCGTCTTAAGCGGACACTGATTTTCTCTTTGAAGCAGCGACCATCTTCTGCAGCCCATAGTGCCGGTTGGCGCAGCCACAGGAGGCCCAGGGACGCAGCCTGAAGGTGGCCGTGTAGTGAAGAAGCCCTCGAGGAGACATAGAGCCAACAGAGAATGCCATCCTTACCAGGAGGGCTTGGAACCCTCTGCCGCCTGTGGGTGAGTCTGGTCGATTCGTACGAGGGGCGGTCCCCTTAGTGAAAAACTGTTCAAAAAAAATGTTGAAATTTTTAAAACGCCACTCCACGTGACGTCACAGGGACCTAGTTTCTATACGAGTAGATAAGAGTTTTACATCGTCTGAGATTACCAATGAATTCATGAGGCACCAAGCTCAGGGAAACATTCCTTAATAGTCACCTATTGAAATTGCCTATGGCCGCAAAGTTTCCTGCATTTGATAAGGTATTAATAATCCTTATTTAAGCCAAGCGCTACCATCTAGCAGGGTACTCTGCTACCTGCTAGCACCCTGCATCGTATCAGCGCTCAAAGCCTCGCCCCAAGGTCACCTTTCGGCAGCGGGAACCAGAATGACGTCACAAGGAGTTTTCCCGGCATTCATACTTAGGCGTCGCATTTTCGCGCGCTTGAAAATTTTCACTTTTCATTTAATCGCTAAATATAGATATTGTCATTTAAAAATCCAAGAGCATGAAATATGTACTCCAGGAGTAATAATCTTTCGATTAAGGCAATAAAAAAATATGATAGGAAACCACCCTATTGGGACCATTGTTAAAATCCAACAGTAACTGTAGAACATTCAACAGTAACTGTTAAAATCCAACAGTAACTGTTAAAATCCAACAGTAACTGTAGAACATTCAACAGTAACTGTTAAAATCCAACAGTAACTGATGAAATCCAACAGTAACTGCTACAATCCAACAGTAACTGTTAAAATCCAACAGTAGCTGTTAAAATCCAACACTAACTGTTAAAATCCAACAGTAGCTGTTAAAATCTAACAGTAACTGTTAAAATCCAACAGTAACTGTTAAAATCCATCAGTAACTGTTAAAATCCAACAGTAACTGTTAAAATCCAACAGTAACTGTTAAAATCCAACAGTAACTGTTAAAATCCAACAGTAACTGTTAAAATCCAACAGTAACTGTTAAAATCCAACACTAACTGTTAAAATCCAACAGTAACTGTTAAAATCCAACAGTAAATGTTAAAATCCAACAGTAAATGTTAAAATCCAACAGTAACTGTTAAAATCCAACAGTAAATGTTAAAATCCAACAGTAACTGCAGAAAATTCAACAGTAGCTGTTCAGGGTTCCCACTCAACCGTGTAAACCTTAAAACCGTGAATAAGCCGTGAATTTCGTGTACCGTGATAAAAGGTGGAAATAGCCGTAAATTTCGTCATAAAACCTTAGAAATATCTCAAAATTGATTGTAGAACTACGATAGACGGATTAAAAGAAAAAAATGTATATTTCGACCATGTTTCAAGGCCAAGTCACGTGCAGATACTGTCCACGAATTCATCTCCACACGTGTATTCGAAGCGCAATTATTGGTGCCTTGTGCCATGACGACACATTGATCTTGAGCCTGTGATCGGAAGACCGGTAAACTAAGTGTTCATTAACTCTGGCGGAAAATCAGACACTTTTTCACTTCCCTACCACCCTGATCCCTCCGTTTTCCCACTCTCACCTTTAGCCGACTCTTTGAGTTTTGATATCAATAGGTGATGTCGTATTAAATAATAATAATAATAATATCGTTTATTTTCGTAGGCACTGGGGCCCATAAGAAAATATAAGTACATCTTTCTACATTTCACATTGAGATAGATAAATAAAATAAAAAGTAAATAAATATATATACATATACAGTCAAATTTGAACAGTGCATATCGCCTAGTACATGAAAGAAACAATACAATATTTTCGACAAAAAAATAATAATAAATAATCGCACTTCGATATAACACACTAATTACAAAATTAAAGGTGACAAACAAAAGAAATATGAACAAGAGATATGAACATAAGAAAGTGAATATAAACAAGAAATATGAACATAAGAAAGTGAATATAAACAAGAAATATGAGCATAAGAAAGTGAATATAAACAAGAAATATGAACATAAGAAAGTGAATATAAACAAGAAATATGAACATAAGAAAGTGAATATAAACAAAAGAAATTTAACTTGGGGATAAGGAGGCATTCTTCAGAAACCCATATGTGCTGTGTTTGAACCTATTGACATTTGTACTGCTTCTTATTTGGGCTGGGAGAGAGTTCCATATTTGTGAGGCGGTTACTATGAATGATTTGTTCATATGTAGAGTGTGATGTTTTGGAATATGGAGGTCAATGTTATGATTTCGGGTAGGTATATCATGAACCTCAGATTTTCTAATGAATTTCTCATACAAGTATGGCGGATAACCGGTCGTTAAGATACTGAAGGCTAGAGTTATTATGTGAAGGGTGCGACGCTCTTTATACTTAAGCCAGTTGAGGTGATTGTAATAGTTACTGATATGGTCCCATTTTTTTAAATCGTAAATAAACCTTACAGCTGAATTCATGGTCAATTGGAGTTTATTATTGTTTGCGTCGTCTTGGTTAGTGAATAAGGCTGCGCAATAATCCAAGTGAGGGAAGACTAGTGTTTTAACTAATGAAATTCGTATGTCGGGTGTAAGTATTTCTCTGGCTCTGACAAGTTGATGTAGTGATCCCAAAATTTTACGCCTCGCATAGTTTGTTTGAGGCTTCCAACTAAGGGTTCGATCGAATATGACTCCAAGGTTTTTTACTGTTTCCTCATAAGGTATATTGTGGCTACCGAGTCTTATATTAGGTAGATTTTCATGGTCTAATTGGGAAAAGAAATAATTGCTCCCTATAATTATTGCTGTTGTTTTCTTGTCATTGAGAACCAAATGATTAGCCTGCGCCCAACTGTTAATTCTCTCGATGTCCTCATTGATAAGTGCGATTGAATTAATAATATTGGACGGCGATGAATGACGATAAATTTGAAAATCGTCGGCGTAAAGGTGGTAGTCACAATGCATGAGGACATCAGGGAGGTCGTTTATAAAGAGAGAAAAAAGAAGTGGGCTAAGAACTGAGCCTTGTACCATCCCCACGGGATTAGGGATCCAGTTTGACTGTAGGTTACTACTGACCACCACTGCTTGAGTGCGACCGCTGAGGTAAGATCTAAGCCAGTCAACAGCACTCTTTGAGAAATTTAGGGTACTCAGCTTGCGGAGGAGCAATTCATGGCAAACGGAGTCGAAAGCCTTGGTGAAATCGAATAATACTAAGATCGTCACCTGGCGTTTGTCCATTGCCTCACGAATGTCCTCGGTAATTTTTAAGAGTGCAGTTTGAGTGCTATGTCGACCACGGAAGCCAGACTGCAAGGGGTTTAGTAAGTTAGCAGTGGATGTATATGAGCTTAATTGCTGAAATACAATCCGCTCAAATATCTTGGCAAAAACACATAAAATTCCTATCGGTCTGAAGTCATCAGGTGTAGAGGGCTGGGGGCATTTAGCAATTGGGTGTATAAGGGAGTGCTTCCAGGTCGCAGGATAGTGTGCCGTTTGAAGTGAGGCATCTATTATATTTAGGAGCGAGGGCAAAATGACAGGTAGAGCCTTCTTAATGCAAGAAATGGGAATTTTATCATGTCCTTTGGCATTGGAGGTGATTTTTTTGCACGCGCTAAAAGCTGAGGACGATGAGACATGTGAGAAGAAGAACTGATTATGATTCGCTGGAGGTGGGATATGAGGTTCGAGAGAGATTTGCGGTTCACTTTTGACAAAGTGATTATTGAGAACATCTGGATGGATATTTAAGATATTGCTATTGGTTTTAGGAGGTAAAATTCCAAGATTACGAATGGATTTCCACATAGATTTAGGATCACCCTTTTTTCCTAGAGTGCGTTTGAAATAATTTTTTTTTGCATTGCGTATCATACTCTTCACTTGGTTACGTATGGTTTTATATCTAGTGAGAGTAGCCGGAACTTTATATCGCCGGAACATTGCTCGAGTAATATTTCTTTCCTTTATCTTCAGTTTAATTTCTGGTGTGAGCCATGGTGTCGGGGGATGGGTGACACGTACACTTCGGATTGGAGCATGCGAGTCCAGTGTGTTGAGTAGGAGGGAGTTTAACTCGTTAACTTTGTCGTCCACAGAAATCAGTCTACTGATGGAAGACCAGTTAATCTGGCATAGATCGGTGATGAACTTTTCCTCGTCAAAATTTTTGAAGTCTCTGAAGGTTACAATTTTTGGCGTAAATGATGGAATTAACATTTTGTAGGTAACAAAGACTTGGTCGTGGCATGAGAGTGGCGGATCCGGTGTTTGACCAGAGGACGTAATTTTATTAAGGTCATCAACACAGATAATATCTAGGAGAGAGCTGCAGCTCTTCGTATGACAGGTTGGCATAGTTGGCACAATATTCAAACCACACACTTGTAATAGGTTAAGGAAGGCATCTTTATCAGCTGTTTCTTTTAAAAGATTGATGTTGAAGTCACCCATGACAACTCGATTTACATAACTAGGAACAGTATTAACAAGAAAACTTTCGAGTTCGGGCAACCCATTTGTCTTTGGTGGTCTGTATACAACAGTCGCTAATAATTTTGAAAATGGACCGCTAATTTCAAGAGAGATATACTCCAGTTGATTATCAATTACATTAGCAGATCGACCCAAATCTTTGACTTTTAATGATGAGTGTACATATATGCCGATAAATACTTTCATTGTTGCGTTTGCATGCACTGCGTCCGCCGCTTTTATTAAATTTTTAGTTAACATGAGGGCGGTGATTGCTTCATGATCAATATTTCTGCCTAAAGTGGCTTATCAACAGACCGTGAATTTGACGACATTAAAACCCTGAAAACCTGGAAAAAACCGTGAATTTTATAATTTAGTTAGAGTGAGAACCCTGCTGTTAAAATCCAACAGTAAATGTTAAAATCCAACAGTTTTTTCGCTAAGGGCAGTTTGCTGAGGGCCCTGAGCCCAGAGGAGCCCTCCACAACCCTAGCGTCCATCGTGAAGCGAATACAGTCATCCCACTCAGCCTTGTTAAACTTAAAAGTTTGTATCTGTAGTGTACTGTTTCTTAAAATTCTGCAATGTGTAATTTTAAAGAGTTAAGAATTCATCAGAATCTGTATTCTCAAGACATGTATGAAAGCATTTACTACCATGGACAAGGACATTGTAATTTGTCAAAGTAATCTGATGCGTGGAATGGTTTTCCGCTTTTGTACTTCACAGGGAAAGGTTTTAGTGATGATTATAATCCTTCAACCACTCCCTTGCATTTACATAATGATTACAGTGTGTTGCATCAAATCAAATGTTGGAAGCTTTCCCTTTAATAGTGACCATCACACGAGTTGCAAACACGACATACACAACACATGTACGAGAACAAACTTTAACAAACTTGGACTTAGGTAAAAGGGGATACGACTATTCAACAAACTTCCTCCTGGTATAAAAAAATAGTTAAAAGTTTAGTGCATTTAAAATGCAATTGAATATGTTCCTTCTGCTAGGTTCATATAATTCTTTGGAGGAATACTTATGTGAGTAACGAAAGGCCTTGATGAAATGTTTAACAATGTGTTTTTTTTTCTTTTCTTTCCCTTAGCGAAAAAAACTGTTGGATTTTAACAGTTAGTGTTGTGTTTCATCAGTTACTGTTGGATTTTAACAGTTACTGTTGGATTTTAACAGTTACTGTTGGGTTTCAACAATTACTATTGGATTTCAACAATTACTGTTGGATTTCAACAATTACTGTTGGATTTCAACAATTACTGTTGGGTTTCATCAGTTACTGTTGAATTTTCTACAGTTACTGTTGGATTTTCTACAGTTACTGTTGGATCTGCTACAGTTACTGTTTGGTTTCATCAGTTACTGTTGAATTTTCTACAGTTACTGTTGGATTTTAACAGTTACTGTTGGGTTTCAACAATTACTGTTGGATTTCAACAATTACTTTTGGGTTTCATCAGTTACTGTTGAATTTTCTACTGTTACTGTTGGATTTTAACAGTTACTGTTGGGTTTCATCAGTTACTGTTGGATTTTAATAGTTACTGTTGGATTTTAACAGTTACTGTTGGATTCTACAGTTGCCCCAATTAACTGTTCAAATTTTCAACAGTTTTTTTTAACAGTTTTTTTAACAGTTTTTACGCTAAGGGTTGTTTTGAATGTTAATTTGTGATATATGTGTAGCCTGATTTTATGTTTTGTTAAGTAACTTATGTTTATGATTGGCATGCCTTATGCCCTAACAAATGTACCTTGGTCTTTGGGCAAGTAAAACATATTGTTATTATTGTCAAATGTAGATTAGGTCACATTTCGAAAGCAATCATTAAGGGGGTCCCTAGCAGGGGCAGCCTGGGTTGAAGAGGGGCCCTCAAATGGAGCTCATGCAAAACCCCTCCCCCAGAAATAGGGTGGTTTACTTTTATTTTTTTATTGCCTAAATCAAAAGATTATTACTCCTGGAGTACATATTTCAAGCTTTTAGATTTTTAAATGACAACTTCTATTTTTCGCGATTAAATGAAAAGTGAAAATTTTCAAGCGCGCGAAAACGCGACGCGTAAGTAGGAATGATGGGAAAAAGTCCGTGCGACGCATTACTGGTTCCCCCTCCCGCCTTGTGAGGTGACCTTGATCGAGGCTCTGAGCGCTGATAGGACGCAGGATGCTAGCGGGTAGCAGAGTACAATGCTGGCTGGTAGTGCTTGGCTTAAAAAAAGGTTTATTAATACCTTATCATACGAAGAAAACTTTCCGACCTTAGCCAGTTTTAATAGGTGATTATTAACACATGTTTCCCTGAGCTCTGTACCTCATGCATGCATTGGTAACCTCAGACGACGTATAACTCCTATCCTCTCGTGTAGAAACTAGGTCCCTGTGACGTCACGTGGAGTGGAATCGCATGGGTGCCAATCTGGCCTTTTTCAAATGAGGATAAAATTTGACCCTTGCCATTCGTCAAAACTGGTATTTCTAAAACCAAATAATTTGTGTATTATGAATACACTAATGGTGGGTTACGAATCGCAATCAATGCCTTTCGTTTTCTTTGATGAAGGAAACTACCCTATTACTAGGGAATTGCATGCCCGTAAGTAGATTTTGACTATATTCCGACTCTAGCAAACCTAGGGTAAAGTAAAAAAATAGCTGTCGCGAGACTTATTTTGCCTTTTTGTTGCAGCAAGGACTACTTCATCTCTACGCTGTACATGCTCAAGGATTTGCTAAAGCAAGAACGATTGCTCTGCCGATGCTCTGGGTGAGTAAACATAACAGTGGAATTGTTTTTATTTCTTCTGCGCCGCGCACATTTGTGCGTAGGGTGACCATATGCTAAGGGATGAAAAAAGAGAGCAGAACCCAAGTCAGCGCAAAAGATAGTTTACCCCATTTTTACCCATAATTTACATGCGTTAAATTACGGTAAAATATAGCAAACCTGAGTGTAAACGAGTAAAATTTCTTTATAACGAACGCCAAAGTAACGAAATATTCAGTACTTTTATGTCTCCTCTACCGCTACACAGAAATAGCCGATCCCACAGCTTTAAAATCATATTTCTCGGCATTTATCCTTCCAGTCACCGGATATTGCTCTCCCATATGGTCCATCGCTGCCCACTCTAACCTCCCCTCTCTTGACAGTATAACAAGCTTCTTCGCCGGAATCGTAAGAAGCAGAGTTCCCCACTTGCGTGACATGTCCACCAGCTCACTCTTATCTTCCCTATCAATGACTGATCTCTCCCAACAAAGGATTAAAACAGACTTAAAACTTATTCACAATATTCTAAATTCACACATTGATTGTCCTGATTTGCTTTCATCCATTAATTTCAGAGTGCCTTGCCGACCCACTCGTACACATTCCTTGCTCCATACGCCTATCCCTAGACTATCCCTCGTTAAGCGATCCCTCCAACACCGCCGTTGCTCCTTGCTCAATTCATTACCACACAATATTGACCCGTTCTTTCTGCCCTTAAACTCATTTATCAAACTCGCCATGTCCCATTCCTCAGCAAGTAAATAAACCTCCCTTTCCTCGTGCCTTCTGTTTTGCTCTTTACTATCTTAAGCCACTGCTCTCTGTTCAAATTTTTTATGTTAAAATTTTATGTTTGTTACTGCGTCACTATAAATTGGCAGAAATGCTGTATGTGAGCAACTCCTTAAATAAATAAATAACGAAATTATTTTCTATCCCATCATCATCATCATCATCATCATTGGTCAACAATCCTAGGATTGGTTTGACGCAGCTCTCCACTCTATTCTCCTTTCAGCTAATCTAACTGTTTAAAAAACTGTTGAAAAAAACTGTTGAAAATTTCAACAGTTAATTGGGACAACTGTTGAATCCAAAAGTAACTGTTAAAATCCAACAGTAACTGTTAAAATCCAACAGTAACTGATGAAACTCAACAGTAACTGTTAAAATCCAACAGTATCTGTAGAAAATTCAGCAGTAACTGATGAAACCCAACAGTAATTGTTGAAATCCAACAGTAACTGTAGAAGATCCAACAGTAACTGTTAAAATCCAACAGTAGCTGTTAAAACCCAACAGTAACTGTTAAAATCCAACAGTTTTTTTGCTAAGGGTAGGGAAGAAAGGGACACATTTAGACTTGACCCTCCTTAATTCCACAGAAAATTTCTCAAGAAATTAGAATGGGTGAGAACTGTGGAACTAATGCTTTTTCTGACTAGACATGACAATGATATCAGTAGGCCCAGTTTAGAAATGACACTGCTTTTAAATACCTAAATGCCATTATGACAATAAGAAAATTGTCTATGTTTGCTTCAATTAAAATTAATGAAAAACTTGATGCCGCATGATCACAATGAAGACGACAAAATAAACTGCCATGATGAAGCCCCGAACCTTGGCCCCCTGGGTGGGAATCACGCACGCTACCACTACCCCACCTGACCCGTCTGCTAAGTAGTGCGAAATTTTAGAATTATATACGGCCTGTGAAAAATGCCACATGAAAATCAATTAACTATAGCCAAACTAAGGCCCATTCAACGGATCCTTTACTAATTCAGGGATTACCTTCTCTTTACTCATCAATTATTCGCGTGCAGAAATGACAATGGTGAAGTATGAGAAAAATATAGTGTGGCAGTTACGTCATTGTGTGCTTAAGAAAAGTTTTAAGTAGAAAAATAAAGTTCAGTATACGCGCGTCATATTCTGAAATGATATTTTAAAAATAATTTTTGGAGTTCACTTCGTAAAGTTTCACATAATTATGAAAAATATATACAGCAGTTAAATAAATTTCTCAAGAAAATAGAATGGGTGATCATTATTTCTGCCTAAAATGGTGTATCATCATACCGTGAATTTGGCGAAATTTAGACCGTGAAAACCTGGAAAAAACCGTGAATTTTATAATTTAGTTAGGGTGGGAAGAACCCTGTTTTTAGGTGATAAATTGTGGTAAAGAATTGTTTATGCACTATTGTATGTATATCAGTAATGCAAATGTGTGTTGACTCATCTTCTTGTAGTCAAATCCAGGATCCAGTGTTCAAGTTCCTGATTGAAGTCCTGGAGAAACTGGAACTAGCGGTTGAAAATCCAAGGTATGCTTTTTAAATGCGTTTCGTATTCACTACATTTTGTATCATGATAAATATATATATGTACATGTATAT
The DNA here is from genome assembly GCF_921293095.1 of Ischnura elegans. Classification (NCBI taxonomy): domain Eukaryota; kingdom Metazoa; phylum Arthropoda; class Insecta; order Odonata; family Coenagrionidae; genus Ischnura; species Ischnura elegans. Next base: position 7,461,985 of record NW_025791659.1, read on the forward strand.
ACAGTAAAATCTCTCAACATTGTAATGGAGGGGACCAAAATTTGGGCAATTTGATATATGGAGGTTCACTTTAGAGAGGTTTCAGTTATAGACACCATTTTTTTCATATCCTTCAGAAATGAAAGGCAGTAGTGTCTTTTAAAACATTGTATTTATGTCTTTAAACAAACATGCATGCATTAGTGAACGTATTTATTAATACAGGCGGTCCTCGACTTTCGTACAATTCGCTCTTTCGTACGTTCAAAATTGACACCTTTTACTTGACTTTCGTATGCTAAATTCGGACTTTCGGACGTTGGTCTGTAATTTTTTTAAAATTCCCGCGATGTTTATTGCGCATCCCAACATTCAATTGTTTCAAATGGCAGTATATGCGAACAATACGAACCACATACGAACGTATATAATGAAGGGAATTGTTAATAGTTGACTCTAATCTAGGTGATTTATTTGGGAGAGATCTGCTATAGGCTCCTTTATCAAGAGAAGAAGAAAGCCTTCATTGATTATATTTTTCAAAAGAAGCTGACTAGACATCATCAAATAGCTTTCAATAAAATTAGTAAGATCTTCTTTCTAATTGTGTTTTTTCGTTTGAGTGCTGTTTAATTCATGTACATCTTCAGCAACGGTATTGCACGAAATATCACCCGAATTCCGCTTGTCTTTTGTCTTTTTTAATAATATGCGAAATATACGCGATCACGAATGTCACCTGCCAAATGTCGAATTTTGGTGTAAAAATTAAAAGGTATCCAGAGTGCGGGTACAGCAACTACATTTTGTTATGCTTCTTGATATGTCTTTTTATTTATAGCGGACTTAATAAGTGGAATGTCAACTTAAACGCCAAGAGGAAGTTTCACTCTATAGCCAACGGAGTTCTTGTTTTTAAACTTTTATTTGCATTTTCTGCGTATTTTCGAAAGAAATTAGATGATTTGAGGAGTTTTATTAACATATTACTTAAATTAAGTCAATTGAAATGAATTCCGTGAAAAAAAAGGTTTTTGTACGTATATTCCGCTCTTTTGGAACGTAACCCCTAATTAGTATGGAAGTCAGTGGTTCGACTTTCGTACAAGTTTTCGGGAACGCATTGTGTACGAAAGTCGGGGACCGCCTGTTACAGAAAGCGAGTGCTATTGTGTGCAAACAAAAACTAAAAACTCTGTTCTGGTGCCAGTATGTATTTAATGCTGTAACTGTTAAAATCCAACAGTAACTGATGAAACCCAACAGTAATTGTTGAAATCCAACAGTAACTGTAGAAGATCCAACAGTTATAGTTAAAATCCAACAGTAACTGTTGAAATCCAACAGCAACTGATGAAACCCAACAGTAACTGTTAAAATCCAACACTAACTGTAGAAAATCCAACAGTAACTGTTAAAATCCAACGGTAACTGTTAAAATTCAACAGTAACTGATGAAACCCAACAGTAATTGTTGAAATCCAACGGTAACTGATGAAACCCAACAGTAATTGTTGAAATCCAACAGTAACTGATGAAACCCAACAGTAGCATTTAAAACAACAACAGTAACTGTTAAAATCCAACAGTAACTATTAAAATCCAACAGTAACTGTTAAAATCCAACAGTAACTGTTAAAATCCAACAGTAACTATTAAAATCCAACCTGTAACTGTTAAAATCCAACAGTTTTTTTTGCTAAGGGTTGCGTAACAATCCCTTGGTATCGGTTTCCCACTCTTTCTTTAAAATACTCCCGAGGGATTTTTTGAAATTTTGGGTGTAATTCAGTGCTCTTCCGCACGGAAATCAGTATTGCTGATGGAAATAATGTGATGTTCCTTGTTTATTTCAGCACTGCAATGGATCGTGATCTGATTCCTGTGGAGAAAGTGAAATTCTTGGAGTTGCAGTGGAACAAAATGTCTCCTTTGGAGAGGTTAGTAAGTGCACCAAATGTTGTAATTGATTTCAAATGTTATAGTCAGAGTAAATTGTAATAATTTACATCCAAATTTGATAATAGATGTCAATTTCTGTAGTATCAGTACGTGGAAGGTTACTCGGAAATTCCACCTAATTTAACCCTTTCGAGACGGCAGAGTTTTCGTCTTAGCATGACTGCTGTACTGAGCCCCAAGAGACTCTTCTTTCTCATGATACGGAGCATTTTTGGAGGACATTCGTTAAGAAGGGTCTCGCGGAACCTTTTTCGACCCCTCCCCGCTGGGACTCCACATTATCTCGGACTCCGAAATTAGTAGTGCTCCCTCATTTCTATGTTTACGACCATACCTGCGGCATTGGTTTGTGGTCAACTCATTATTGCTTATATGTATTTAGCAAATGGATAATTGTTGCTTGCACGTAAATTGTAGGCTATGAATTGAATTCCTCATTTTTTCTGAGCATTGTCAAATTTTAAACAAAGTTCTAAGGTCAACATTGACGAACTTACTGCAGCAACAATTTCCACGTTGATGTTTATACATAACTCAAGATATAAATTAATATTTGTTGTAGAATTTCGTTTAAAAATTGTAAACGCTGCAAAAGACAAATAATTCAATTGTTAGTTTATTTTTCTTGAGAAATAAACAAATATTTATTTCGAAACCGGACTGGATAATCTATTTTTTGACTGCTGTCCCTTACCACTAAGAGGGGTTATAATAGACGAGGGGTCCGGGTACCTGCTCCCGGATTCTGAAGGTAAATCCTAAACCTCGCAGAGTGTAGTCCCGAGACAAAGACGACGTAAACATGCGACCGTAGTAAAAGGGGGAGAGGTAGAAAACTTATACATACGGCTTTCGTTTTCCTTGCTAGGAAAATCGCACACTTAAATATACGCCCGTCGTCTCCCGGGCCAGGAAACGTCCACACGTATATACACATGTATAGTAAGGAAAAGGTTAATAGAGCGACTCTTGTGTTGGTTGCTCCATAGGTCATGCCATATTTTAGATTTAATGGTGCTAATTAATTGTTGGCATATACTATTGATTTGTGCAGCATCGAACTCTTTGATTTATCGCAAAAGAAATGTTTTAGTCCATGAATTTGATTTTTGAGGAGCTTCTGTATATCAATTAACCCCCTACCTCCCATATAGCGGGGTAGTGTAGTCTCTCTATTGCGCCCTTAGGGTGACGTAAGTTAAATTTTGTGAATGATGTACGCATTGATCTTTCTATGCCTGCTATTTGGTATATTATTATTGTGTTCCTTTTGTGTTTGCAGCAACCATCTGCGCACCGTCTTGTTTGTGATGCTGTCTCAACTCCAGAGGGCAACACTGACCATTTGGTGAGTGTGCACTTATCCTTGGGGGACTGTGTATCTTTGCGTGGCAGGTAGACTTTATGATTTCTTGCGGCTTTTTTGAAGTGATAACTTCTTTAGCGGCGTTAAGCACTTTTGCGGGATGGGGGAAAAGCATAGAATTCGCGTGAGCGTCACCAACCCGACACCGCGATCGCTACAACGAGATATACATTTCCATCTTAAAATTCGTCTCTAAGTATCACATCCTTGGTAGTATAGTGGTCAGTATCCCTGCCTGTCACGCGGGAGACCAGGGTTCCACTCCCCGCCGGGGAGGTTTTTTTTCTCAATCTCATACAATTAAAAAAAAATTTTACAACGGATATTTCAACTACGTAGGCTGACTAGGCATAGTAAATAAACTTTGTTAATATATTGTTAATATATAGACTGTTAAAGTCTTTTTGTTTTAAAAATATTAAAATTGAAAATAAAAATCTATGGTGTATATTGTATAAGTTCATTAAATATAAAGAGCTCGTGCATGAACGTGCAGAAGAGTGAACACGCTATTAAAATACAGGTCAGTACAATTAAAGGCAGCTTCCTTTATGTGCATAGTGAACAATTATAGGTTTAAAGCATATTAAATAAAAGAAATAAAAGCATATTATATTTTAATATATAAATGATATTACTTTCTATTCATGTACATTGTATTTATAATATATATTTAATAATAAACAGTTCGATGAAAAAAATAATTTCAAATTTTGTTGAAAAATGAGTATTACTGGAAAAATTAGTTCTTTAATAATATTAAATCTATATAAAAAATAAATGGATAATAATTATTTCAGTTTTCACTTCTGTCGGCCAGTCCCACGACTGCCCCATTTTTTTTTTTTAGCATGAATCATGTGGTGCTTGAGCTCAAGCCTGAATAAGCCACAGCGGACTCTCGATTATCTGGCTGTGGTTTATCCATGTTGCGGCTTATCTGTGCATGAATTTTGCACTTTTTTGTTGTCTTGAGCGATCTTCATAAAAATAAATAATAATGGTGCAAAAGCTCTGCGCCTCATGCATACATTGGTAACCTCAGACGATGTAAAACTCCTATCTACTCATATAGAAACTTGGTCCATGTGACGTCACGTGGAGTGGCATCGCATGGGCGCCAATCTGGCCTTTTTCAAATGAGAATGAAATTTACCCTTGCCATTCGTCTAAACCGGTATTTCTAAAACCAAATAATTTGTATATTCTGAATACACTAATGGTGGGTAACGAATCGCAATCAATACCTTTCGTTTTCTTTGATGAAGGAAACTACCCTATTCACAGAATGCATGTTTTCTTGACTCAGAGTAAATTAAGATATAATAAGGGAAATATGACAGCCTATCGATTGAATTTCAGTGACAATTACAATTTTCAGTTGATGATTTCTTATTTTGCCTGGAAGCCTCACGTCTACATCTAGTGCGCAGATGTGGGTATAATATGTCATAAGCAAGCATAGGCCTTTGTTTGGGGTGTGAGGAATCCAGTCGGTTACATATTAAAAGAAAATGCACAAACAAAGTTCCGCCAAGCACTTTTTTAAGTACAGGCGGTCTCCGACTTTCGTACACAATGCGTTCCCGAAAACTTGTACGAAAGTCGAACGTACGAAAGTCGAACCATTGACTTCCATACTAATTAGGGGTTACATTCCTAAAGAGCGGAATATACGTACTGAAACCTTTTTTTTTTTCACGGAATTCATTACAATTGACTTAATTTTAATAATATGTTAATAAAACTCCTCAAATCATCTAATTTCTTTCGAAAATACGCAGAAAATGCAAATGAAAGCTTAAAAAACAAGAACTCCGTTGGCTATCGAGTGAAACTTCCTCTTGGCGTTTAAGTTGACATTCCACTTATTACGTCCACTATAAATAAGAAGACATATCAAGAAGCATAACGAAATGTAGTTGTTGAACCCGTACTCTGGATACCTTTTAATTTTTAAACCAAAATTCGACATTTGGTGGGTGACATTCGTGATCGCGTATATTTCGCATGTTATTCAAAAAAGACAAAAGTCAAACGGAATTCGGGTGATATTTGGTGCTATATAGTTGCTGAAGGTTTACATGAATTAAACAGCACTCAAACGAAAGAATACAATTAGGAAGAAGATCTTACTAGTTTTATTGAAAGCTATTTGATGATGTATAGTCAACTTCTTTTGAAAAATATCTTCAATGAAGGCTTTCTTCTTCTCTTGATAAAGGAGCCTATAGCAGATCTCTCCCAAATAAATCACCTAGATTAGAGTCAACTACCTTCCCTTCATTATATTCGTTTGTATTGTTCGCATACACTGCCATTTGAAACAATTGAATATTGGGATGCATAATAAACATCGCAGGAATTTAAAAAAAATTACAGACCAACGTCCGAAGGTCCGAATTTAGCGTACGAAAGTCAAGTAAAAGGTGTCAATTTTGAACGTATGAAAGTGCGAATTGTACGAAAGTCGAGTGTACGAAAGTCGAGGACCGCCTGTATTTACATTTTAATGCAAGGCCACGCCGGACTTATTAATTCTATTAGAATCCAGGGGTATTACAGTAGATTCCGTTTAATGGGTCCGCCGGTTACTCGGGGCAGCCGCTTAATTGGGGCAGATCTTGAAGAACAGAATCCAATAGAGGAATATCCCAGAGTATTCTCTGCTTAATTGGGACAGCTTGCCGCTTTATTGGGCCATGAGTCGGCGACATAGACTCTATACTTGCGACGAAATTAAATATTTGTTTTCAGAATACTATTTTTTTTTATTTATCTCTTTTGATTTACTCTTATTTTTCACAAATGCTCCTATTCTTGCCCTATTTTGAAAGCTCTTGTTGTTATACTATCCGCAAGAGGATAGGACTTTTCTTTAATACAACTTTGTAAAAGACATTCATTCAGCGTCGCCCGAAGCTGTGAAAAATATTTTTAACTAAATTGTTATAATTTTTATAAATCATAATAAATTAACTAAGCTCGCTGATTAATTAATCAAATTAATAGTTTAATTAAACTTATGTTGCATTATAAACATTCTTTAGTCTTCTTTCTATCATTTCAACGTTTGTTTATGCCCATATACAGGATAGTTTGCATAATTGGGGCAGCCGCTTAATTGGGGCAAAGTGCACAAGTCCCAATACGTCCCAATTAACCGGAATCTACTGTATTAGAATTCAAGGGTAATTTTCAAAAATCAGTCAAGAGAAAAATAAAGTAAAACGTCTGAAATCAACAAATCTGACAAAGATGGAACGGAGTCCAAAAATGGAGGAGTTGGCAAACTGGAAAAAATTTACTCACTCCGAGTCTCAAGCCCTGGTCTTCCAAAACGAAAATGCGGCACGCTACCACCAGGCCAAACCGGCATTGAAACAATGAGCAAAATATTTTAATTAAAACCTTTTAATTAAAGCCTTGAATCAATGAGCAAATTTTTTAAATTAAAACCTTTTAATTAAAGCCTTGAAGCAATGAGTCATTGTTTCAAGGTGGGTTTGGCCTGGTGGTAGCGTACCGCATTTTCGTTTTCGAAGACCAGGGTTCGAGATTCGGAGAGAGTGAACTTAAAAAAGCTACCACTAGGCCAAACCGGCCTTGAAAAAAATGAGCAGAATGTTTTAATTAAGTAAAATGTGACCATTTTTTAAAATTTCTAAATGCTTTTTTCTCTCGAACCCGGGCTTATATGGGCAGAACCCTTCAACAGTATTCCTATCTAAGTGTCTACTTTCAAATAGAAAAGGTATCATCTTCTTTGTGCGAAAGATCCTCAGAGAAAAAATCATCCGCCTTGACCGGGATTCGAACCCGGATCCCCCGATTTCAAAATGAGTGCTTTAGCCAGTGAAGCCACCGAGGCGTCATTCTTCCCTGTGGATATTTGTGGACACTACCGGACAGGGTGTTGCTGGACTGCAGAGCATATGATGCCACAAGCAGTCCAAATCGTGCGCACAGTGCCACAGCCAGAGAGCAGGCCCGGACATAGAACACATAGAGGTGTTCGCTCTTTGACTAGTTTAAAGTATACCGGGACTATATGCATCATATGCTCTGCAGTCCAGCAACATCTTGTCCAATAGTGCCCGCAAATATCCACGGGGAAGAATGACCCCTCGGTAGCTTAACTGGCTAAAGCACTCAACCGGAAATTGGGGGATCCGGGTTTGAATCCCGGTCAAGGCGAATGATTTTTTCTCTGTGGATCTTTCGCATGATTGTGCATTGCGGGTGAGTCCCGTAAAAGTTATCACCGTGGCTAGTCCCGGTATACTTTGAAATCATCTTCATTCTTGACATCACTTACGCAAAGTCTCCTTGTGAGACATTCTATGAGTAAATAGTGTTTTTTCACATCTGCGCATGTCAGGCACGCTGCGCCTCAACTCAGCAGTTCTAATATTGTGCCTGACGAAAGGTTAATCTTGTCTTTCTCCCACACCATATAGCATTTAATGACACAGACAATTGAATGAACTGCATTTTCTGATTTCCCCAGGAGAGCAGAGGAGAGCCCGTCCCCGGAGGTTCAGGTCAGAGAAATTGTTCAGAAGTTGCTGGTGTTTGTGAGCACAACAAGGTAAGGACACAGTTTTTCAAATCTAATTTTCAAATTTTTATAAACTCATTCACTAAAAGTCTCGTAAAAACACAATTAAAATTCAAAAATCGGTAGCGAAAAGAAAAATTGGAGTAACATGCTGAAACAGAGCGCACTAGACGTAAGCTAGGAACCAACTGAAGAGGGGCCCAGTGCCTTCCCTTATTCCTCCGATGACTGTGTTTCCGCGGAGTCACTGGTGCATCCCGTATTGATTTGATGCCATTGTATTTTACAGGAGCGACCTTGAATCAATTTTGAACCTGCAACGGGGCGTGGCCAACGTCATGTGGAGACTCAATCACGTTCACAAGGTCAGCAAAAGGTAAGATCAGTGGCGTAGCGAGGTGGGGAGATCTAGGGGGTCTGGACCCCCCCCCCAAAATATAGAAATGCAATAGGGTGGTTTCCTATTATTTCTTAATTGCCTGAATTGAAAGACTATTACTCCTGGAGTATGTATTTCACGCTTTTATAATTTTAAATGACGATATCTATTGACGAATATTTCTCAGGTTTGCAGCCAGGTTAATGCTTTTATACAAGCCGACGTTTCAAAAAAACATTTTTACGAAATGGCTTTGGAAAACAAGAAATTTTTAAGGCCCTAAGTAGATTCAACATAAAACAAAAGAGTTGCCCGGATGAGCCGCCTGTCCAAAGCCTTAATCCCATATGTGTCAACCATATCTGGTAAGATCCACCACATTCTACGATGGTATAACATCAAAACCATCCATCTGCCACCACCTAAATTAAGGCACCACTTGGTGAGGGTGAGAGATCCAATAGGGTGGTTTCCTATTATTTTTTTATTGCCTAAATCGAAAGATTATTACTCCTGGAGTAATAATCTTTCTACTTTCTATTTTATTTTTATGTACATATATATAGGATACTTTTATACTCTAACATGGTTTATTCACTCAAACACCGAGGGAATACTTGAAAATTGTTATTTTTATGGGAAAAATCCCATTAACCTTCCTTACCTACCCTTCCCTCATGGCGCAAATGATCTCAGCTCTCGGTCGCCTCCTCCAAATACCATACCATAATAATATCAAAGTATACCAATGAAAAAGGGAATTAAAAGCAATAGGCAAATTCAAACCACTGTTTGAAGTCTCTCTCATGTATGAAGTGTTTGATATGTTGGATAGAATTGAAAAATGAATGTAAAAACTCCACAAATAATAGAAATATTTATAGTGATATTAAAGCTCTACCGGAAGAATGCAAAATTAACCCTAATATGGGCAACATTTTTTTCTGACGTAATCGGGCAAGGTGAGTCCAATGGACTCTTTTAACTTTTGCTTTTAATTTAAACTATTAAACAATGAAAAATATTACTTTTCACATAAATTTGTACATATTGTGCACTCTAGAATCATTTAACATAAAATTGATTATATTTACAGGCATCCCCCGAGTTACGTATGTCTCGACTTACGTAGGCGATAACCGTATTTCAAATGATTACGTTAATTTTCGAATGCGAGCGCGAAGAAGTAGATATTCGCCCGTACAACCTATGGTAGAAAAAATATCGAATAATTATAGAGTTTTTTACGTGCTAAAAATAACAAAGTGACCCATTTTTGTCATTCCTCGAAGGAAATTTCATTAATTTCTGTAGAAAAATCGCTTATAAATCCCAAGTCAGCAATCAACGTGAAAATTTGCAGTTCTAGCGATGGATGTGGTGGCGTATGTGGTTGCGCTCATTCCTGTACGATACAACTTGTTTTACAGCAATCTCTGAAGCGCCATCGCAAAGGTTCGACTTACGTAAATTTCGACTTACGCATAGTCTGCCGGAACGCATCTCTTACGTAACTCGGGGGATGGCTGTAGTCTAACAGAAGTTTTACATTACTTATTAATTCAATACATAGTCAAACAGCGAGTACAGTAGACTCTTTTGACTAATTCTTTCTGTTTTCACTACATAAAAACACCATAAATATTTATCGTTACATGTACATAGTGATAATTTTACATAATTTTGACAATCCAAACCAAATATTTGTTGAATGCACATTACTTTTTACATTTCGTGCAAACAGACTCACCTTGCCCGGATTTGTTTTTTTTTCTTTTTCTTTTTTGAAAAAAGTTATTTCTAAGTTACTTTAATTCTGAAAGAAGTTTGAAATATACTCTAATATATAGGAAATATACAATTAGAAGAAGAAAAAAATGTACAACATGCTGACATTTCAATAACATAATGAAATTCTCAAAAATGTGATGCGATGAGTCCAAGAGACTCGCCTTGCCCGTATTAGGGTTAAATACTCTGAAAATGAATCGGTGCATCACTTTATCGCACAAATCCCAAATTTCGCTTACTCTAGAAAAGAAGGAAAGATTGAGGTACAGCTGTGACGTCTAGAGGTTCATCTGTAATGTTTTTCTTAACATCTCAAGCTTATATTTTTGCCGAAACCTGTGTCGATCCCTCCCTACCCAATCCCGATTTCTTAAAACTTTTCCCGAATACTTTTCATAAAACTGTTCACTCAAGAAGGTTCACCACAAATATCTGTTCAGTACTGTTGTCTACCAATAGGGATGAGTCGATTCCACTTTTATTTGATTCTGATTCCAATAAGGTGGTTTCCTATTATTTTTTTATCGCCTAAATCGAAAGATTATTACTCCTGGAGTACGTAATTCACGCTTTTAGATTTTTAAATGACGATATCTATTTTTCGCGATTAAATGAAAAGTGAAAATTTTCAAGCACGTGAAAACGCGACGGCTAAGTATGAAAGCCAGGAAAAAACTCCTCATGACGTCGTTCTGGTTCCCGCTGCCGCAACTGAGGTGACCTTGAGGCGAGGCTTAGCGCTGATACGAGGCAGGCTGCTAGTGGGTAGCTGAGTACCCTGCTGGCTGGTAGCGCTTGTCTTAAATAAGGATTATTAATACCTTATCAAATGAAGAAAACTTTCCGACCTTAGCCAGTTTTAATAAGTGATTATTAAGACATGTTTCCCTGAGCTCTACGCCTCATGCATGCATTGGTAACCTCAGATGATGTAAAACTCCAATCTACTCATATAGAATAATGGTCCCTGTGACGTCACGTGGAGTGGCATTGCATGGGCGCCAATCTGGCCCTTTTCAAATGAGGATAAAAATGGACCATTGCCATTCGTCTAAACTGCATTTCCAAAACGAAATAATTTGTTTATTTTGAATACACTAATGGTGGGTAACGAATCGCAATCAATGCTTTTCGTTTTCTTTGATGAAGGAAACTACCCTATTAGAGTCTCTTACTATCTCCACCTGTGGGAAACCCATTTCATGTATACTTTTTCATGAATAATTATTCCCAGACCGGACAAGACAGATACCCCCATTACGAATGCCTCTATAGTTAAGCCTGAATCACATTATGTTTTTTTTTCTGAATCACAGGATCACTATCGCGATCACTTGGCGAAATGATCATCGCCGGCAATTGTTTTTCACGTTCGGGATCGATAAACTCTAAACACGTATATTTCGCATGATATTCAAAAAATACAAAAGGCTATCGGATTTTGGGTGATATTTCGTGCTATATGGTTGCTGAAGGTGTACATGAATTAAACAGCACTCAAATGAGAAAACACAATAGGGTAGTTTCCTTCATCAAAGAAAACGAAAGGCATTGATTGCGATTCGTTACCCACCATTAGTGTATTCATAATATACAAATTATTTCGTTTTATAAGTACCGGTTTAGACGAATGGCAATGGTCCATTTTTATCCTCATTTGAAAAGGGCCAGATTGGCGCCCATGCGATACCACTCCACGTGACGTCACAGGGACCTAGTTTCTATACGAGAAGATAGGAGATATACATTGTCTGAGGTTACCAATGCATGCATGAGGCGCAGAGCTCAGGGAAACATGTCTTAATAATCACTTATTAAAACTGGCTAAGGTCAGAAAGTTTTCTTCATTTGATAAGGTATTAATAATCCTTATTTAAGCCAAGCGCTACCAGCCAGTAGGGTACTCAGCTACCCGCTAGCAGCCTGCGTCGTATCAGCGCTAAGCCTCGTCTCAAGGTCACCTCACAGGGCGGCAACGGGAACCAGAAATACGTCACACGGAGAGATTTCCCGGCATTCATACTTACGCGTCGCGTTTTCGCGCGCTTGAAATTTTTCACTTTTCATTTAATCGCGAAAAATAGATATCGTCTTTTAAAAATCTAAAAGCGCGAAATACGTACTCCAGGAGTAATAATCTTTCGATTTAGGCAATAAAAAAATAATAGGAAACCACCCTATTAGAAAGAAGATCTTACTAGTTTTATTGTATCCCTCAAGGGTTCACCTTTACCCTCATACGCTCTCTATCCTTTGCGGGGCTCCCCTCTGCCCTCACGTCTTGTCACACACCACGTTGCATAGTTGCATCTCACGCAAGTTGCCCAGTATGCAAATGCTGCGGGGTCACCCTTAGCGAAGCAACTGTTGGATTTTAATAATTACTGTTGGATTTTAACAGTTACTGTTGGATTTTAATAATTACTGTTGGATTTTAACAGTTACTGTTGGATTTTAACAGTTACTGTTGGATTTTAACAGTTACTGTTGGATTTTAACAGTAACTGTTGGATTTTAACAGTTACTGTTGGATTTTTATGTTACTGTTGGATTTTAACAGTTACTGTTGGATTTTAACAATTACTGTTGGATTTTCTACAGTTACTGTTGGATTTCAACAATTACTGTTGGATACCAGCAGTTACTGTTGGGTTTCATCAGACACTGCTGGATTTTCAACGGTTACTGTTGGATTTCAACAATTACTGTTGGATTTTCTACTGTTACTGTTGGATTTTAACTGTTACTGTTGGATCTTCTACAGTTACTGTTGGATATCAACAATTACTGTAGGACTCCAGCAGTTACTGTTGGGTCTCATCAGACACTGTTGGATTTCCTACGGTTACTGTTGAGTTTCAGCAGTGGTCCCAATTAACTGTCGAAAATTTCAACAGTTTTTTTTAACTGTTTTTGTACGTGCACATAATTTAAAAGAAGTTACGGCTATTCCAGGACGCCTGTGGACTCGGATTTGCGCGTCTCCCTCGATAGACTTTCTTTGGACCTGATGCAGCTGAACAATGCCATGCTGTCATCCTCGCTCGAGCAGAGGGTTGTCCTGTGGCCTAGTCTGGAGTACTACGCTCAGGGACGGGGTTCAAACCCAGTCCATCTGAGGAGAGGGAACAGCGAAGTTGGCTCCCAGGCATCGACCACCCTCAGCAGGATGAGCAGTGTCTCCGTGGAGGTGTTTGCCAACAACGAGGATGTCTACGGACCATTCTTGCGCGATTACGTGCGGGATCTAAAGGGAGTTAAGGTGTGATGAAAGTCAATCCAGGTTCACAGAATTTCTCTCCGTAAAAAACAGTGTTGCATCATTTACGATCTGCAATGATTCCTATAGCGCTCTCTAATCCATATCTTCCTATTCTCCAGCTCACCCTACAGGGTGGTTTCCTATTATTTTTTTATTGCCTAAATCAAAAGATTATTACTCCTGGAGTACGCATTTCACGCTTTTAGATTTTAAATAACGATATCTATTTTTTTCGCGATTAAACGAAAAGTTAAAATTTTCAAGGGCGCTAAAACGCGACGGCTAAGTATGAATGCTGGGAAAAGCCCATGTGGCATAATTCTGGTTCCCGCTGCCACCAGCCTATGAGGCCACCTTGGTGCGAGGCTATGAACACTGCTACAATGCAGGGTGCTAGCAGGTAGCTCTTGGCTTAAATAAGGGATATTAATACCCTATCAAACGAAGGAAACTTTCCAACCTTAAGCTGTTTTAATAGGTGATTATTAAGAGACGTTTCCCTGAGCTCTGTGCCTCATGCGTGCATTGGTAATCTGAGACGATGTAAAACTCCTATCTACTCGTATAGAAACTAGGTCCCTGTGACGTCACGTGGAGTGGCATCACATGGGCGCCAATCTGGCCTTTTTCAAATGAGGATAAAAATGGACCATTGCCATTCGTCTAAACTGGAATTTCTAAAACCAAATTATTTGTATATTATTAATACACTAATGGTGGGTAACGAATCGGAATCAATGCCTTTCGTTTTCTTTGATGAAGGAAACTACCCTGAGCTCAACGTATACCTTGTGCGTGCACTATGGCGTGAAACTATCACGAGGGAGTCCAAAATCCGCCACACCGCAACTGAAGCATTTGTGGGTGAAACGCAAGTCAGTTTGCGATGAGAAAGTGAAAAAATTTGGGGGAAACGTGCGTGAGGAAAATTTGAATGCCTACTGTCAAATAACTTGGAGGCTTATAAAAATTCTTTTCAATATGTTAAAATGAGAGATGGTTCGAATAGCATTCTTCTCGAATTAGAGTATCAAATACGAACACTTAATTTTGTTCTAAATAGCTAACTCGAATGTCAAATATTTCATTACTGAATTATAAACATGAATTTTTTCACCAATTTTAACTACAAATGGAAATTGGAATTTTAAAAAATGCTGAACATGTTTCAAGTCAATCTACCTCGGTACGACTCCGAAATCTTGACGCAACTGTCACCTACGGTCACATAAAACTTGCATGCGTGGAGCACCATGATTCATTTGTTTTTTTATTTATTATATGCATATTGAAGGTTTTAATATTAGCAATGCTTTATTGTGTCAATTGCGAAACATACATGAAATAAAGGATGGACAGTTACAGTGGAACCTCGTTAAAGCGAGTACGGGCTATAGCGACACCCCCGCTATTACGAGAGATAGCCGATGCACCGTCAATTGACGAGTGCGAGGGTTTCACCGCCGGAAGACTTTCATCAAGACTCCTTAACCTCTGTAACTGCTAGCGATCTGTTAGAAATGAAGTTAATGGAGTGCTCAGTCCCAAATTTATGTGGTAAACTGTCGTTCGATAAATATAATGATTGACGAAACAATGCTTTGCATGATTTTTATTCACCACGGCGCTTATAAATTGTTTGAATAGTTAGTTGTTATTTGAGTAAGGAAATTTAGTGATGCAAAAAACATCGCCTTTCGTCTGGATTTTATGCTTACGTTTATCGGATAGATGTTTATCTGTCGCCGCACCACTCCTGTTCCTGTATATCTGTTCGCAACGGGTATATTGGCTATTATTTGCTCCAACTCCGGTAAAGCGACAATTCGCTATAGCGAGTGTTTATAAGTGCACCGTGGGGTATCGTTATATCGAGGTTGCACTGTACTTTGAAATTAATACGTGTGAAACATAAATTTCAACATGCTACAGGAAGTCAGAAAAGGAACAGCCATCTAGCGTGCATTTGAACGTATGGAAACATTCTTCCCAGTGTTGTTCCCGTGGTGTCAACGGCATTTTAAATATTTTAGTGCTTACTTTCAATGATAAGTTTTCGTTAAAATATCAACTCATTTTTGACATGGCATCTGTGCTTAACTGCATCGTGTTACCACCTCCAGTGTACCTCAGTTGAAACTGTGTTCTTGTTCCTTCAGGTGGTCCATTTGGCACTCAATGAGATTCTGTTGGAGCAGCAGGAATGGGCGGACATTGTCAGCAGTCAACTGACATCCTTTGGTGGAGGTAAATAATAATAATACAGTAAAACCTCTATGTAGTGAACCTCTTTATATCGTAAAACCTCCACTTATCATACCAAAGAGATACGGTATAATTACAGTAGACTCTCTTCAATACGAAAAACGATGTTACGACGTTCTCGTTATTACGAAGTTCTCGTTATTACGAAGCAAATAGTTGGTCTCGACAAAAAGGCCTATCCAATATAGAATAAAAGAAATTTTATTACAAAAATTTTCGTTTTTACGAAATTACGAACATCAGTCCCGGTCCCTGCGGCTATAAAATGAACTTTATTGCGAAGTTCCACGCATAAGCAACGGCATTTAGGTGGATATTTACTACGTCAAGTTATTATAATCGCGCCGCATTTAAGTTCTTCTCTGAACTGTGCCCAAGAGCGTCAATTATGATTCTTTATTCAGTTTACACACAACATCATTTGATAATTTAGCTCTCATTGAGTCCGGGAAGCACTCTAAAAGTAACAGAAAAGCTGCATAAATAATAATATATTGTTTGTTTTATGTAAATTAAGAACATTGCAAGACACTTAAGTGAAAGTATGGTTTATCCTCTTTTCCCAATTATTCATGCTGTCTCCCCTGTCTCCCGTTAGCGAAAAAACTGTTAAAAAACTGTTGAAAATTTCAACAGTGAATTGGGACAACTGTTGAATCCAACAGTAACTGTTAAATTCCAACAGTAACTGTTAAAATCCAACAGTAACTGATGAGACCCAACAGTAACTGATGAAATCCAACAGTAACTGTTGAAATCCAACAGTAACTGTGGAAAATTCAACTGTAACTAATGAAACCCAACAGTAATTGTAGAAAATCCAACAGTAACTGTAGAAGATCGAAACAGTAACTGTTAAAATCCAACAATAACTGTAGAAGATCCAACAGTAAGGGCCCCCGCGCACTGGCAACTTTAATCACCGGCAACTAAACAATTTACTCACCCAAGAGTTGCTCGCTACCGTGCACTGGCGATTAAATAGTTGCCCCTCAGCTCAGTTTACAATGGATCTCGTGAAAGCAAGTTGTGTTGTTGCGCTCATTTTGAGACAGCGAAAAAATAAGCAAAGGAACAAAATGTTTTGGGTACAGTGTTTGTCCTTGTGGACTATCCTCTTTTTAGAGGAATTTACATAAACTATACTGTGTGTAAAATTGGTAGAAGAGGTTCATAGAACTTTCGTTTAATCTAAAATGTTGTTGCCTTTAATTCCAATTCATTATCAAGTTACTTAAAAATGATCACAAATTCAATCACCTAAATATAAAAGATATTTTAATCAAATTTAATAAATCTGGTTTATATATGTATCAGGAATGATCTTCAATAGTTTAATCCGCAAATTGGGCACTAGAGAAGCTGTGAAAATGGTGGAGTGGCTATTTAATATTGGACCAGATATCAGGGAAGACATACATCCATTTAGTTATACATGGAAAGGAGACTAAACTATTGAAAAGAAACGTTGGATCGAGAAACACATGAGGAGGAAACTCAAGAAAATAAAATATGACGCGAGCTAGGAAAGATTGGGATGCAGTCAGTGTCAGTAGCGTAAATATGGGGGGTGAGGGGATAGATCCCCCCAAACCATCAGAGGAAAAAAAAGATATTTAAAAAATTACCTAGTATTGAAATATAATAACTTTATCTGCTTAAATTTAATTTTTAGCGCCAAAATGATGTGAAATGTATATCGAGGCATGTCATTTGTCAAAAATTCTCCCACCCCATGCCATCTCATCCCTCCCGCCCCCAAAGCATATTCCTAGTTACGTCACTGGCTGCAGTACAGCATTCTTTGGATTGCAATCACGAATCCAATACTGTGGAATCTTTGGGTATACATATTGTTTTTGGTAATCCTCTGTTCAGAATCACTTACTTATCTTTGACATCTAAATACGATTCCTCTATCATATACATGATAAATTTGCATGAATTTTACATGATTTCCGCCCTATATTAATTGTAATTTGCTCCGTTCAAACAACTTTCATTTTATAATGCTCACTAGTTTAAAAAGATGTGAAATTTATAAGAACCTGAAAAGAGCCTGAACAAGAAAATAAAGAACGTTAGGATTATATTTCAGCATTAAATTTTAAACGAATAATGAGTGGTTCTATGGATTAACCCACACCTGTGCAGATTAGCTCCAAATTCGCTGCAGGAACGATTGGCGCCGCCTCAGTCGAACTTAAGACTCGATTTTTAACATGGATTGCCGAATCTTTCCGTAAGGGTATATGACCGTTGGTTGTGAATTTATGGCTTCCAAATACAATCCAGGGCTTGTGCAATAAATTAAAGTACTGCAAATAATCCCAAAAGGTAATGAGGCCGGAGCAACATTTGCAGTAAAATTGAGAAATAGGAAGAAAGAACGGAAGGAAAAAATTAAAGAAATGGTGGAGTCGAGTGAAGGTGTAACGCATATACCGTAGCGGAAGGACAAATGAACCTACCCAATGTGGTGATTTTAAATAGAAATCCTATTTCGAACAAGAAAAATGATTGAAACAATTGAAGGTGTCGACTTTAATGAAGAAAAAGAAATGAATCAAGATCAGAAACGTAGATGGAATGCGAGAAATTCCAAGGCCAGCATTATATGGTCTCTACAATAAAGATCCGTGGTCCACCATGTATAATGTGCTGTGAAACAGTAGTAGTTGGACAAGTAGAAAGGAGAAGAATAGGAAAGTGAAGGAAAAGAATTTCGAAGGATCTCAAGAGTATAAAGAAAATCAAGATGGAGAAAATTTAATGAAAGGTGTTAAATGAAGGGAAGGTGAGTAAAATTATTCTGAGGTTGTTGTGTATTTACATAATGGAAGTAAGTGAAGTTGTAAATATATGGCCTCTAAATACAATCCAGAGCATGTTCAGTAATTAAAATTACCGTAAATAATCCCAAAACTTAAAAACTATGAGACCTTTGCAAGACACTTCCCAAGATGCGCTCCGAACAAATTCCGTCAAGCAACTGAAAAGTTGACAGTGCGCGGGGTTAGGTAAACACCCACGCGATCTATTCCTGCCGGCAACAATTTAATCACCCTCAGAATAGGTCCGGACGCAATTATTTAGTTGCGGCAACTAAAAAATCGCCCGTGCGCGGGGCCGCAGTCAATTTCGTGTGTTTCATTTGAACTTCCACAAAGCAACTAAATAGTTGCTTTGAAAAAGTTGCCAGTGCGCAGGGGCCCTAACTGTTAAAATCCAACAGTAACTGTAGAAGATCCAACAGTAACTGTTAAAATCCAACAGTAACTGCTAAAATCCAACAGTAACTGATGAAACCCAACCGTAACTGTTAAAATCCAACAGTTTTTTTTGCTAAGGGTCACCCCATCATTAGCCCATTAGGATAATCGGGATCATTGTACTGAATTTAGTTGCAGCAACTGAAAAGTCGCCCGTGCACAGAGTCTATACCATGTGTTCCATTGGAAATCCTACGAAGCAACTAAATAGTGTCTTTGAAAAGTCGCCAGTGTTCAGGGGCCCTAAGGGTCATATCATGCTATTATCGTGGTACATTTAATGGGAATTTGATGCGCATTTTTGCTGCTGGTGTATTGCTGTTACTATGGTGATTATATAAATTTCATTTCATTTGTCTCACGGATGTAGTGATGAAATTATGATTTTAATTTAAAAATTTTATCCTTCTATAGTAAATGCTGTAGATCTTTAACCTGTGTTGAATCCTCAAGGTTGGCCACGATGTTGTGACTTGGTGTTGGAACTTAAAAAGTTGGCCACTAGAGTGAGTGAAGTTAGTTTTGTTTAAGAATAGGTTGTTCACAATTGTGCACATGCCAATAAACCTGTTAACTTTTAATACAACTAATTGTTAGTGTTTTAATGAGAAGAAGTGTCACACGAAGTCTAAAACAGTAAATGGTGTATTTGCAAAGATGCATGATTTTGTAATAGAACGTTCATGCTGGTTATGTTAACTAAGTTTTTTAAAATAATAAAGATAATGGGCATTGATAAGGGTCTCATAAAAATATCACGGCCCTGTACCCTAATGAAACATTAAATTGTGTTGTCATGTGTTGAAATACATAAATTTAGGTAACAGCCAATATTTTAACTGCTATAGTTGTTGTGGCGACAGTCATAAGTTTATGTTTAATATTTATGTTTAGTATCTATGTATGGTATCCATGTACATTATTGTTGTGTGAGTTGTTGGTTGTTCACTGCTGATATGTAACAGGATAAAAGATATAGAGTTCAGGAGTTTAGAAATAAACCTAGTTGGAAGTAAGGAAATTAAACTCAGTAAGGTTCACTGCTATTTAATTATGGGCACGACCCGGGTTTCGTAACTTGGTTACATCGTCAGGTGACTGATCTTGCATGCATCATACAATTATACACAAAGTACACAAGTGACTGAGATATCTATGGGAAAGGAAAAGGACTGGTTGAAAGGGCGGGGGTGAGGGTTAAACACGGAATGGAATAGGGAGTCAGGGGGAAAAAGGGGCAGCCTTGATTTGGGACGAGGGTTTTTCCTGTGAGGATCTGACCTGCCAGGGGAGGGGGGGGGGGGTTGAAGTGGGTGAGGAGACGAGAGCTAAAGAAGGTGGCGGTGTTGGGGAAGAAAGAGAGGATTAGCGGGGTACATTGAGTTTTCTAAATCACAATAGTCTATGGAAGGTCGTCGAGTCCGGCTGTGGAAGGTGCTGGTATGGGTTAATGATTTCCCCGAAGGACATGGGTCACTGGGGGAATTTTGGTAAAAGCACTGCGTAGTATTCGTTCTTGAAAATTTTAACGGCACACAGGTGGATAGACACTTGAAAATTTAAAGGTTGTCACTGTAGGAGTTCACTGATGGGGATGGAAAAGAGAGGGGAGTGGGAGGGGAGCACTTGTTTGTTGGCAAGGGGGGTGTTGTTCTTTAAATGTTGTATAATCTCCAACGTTTCCAGGGCATCGAGTCTCCTCCTGTTTCCTTCTGAGTGTAGGATTTCCGGCTTAAAATCACTAATGTGTTTGCCATCTATTAAATGATTGGCGGAGTTGGATTGATCTTTCTTCTTTTTGAAGCAGTTGCGATGCTCACTCACTCTGATTTTAACACTTCTCTCCGTTCTTCCGATGTATCTCATGCCACAATCGTCGCACTTTAGGCAGTAAATTCCACTTCTTCTTTCTGGTGGGAAACGATCTTTGCAGTTGCGCAACAATGTTTTGAGAGTTGAGGGGGCGTAATAGGCGATTCTGTATTTTTCTTTCGGGAAGCAAGAGGTAACAGAATGAGAAATTTTCCCTAGGAAGGGAATCCTGCACCAAATTTTTGGGGTGTTGATGGGGGAGAGAGAGGACACCATTGATAAGGCCTGTTTCTTCCGCACTTTATTGAGGATGTTACTGCTGGTTGATAGCCATTAACCCTTTCACTGCTGTTCAATCTCCGGAAACCTTCTCCTCACATGCGGCGAAAATGTTAAAATGCGTCTCCTGGGCCCATGGAGCAGGTACTTCCAGGATGGGTGTGGTACACCTTCCGAAGGGTCACTAATCCCCGACCCTATCCTCGACGAACTCACCCTCGCAGGACCGTCTCATCGGCCCTACCAGCGGGGGCCCTACCTCCGGAAAAGTGACCGCTCTGACTGCAATTTGAAAATCAATCAATCAATCCGATCATCGAAATATGATAGTTTTCATCGCACTCCTGCCAATCAAGCAATCAAGTACGTCTTTGAACCGTGTCTCTGCGATAAAAAATAACGATTTTGTTAACTTTGCAATAAAACGTGGCTGCGGACAACCGGAAAATGGCCATTATATCAAAGTTAACAAAATCATTATTTTTCATCGCAGAAACACGATTCAAAGACGTACTTTATTGCTTGATTGGCAGGAGTGCGATGAAAACAATCATATTGTGATGACCGGATTGATTGATTGATTTTCAAATTGCAGTCAGAGCGGTCACTTTTCCGGAGGTAGGGCCCCCGCAGGTAGGGCCGATGAGACGGTCTTGCGTGGGTGTGTTCGTCGAGGAAAGGGTCCTGGATTAGTGGGTCCCTTCGAAGTGCTTCATGGAAGTGCTGACCGTATGGCAGGGAGGAACGAAAAAGTACGTCCACCGCAGTCTGTCGTGCGGACGTACTAGGTACGTCCACAGCAGTGAAAGGGTTAACCTTTGCAATGTGCTGAATAATTTTTTGTTCCTTATTGTAATTCTGTACATTGAGGGGAATTTTTATGAGTCTATTGATTAAAGAATGGAACACTGCTGTCTTGTGTTGGAAGGGGTGGCATGAGTCCGCCGGAATGGTAACGTCGGTGGAGGTGGGTTTTCGGTAAATATCAAAAACATGTACAGTGAGTCCTCGTTCTACGTCACCCCGTTTAACGTCATTTCGCGATAACGTCACGAAAATTTTGAGACCGTCACTCGTTTATCGCCACTACGCTCCGCGATAACGTCAAGTCTTTTAAATTTCGCGCGAAATAAAAAGGCGAAGCGGCGGGCGTTGCAGGTTGTTCATTTTGTGGGCGGTAATACAGTCAGTCTAAACTAAGTGTAAAACGGTGTGTTTATTGTTAATTGCGATTACGGTTTCAGCAAATTTTCTGCAAAATGAATTCTTAGGTAGGTGCGCAAGGTTTTACTTGACATAATGGTTTTCAGGAACCTAAAAAGTGATTTCGAGGCATTTTTCCGTGTAGAACTCGGAGTTTTTGTCGTCACTTTTTTCGCCGTGTTCACAATAATTTTGGTTCCCGTAACTGCGACGATGTTTCAGCGATGATGATGCCCAGGCGACGCTCGCCCGGGCAACCACCATAGCGAAGCCGAAAAGCAAATGCTGGAAGATACAAAAATGGTGAAGGATTTACGTCACTGCTGCTATTGTCGTCGATGAAGGCAGGAACACGTATCTATGCCATAGTTTGGCATTCCTATCGTAAAAAATTCCCCAGATATGATACGCTAACATTTTTTCGCGCAGAAATTGTGAGGTCTAGGAGCCGATATTCACTTTTTACGTTGTTTCTTATGGGATATTATGCTTCGATTAACGTCATTTCGTTTATTGTCACATTTTTCAGGAACGGTAAGTGACGTTAAACGAGGACTCACTGTATTCCTTCATTTAGTTGAATGTTTAAATCTAGATAATTAATTGAATTATTTCTTACTTCCATAGTAAATTTAATATTGCTGTTCTGGGAATTAATAAATGTGAAAAATCGTTCTAACTGCCTAGTGGTGCCGGTCCAACAGCATAGCACGTCGTCAACATATCTGTACCGATAGTGAACATGTTTAATTAGAACGTGATTTGAATCAAATAATTTGGACTCAAAATTATCCAGAAACATTTCTGCGGGCAGGGGTAAAAGGGGTGATCCCATGGCAAGTCCTTCTAATTGTTGATAATAATTATTATCAAATAGGAAATAGTTTTGTTTGAGGCATGTGTTAGTAAATAAATAAGTAATAAAATATAATTAATTAACAGTGAACCTTACAAAGTTTAATTTCCTCACTTCCAATATGGAGACGTTTCACAAAGTAAAGCCTGAAGTTATTAGTTATAATAAACCTAGTAATTATTTCTAAATCATGATGCTAAACTAAGTTCTATGTGTATCTTCCTAGGTGATTCTGCAGATACGGGTACTGAATCCATTGGCAGCATTCTGAAAGAAGGCCTGAGTACAACTTCAAGCCTCCTAGGGCTTGGAACCGACGCGGGAGTAATGCATCAAGATGACGGTGACGAGACGTGTTCAATGTTTCGCATTGAATCCTTGGATGAAGAGAAGTTCAGAGATGCCGTTGACGTGGGAATCATTGGTACCGTGAACCAGCTCGTTTCCCTCAACTGCACGTTGTCCCGCCTGAGGTGGTCGCTGGTCAAGTTCATTAAAGACAACGTTCAGGCGAGCGAGAGCGAAGATGTTGCAGAACAAGACGAAGATACCCCGTACGCCTCGTACTTCCTCTATAAAGATTGCTACATCTTCAAAGAAGAAGAAGAATGGAAGCCTCCAAGCAGAACTGGTGTCATTGCAAAGGGTCGTTACCCCAACCAGGTCGGTCGCGGTCTCAAAGGAATAGAGTGAGTAAAAACCCACATAGCAACGTACCTCTCAGAGACGCCTCACTATGGTCTCAAATGTCTCGAATATCGCAAATGTCTCAGAGGTGTCTCGGAGATGTAATCATGAGACGTTCAGGAATTAAAAATGAAAAAATGTGTTTAAACACCATCAATGCCTTCCATATATACAGTGGAACCTCGTTAAAGCGAGTACGGGCTATAACGACACCCCCGCTATTACGAGAGATAGCCGATGCACCGTCAATTGACCCTATAATAAGCGTGTTAAAAAATTCGTTTTTACGAGACCCTTTCGGTGTTGGCTCTCGCCATAGCGAGGGTTTCACCGCCGGAAGACTTTCATCAAGACTCCTTAACCTCTGTAATTGCTAGCGATCTGTTAGAAATGAAGTTAATGGAGTGCTCAGTCTCATATTTACGTGGTAAACTGTCGTTCTATAAATATAATGATTGACGAAACAATGCTTTGCATGATTTTTATTCAGTGCGGCGCTTATAAATTGTTTGAATAGTTCGTCGTTATTTGAGTAAGGAAATTTAGTGATGCTAAATAACATCGCCTTTCGTCTGGATTTATGCTTACGTTTATCGGATAGATGTTTATCTGTCGCCGCACCACTCCTGTTCCTGTTTATCTGTTCGCAACAGGTATATTGGCTATTATTTGCTCCACCTCCGGTAAAGCGACAATTCGCTATAGCGAGTGTTTATTTGTGCGCCATGGGGTGTCGTTATATCGAGGTTTCACTGTATATATTTTTCGGTGTAATTCTGCAGTTTTAACTATTAAAATCACGACTTTTAATATGGGTTTCTTATTTTGAAAAGGTCATCCATCACAAAATTTATTGCTAAAAATGATCGAGGAAAGTAGGCCATAACTGTATAATTTGAATTTAATTATTTTTTTGCCTAAATTTAAAGCATACCATTGTACAAAGTCTCATGAGACATCTCAGAGGCTTATGTGAGGCGTCTCATGAGACATCTCATAGACCATTTTTTTGGACATAGTGACATCTCAGAGACGTCTCTGTAGCTCTCAGGAATGTCTCTGAGACATAACATGAGATATTCGAGACATCTCAGAGACGTATTCGAGACGTATTTGTGGTAATTGGGAAGGATTTGGTGCTGTTGGTTAAATCAAAAGCAATTGTGATTAAAGTTTAAGTAAGCCGAAGTAATTTTAAAACTCTTATTTTTATAAGATAAAGAATTTATTTATCCGTTTGATGGGAGGAACCTGAATTGGGATACGTCAAGATTTAATCAAAAATTACAACATGAAGTGAAAGAAATAGGTAAACGGAGACCAATGTGGATTAGGTGTTAATAATAATCTATAAGTATAATTCATATATCATTAGCCCTTTTTATATACTCTACTTCTCAAAATATTTAGAAAATTATGCTATGATTCGAAAATTAGTTAACTTAAATGAACTTTTCATCCCAGGAAATGTTTATATTGTTCCTCTTAATTAAAATAAGTAATAAACACCCAGCGGTAATGCACGCCACCAAAACGAAATTATCGTCTTTTTTATTTATTTTAAGCAAGAGGAACGATATAAACATTTCCTTGGATGAAAAGTTTGTAAATATTTTTTACATAAAGCACACGTAACTTCATTTTTCAGGTACTCTTCTATAACTCGGAAATTGAAATCAGTCTTAGGACCATGTTAAAAATCAAGGAATGGGTTAAATTTTAATTTTAAAAATATCTCTGTAATGTGAATATGTCGTTGTGTCGATAAAAAATACAATATAATGCAACAATCAAATATTTTGCCCGGGACGATATGAAGAAGTCTTTCACGGGAAATCAGTTGGGTGAGGATGGACATTGCTGCGAATGTTTCAATGGCCTTCTCTGCCATCATCTTCGTCAGGGCGAATGATGGACATGGTTATTGCCGGGCTTATATACACCGTTGGGGAGGTCAAGTCGTCTGTGATTGGTCAGTTTTTTTTAAGTGAAAATGTCTTTAGTGGCATTAACCCTTTCGCTGCTGTTCAATCTCCGGAAACCTTCTCCTCACATGCGGCGAAAATGTTAAAATGCGTTTCTTGGGCCCATGGAGCAGGTACTTCCTGGATGGGCGTGGTACACCCTCCGAAGGGTCGCTAATCCGCAGCCCTATCCTTGACGAGCTCACCCATGCAGGACCGTCTCTTCGACCCTACCAGCGGGGTGCCTCCCTCCCCAAAAGTGACCGCTCTGACTGCAATTTGAAAATCAATCAATGAATCCGATCATCAAAAAATGATTGTTTTCATCGCACTCCTGCCAATCAAGCATTCAAGCATGTCTGTTAACCGTGTTTCTACGATGAAAAATAACGATTTTGTTAACTTTTCTAGAAACGTGGCTGCGGACAACCGGAAAATGGCCATTTTAGCAAAGTTTACAAAACCGTTATTTTTCATCACAGAAACACGGCTCAAAGACGTATTTGATTGCATGATTGGCAGGAGTGCGATGAAAACAATAAGTTTTTGATGATCATATTGAGTGATTGATTTTCAAATTGCAGTCAGAGCGGTCACTTTTCGGGAGGTAGGCTGCCTGCTCGTAGGGTCGAGGAGACGGTCCTGCGTGGGTGAGCTGGTCCAGGATAGGGTCGCGGATTAGCGACCCTTCGAAGTGCTTCGGCAAAAGTGCTGACCGCATGACAGGGAGGAAGAAAAAGTACGTCCACAGCAGTCTGCCGTGCGGACGTACTAGGTACGTTCACAGCAGTGAAAGGGTTAAGCACTTTTGCGGGATGGGGAAAAAAGCATAGAATTCTCGTGAGTGTCACCGACCCGACACCGCGATCGCTACAGCGAGATATACATATCCGTCTTAAAATTCGTCTCTTAGTATCACATCCACGGTAGTATAGTGGTCAGTATCCCCGCCTGTCACGCAGGAGACCAGGGTTCGATTCCCCGCTGGGGAGGAGTTTTTTCTCAATCTCATAGAATTTAAAAAATTTTATAATGGATATTTCAACTACGCAGGCTGACTAGGTATAGTAAATAAACTTTGTTAATATGTTGTTAATATATAGACTGTTTAAGTCTCTTTTTTTTAATATTAAAATTGAAAATACAGTCATACAGGAACAGAGTGGTGCGGTGACAGATAAATTTCTATCTGATAAACATAAGCATAAATCCAGACGAAAGGTGATGTTTAGTTGCATCACTAAATTTCCTTACTCAAACAACGACTAATTGTTTGGTGTTTTCTTGGCCATGGTGTCTGCCATCAAATGCTTTCTATTCATGCAACTCATGGACGTGCGGGTATGCTGACGACTGCTTTCTGCCGCCCGAGGAAAAAAAGAAGATCAAGCATTCGCCAATGCTAATGCCACAATATTTTCACTAAAGTTAACTACTTATTTATCAAATGACAGTTTACCACATTAATTTGAGACTGAGCACTCCATTAACTTCATTTCTTACAGATCGCTAGCAATTACAGAGATTAAGGAGTCTTGGTGTAAGTATTTCCGGCGGTGAAACCCTCGCTAAGGCGAGAGCCAACACCAAAAGGGCCTAGTAAAAATGAATTTTTTAACATGCTTATTGCAGGGTCAATAGGGTGGTTTCCTATTATTTTTTTATTGCTTAAATCGAAAGATTATTACTCCTGGAGTACGTATTTCACGCTTTTAGATTTCTAAATGACGATATCTATTTTCTAGCGCACGAAAACGCGACGCGTAAGTTTGAATGTCGGGAAATCTCTCCGATGACGTATTTCTGGTTCCCGCTGCCGCCTTGTGAGGTGACCTTGAGGCGAGTTGAGCGCTGATACGACGCAGGCTGCTAGCGGGTAGCTGAGTACCCTGCTGGCTGGTAGCGCTTGGCTTAAATAAGGATTATTAATACCTTATCAAATGAAGAAAACTTTCCGACCTTAGCCAGTTTTAGTAAGTGATTATTAAGACATGTTTCCCTGAGCTATGCGCCTCATGCATGCATTGGTAACCTCAGACAATGTATAACTCCTATCTTCTTGTATAGAAACTAGGTCCCTGTGACGTCACGTGGAGTGGCATCGCATGGGCGCCAATCTGGCCTTTTTCAAATGAGTATAAAAATGGACCATTGCCATTCATCTAAACCGGTATTTCTTAAACGAAATAATTTGTATATAATGAATACACTAATGGTGGGTAACGAATCGCAATCAATGCCTTTCGTTTTCTTTGATGAAGGAAACTACCCTATTATTCAAGTTTATTCTGGGTATATACAATCAAAGGAGTGCTTTTTAGATTTTCTTACACATTTTAATGTTTTTATAAAATTAAAAATCATTTTATAGGCTTTCAAGTTGTTTTTTTAAAAACATCTGTACATGCTGAGGACCTAAACTGTCACGCTTGGTTTTGGAAATGAAAATAGGAAAAATCTTCGGATAAACCACTGACCAGTGGCGTAGAGAGAGGGGGAAATCCGGGGGATCCGGACCCCCCAAAAAATAAAAACACAATTACTGTCCTTCATAAAAGGAAACACAATATTGAAAAATCATGAATTTACAATAGATTTCTTGGAAAAATAAAGTTTTTTCAATTACGAAGGATGTTAAAATTAGTTTGAAACCCTCTACTTTGCACCCTATTGTTTAAAAATTCCCCCCCTTGGTTTTGGACCCCCCCTTAACGAAATTCCTGGCTACCCCACTGCCATCGACTGAATTCACATTTTCCTTACGCACGTTTCCCCCGAATTTTGTCCCTTTCTCATCGCATACCGACCTGTGTTTCCCCCGAAAATGCTTCAGTATGGTGAGGTGGATTTAGCACTTCTTCGAGATAATTTCACTCCACAATGCACACAAATGGCATAGATTGGTTCTCCATATCTCAACAGAAATGTTTGTACACAATGAAAGACATTTTCATCAGTATATCATTAAATTAAATTGCAACTGCGCAATCACCAACACGATTAACAATATTTAAAAGAGCATTAAAGTCACGTGCGACGAGGTGCTCGACCGCTCAGCATGAGGAAGGGGTGGGCAGCAGAAGGACGTAAAGGAAAGGTGGAGGGGAAGGAGCGCACTCCCTCTGTATTTCAAGGAACGAGGCTACAAATGAAGGAATCAAGGACGAACAAGTCTGATCTTGCTTCAGTGACGTCATTTCCTTCAAAGCAAAGCCGGGCGAGCTACGTGATATATGCAGTTGGCATTTCCAATCCGTCTCTACTTGTTTGAGAGTTTAATGCTGGGCTTGTTTTATTGAAAATTGTGCTTTGGTCAATGTTGCATATAAGTAAAGTCTAATTGTAAATAGAAAACTTAGTAGCAATCAATTAGAGCTGAAAAATAAACAGAAATATTGTCAAGAATGCGTCACGTTTGGACTAATTCTTTTTTAAATCTCGTGCATGTCATCTAATTACTATTGTGGCCATTGTGACATCTTTGGGCCCAGAAAGTCACTCACCTAGCATTTGTCGTCTAGAAACAGAATTGAAGCAGGTTCGCCAAAAAAGGTCAGTTGGTGAGACAGGGTAGGGATGAAACACGCTTCAATTGTTTTCGTGTACAGTTAGTCCTCATTCTACGTCACCCCGTTTAACGTCATTTCGCGATAACGTCACGAAAAGTTTGACACTGTCATTCGTTTATCGCAATTTCGATTCGCGATAACGTCAAGTCTTTTAAATTTCGGGCGAGAAAAACGCGAATCGGCGGGCGTTGTTCGTTTTGTGGGCGGTATTACAGTCAGTCTAAACGAAGTGTAAAACGGTGTGTTTATTGTTAATTGCGATTACGGTTTTAGCAAATTTTCTGCAAAATCAATTCTTAGGTAGGTGCACAAGGTTTTACTTGACATAATGGTTTTCAGGAACCTAAAAAGTGATTTCAAGGCATTTTTCCGTGTAGAACTCAAGAGTTTTTGTCGTCACTTTTTTTGCCGAGTTCACAATAATTTGGTTCCTGTAACTGCGACGATGTTTCAGCGATGATGATGCCCAGGCGACGCTCGCCCGGGCGACCACCATAGCGAAGCCGAAAAGCAAATGCGGGAAGATACAAAAATGGAGAAGGATTTAAGTCATTGCTGCTATTGTCGTCGATGAAGACAGGAACTCGTATTTATGCCGTAGTTTGGCATTCCCATCGTAAAAAATGCCCCAGATATGATAGGCTAAAGTTTTTTTGCGTAGGAATTGTGAGGTCCAGGAGCCGATATTCACTTTTTGCATTGTTTCTTATGGGATATTATGTTTCGATTAACGTCATTTCGTTCATCGTCACATTTTTCGGGAACGGTAAGTGACGCTAAACGAGGACTCACTGCAATTTGATATTTTCCTTAGAAGACAATGATCTCGTCAAATCCTTATTGTTGCGTGAAAATGTCCGAGTTATTGCCAAGTGTCTGGCATTTGCGGTAAGAGTTGACTTTCTTCTTTAATTGAAATAACCCTTAGGGAAAAAACTGTTGGATTTTAACAGTTACTGTTGGGTTTTATCAGTTAGGCCCAGCGCACACGGAGCGACTCTTTTGTGACCACAGTTGGGAATCAGTTGCGTCTGCAACCAGTTTGCAACTGAAACAAAACTTCTGTCCGCACACGGGTGTAATGACAAAGGGCTGGTTGTAAATCAGTTTCGTCTATTGTGCAATCAGTGGAGTGTTTATTTAGTGCGGTCCGTGTTGTTTTTTAGCCCTTGCCTTGGCCGTCAGCGCTTACTAACACTGAGTCAGGAGAAGAAGACGCTGTGAACTATTATCAATACCAAAGACGTTATATAATTTGCATTTGTTCGGGACTTCATGCTTCTCTACTCCTCCAACGAGCTTCATGTTGACTTCTTGATCATTCAATTTGAGATCGACACCGTACGGCCATCAAAATACCACCAAAACACCACGTGGTCTCGTGCAACTGAAGTCTGCAACGCAACTGCAACCGCGGGCCCACGGTTGCATGTGACTGGTTTCAGATTGGTTTGAGATCGTCAAAAACCAGTCGCGTCGTGTGCGCCTCCCCACTCAAATACATTGTCGATGTCACAAAACAGTTGCGTGCGCAACTGGTTTGCAACGGTAGTTGTAAAACAGTCACACCGTGTGCGCTGGGCCTTACTGTTGGATTATAACTGATACTGTTGGATTTCAACAATTACTGTTGGGTTTCATCAGTCACTGTTGAATTTTCTACAGTTACTGTTGGATTTTCTGCAGATACTGTTGGGTTTCATCAGTTACTGTTGAATTTTCTACAGTTACTGTTGGATTTTCTACAGTTACTGTTGGATCTTCTACAGTTAATGTTAGATTTCAACAATTACTGTTGGGTTTCATCAGTTACTGTTGAATTTTCTACAGTTACTGTTGGATTTTAACAGTTACTGTTGGATCTTCTACAGTTACTGTTGGGTTTCATCAGTTACTGTTGGGTTTCATCAGTTACTGTTGGATTTTAACAGTTACTGTTGGATTCAACAGTTGTCCCAATTAACTGTCGAAATTTTCAACAGTTTTTTCGCTAAGTAAAACGGGGCTCGAAGCACATCAAGGGCTCCAAAAAGTTTTCGGAGATGCTGCGATAGGTTAAACAACGTGCCGTGATTGGTCCCGTTGCTTCAAAGACGGTCATTTTAACGTTGTCTACCGTCCGCATGAATGAAGACCAAAAACGTTCGGAGACGCTGAAATGGAGGCATTGCTCCATGCCAAACTCAAGAAGACCCTGCTTCAGCATTAGGAGTTGCTCGCCAAGAAAATGGGAGAAATTAGATTTCGACTACTTTCGGGAGAAAATGTATACTGTACCCTATGAAGCAGTGAGCCATGTCAGAAGAGTTTGCAGTTTGTATAAGAGATGTATAGTGAGTCCTCGTTTAGCGTCACTTACCGTTCCTGAAAAATGTGACGATAAACAAAATGACGTTAATCGAAGCATAATATCCCATAAGAAACAATGTAAAGAGTGAATATCGGCTCCTAGACCTCACAATTCCTACGCGAAAAAAAATGTTAGCGTATCAAATCTGGGGCATTTTTTTATGGTGGGAATGCCAAAGTATCGCATAAATACAAGTTCCTGTCTTCATCGACGACAATAGCAGCAGTGACGTAAATCCTTCTCCATTTTTGTATCTTCCAGCATTTGCTTTTCGGCTTCGCTATGGTGGTCGCCCGGGCGAGCATCGCCTGGGCATCATCATCGCTTAAACATCGTCGCAGTTACAGGAACCAAAATTATTGTGAACTCGGCAAAAAAAGTGACGACAAAATCTCCGAGTTCTACACGGAAAAATGCCTTGATATCACTTTTTAGGTTCCTGAAAACCAGTATGTCAAGTAAAACCTTGCGCAATTACATAAGAATTCATTTTTCAGAATTTTTTGCCAAACCGTAATCGCAATTAAGAATAAACACACCGTTTTACACTTTGCTTAGACTGACTGTATTACCGCCGACAAAATGAACAACCTGCAACGCCCGCCGCTTTGCTTTTTTTGGAGCGAAATTTAAAAGACTTGACGTTATCGCGAAGCGCAGGTGCGATAAACGAATGACGGTCTCAAAATGTTCGTGACGTTATTGCGAAATGCCGTTAAACTGGGTGACGTAGAACGAGGACTCACTGTGTAAGGAATTTGGAGTCGTTCTATTATATGCAGCCTGCCTTTTGTTATCATGCTGTTGTATTGCATGAGCGTTTTTATGGACACAAAGATGAAAAAGACATGAGAGTGGCGAAGGAACTTCTTGTAAAAGGGGAACGAGATTTATTTAAGAACAGTCATTGGCAGATGAGAAGATTCGCCAGGTCTCCAGGTGGATCTGCATTTGGTCGTACTGTCGTGCCTCCTGATTGGGTCCTTGAATATTGGTCTCCTCAAGAAATAGCTGCTTACCCTGACTATTTTGCTCGAAGAGAGCAGAGGAAAAAGGAATACACTCAATGGTGGGAAAAGCAGTATGGGAAGCCCACGGAAAAGGATTCTCATCATTGATATTTTAGAACATGTTTATTGTCTTTGTAATGGCAATAGTTTGAAAGGTATTGTAGGAATATTCAATTAATAAATGTATGAGTATTTCCAAGCGCTTGCATGCGATAGGAATGATTCAAAAGTCACTTGAGTTTCTTATGATTTGAAGCTGAGGGACGTTGAGTGACGTTTTGTCAACTATGTAAGCACTAAGCTTATAGGAAGGGCCAGGTTTGTAGAAGACAGAATGAGATGACAAGTCTGGTTCCACACGTTTAATTGTCACAAGCACAGGTACAAACTCCCCCTCCGAGATACAGCATAAGACTCCTCGTGTCCATTCCCTCCAAGAGGCTTCCTTCCGTGTCGCGTCCGTCCCGTGACCCTCTCGGCGTCCTCCTATTGGCCGTAAAAGGCCGCATGATAATGCATTTCATACGCGTTCCCACGCCAAGATACTGCAACGTGTTACGGCATAAAGTGTTGGAGAAATACGCGGAGACCAATTCCCACGAGAGAGCAAGTTGCAAGTTGTTAATCGGAGTAGGGTGTCATATTAGGGTGTCCCAAAAAAACCGAAAGTTTGAAAGTTGAGGGGGCATTTCCATTTTCCTATGCGAATGCATGAAAAAACATCCCATAAAAATTTTCAGCCCAATCGGACAATATTTGACCCTGCCGAAACGCATTCAAAGTTTGAATTTTTGAGTTTTCCAGATTTCATGCAATGTTGCCTACCCTGCAGGAGGCTCGAGTGTTAAAAAACAACCAATTTTAAGTTCAAACCATCTCCTCTAGCTCTATAGTCGTTGACAGCAACACTTGAGTCAAAATGAGCTTCATAGCCACAACTCGGTGTGTTTATAAGTCCCGCTCGCCGTTGCGGCCGCCAGGCGCCAGTCGAGTGCATATTGCCCCGCCGTGTCGCGTTGAGATTCGAGTTATGCGCTTTCAGAACATCGCTCTGTTTATGTTAAAAGTATCCCGGCTTAGTCTATAAGTCACTCATGGAGTTTAGTGTGGTGCACTAACTGATAACGTGAGGTATTGTCGTGTGTTTCGAGGTCGAGGCTGTTTCGGCGGTGGCCAGAATGAGCGTGAAGTCGAAGGGTACGCCTGTTATGCGAAGTGCGACAAGTGTTTGGTTGGTGGGTAATCAGTCCAAACATTTTCCCGGCAATGGTAAACTCCCAACGCTGCGTGAAGTTCTCAAATTTTTCTTTTACAACCTGCACTGTTCTCCAGGATCGATGTCAGCGGCAGATGCAGCAAGGATTTCAATCAAAGAGTTACTTCTTGTGTGGGGAAAGTCTAATATTCCTACGCAGGAGGTTCGAGCAGCCATTAAGAAGCTCCTGACAGCTTACGAGAACTACCCTGCCCTTGGGAAAGACAAAAATAAAACTAGTGAGAAGTCAGTGTCCGCAAGAGAGGAATTCAGCAAAGTGCTCGACCGTCTGTTTGACATCGGCTGCAAAGACGCCCTCTCAAACATTACTGTGGAGGAGGACAAGTTGAATACATATCTATGAAAACTGATTGAAAAGGATAAATGGCGGGTATTGATATAAAGTGGTGTAAGCGTTTAGAAAACCGTAAGAGACTTCAAGAAGAGGATTTTTGAAGGAAAAAACGGCATGAGAAAAAAAAGGAAATATTGGATGAGAAAGTGGACCTCGTTCGACAGATGTCTGCGGAGAGTACGACAAGCTCGTCGGATTCGGAAGAAAGTAATTTTTTCCGGGTGCGGGAAGGGTGACCAATATGGCGAAAGAAAGGGAGAAATAACATTTTGTTACTTTTACAGAATTTGAAATGCGGACAATGTCCGGAAAGCGCCGTAAAGTAAGTATAATGTCCGACAGCCTTGTGACTGCTTCCCTAGACGTCCTCTGCCGCTGGGGCTATGATAGTCCAGGCTGTCGCCAATGCGACAGCATCTGCATTGGTTTTTAAAGGGGATGAAATCCATTTAGTATCTTCCAAATCTCATCTACATAGAATGAGAGTGAATAAAAGGACCGAGACGGTAAGGCTTATCAAGCAAGACTTTCACCCTCAAGTTCCTTTAGCAGTGCACTGGGATGGGAAATTACTTCCAAGCAATGAAGACGACAAGAGGCTGTTTGAAGGATATTTCAAATGTAGATGACATTATCAAATTTTGTATTCTTCAGATGCAGGTTCGTAAATGGTAAATGTCAGGATGTTCAGGGTGATTTAAAGTCCATCCTCAGGATTAGTATTTAAAATTATGCCCCATATTATTTTAGAACCACCATCCTCGAGACGACTACAAAGAACTTTTGGAGTTGTGTATAGTGTGGTTGGGTGGTGTGGTTCCCAAGAAAGAGAAGTATGTGGTTCGCCCCCCCAGGCCCAACTGACAAATCACGGTGGATGAATAAGGAGCTCTACGCTTTTAAAACGTGGATTTTTGGCAAGCAATTGCGTTTGTCGACACATGACAGTGACAATTTATTCAAATTGTGTTGCTTCATTGCAATTGCATTTATGAAACATTGGTACACCTGTCCCGTGGCAGTGAGCGCTCCGAGAATGGATCTTGAGCTACTTAAAGTCCTTGGTCGGAAGAAAGACCCTCACTACGCAGCAGCTTTGGCCAAGTTTTGTAACCATTTATGGTTAAAACTTTCGAAAACTTGAATTGTATGGCCCTCTTCGATGAAATGGTTTCTGACGACGAGAAAAGAGACATTGCGGAAGCAATGACTCTTTTCTCGTCGTCAGAGACAATGAGGGGTCTGATGATGACGCATCTCGGGCTACTCTTCCGCCTAATCGACCTATTAGTGAGCTGACTCTCGCTGACTTCGCTTCGAAAAATTCTGTGAAGTTTTTCAAAATTATTGGTATTTCGCCGACATTTTTTTTTGCGAGATCCGTGCGCATGGAAAAGTGACGTAGACTATAAGAAGGGCCTATCTATAGTTCAACACCTTAAGGTTGTTAATGATACTGCAGAGAGAGGAATTCAATTAATAAAATATTTTCTAGTCAAGAAAAAATTGACAAATGATGAGGCTCAGAGGCAACATCTGTTACTAGTTTTTTAGCGGCATAGGAAAATTATGAAAAAAGTGGCAAAAAACTCTAGTTTTTCATATTGCTTGTTGTTCACAGTGCATTTGTATCCGCATTGTGACAGTATAATAATAAGAGAGCATTTTCTTACAGAGGTTTCTAATTTTAAATCCTCCAAGACCCTTAGAGCTAGGCAACATTGCATGAAATTTGGAAAACTCAAAAATTCAAACTTTGAATGCGTTTCGGCAGGGTCAAATATTGTCCGATTGAGCTGAAATTTTTTATGGGATGTTTTTTCATGCATTCGCATAGGAAAATGGAAATGCCCCCTCAACTTTCAAACTTTCGGTTTTTTTGGGACACCCTAGTGTCATATTCATACACGAAGGATGGATCCCACATGAGAGGTTGCTACGTGTTATGAGTTTCAGATGCTGGACCCATCACTCGAACGTGACTCTGCGATTCTTCCAGTACCCCGAGAGCGAAACCGAGCTGACACGAGACGGTGAGCGACACCCTTACAACTATGAAAAACAGCTCCATCGTCAAAAAAAAATGAAATGTGTTCTTCATCGCATCATGACTAGTGAGGAATAATGGATTTATTACAGAAACTTAACATGTTGCGTACGGATGGCCAGAATTCTTGTCATTTTTTTCCCGAACGTTCCGGACGGATGACGAAGATTCTCGTCATTTAGGCACGTCAACCTAAACAATTTTTAAGCGTACTATACATATTCGTTAGTACATTTTCAGTTGTTGTTCGTTATTCATAATGAATTGATGCATCATAACGTTTCATTGGGTAAATTTATATTCTAAACATTAGCTTTTTAACCATGTTTAAACCAAAGGCATTACGCCCTAATAGGCACATATTACCCAGAATGGCGTTCCTAGGAATTGAAATACCCCGGTACGCAACGCGTTAAAAGAGAAGAAAGTCTTCAGGACTGTGTGGTCATCGCTCTATGTTGTCCGTTTGGCCGATATTCACGCTGCGACGGTTATGCTGTGTGTTTAGCGGGATCAGGTCGGTATTATTTACTATGAACTGTCAAAACCAAACAAAACCATTACTGGAGAATGGTATATTATATTTATATTATATTATATTATTTATGTTTATGTGGATAAACCACAGCCGGATAATCGAGAGCGTGCTCTAAGTGTAGTCAGGCTTACAAAATCTTTAAAATAAGGATTACAGTGTGCCCTCGTTTAACACGTTCCTTGCTCATGACGTAGCGTCTACGTCATGGCTTTAAAAAAAATGATATCATTTTATGCATAGTATTTAGTGACTGAAAAATTATTCTAATTATGCTGGTCAATTTCTGATTTGTAAAACAATATCTTTCATTGCAAGAATTCTTCGATTATACAAATTTTCCTTTTCATTTATAAACCAATGTATATCATTACAAAATCTTATCCAGAGGATATCATATCGTTCAGTATAATTTTTCCATCATAGGGAGCAACACTTTTGCTGGAAATATTGGTAATACTCGCAATATTTTCTTTAGAGCAATAAAACATTCAAAATTGTGAGCTGTCAAAACCCAACAAAACCATTACTGGAGAGTGGTATGGACTCCAACTGATGCGATTTAGCTGAGTACCGTGTGAAAAATGGCCACAATAGGAGCAGATGCACGGCTAAGTGATTCTACACCATGAAAATGCCCGATCTCATGTTGCCAAACCCTTTAAAAGCTACCTGGAAACACTCAAATGGGCAGTCGTAACCCACCCACTATATTCATCAGATATTTCGCCGTCAGATTATCACTTGTTCGGTTTAAAAGGCACATGGACAGGCTGATGCAATTTCGCTCACATGAAGAACTCAAAAAATGGCTTGATTGGTGGACAGCCTCGCAAGATGAACAACTTTTCCCGTAATGGTATTCATGCTCCTAATATGATGTATTACTTAAACATGACAAGATACGTTGATCCTGTCATGTTTAAGTATAATTGACGGTTTTTTTATAATGTATAATACAGTAAAACCTCTATGCAGTGAACCTCTTTACATTGAATTTGAATTATAAGAAATCACATCGTTTTCTCTCGAATCATGGTAAAAATCACAATAGCACTGGCTTTGTGTTATTATTAAATAAAAAATGTATGCTCACTTATGCATGCATGTTTGTTTAAACACATAAATATAATGGTTTAAAAGACAGTAGTGCTTTTCATTTCCGGAGTATATGAAAAAATGGTGCCCATCACTGAAACCTCTCTATGGCGAACCTCCATGCATCAAATTGCCCAAATTTTGGTCCCCTCCATTACGATGTGAAGAGGTTTTACTGCACTTCAAATGATTCATTTGTATCAATGTAAAAAAAATAAAGTTGTGATTTCATTAATAAAACAGCAGGGACTTAGTAACGTGCCTAATATGATGTATTTATTGCTAGGGACATTGTGGCGATCTCCCAGGATGGTGGAGTTCCTTGGTCCAGGACTGGCAGGGATGGTGACGACAAAGGAATGGGCCACCTCACAAAGTAAGTACATAATCGTTATTTTAAAGACTTTGTAAGCCTGACTACACTTACAAGGAGACATCGCCAAAGTGATGTTTGGGATCTGGATGTGGATGTTATTTTCTAAAACCATATAGGTAAGATAGAAAAAGTGTCACAGCTTTCTTCCACATAGGCCCGGGTTCGAGAGATATTCGCTTGTAAAGATTTCGCGCAGCATGACGTCCCTTGAGTAATCGCTAACCTCTTACTTACGGCCGTGTTTTTCTCTCTTCTAATTTTTGAAATCACCGTTACATTTTATCCCCATTCGTTTTATATAGTTACTTCGCGATTTTTTAAATTTAATATCAATTTATGGATTTTAAACGAAACTCCGAATTATGCCTTACCGTGGCGATTACTCAAGGGATGTCATGTTGTGCGAAGTCTTTGCAAGCGAATATCTCTCGAACCCGGGCCCATGTGGAAGAAAGCCGTGACTCTTTTTCTATCTTACCTTTCAGTTAATAACATCCGTATCCAGATCCTGAACATCACTTTGGCGACGTCTCCTTGTTAGCCCCCCATTGTCCCTATCTTGGATCCGCCCCAGCGATTCAGCACGGTCGCCGGTTTCAAACCAGTCGGTACGGTTCCCACTCCTTCCCAAACAGGTCTAGGGCGTTAGTCCCCTAACCTGTAGTCGATATCCCGGGTTCGAGTCCCAATGTCGGCAATATTATTTGTCTCTTCTAATTTTTGAAATCACTGTTACATTTTATCCCCATTAGTTTTATTTAGTTACTTCGCAAATTTTTTAATTTAATATCAATTCACGTGCAAGTAATTAACTACGTCCTCTAATTCGCGTGGTAGGGCACAACACGGAGTTTCGTTTAAGATCCATAAATTGATATCTAAATAGCAAATTATCCAGGACGCCAACCCGCTAACCGAAAGGTTTTCAAGGATGCACAAAACAGTGGAGCGGTAAACACCGTGACAAAGAAAAAGGTTTTGAAAGTTGTTCTAAAGGGTGCCCTTAGCAAAAAAACCTGTTGAAAATTTCAACAGTTAATTGGGACCACTGTTGAATCCAACAGTAACTGTTAAAATTCAACAGTAACTGATGAAACCCAACAGGAATTGTTGAGATCCAACAGTAACTGTAGAAGATCCAACAGTAACTGTTATAATCCAACAGTAACTGTAGAAAATCCAACAGCAACTGTAGAAAAGCCAACAGTAACTGTAGAAAATTCTAGGGATGAGTCGATTCCAAATGTCGATTCTCGATTCCACCGATTCTCGGGCACGGAATCGGAATCGAGAATCGATCGCCTAAAGTCGATTCCGATTCCATCGATTCCAGGAAGATAAATGTTTTGAGCATAGACTATAAGTTTGGGGCATAAATGCTGCCACACACCTAAGCGGCCGCGGTGTCAGCCTTGCCCGCGCGGAGGATACGCCCCGCACGCGGGTGCTGCGACGAACATACCTAAGCGGCCTCGGAAACATGAAAATGTCGGCAAGAGCGACAAACCGACGAACCCTGAAATACCTCGTGTTATGAGCATCTCTAAGAGAAAAAAAATTGGAAACCACGGGATCGGGAAGCAAGGCATGCGTTTTCCGTCCTTTTATTAACCGCTGGTCACGGCAAATCAAATTGTTACGATTATGAATCACATTCGGAGAATTCATCTGGACCACCAATTTTAAAGTATAATAGATCGAAATATATTTTTTTACTTTCGAATGATATTTGAAGTCTGATGATAATAAAAACGTGCAGAGAGCGAGTTTTTCTGTGAAAGAAGTTTCTTATAAATACGCGCTGAGAGCGGTTTTTTTATATAAGTAACTTTTTTAGACTAACACGCGCCTGCGTCAATAATAAAAAAAATTAGACACATTCGCGTTTGTATAGCCCAGTTTCATCAATGCAACCCTTGAGGAAGTTTATACTTGCTTGGCATAAGCCGCCGCGGCCTCCGGGCGGACTCGACAGGTTGCGTTCGGCCGCCACCGCGCACCCGCCAGGCTGCTCTGGTATGTATCGACGCCATGAACGCTACATTATTGTTTAGCCACCGCGGCCAAACGAGAATGTAGCCACCGCGACTTTTGTTATTTTTAGGGATGGTCGGATCGGATACCTCGGATCCAAATACCCGCGGATATTGCCCTTCATCGGATCCAAAGTCGCGGAAGACGTCGGATCTGGATCCGAAATTTTAAATACAGTTAACTCTTGATTTTACGAAGTCAGTGGGACCGGAAAATTGGCACTTCGTAAAATCGAGTTTCGTAAATTCAAACCTTTTTCATAAGTCACGAAAAAAATGTTCGCTTTTGTTTCTTCCGCCGTTTTTTGTCTTTAGTGGTCTTATTTAAATGTTTTCGGTGGTTATTCTCGGTATAATTCATAGAAAAGGGTTTTTGCTATCGATTTATGATGTGAAAAATCGTTAAATAATTATACCACCATAAAATTCCCATTTTTGTTCATACTTCAACATCAACGATCGCTAAAGAAATTCCCGACCAGTTTAGAAAACGTAATCAAATAATGAATTGCAATGTTTATTATAAGAATTAAGAGTTATAAATTTGTGGTTAGGAGCCAATAGCTACTATTAAGTATGCAAAAGATAGATATTTGTTTCTGACACTCACGGAATTTTAGCGGCAGCCGGCCTAACCGCCATTTATGTCGCCCTCTATCGCTCAGTGACGAGAAAAAAAAGAAAAACAAGGGTCTTAGCCCTTTTCCAAAATAACCTTCGTAAGTTAATATTTCGAGTTACTTCGTATTTTTAGCAGAATGTGCTCTATTTTCACTGAGATTCAATTACGATCATAAATAACGTAGGATGTGATTATCTTCTGGCTAATATTTGAAGTAAATTCTGTTTGAGTTCTCCGTCCGACTACTGTGTTCCATCATCTTCGCAGACGTTGCCATAAAAGACTTAATTCTTCATCAGGACTGTATTCTTCATACCGGGTGTGAGGTGACCTGTTCATATAGTATGTTTCTCTCCTTTTATGCCGACAGGAGCAAAGTTCCAACCGGAAAACGACAGGAGAAACATCTTACAGTATCGGAGAAATATAGATAGAAACGTTATTATCCACATTGATTGTTTTCCTACAAGAGACGTTTTATCATTTCTCAACGTGGTTAAGTATTGGTTCGCTAGCGTGAATTCCCAAAAAATGACACGCAAAAACCTGTACCGTCACCTCATTTAGTTTTCGTGTTCCTTTCTCCGCCGTATTGAAAGTTAGGCAAAGGATCATTGACATAGAGAAAAGATTTTCTTAGTTTTAGCACTAAAAAATAGTCGCGCCATAATCGTAAATAAATATAGTGTGGAAAGAGCAAAGAAATTAATTTCAATTGAAAAGTCAGCTGAGAAGAAGAGAGACAATTATAAGCGCGGCACCATTTTCCCGATAGTGGAAGATACTTCTTCCCCCTCCCTCCGGTTAATAACTTCCCCCCGTTGCAGGTAAAGATGAACCATGCCCTTCTCCACAATCGGGGAACGTTCCCAGTGGGTGGGGTGAATAAGAGTGGGATGGGGATTGCCTGAGGGAAGAAGGGTGGTCAGCACAAGGACTGGTGAAGGGGGCAGGACAAAGAAGGGTGGGGAAATGGCCTTCAGCTCTGCCTCAGTCTACTTTTGGGGGCCGTATTTTTTTGCGACGCACACAAGCTCAGTCTCCTTAGGGAGGGAGGGAATGGGAAATGCTGGGGAAGGAGGGGTTTGGGATGCGTAAGGTGGGTGTCAGCAAGATCAGCCAAAGGCGGCAGGAGGGAAGGGACGGCTTTGGAAAGACAGAACCCCAGCATGGGAGAACGGGGAAGCGCGTGAGAAGAAAGTTCATGGTTAGACTTGGAAGTGCGTCTTCATTACGAGAAGCCTGAAATATAAATTGGCGGTAAATAGAGCCCAGTACTTAAGATATTTAAGTTGTTCATTCACAAAGGCCAATATATACACGAAAAGATATTATGGCGTGGATTGCATGTATCAACGTCCATTTCGGGATGTTATTAATTTCTGTTCCCATTTATAAAAATAGCAAATAGATTTGAAAGAATGATAATCATGAATAAAAATATCTAAATCGATATCCAAACGCACATGAGCAAAATAGATGAATGTATACATACCGATCCATCGCAAGTAATACCGCTCAAGCTTCTTCCGGTATAGGACTTTAAAATTCTGGATAATGCCTTGGTCCAAGGGCTGGGACTTGCTAGTCGAGTTCGGGGGTAAAAAGAGGACTCGAACATTAGCCAATTTTAGATCTTCCACGTATTTATGAACGGTGGCATTATCCATTATTAAAACAATTTTGCTGTTCTCTCCAGCAATTTTTCTCTGTAGACGTATAACCGTTTGCTGGAAAATTTCTCGGGTCATCCAGCTGTTTTTATTTGCATGGTAAAAAACGGGGAGGGCTTCCAATTTTACATGTTTTAAGCACCGTGGCCTTTCAAATTTCCCAATGACAACGGGCTTATTTTGTCCGTGCCCGTTTGGTTGACGCACAGCCCCACAGTAACACGCACTTTACTCTTTTTCCCCCATGGCACCTTTGCCCTTTGAAACCCAGGGTCGCGTCAGGTAATGCATTAAAAATAGCCCAGTTTCAGGGGCCAGCGAGGGTGAGCTCGTCGAGGAAAGGGTCCCGGATTAGGGACCCTTCGAAGTGCTTCGGCGAAAAGTAGTCAAGTAGTCTTCGAAGTACGTTCACAGCAGTGCAAAGGGTTAATTGGGGGTGTACGAAATACTCCGCGCGACCTTCCTGACATGTTAAACTACGAATTATTGTCGATGCTATGTTTACGAACAGGCACGTATATAGGGGCATAATGCCAGCCGCGATATTTTAACTTAACTCCTACTCCCCCTAAATTCCCACAGTGAGGTTTTTGGCGACCCATTTCTCTCCAAAGTTGCATTATCATTTACGATTTTGCACTTTTGATGGACCACAGTTGGAAGCGCTGATTTTTTAGCTACTTACGCCGGAGTAACTAGTTTTGTTGACAAATTTTTCGCCGTAGTTCGTATAAACGAATGCCATTTGCTCCTAGGGACCGAGCCGAGGTTCGTAAATTCAAAACATTTCGTATAATCGAAACTTCGTATAATCGAATAGCGCCATGTATTTAGCATAGGCTTTTCACCGGGACCGCAATATCACTTCGTATAATCGAAAACTTCGTAAAATCCTGCTTCGTAAAATCAAGAGTTCACTGTAATAGCTTCAGTGAATGCAACGCCCCATAAGAGTGGAAAGATTTCCGATTCTCTCTTCGAATGCGCCGTCGCATGCGATTCTTGTCCTACTCATGAACTGTTTTGTTTGAAAGCTCTCGCAGAGGTTGCAAGTAGAATTTCAGCCGTGGCCAGGATTTTCAGCATTTCAAAAGTAACTATGTCGCAGATTTAAGAAAACCACCCTCGGCCGTCCATCAGCCCGTGCCTCTGTTGTTTTTTTTCGCATCCGAAATCACACGGACCAAAAATCATTGTCTTCTAAGGAAAATATCAAATCACACGAAAACAATTGAAGCGTGTTTCATCCCTACCTCGTCTCACCAACTGACCTTTTGTGGCCTACCTGCTTCAATTCTCCGTTTCTAGACTAC
The DNA here is from genome assembly GCF_921293095.1 of Ischnura elegans. Classification (NCBI taxonomy): domain Eukaryota; kingdom Metazoa; phylum Arthropoda; class Insecta; order Odonata; family Coenagrionidae; genus Ischnura; species Ischnura elegans. The sequence continues at coordinate 7,505,859 of NW_025791659.1, forward strand.
AAATGCTAGGAGAGTGACTTTCTGGGAAAGTTTTAAAATTAGTTTAAAACCCATTATTTAGTGCCCGGTTTTTTCAACAATTTTTCCCCCTGGTTTTGGATCCCCCCCCCCAATTGAAATTCCTGGCTACACCACTGCTCCTCTCCTTCACACGCTTTTGATGCCCACTCCTTCCTCATGCTGAGCGGTTGAGCACCTTGTCGCACGTGACGTTAATACCGTTTTAAATACTTTTAATTGTGTTGCTGATTGCGCAGTTGCAATTTAATTTAATGATGCACCGATAAAAATGTCTTTCATTGTGTATAAACATTTTCATTAACAGGAGAACCAATGAATGCAGTGTGCGTGTACTATGGCGTAAATTATTGCGAGGATGTGCTAAATCCACCTCACCATACTGAAGCATTTTCGGATGAAACACAAGTCCATATGCGATGAGAAAGTAAAATTCGGGGGAAACGCGTGTGAGGAAAATTTGAATTCAGTCGATAGCAGGGGGGTAGCCAGGAATTTTGTTAAGGGGGGTCCAAAACCAGGGGGGAAAATTTTTACACAACAGGGTACAAAGGAGAGGTTTTCAAACTAATTTTAACGCCCTTCATAATAGAAAAAACTTCATTTTTCAGAGATTCATTTTTTTTCATTTTTGTAAATTCATGATTTTTAATATTTTGTTTATTTTTATGAAGGAAAGTAATTGTGTTTTTATATTTTGGGGGGTCCTCTCGCTACGCTACTGGTCAGTGGTTCATCCTAAGATTTTTCCTATTTTCATTTCCAAACCCAAGCGTAACAGTTTAGGCCCTGAGTATGTAAAGATGTTTTTAAAAAACAACTTGAAAGCCCATAAAAAAATTTTTAATTTATAAAAATATTAAAATGTGTATGAAAATCTAAAAAGCATTCCATTGATTGTATGTACCCACAATAAACTTGAATAATGACTTTGTGAAATCGCAGGAATTTGAAAATGCATTTGGATTAGAAAATATCCGATTCGAAAGATCTGGCTCCAAAAATCCTGGATCTGTCCATCCCTAGTTATTTTATTCCATTCAATTCTTAAATTTTAATGACAGTAATACCACAGATAAATCAAAATTCCCACCTGCTATAAGGAGTAAGAATCGATGGAATCGGAATCGAGAATCGGGAATCGATTTGAAGGAATCGAAATTGGAATTGGAATCGAAAAAAAGTGGAATCGACTCATCCCTAGAAAATTCAACAGTAACTGTAGAAAATCCAACAGTAACTGTAGAAAATCCAACAGTAACTGTGGTAACTCCACAGAAACCGTAGAAAATCCAACAGTGACTGATGAAACCCAACAGTAACTGCTGAAGTCCAACAGTAACTGTAGAAAATCCAACAGCAACTGTAGAAAAGCAAACAGTAACTGTAGAAAAGCCAACAGTAACTGTAGAAAATCCAACAGCAACTGTAGAAAATCCAACAGCAACTGTAGAAAAGCCAACAGTAACTGTAGAAAATTCAACAGTAACTGTAGAAAATCCAACAGTAACTGTAGAAAATCCAACAGTAACTGTGGTAACTCCACAGAAACCGTAGAAAATCCAACAGTGACTGATGAAACCCAACAGTAACTGCTGAAGTCCAACAGTAACTGTAGAAAATCCAACAGTGACTGTAGGAAATCCAAGAGTAACTGTAGAAAATCCACAGTAACTGTAGAAAATCCAACATTAACTGTAGAAAATCCAACAGTAACTGATGAAACCCAACAGTAACTGCTGAAGTCCAACAGTAACTGTAGAAAATCCAACAGTGACTGTAGGAAATCCAAGAGTAACTGTAGAAAATCCACAGTAACTGTAGAAAATCCAACATTAACTGTAGAAAATCCAACAGTAACTGATGAAACCCAACAGTAACTGCTGAAGTCCAACAGTAACTGTAGAAAATCCAACAGTGACTGTAGGAAATCCAAGAGTAACTGTAGAAAATCCACAGTAACTGTAGAAAATCCAACAGTAAGTGTAGAAAATCCAACAGTAGCTGTAGAAAAGCCAACAGTAAGTGTCGTAACTCCACAGTAACTGTAGAAAATCCAACAGTGACTGATGAAACCCAACAGTAACTGCTGAAGTCCAACAGTAACTGTAGAAAATCCAACAGTAACTGTAGAAAAACCAACAGTAACTGTAGAAAATCCAACAGCAACTGTAGAAAAGCCAACAGTAACTGTAGAAAATTCAACAGTAACTGTAGAAAATCCAACAGTAACTGTAGAAAATCCAACAGTAACTGTGGTAACTCCACAGAAACCGTAGAAAATCCAACAGTGACTGATGAAACCCAACAGTAACTGCTGAAGTCCAACAGTAACTGTAGAAAATCCAACAATGACTGTAGGAAATCCAAGAGTAACTGTAGAAAATCCACAGTAACTGTAGAAAATCCAACATTAACTGTAGAAAATCCAACAGTAACTGATGAAACCCAACAGTAACTGCTGAAGTCCAACAGTAACTGTAGAAAATCCAACAGTGACTGTAGGAAATCCAAGAGTAACTGCAGAAAATCCACAGTAACTGTAGAAAATCCAACAGTAAGTGTAGAAAATCCAACAGTAACTGTAGAAAAGCCAACAGTAAGTGTTGTAACTCCACAGTAACTGTAGAAAATCCAACAGTGACTGATGAAACCCAACAGTAACTGCTGAAGTCCAACAGTAACTGTAGAAAATCCAACAGTAAGTGTAGAAAATCCAACAGTAACTGTAGAAAAGCCAACAGTAAGTGTCGTAACTCCACAGTAACTATAGAAAATCCAACAGTGACTGATGAAACCCAACAGTAACTGCTGAAGTCCAGCAGTAACTGTAGAAAATCCAACAGTAATTGTTGAAATCCAACATTTTTTTCGCTGATGGTGGTGCCATTCCCATGTCAATGTTGCTAAGTTAGTGATTATGAAGGGGAGGGGAGGCTGATTTTAGCCAATTGCAAACTTAATTGTGCATTAAAATGAAAGTAAAATTTTGGTTTATATTAATGAAAAACTCAAAGTCATATTTATAAATAATGACCCCCATTGTGACGTCCGAAGGTCAAAAAATCAACAATACTGATAAATGAAGTGCAAAGCTGACTTGGGAACCCTCTAAAACCCATGGATCGACACCTTTGTTGGTAACCTATTTCCTATTCTTCTTGACTGTGACCTTACTGGGTCAACGGTCTTAATTTTTGTAAATAAAAGTGCTATTTCCAGTTTCCTTGTGTCTGAAAACTGTAACTGTGTCAGTTAATTGAACTGTATTATTGATTTTTGGACCTCCAATGTTCAAAATAACGAATTTACTAAATTGATTGTTTGAGGCGTAACTTGGTGAAAGCGATTCATTATTAAAATTAAAAAGAAGAACTTTGTGCTTTTGCATGAAATATTTATTTACACAACCATGGTTTCAACGTTAGACGTCATCATCAGGTGAACTCTACAGAGGTCCATCGTCGCATCGTTTTATACAAGGCTAGGAGGGGGAGGGAGGAAGGTAATTAGGTTGAACGGATTGGTCAACAGGACGGACTTAGAATAATCGGGACTGGGCTCTTAAAGCTTCATCTGTCGTCGCTATTGTCGCTGACGAGAAATTATTCTCATAGATGGCAGCGCTGTAGCTCGTCCAAAACATCTAGGGAGTTTTATGGTGAATGTACAGGAGTGATCTTTTTTCAGCAAACTTTCGTATATAGAAGCTACTTAAGTACGATCAATTTTCTTGAGATACCAAGTGCGATGTATAAGGAAATTTTTCTCGATGAAGTTTTTTGAATCTTTCGAGGGAAAGGACGAATTCCTTGCAGTAGAATTTACTTCGTTGACATTTCCATATCTATCCCTTAAGGTTTTCAGCCTCAAACTTTTCGACCACAACACAGTGGAAATGTTTATTGGAAGCTGCTATTCCTGTTGAAATAGGGCACTTTAAGCTAGCATATTAGATAGGGCCTTATCATTTTATCCTGTTCCTTCCGCCTCGATTAGTAAAACAACTATGACGTGCAATTATTTCCAGTCTAGCATTCACTTTCGTAGCATCACATATGCTATGAAACGGAGTTACCTGTTCACCACTTAGGAGCTGAATTTCACTGATAAACTGTTGAGATAAGTATTTACTGTTTATCCATGCAGTTTGTACTTCATTTTACGTTGTTGATTGACCTAATGAAATCCTAGCAGATGATATTTAATGATACAATAAATGCAAAGTTCGGGGGCCTACACTTAGGTTTTTCCACATTTCTATTGCAGGAAAGAAATAAAGTGTGTTAGAAATGCTATTCAAGGCTTGATTCGATATTTAAGGGATTTAAATTTGTTGTTTGGAGCCTCTTTTATAATATACGTTGATAAAATACTGTCACCTCTAGTCTGGGACTGTTTCATAGCATGATATATCTCCTTGAATCGGAATTACGTGCTTATAACTCAGAAGGTTTAATTCCACTGATAAGCTGTTGCAATAAGTATTAGCTATAATCTCATTCTGTAGAGTTTGTGTTTGATCTGTTTGAAGCCTAGCGGACGGAATGCAATGAGGTAGAGAATGTCATGTTCGGGGGCTTATTTCATGGTTCTCCACGCATTTATTTCATGGAACAAAGATTTTAAATTGTGAAAATAAGTTTCAGTGCTTAAGTCAGTATTTAAAAGATATAAATTCATATTGAGAGCCTTTTCCGCTAAGTCCTAACAAGGAAAATGAATAGGAGGACATGGGCGAGCTTTGGTGCTGTCATCTATCTATGTTTGAAACCATCGCCGGGGGACATTAAGGACGACATCGCTTGGCATTACCAGGGTTCGGGAGTTGCACTGGACTGGTCAACAGAGAAGAGGGACGGGGAAATAACTTAGTCATGCGGTAGAAAAAGTTAGGGGGAGGAGGCTCCCTTAGGGAGGGTACAAAAACAAAATCACTTTGATGACTGTTATCTAAAAAATGTCACAAATAACAATGTTAAATACAGTAGATTCCGTTTAATGGGTACACCGGTTATTTGAGGCAGCCGCTTAATTGGGGCAGATCTTGAAGAACAGAACCCAATAGAGGAATATCCCAGAGTATTCTCCGCTTAATTGGGACAGCATGCCTCTCTATTGGGCCATGAGTCGGCGACATAGACTCTATACTCGCGACGAAATTAAAATTTTTTGTTTTCAGAACAATTTTTTAGTATTTTCCTCCTTTGATTTACTCTTATTTTTCACAAATGCTTGTATTCTTGCCCTATTTTGATAGCTCTTGTTGTTATACTATCCGCAAGAGGATGGGACTTTTCTTTAATAGGACTTAGTGAAAGACATTCATTCAGCGTCGCCCGAGGCTGTGAATAATATTTTGAACTAAATTTTTATAATTCTTAAAAATGATAATAATTTAATAAACTCGCTGATTTATTAATCAAAGTAATTGTTTAATAAACTTATGTTGCATTATAAACGTTCTTTAGTCTTCCTTCTACCAATTCAAAGTTTCTAATGCCCGTATACGAGAGAGTTCGCCTAATTGGGGCAGCCGCTTGATTGGGGCAAAGTGCACGAGTCCCGATATGTCCCAATTAACTGGAATCTACTGTACTGCTTCCTTTCAGGGACGGCGATGTCACAGGCAAGGACAAAATGGCTATGTTCCTGCAGAAGTTTCGGGGGCAAATCCGCGTGATCACTGACCGTGTTCGCGCCCGAGACTACAGGACCCTGAGGCTGGGGGATGCCGCCTTCCGGATCGACAAGCTGGTGGATTCTGCTCTGTCCCAGAGTCGGAACAGGGGGGAATTCTGGGATAGGGTGCTGGAGGATCGCGAGGCGTTTGAGGAGAGGCTGAAGGAGGCTTACAATCCGGGGGAAGGTGGTTTGTGGAGGAGGAATCTGCCGCTGCCCATCGACTGCCTTCTGTTTGAGGGCGAGAAGGACGCATTGCGGGAGCTGGCGCGCTCTCCAGCGGAAGGGGGGAGCATCCTGGAGAATTTGGACAGGGTGACGCAGGACGTGAGTGGGGGCAGGGAGACGTGGGGGGCGAGATACGTGAGGGGATTCCCCCGGCCTCCCGAGGCAGGCAAAATGACGACGCCATTGGAAGAAGCCACCCTCACGCTGCGGAGGAGCAATTTGCCGAGGGATAAACTTCGAGCTGGGATAATAGATGTGAGTGGTATGCGTGCACTTGTTCCTAGATTTTATTTTCTTCTCCTCTTGACCTATATCATTTTAATCCGTCCATAATCCATTATAGGGTGGTTTCCTTCAACAAAGAAAAGTAAAGACATTGATTGCGATTCATTACCCACCATTACTGTATTCATATTACCGTGAGTTCTCGTTTAACGTCACTTACCGTTCCTGAAAAATGAGACGATAAACGAAATGACGTTAATCGAAGCATAATATCCCATATGAAACAATGCAAAAAGTGAATATCGGCTCCTAGACCTCACAATTCCTACGCGAAAAAATTTTAGCATATCATATCTGGGGCATTTTTTACGATGGGAATGCCAAGCTATGGCATAAATACGAGTTCCTGTCTTCATCGACGACAATAGCAGCACTGACGTAAATCCTTCTCCATTTTTGCATCTTCCCGCATTTGCTTTTCGGCTTCGCTACGCGGTCGCCCGGGCGATCGTCGCCTGGGAATCATCATTGCTGAAACATCGTCGCAGTTACAGGAACCAAAATTATTGTGAACTCGGCAAAAAGGTGACGACAAAAGCTCCGAGTTCTATACGGAAAAATTCCTAAATAACTTTTTAGGTTCCTGAAAACCATTATGTCAAGTAAAACGTTGCGCACCTTCCTAAGAATTCATTTTGAAGAAAATTCGCTAAAACTGTAATCGCAATTAACAATAAACACACTGTTTTACACTTCGTTTAGACTGACTGTATTACCGCCCACAAAACGAACAACCTGCAACGCCCGCCGCTTCGCGTTTTTTTCTTGCGTAACATTTAAAAGCCTTGACATTATCGCGAAGCAAAGGTGCGATAAACAAGTAACGGTCTTAAAATTTTTTCGTGACGTTATCGTGAAATGACGTTAAACGGGGTGACATAGAACGAGGACTCTCTTTGTTATTGTGATTCGTTACCAACCATTAGTGTATTCATAATATACAAATTATTTGGTTTTAGAAAGCCCTGTTTAGACGAATGGCAATGGTCAATTTTAACCGATTTTGAAAAAGGCCAGATTGGTGCCCATGTGATGCCACTCCACGTGACGTCACCTAGATTCTATATGAGTAGATAGGAGTTTTACATGGTCTGAGGTTACCAATGCATGCATGAAGCACAGAGCTCAGGGAAACATCTCATAATAATCACCTATTAAAACTGGCTAAGGTCGGAAAGTTTTCTTTGTTTGATAAGGTATTAATATTCCTTATTTAAGCCCAGCGCTACCAGCTAGCAGGGTACTCTGCTACCTAATAGCATCCTGTGACATATCAGCGCTCAAAGCCTTGCTAAGGTCACCTCACCTGCAGCAGCGGGAACCAGAACGACGTCACACGGAGTTTTCCCAGCATTCATACTTAGCCGTCGCATTTTCGTGCGCTTGAAATTTTTCACTTTTCATTTAATCGCGAAAAATAGATATTGTCATTTAAAAATTTAAAAGCATGAAATACGTACTCCAGGAGTAATAATCTTTCGATTTAGGCAGTAAAAAAATAATAGGAAACCACCTTATACTCCTGCAATGCATTCAATATGTGAATTTTAGCATGCATGTCGGTGCACATGCTTAGTAGAAGGTTTCCTCTATTATTCAGTCAGTTTGAATTGTGTTCACTGTGTTGAGCTCATATGTATCATATGTTTTAAAAGTGGAATATGTGAGAATTTAAGAAAAACTTTGGGTGCTGACGGGTTGACCCGTAAAACCTCTATGTAGTGAACCTCTTCACATCATAAACCTCCATATTTCATACCACCCCTAAGGTCCCGTCAGATTTACATGTAAATTTATATGCAAACCTCTTTGTACTGAAAATCTTTATCTCATAATACCTCCACTTGTCATACCAAGGAGACACCCCGGAGATGGCCTAACTACCTCCACAAATCATACCGAGACAACTAGAGACCATTAATGTAGCCGCAATCACCTACATGGAATGACGATAAATGTTGCGCTCAAATTTTTTTTCTTATTCACCTGAATTATGCTGTAATTTTCTCACTAATCATTAGTTGTGGCCATTTTGATCCATATGAAAGCATATTTAACAGTAAATAAGGAAAAACGTATCCAACTGTCCGAATCATTTGAAGTGACTGTTGAGTTAAGAGAAGTGGTTTTACTGTAATTACGACAAGAGGACCGTGGTAAGAAAATTACCAAAATATGGACTAAACGGTGTTTTTCAGTTTATGCAGGTTTACGTAAGTATCACAGAGTTATGACTGAAACTTAAAAGTTAAAAAATATATAATTTTCCAGATTGCCCCTTAGCGAAAAACTGTTAAAAAAACTGTTGAAAATTTCAACAGTTAATAGGACAACTGTTGAATCCAACAGTAACTGTTAAAATCCAACAGTAACTGTTAAAATCCAACAGTAACTGTTAAAATCCAACAGTAACTGTTAAAATCCAACAGTAACTGATGAAACCCAACAGGAATTGTTGAAATCCAACTGTAACTGTAGAAGATCCAACAGTGACTGTTGAAAATCCAACAGTAGCTGTAGAAAATTCAACAGTAACTGATGAAACCCAACAATAATTGTTGAAATCCAACAGTAACTGTAGAAGATCCAACAATAACTGTAGAAAATCCAACAGTAACTGTAGAAAATTCAACAGTAACTGATGAAACCCAACAGTAACTGTTGAAATTCAACAGTAACTGTAGAAAATCCAACTGTAACCGATGAAACCCAACTGTAATTGTTAAAATCCATCAGTAACTGTTGAAGAGCCAACATTAACAGTTAAAATCCGACAGTAACTGTTAAAATCCAACAGTAACTGATAAAACCCGACAGTTACTGTTGAAATCCAACAGTTTTTTCGCTAAGGGTGTATATGGAAGTCAACATTTTCGTTTGATGTGCGGCACGATAAAGTGGAAGGTCTTAATGATAGTAACACTAGACACCACAGTACGCCTACCGCATTTTATTTCAATGAGATACAATAACACCCAATGGAAATATTACAATGTCTAATTTTACCAGGAGGTCTAATAACTATAGTCAACCGGTTCCGCTTGAATGAAGGGAATTCATGATGGACTCAAAGCAAATGATTGTGTTGGGTACTGTAGGCTGCATTTTCCGGGTTTCACCGCGTCGTGGTTGCATTGGTGACAACAGTTTCTCCTGCATTCCAGCAGGCGTCTTCAGGTTGAAGTGATTATGCCGTGTTTTGGCCGCCGTTATATAGGCAGCCCAGTGGTGTAGGTTCGCCCTGATTGGTCGCCTTGCGGCCAATAGCGTGGGGGTATGGGGCGAAGAGTCTCTTCCATGTGCTGTGGAGTGCGTAGCTATCCTCTCGATTGAAATTATGAGGATGTTTGGATATTTCAATCGCCTCTCGGATGATCCTCGGAAAATATCGGGATTCTCTGGCGATAACTTTTGTTTCTTCCCAGTTGATGTCGTGTCCAGGTTCACTGAGAGTGTGCTCAGCCACAGCCGACAGATGAAATTGTTTGTTTTTCACCGCTCTTTTGTGTTCTTGAATGCGGCACTTCACAGCTCTCCCGGTCTGTCTGATGTATGACATACCGCAACTGAATTCAATTTCATAAACTCCTTCGCAGGCGTGAGGTGAGATACGATCCTTAGGAGTCGGAAGAAGTTCTCCAGTCTTCTTAACACAGTTGAAGCGTGTCGTAACGTCGAATTTTTTGAGGAGTCTCGCGATTTTTTTCACTGGTGCCAGCCACATAGGGGATTGTCGCATAACCCGCTGCCTTGGGATTCTCCGTTTCAGGACTTGGTGTCTTATTCTTGAGTTTTATTTCTATCTTCGTGGTCCCTTTAAGGACCATGTCACTGTGATATCCATTGCTGGCCAGGGCCGTCACCAAATGTCGTTTTTCCGCGGGAAGTGAGAGTTGGTCAGAGATGGAGTATGCTCTGTGCACTAATGTCGAGATTAGAGCTGCCTTCTGAGTAGGGTGGTGGTGTGAGGAGGCGTGCAAATATCGGTCCGTATGTGTCGCCTTACGGTAGACTCCATGGCCGAGTTTTCCATTGTGTTGGGTACTTAAAAATAGATAGGAAGATGACGAATTAATAAAAAAAAAAGAAAGAGAAAATATGAGTGGCAAATAAGAAAAGAGAAACGAATGGTGGGGACAGAAAACACCAGAAGCAAAGGCCTACCAAACAAAGAAGTAAAGAATTCTGCTCATTTCAGTTCTCCTGAATGCAAATCAGGTCCCTCGACCTACACCCTTATGTGTAATGCACCCTTCAATGTACCATGTCGCCCTCTTTTTAAATAAAAACGGGGCAGTCGTAGGACTGGCCGACAGAAGTGAAAACTGAAATAATTAGTATCCATTTGCACTGAATTGTTGAGGCCTTTACTTTGTAGAATTCCATATTTAATGTTTGGAAGGAAATTTCTTAGCTTTTCTACAAAAACACACACTTTATTGCCGACTAGTTTCGGTTACACTGTACCTTTTTCAAGACTAGTGATACACATCAGAATTTGCCGGTATATATACTCTGTGGTCGGGTGATTGGAGGGGAAGGGGAGAGGTAAGTGACGGGAATGGTGAAGGAGGGAAGGGATAGGGGAAAACCAGAGGTAGTTACAAAGAAGAGCGTGGGTTGGCGTCACAAGGATTTTTTGGGGTGTAATAGTGGAATGCCTAGGAGGGGGGAGTGGAAAGGGAAAAGGTGGTTATTAGCAATGGGTTCTTTCCTCTTTACAATTTTTAAAATTTCCAACTGTTCTCTGATGTCCAGCTGTGTTCCTTTTTTGACTCGGTGCAGCAATTCCGGGGTAAAATCCGCTTGGTGGCCTTCCTCCCGAAGATGGGTAGCGAATTGGGACATCCCAGTGTTGTTTTAGTAATCGCGCCGGTGTTCCTCCGCTCGTACGGTCAGACTTCTTCCTGTTTGTCCTATGTATTTGGAGTCACAATCACCACACCTTAATTGGTAGACCCCGCTCTTGAGGGCTGAGTCAGTGGGGTCCTTGACTGAAGGTAGCATGCTCTTCAGGTTAGAATTATTGTAAAAGGCCGGTTTTATGTTGATTACTTTGAGTAATTTTTCCAATTTAATAGAAGGTTGGCCTTAATATTTTATGCGTCGCCATGACTGTTGATCTGTGGGGGTGGTAGAGTAAATACCTCTGAGTAAGAATTTTCTCTTTTTGCTTTCAAACAAATCGTTGATCAATTTTTCGGTGTAACCATTGGCTATCGCGATTTTTTTGATGGTGGTAATTTCTGAAAGGAGATCTAAGGGCTCTAAAGGGATCGACAAAGCTCTATGCAGCATGTAATGAAAGGCTGACAATTTTTGGGTTATGGCATGCTTGGAAGTTGCGTGGATGACTTGGTCTGTATAAGTGTGTCTACATACATGCTGTAATCACCTGTGCTAAACTGAATCTCTCCAGTTAAAGCCGAAATGACTTCTATCACAGTTATAACACCAGAAGTGCTACAAACCTACACCAAACCTATGTCAGGACTAGACATACTGCACTAGGACCGAAAAATATGGGCCTTCTACTATTTAACAAGTTACCCACTGAAATAAAAAACTGTGAATCGAAAAGTTCATTTAAGTGTGCACTTAATCCATATTTAAAAATAAATATCTGCTACTCATTTGACGAATTTATGCAGCACACATAACTTGCATTAATTATATCTTGACCTGGTATGTATTTGTTTGCAATTACAAATTGCTGGACAGTTTACTAAAGTACTTGTATTAAAATGTGTTTATGTGTATATATTTCATTTTTTGTATTGGGTTAATATTTTCTGTATTTGTAAATGACGAATCCTATACCTATACAGGTTTGTACGGTCTTTGGAGAATAAATTCCATTCTATTCTATTCTACACCTGCAAACAGAACTTCTGTAAAGCAGTACATATTAACCCTTTCGAGACGGTGGAGGTTTTGGTCTTAGCATGACTGCTGTACTGAGCCCCAAGAGACTCTTCTTTCTCGTGGTACGGAGTATTTTTGGAGCACATTCTTTAAGAAGGGTCTCATGGAACCTTTTTCGAACCCTCCATGCTGGAACTTCGCATTATCTCGGACTCCGAAATTAGTTGTGCTCCCTCCTTTCCGGGTTTACGACCACACCTGCGGCATTGGTTCGCGGTCAACTTATGTATTGCTTATATGTATTTAGCAAATGGATAATTGTTGCTTGCTCGTAAATTACAGACTTGGAATTGAATTCCTCATTTTTATCTGAGCATTGTCAAATTTTAAACAAAGTTCTAAGGCCATTGTTAACGCATTTAATGCAGCAGCAATTTCCATGTTGATGTTTATACATAACTCGAGATATAAGTTAATATGTGTCGTAGAATTTCGTTTAAAAATTGTAAACGCAACTCAAAAGACAAATAATTCAATTCTTAGTGTATATTTCTTGAGAAATGAACAAATATTTATTTAGAAAATTGACTGTATAAACAATTGAATGACCGCTGTCCTGTACCGCTGAGAGGGGTTATAAAAGAAGAAGGGTCCGGGTACCTGCTCCCGGATTCCGAGGGTTAATCCTAAACCCCAAAGCGTTGGGTCCCGAGACAAAGACGTCGTAAACCCATGACCGTCCTAAAAGGGGGGGAGCTAGAAAATGTATATATACGGCTTTCGATCTCCTGGCCGGGAAAATCTCACACGTATATATACGCCCGTCGTCTCCCGGGTCAGGAAACGTCCACACGTATATATACTTGTACAGTAGGGAAAAGGTTAGGAACTGTTCGAGCACTTTCAATGCCTCCCTAAAATAAGAAAGGCTGTCATCCAAGGACTAGTGAAACGCTTGCATTTGGGTCATTCTGATGGAATGAATACAGAGGAGGAGCAATAAGAAGTACATTATCAAACATTTGCTTAGTAGCCTTTTTCAATGCATTGGTTATTTCACCACTTAATTCCATTAACTTTCCATTACCAATAACCTGTTGTGTACAATGTCCCATACGTAAGGAAAGGTAAAAAAATTGTAGCGTAGTTGAAAATTTTTTATTGATAACGTCACATGCACCTACTTGAAGCATCCTCTCTGAGGTGTGTGGAAGAAATGGTGAAAATGGCATTATGAAAAATGTAACGGAGCTGAAATACCATTTTTTGTAAAAACAAGTGGTTGACCCAGTACCTAACAGTAAATAAGAAAAAAGATATCCAACTATCCTAATCATTTTAAGTGACAGTTGAACTGAGAGAGATCACATCGTTATCTCCCAAATCATGGCACAAATCATGCGATAGCGCTCGCTTTCTATAATTTTTAAATTATAAATATATGCTCACTAATGCATGCATGTTTATTTAAACGCATAAATAAAATGGTTTAATAGACAGAAGTGCTTTTCATTTCCGAAGGATATGAAAAAATGGTGCCCATCACTGAAGCCTCTCTGTAGTGAACCTCCATGCATCAAAATGCCCAAATTTAGGTCCCCTCCATTACGATGTGAAGAGGTTTTACTGTATTAACCAGAGGCATACACATAAAAATTTTGTGGTAATTAAATTAAAAATAAGAAATTTGTGCTTTCACATTAATATTTATCCACGACCATGGTTTCAACGTTAGACGTCATCATCAGGTGAACTCTACACAGGTCCACATCCTTTTATACCAGGCTAGGAGGGGTAGGGAGGAAGTAGTTTGCTATACATTTGTTAGATAACAATCATCAAAGTGATTTTGTTTTTGAAGTGCTTCATTATGAACCTAAAGGACCTAGATCAGACGCTTTGGAACTGATGGAAATTTTGCAGCACGTACGTTCCAATGACAACATTGTAAACGAATTTTTGTATGACTCTCACTCCCCTCTTTTAAGCCTCCCACTCCTAAATTCCACTCTTCCACCTCTCTCTCACCTGAACCATCCCCCCTCCACCTGCCATGCCCTCCCTAAGGGAGCCTCCTCCCACTAACTTCTTTCATACCGTATGACCAAGTTCTTTCTCCCTCTTCTGTGTTGACCAATCTGTTCAACCTAGTTACCTTCCTCCCTACCCCTCCTAGCCTCGTATAAAACGATGCGACGATGGACCTGTGTAGAGTTCACCTGATGATGGCGTCTAACGCTGAAACCATGGTCGTGAATAAATATTAATGTGAAAGCACAAAGTTCTTTTTAATTTAATTATGAATCGCTTTCACCAAGTTACGCCTCAAACAATCAATTTTGTGGTAATTAAACCTTTAATATCTGTAACTTGTTTCTATTCCAATTAGGTTGGCCTTTTGATGATATTCCCGGTTCTCTACCTTGCGGACATAGTGTCGGATTTCTACATGGCCTATCGACACTTAATCCAGAATAACTACCTCAACTTCGCCCTCACAATCCTGTTCGTTTTTGGACCAATGGTTGCTGAGATCATCAGCAAATTTGTAGTGTAAGTATGATCACAATCATATAGTTAGTGTGGTTTATTTCCCACTGTTGTCATAGTCCAGGGTTCCCACTCGACCGTGAAAACCTCAAAACCGTGAATAAGCCGTGAATTTCGTCTACCGTGAAAAAACCTGGAAATAGCCGTGAATCTTGCCATGAAACCGTAGAAATCACTCAAACTTGATTTTTTAGAACTATGATTGACGGATCAGAAGAAAAATAGGCCAGTCACTTGCAGATACTGCCCACGCATTTATCTGCAAACGTATATTCGAAGCACAAATATTGGTCCGTGTGTCATGACCACACACAGACCTTAAGGCTGTGATTGGACGACCTTTAACCAAAGTGATCATTTACCCTGGTGAGAAATCAGACGCCTCTTCCCTTCCCTGTCACCCTCCATTTTCCCACTCACAACCTTTGGCCGGCCCTGAATTTTGCGAATGATAGGCGACGTCATAAGTGCACTTTCATCGCTGCGTTTTGCATTCCCGGCGTTTATCGCATTTGCTATATTTTTAGATAACATGCGGCCAGTGATTTTAATGAGATCAATATTTCTTCCTAAAATGGCTTATCAAACAGACCGTGAATTTGACCCAATTTAGACCGTGAAAACCTGGAAAAAAACCGTGAATTTTATACCGTATAAGCGCATGTAAGAGGCGCACCTTTTTTCCCAGAAATTGCAGCCAAAAATGAGGGTGCGCCTCTTACACAAACTTTTTATCTTCCCCCCCTCCCCTTCCCCGGTCGCAAGTCTAAGGGGAACTGAGTGGCCTTGGTTTCCAGTGTGAGTCAGTCATCTGAAACCCTAGGTCAAATACGAGCGGCAGGTAGGGGAGTTTCTCCCTTAGTGACGTATTTTTAGAATGCTCCTGTTTGCTTTTCTTGTAAGCATCGCGCTGTCACGTCGGTACCCCAGAGGTGAACATGGAAGATCGCGCAGGGTTTTTCGCTCCCGAGGGCGCACTAAATTTACTGCCACGAGTGGGCATCCCACGGCATCTATACTGCATATAGTAATCGCTTATCAAACGTAGAGAAATGCGTAGTTTTGAAGGACATACCTGGTTAATACTCAACATCTGTCTTGCCGAGGAATTTCCATTAAGCTGAGCACCTGATTTTCCAAAAATCATCTTCAGATGCTATTATGAGGATTATTGCAACTGAAAATTATATTGGTATCAAAACCTGCGCTTTAAAAGGAGCGCGCTCCCTCCACTCCGTATTTCAAGCTACGAGGCTATGAGCGAAGGAGTACGGGAAGAACACGTCCGATCTTGCATGTGACGTCGTTGCCTTTAAAGCGAAGGGGCGATGGCCCAGCAATGTGATATACGCAGTTTGCGTTGCCTAAAGTTTCCAGTCCGTCTCGTCTTGTTTGTTAGCGCTTATGCTATGCTTGTTTCTTCCGAAATTGTCCGGTTTGGACTATTTTGAATATTAGTAGCCGTGTTGTAACTATAAATCTTTGCGTCAAACAATCAGAGCTTAAAAAACTTAAATTCTGTCAGATATGCGTCGCGTTAGATCTCTTTCTTTTTTTGAACCTTGTGCGTGTCATAACAATTATTGAAAGCTATCGAGATATCTTCGGGCTCAGTGCATGACTCACCTAGCATTTGGCCTCCATAAACTGAGAGATCGATTGAGGTCAGTTGGTGAGACGGGGTAGGGATGAAACACGTTTCCATTGTTCCCCTGTAACTTAATGTTTTCCTATTTTCCTGTGGGGTCTCGGAAAGGAAAAAAAACGGCAGAGGAATTGGCTGATGGAGGGCTGAATGTGGCTCCATTAAATCTACGACGCGGTTATTATCCTACGGCGCTGAGATTGCCCCGATTGTTGTCCTAGCTCTTGGGAAGGTTCATGCTATGTGCCTGTCGTGTATTGCCTTAAAATTTTCCATGGCTGCAATTCTATTGCAATACTCCTACGAGAGCATTTAAACAAAATTGTTCGTGAATAGGACAAGCATCGAAGAGCAACGGCGTATGCGAAGAGAGGATCGGAACTCTTTCTACTCCCTCTTATGCCGGCCGCTATTACCGCCGCAGTTATCAAAATTTCCTATTTCAAATAGTACTGAAAGAGGAAATTTCGATAACTGAATAAAAAATATACAGTGGAACTTGGTTAGTACGTTTCTGAAGGGACCACGAAAAATGAACGTACTAACCAGGAAAACGTACTAACGAGGAAAGTAAATAATAGCAGTCGGGGTTATTGCAATCAGTGAAAAAGTCGTCATAATTACAATTACTATCGGTAGTTCTCATAGGATCGCCTTCCTGAACTCTTTTCACATTTAAAATCAAGAAAATGAGCGCTACATTGAAAAACAATACCATGTGAATAAAAATCGCAATTTTTCATAGATTTCCGAAGACGATTCCATGATTACGGCGTCTATCTCCCGTGATTTATCCTATATACATTTACAGAACGAGGACGAGTGAAGCTCAGACAAGCGAAGACAAGTCATTTTTCTTTCTCACAGCGTACTCGGAGAATATAACAACAACCCGGAGTAAGTCAACTGGTTTTTTAAACATCATAAAAATTGGGCAAAATTATATTGACTTTCAAATTACGGCAACAGCCGTAGACATTCGCTTCTGGAATGATACCATTTCGATTGTAAAATCGATCGATATATCGACTGATGACACGCAAGATTATAAGATTACGACGTAATTTCAAGAAAATTTTATATTAGACAGTTGAAATTTACTTTCAAAATTTGTCTAATGTCGTCTGCTTTCGTTCCGAGATCAAGTATTTTTAAGCTAAGCTTCGCGTGGAGATCCAGAGTATCGTCTGCTCCCGCAACAGTAGTCAAGTAAATACGTACGACGTCGAGTTTATGGAGCAGTACTGCTTTAGATAATGTGGGAATTGTCTAATACCGTTAAGACTCATTTCTTCATCATGATAACTCGTGCAATAGCAACAATTGCCCACTCACGAACTTTGTGCGCAGCAGTGGGTGGCAGTGGGCACTCCCAAGCGCTCCAAAGGCAACAGAAGGTGAGGAGCTCGGGGTGGGGAAAATTGGGGCTTCTTATTGGCTGTAGTTTTTCGTAGTCAGACATTCCTGAAAAATGGGCGCATTTTATTTTTCATCACGTCACAAGAATTCAGAAATGCATTTGGATAAATTACGGTAGAAGAAAGAGATGTGGAATGAATGGAAGAATGTTAATGGCTAATAATAATAAATTAAATCATGAATTCAGACGTTAGCGACCCTTAAGAAGACACTAGAGAACGAATTGCGGGTTGCGTCACGGCAAGCAATTGAGCGTACTAACCAGGAAAGCGCAATTTTTTCAAACGTACTAACCAAATTCTTTTACCTGTATTTTGTTCGGATGGTACCGGGACCGAGGGAAATCGCCGTACTAAGGAGGAAAACGTACTAAGGAGGAACGTACTAACCAAGTTCCACTGTACATCTGCAACACCGCGCGATAGTATAAAAAAATGCCGCAAAATTTTTTTCTTCATACCTTCGATGCTCAAAAAAGGGGTGCGCCTCTTTCACACGCTTATACGGTAATTTACACTTGACCTCGTCAGTTCAGTGTTACATACATATAATTACAGTTTGCATACTTAAATAAAGAACAGGACTTTTCAGAAAACCATATCTGCTTCCTGAGTAAAAAACTCATTTACGGAGTACAGTGCTTTAGATGCTAGCCAGGAGTGTACAACAGATTTAAATTTAGTACTGTTGCTTCATCTTGCAGACACAGGTAAGTGATTGAAGAGCTTAATACCCATGTTTGAGAAGGAATTTTGTGTTATATTTAGTCTCATTTGACCTGCAAATAGGTGATTATTTCTTCTAGTGTCGTGGTCATGTATGTCGGATCTAATTGTGAAAGACTGGAGATTGTCTTTCGTATGTACAAGTACTCTATATACATACAGACTGTAGACTGTCAATATATTCAGTTTCCTGAATAATGGTCTACAATGTACAGTAGTGGGAGATTGAGTTATTATTCTTATGGCTTTTTTTCTGTAACTGAAAAACAGATTTTGTAGCTGGGGCATTACCCCAGATCTCTGGCCCATAACTCAAGTGACTGTTGAAAAGAGCATAGTAAATGGACTTGAGATGTTCTGAGGGGATTAGAAAGCTTAATTTCCTCAATGCATACAGTATTATATGTATACATTATTGATGTTGCTTGCAAGCAAAATTGGGTTATAATAGGTTAAAGACAAACCGCATTTCTTAATATTCATCTATTAAACTTTCCTATGGTTGAAAAGTTTCCTTTGTTTGATAGGGTATTAATAATCCTTATTTAAGCCAAGCGCTACCTGCTAGCAGGGTACTCTTCTACCTGATAGCACCCTGCATCGTGCCGGCACTCATAGCCTCGCACTATGGTGGCCCCACAGGGCCGTAGCATAAATGCATAAATTCATAAATGGTGCTCACAAATATATTGCTTCTCCTTTCAGAAAACTGAAGGGATCAGAAGAAGGCTTACTGTGGAAGAACGTGTTCAGCATAGAGATTTTGAGACTGCTTCCAAGGTAAGAACCGTTGCCTTTCGTTACGTTCTTTGATTCTTTTTTGCAATGTTTTTCTTAACGTACTTTCGTGTCTGTCTATCTATCTGTTTGTCTGAAATTAAGACAACAAACCTTTATTACATCCAATTACATGTGGAAATTATTGGTCAAATATTTTCAATGCTCTATTCATTAGAGTGCATATTTGATTTCATGTTCTTAGCTAAAATTTTTGAGTAAATATTGCCAGTGCTGTATTCATTAGAGGGCATTATTTGATTTCATGTTCTTAGCTAAAATTTTTGAGCAAATATTTCCAGTGCTGTATTCATTAGAGTGCATTATTTGATTTCATGTTCTTTGCTAAAATTTTTGAGTAAATATTTCCAGTGCTGTATTCATTAGAGTGCATTATTTGATTTCACGTTCGACTTGTGGAGGGGTGAGAAATTACAGGAGGGTCGTAAAAGGCTACCACTTACATCGCAAGTGTATCAACGCACACATCAACAAATAATATTATAAATCAAAAAAATTTAAAAACAATGTTTTTCTCGCCAACTAAATAGAAGAAAATAAATTTCTCCATCCATATCTGAGACTCGATATGAATTTTTACTCAAATGGTGAGATACTTTATGACAATCATTACGACCAAAACGAAAAACGTCGGGCACGTGTAACATTACATTTAGTATTTGCAATAAATATGAAAGATCCACAGAGGAAAAATCATTTGCCTTGACCGGGATCCGGATCCCCCGATTTCCGGTCGAGTGCTTTAGCCAGTTAGGCTACCGAGGCCTCATTCCTCCCTGTGGATATTTGCGGACACTACCGGTTAAGGTGTGGCTGGACTGCAGAGCATATGATGCCACCAGCAGTCCAAATCGTGCGCACAGCACCACAGCCAGAGAGCAGGCCCGGACATAGAACACAAAGAGGTGTTCGCTCTAGACTAGTTTAAAGTATACCGGGACTAGCCACGGTGATAACTTTTATAGGAGTCACCTGCAACTTGCGGTTGCGGGTGGCTGTGCGCACGATTTGGACTGCTTGTGGCATCATATGCTCAGCAGTCCAGCCACACCTTGTCCGTTAGTGTCCGGAAAATATCCATAGGGAAGAATGACGCCGCGGTAGCTTAACTGGCTAAAGCACTCGACCGGAAATCGGGGGATCCGGGTTCGAATCCCGGTCAAGGCGAATGATTTTTTCTCTGTGGATCTTTCGCACGATTGTGCATTGCGGGTGACTCCCGTAAAAGTTATCACCGTAGCTAGTCCCGGTATACTTTAAAAACTAATAAATATATACTTAAAAATAATTATTTTTATACAGTAAAACCTCTATGTAGTGGACCTCTTTATATCATAAACCTCCATACTTCATACCACCCATACGGTCGTAAGAATACACCAATTATAGTTATGTATTTATACAGCTGAATTACACATGTATTATTCGTGTATTTTCACATGTGGAAATAATAAAAATATCTAATACAGCTGTAAGAATACACCAATTATACATATATATTTATACAGCTGAATTACATGTGTATTTTTACATATGTACAAGTACAGCTGAATTACACGAGTATGATCATCGCCTCTAATATTCTTGAAGAAATATTCAGGTAATAATCATTTCATAGTAGGATTTATTTTCGACCTATAATTCAATTTATAATGCCGGTTTTTTGGAACTCATATTTAAGAATGAATGCTGATGGTAATGTTTTATTGTTAATTACAGTAAAACCTCTATGTAGTGAACCTCTTTACATCATAAACCTCCATACATCATACCACCCCTACGGTCCCGCCAGATTAACATGTAAATTTATAGGCAAACCTCTTTGTAGTGAGCCTCTTTATCTCGTAAAACCTCCACTTGTCATACCAAGGAGACACTCCCGAGATGGCCAAACTACCTCCACAAATCCTACCGAGATATCTAGAGTCCATTAATGTAGCCGCAATCACCTACATGGAATGACTTCAGTGATAAATGTTTCACCTGTATATTTTTTTTCTTATGCACCTTTAAGTTGCTGTAATTTTCACATTAACCATTAGTTGTGGCCATTTTATTCCATATGAGAGCATACCGTATATCTCCGAATATAGTCCCCCTCTGAATATAGTCCCCCCCCCCCTAGTTTTGAGACCCCAGTTTTGGGAAAAATTTTAAAATGCAAAGGAAGGCAGTTTTTCTGTGGTTAGCAAGTTAAGATTCTAGAGTCAATAAAAACTATTTTTTTCTGTGAATAATAAGAACAAATCTGTTCACACATTTTCCATCACAACAAAATAACTATTCCTAAAATATGTTGTTATCCATTGCATGTATCAGTAATTTATAGTTCCTTAACCAGATGTAATGAAGTAATGAGAAAATTTTTCAAGTATCCAAGGCTATTGTATTTTTTTAAACACTCGCAAATTATTAATATTTTTGATTTCCAAATGACTACAGATAATGTAAATATATAAGCTTTAACATAAAGCCTATAAAGAGTATTGCATTTGGCCCTGAAACTTCCTTAGACCCAGTGTAACACACCCATCGCAAGTCATGTCAAATCCAAGTGACTAGAAGAATTTAGGAAATCTAAATAAAATTGTGTTAAATAAATTATAAATATTATAAAAATATTGCCATCTAATGCCTGCTAAGCAAAATAATTAAACTACAGGACTTACAAATATCAAAGTAATAAAATTAAGAAATAAACTTTTTCCAACAAACATAAACACTGAAAAAATATGTTATCAATTTTCAATGCATCGTTGCGAATCATTGCATAAGTTACACAAAGAGTTTCTGCTCTGCATTTGCACAAATTCGACGATATTTTCCTCTAATTCTATGAATCTGCCGCATCGAGACCCCCGAAATGACTTCCGCGATGTATTAGCGCTTTGCAATCTTTCCAAAGACTTTCTTTGCACGCCAAATTTTTCAGCCGTCATATGAATACTATGATTTACGGCGCATTCTGCAACGGCTATGTTTAAATTGGCATCGAAACTCCGTCTTTGATGGCTTCTAATCTGCTGCAGGATTGATCCTCATCTTTCTACTTGATCCATCACCTCACTGTTGAACGTAAAATTATTTTTAATAAAGAAAATATCGCGAAAATAATTGCGAAACATTATGTGACGTAATTTATCGATCCTACATTCCTCCATAAATTGATCGCACTTTCGATGCTGAGTCGCTGGATTTCGATCAAATGCAGTAATGCCGGCGCTTCTGGTTTAAAGCCATTGATTATTGCGCCTTTTCAGAAACAAATGCATAACCATTGCGCATTCTTGTTCTGTGATGGTGGTAAAGGCAGTGGTTGTAAACACGAACCGCACGGGCACATGGACATATAGTAGCCACGGCCGCAATGAAATGCGAAATCGTCACGAAAGGTTTACTTTATCTGTTTATTTTTCGCAATGATTTAAATCGTGTTACTATTAAATGAGCGACGGGTACATATACTATTGATTCAATTATAGTGTTCGATTAGTGTGATAGTGTGTGTTTAGTTTTGATTTTAATTATTTATTGTTTTGCGTCATAAAGTGATCAGTTTCGATTGAATTATTCTAACAATACTTTTCCAAGAAAAATTAACGGCTACCCCATGGATTCCGTGAAAACGCGTATTCGATATGCTATTTGAATCGGAAGAATCGTATCTTTACAACATTTGTGGCAAAAATTGTCTTAATTTCCGGTAAAACGTGGCAGTATATAGTCATATGTTCGATTATAATCCTCATAAATATACTCAAATAGAAATACTACGAGAACATTAGCCATTATGCCGTTATTTATAACTTGATGGTCACCTTTAGTATGCTAAATTGGATTACACTCGATTATTGTCCCCCCCCCTTACTTTTCCTCGGCCATTTTTGGAAAAAAAGGGGGGACTATATTCGGAGATATACAGTACCTAACATTGAATAAGAAAAAATGTATCCAACTATCCTAATCATTTTAAGTGACTCTTGAATTAAGAGAGATCACATTGTTTTCTCTCGAATCATGGTAAACATCATGTGCGCTCGCTTTCTATAATTTTTTAATAATGAATATATGCTCACTGAAGAATGCATTTTCGTTTAAACATATAAATGTAATGGTTTAAAAGACAGTAGTACCTTTCATATCCGAAGGATATGAATAAAATGGTGCCCATCACTTAAACCTCTCTATAGTGAACCTCCAGGCATCAAATTGCCCAAATTTTTTGTCCCCTCCATTACGACGTAAAGAGGTTTTACTGTACACTAAAACTCGTTTAAAACGATCATGCACGTAACGAAATCTTGCCTATAACGAGGTGAGTTCCTAGTAGTAATAATTTTGTTGAATATGAGAGAATATCTAACAGTAAATAAGGAAAAAGTTATCCAACTATCCCAATCATTTTAAGTGACCGTTGAATTAAGAGAGATCACATCGTTTTCTCTTGAATCATGGTAAAAATCACTTGATAGATCTAGCTTTCTGTAATCATTAAATAATAAATATATATTCACTAATGCATGCATGTTTATTTAAACGCATGAATATAATGGTTTAAAAGAGAGTAGTGCCTTTCATTTCTAAAGGATATTAAAGAATGGTGCCTATCACTGAAACTTCTCTATAGTGAACCTCCAGACATCAAATTGCCCAAATTTTGGTCCCCTCCATTACGATGTGAAGAGGTTTTACTGTAGTAAGATGGTAATGATTGAATTTGAATGTTTGCATGTAAGAGCGCACCGCAGTCTGAGGCACGCCCTGGACTCGAGGAAACAGTTTGACAAAGACCTGTCCGTCTTCTATTCGGAGCTGAACCGGTTGCGTGGTGTTCGCTTCGAGGGACTGTCGTGTGCTCCATCGGCCAGCAGCCTGCGCCGTCGACCTACGGTCACAGCACCATGGAACCCAAGGTGAGTACCGTATTCATGGGCTTATCCCTTAGCGAAAAAACTGTTAAAAAACTGTTAAAAAAAACTGTTGAAAATTTCAACAGTTAATTGGGACAACTGTTGAATCCAACAGTAACTGTTAAAATCCAACAGTAACTGATGAAACCCAACAGTAACTGTAGAAAATCCAACAGTAACTGTAGAAATCCAACAGTTTTTTCGCTAAGGGATACTTCATTCGAAATTTTTATAAATACAATTTCTTTTCATTTTTATTAATTAAAAAAATTTTTCAATGTCTGTTTTTTTATTAAAACTGTTAATTGATTTAGATATGTGAACCATTTCTTTGAAAAGTCTTTTCTCAAATTAACCTCATTATCTAAAATTTCGGCATTGTCAAAATCAAAAACATGGCCATTGCTCATGATGTGGCTAGCAAGAGCACACGGTGTTATACCACCTTTTACTGATGACTTCTGTTGTGAAATCTTATTTTTTAAGTATTGTGATGTTTGACTTGCACAGGAAGTGTTTCAATCAAGGCATGAAATTTTAAATTCTATATTATTTTTCTGATTTTTAGGAGTTTCTGATTTTATTTTTGTGTATAGAAGCATGTTCAGAGTATTATGATTTTTGTGTGCAATTTTATAATTTTTGTTATTGAATAACTTGGTAATTTGTTCAGATAATTTACTTACCGTATTTGCACGAATCTAAGACGAGGTTTTTTTCCCTCCTAACTCATGCAGAAAAGAGGGTTCGTCTTACAATCGGATGCAAAATTCTCAACGTCAATCGGGTTGCATAATTCTCGACGTCAATCGGGTCGCATAATTTACGTCGGAAAAATCATGGTCACCTGAGTTTGCCACCTGATAGCTATACAACGAAAAATCAACGTCAAAATAGCTGAACAGTAATTTAGCATAATTAATTTTGCGTTCAAGTAAAAAAAAACATTTTTCATATTTGGGCAGCAGGCAAAGATTCGGTGTGTGCTCATAAGTCGCCGCGGCGCGCCGGGTTCACTTATGCCTTATTCGCGAGATTGCCTGCTTTACCTTTGGTTCGGCTCCATTCAAGTTATAGCTCGATCAACTCACAAAATGATCGCGTGATTGGTTACAATTTACCTAAATTGTAACGTTAAAGCCTCAATGTCGCGGAATAAACTGCTACAAAGTCGTTGCATTTTTCTCAGAGCAACGGTAAGAAGGCAACATGATTTGCCTCTGATTAGAGAGATCGATTCAGTTGTGATTAACCGTGCCTTTCAGAGTATTACGATGGCAGAGAATATTCATTCCAATGCCGCTCTCAAAAGAAAAGTTATACCTCGGAATCCCAATCCATCGTTTCCGCATTGATCATTTCCCGTCGCATACGACGAACGCAATAGCATCAGTTCCGAACTTCACCTCGTACGAGTGGTTCCTTACTTTCCAGGGTGGCTTGACTTCAAACTACGGAGTGTTTTCCGTGTGGGTTTAATAAATTCAGGTTTCATTTTCACCAGTTTAATTTTATTCGTCTTCGGGCCATAGCCCCTGCGAAGAAATATTCCTGTAAGAAATATTACGCGCTAAAATCTAATCATAATTACGCGCCAAAATGCCTGCGTTTCCTGGGACATAGGCAACCTAGCCAAACATTCCCGCATTCATCGCTTATTCGTATCGTTATTAGGAAAAATGTTTTTTCCCAAGCGTAGTTACAAAAAAGGGGGGGGTCGTCTTAGAATCGTGTTCGTCTTAGATTCGTGCAAATACGGTATATAGATGATCCGACGATATATTTACGAGGTGTGATAGAGAAGTAATGGGACTGATTTTTATCTCTTTTAAGTTTTTAATTTTTTTTTCTCCAAAAAGTAATGTTATCCCCTTCAAACTACAGTACACTCCTGATTAAATAAATTATATTGGGTAAAATTTTTATGCAGTACACTGCTGCTTATCCTAATCGGAAAGCACGGATAAACCAAACTTTCACTTAAGTGTCTTGCAATGTTGCAATGTTCTTGTTCATATTTTACCTAAAACAATACGACCGGTTTCGATCGATTTATTCGATACGACTGGTTTCGTCGCAGAGGCGACATCATCAGGTACAGCAATCGTTATATTTACAGTTATTTGGTTGTTGTTTATCTGGTTGCTATTACGCGTTGGTAGGGGAGGGTTGCGTTGGGGTTGGAGCGTTACTCAGCTTCAGGGGAATTTCCAAGAGTGGGGAATAGTTGACAAAAATATTTTCATTTGATAAAATTCCATTCGTGATGTGTTTCCTAATCTCCAACTCCTCCAAGCAGTCCATCCTTCTTCCCTTTTCCTCAAGGTGGAGAATTTCCTGAACAAAATCGCTCCTGTGGTCACTCTCCCATCGGTGTTTCGCGAAATGCGATTTGTCTATCTCCCAGTTTCTCAAATGCCTTCCGTGTTCCTCTGTTCTTAATCGGAACGAACGTCCTAATCCTAATCGTTTACAAACTCAAGTGCAGTGACTGTGAGACCTGTTACATAGGCCAGACTGGACATTTACCTAAAACAAACAATATTTTATTATTTATGCAGTTATTCTGTTATTTTAGAGTGCTTCCCGGACTCAATGAGAGCTTTCTTCGCCAGTTCGCGATCTTTTTAGCGGGGATAACAAGGTTTTACTGGTACAGTAAACTCTCGATTATACGAATCAGGATTTTATGACGTTTTCGATTATACAAAGTGATAGTGCAGTCCCGGCGAAAAGACTATGGTAAATACATGGTGCTATTCGATTATACGAAGTTTCGATTTTACGAAATGTTTTGAATTTACGAACCCCGGATCGGTCCCCAGGAGCGAAAGGCATTCGTTTATACGAACTACTATGGCGAAATATTTGTCAACAAAACTAGTTACGCCGGCGTATGTAGCTTAAAAAAAATCAGCGCTTCCAACTGTGGTTCATCAAAAGTGTGAAATCGTAAATGATAGTGCAACTTTGGAGAGAAAGGGTTCACCTAAAACCTCACAGTGGGAATTTAGGGGAAGTAGGAGTTAAGTAAAATATCGCGACTGACATAATGCCCCTATTTACGTGCCTATTCGTAAACATCGCATCAACAATACTTCGTAGTTTAGCATGTCAGGAAGGTCGCGGGGGGTATTTCGTACACTCCTAATTAACCCTTTGCACTGCTGTGAACGTACCTGGTACGTTCGCAAGGCAGGCTACTGTGAACGTACTTCGAAGACTACTTGACTACTTTTCGCCGAAGCACTTCGAAGGGTCCCTAATCCGGGACCCTTTCCTCAACGAGCTCACCCTCGCTGGCCCCTCTCTTCGACCCTCCGAGCCTTTCTCCCCAAAAGAGACCGCTCTGACTGCATTTTGAAAATCTATCAATCAATGCCATCATCAAAAATAATTGTTTTCATCGCACTCCTGCCAATCAGGCATTCAAGTACATCTCTGAACCGTGTTTCTGCGATGAGAAATAATGATTTTGTTAACTTTGCTAAAATGGCCAAGTTAATAAAATTGTCATTTTTCATTGCAGGAACACGGTTCAAAGACGTACTTTATTTCCTCCACTACAATTGCAAATTGCTGGAAATCGGCCGGATTCCCTTTGATAGCGCATCATGAGGATGTTCTCGAGGTTGGTAATTGATACAACTAGCCTACTAGTAATTCTACTGCTATAATATCATGGCTATAGTTGATTCGTTACGTTATACATTCAGGAAGCTGCAGCGGATTAAATCACGGAGGAGATTAGAGGCTCATAAGATGATTTTGAAAAATTCTTGGAAAAAGCAGGAAGAGCACAGCGCGCAACATCAAACGATTATATTGCCCTTGACGATGATCTCCGGGCTTGCGACAATGGGACGCCGGTACATACGTCGGAAGAAGCAGCGGCCGGGACTAGTCAGAATAGCAGTGACGACGAAGATGAAAGCGAGGAAGTAATTTCACCAAATAAAAAAGAAGTACACGCTGCCCTCCAAACATTTAGATATTTTGATCTGGTTAATGAGTTAGGTCCCCAATTTCATTCCCATTTATGCAAGTGAGAAACCATGGTGGAAGCGGCGATGGAGAAGGGCAAAAAGAAAAAAAATAACATATTTTTTAGTAGTATCTTTCGTGTGTACAATAGCC
Organism: Ischnura elegans; assembly: GCF_921293095.1. Classification (NCBI taxonomy): domain Eukaryota; kingdom Metazoa; phylum Arthropoda; class Insecta; order Odonata; family Coenagrionidae; genus Ischnura; species Ischnura elegans. Next base: position 7,534,121 of record NW_025791659.1, read on the forward strand.
TTCCTGAGTAAACAACTTAAATATCTTAAGTATTGGGCTCTATTAACCACAAACTTATTTTTCAGGCTACTCGTAATGAAGACGAACTTCTAACTCTAACCATGAACTTTCTTCTCGCGCGTCTCCCCGTTTTCCCATGCCGAGAGATCTTTCTTTCCGAAGTCTTTGTTTACTTCCTCCCGCGGCCTTCTGCTGATCTTGCTGACACCCGCCTTACGCATCCCAAACCCCTCCTTCCCCAGCATTTCTCATTCACTCCCCCCCTAAGGTTACGGAGCTTGAGTGCGTCGTAGAAAAATACGCCCCCCAAACGTAAACTGAGGCAGAGCTGAAGGCCCTTTCCCCACCCTTCTTTCTCCTGCCCCCTCCACCCCACCATACGCTGACCGCTTCTTTCCTCAGGCAATCCCCATCCCACTCTTATTCACCCCACCCACTGGGAACGTTCCCCGATTGTGGAGAAGGGCATGGTTCATCTTTACCTGCAACGGGGGTAAGTTATTAATCGGAGAGAGGCTGAAGAAGTATCTTCCACTGTCGGGGAAATGGTGCCGCGCTTATAATTGTCTCTCTTCTTCTCTGCTGACGTTTCAATTGACATTATTTTCTTTGCTCTTTCCTCACTATATTTATTTACGATTGTGGCATGACTATTTTTTGGTGCTAAAGCTAAGAAAATCTTTTCTCTACGTCAATGATTCTTTGCATAACTTTCAATACGGCGGAGAAAGGGACACGAAAACTAAATGAGGTGAATGTACAGGTTTTTGCGTGTCATTTTTGAGAATTCACGCAAGTGAACCAATACTTCACACACGTTGAGAAATGATGAAGCATCTCTTGTAGGAAAACAATCAATGCGGATAATAACGTTTCTCTCTTTATTTCTCCGATAATGGAAGATGTTTCTCCTGTCGTTTTCCGGTTGGAACCTTGCTCCTGTCGGCATAAAAGAAGAGAGAAATACTATATAAACATAGCACTTCACACCCGGTATGAAGAATATGGTCCTGATGAAGAATAAAGTCTTTCGCAGCAATGTCTGCTAAGATGACGGAGCACAGTATCCGGATGGAGAATTCAAACAGAGTGTACTTCAAATATTCGCCAGAAGATAATCATATCCTACGTAATTTATAATCGTAACTGAATCTCAATGAAAATAACTAATGGAAAAGATAGCACAATGAACTGAAAATACGGAGTAACTCGAAATATTATCTTACGAAGGTTATTTTGGAAACGGGTGGAGGCCCTCGTTTTTCTTTTTTTTTCTCGTCACGCGAGCGATAGAGGGCGACATAAATGGCGGTTAGGCCGGCTGCCGCTAAAATTCCGTGGGTGCTGGAAACAAATATATATCTAACGTGAGCTTATAAGTTCGCGTAAGTTTGCACTATTCTAATAAGTAGTTGTTATTCGCTCCTAACCACAAATTTATAACATTAAATTCTTATAATAAACTTTGCAATTCATTATTTGATTACGTTTTCTAAACTGGTCGGGAATTTCTCAAGCGATCGTTGATGTTGAAGTATGAACGAGAAATGGGAATTTTATGGTGGTATAATTATTTAACGATCTTTCACAGCATTAATGGATAACAAAAAGCCTTTTCTATGAATAATACCGAGAATAACCACCAAAAATATTTAAATAAGACCACTAAAGACAAAAAAGGGCGGAAGAAACAAAAGCGAACATTATTTCGTGACTTATGAAAAAGGTTTGAAATTATAAAACTCGATTTTACGAAGTGCCAATTTTCCGGTTCCACTGACTTCGTAAAATCAAGAGTTTACTGTATTATTAATGCCCCGTGTAAGGCCTGGTGTCGAAACCCACACATCGTGGCTGTGTGATCACGGATACGGAAAAGCAGTTTGCACGAATGCTTCAAAACCACTGCTTGAAGTCCGTCACCACGCCACGTAGTCGCCTCTTGCACAAGTTGCCCGGGATGCAACTGCTGCAGGACGTTTATCCGTGATCACTGAGCGTGATCGCTCACTGCGAGGCTTGGAAAACAGGAACACGGTGCTCCCGTGTATTCTGTATGTGCACGAAACCGCTTCCGTTTTACAAAAGGGGATTCTAACGGAAACAATAAGCCTAGTTTATCCTAGCATTAATGCAGTAATTCCGATGATTTTGCGTCCGGTTTAATTTTTCCTTATAAAGATTGCGGAATACAAATACACCCATGTCTCGTATAGCGCAATTTCGATTAGCGCAATTTCGATACAGCGCAAATTCGTTCCTCGGAGAAACATTGCAATGCAGTGTAGCCTAATCAAAAATCTTAAACGCTCTCGTGATAAAACGTGAACTTGCGCTAAGTACACACGAAATTTCTATCAATTTACGCTTATTAATATTATTGCTTGCCTCAAATCTTCTTTTTTGTTTATATATTAATCGATATCCATTGCTGTGCAGTGGCCAAAAGTATTACTTGTCATTGGGTCCAGATAGCCGGCCTACCAAAGTAATTTATCTCGTCTCCTTAACATAATGATAATACATAATTTTGATTGCTAATTACGCATGGGGCTAGTGGATATGAGTTATGAAGTATAAATGCCGCGGGATGCCCACTCGTGGCAGTAAATTTGGTGCGGGCTCCGGAGCGAATCACCCCGCGCGATCTTTTCAACGTTCACCTCTGGGGTACCGACGTGACGGCGCGATGCTTGCAAGAAATTCAAACAGGAGCATTTTAAAAATACGTCACTAAGGGAATAAAATCATTAATGCAGTAATTCCGATGGTTTTATTTTTTTTTAAAAAGATAGCGGAAAAAATTGCAACCCGGGCAACTTGTGCGATACGCGACAACGTGGCGTGGTGCCTGACAGTGTAGTTTCCGACGTCGAGCAGTGGTTTTGAAGCATTTGTGCAAATCACTTTTCTGTAACCGTGTTCACTCAGCCACGGATGTGTGGTTCTCGAAACCATTCCTTACTTGGAGCACTAATAATACGAGTAAAACCGTGTTATCGCCACTAAAAAGATCGCGAACTGGCAAAGAAAGCTCTCAATGTGTCTGAGAAGCGCTCATAAATGACAGTATAACTGCATAAATAATACCGTATTTCTCCGAATATAGTCCCCCTCTGAATATAGTACCCCCCCCCCTAATTTAGAGGCTTCAGTTTCGGGAAAAGTTAAAAAAATGCATTTGAATATAGTCCCCCACCCCTTTACTTTTACCACGGACATTTTTAGTAAAAAAGGGGGACTACCCTTAGCGAAAAAACTGTTAAAAAATACTTGAAAATTTCAACAGTTAATTGGGACAACTGTTGTTAATTAGTGGGGCCCCCTTCGCTTCTATAGCGTTGGGGTGTTTTTCCCTCATCCCGTCCCTTCCGTTCCTTTCCTTTCCCAGAGGCGTCCCCGGTGCACCTATCCTGTTTCTACCTTTCCTCCCCCTCCCCTAGTGATCGGGCGTATAAGCCACTGGCTTGGTTCCTGGCCCCTGTGCGTTGTACCCTCAAAGGGCTCCCCTGAGCCCTCATACTTTCCAACAATAACTGTTAAAATCCATATCCAACAATAACTGTTAAAATCCAGCAATAACTGTAGAAGATCCAACAGTAACAGTTAAAATCCAACAGCAACTGTTAAAATCCAACAGTTTTTTCGCTAAGGGTTCGAACAGGAATGTAGCTGATTAATGGAATGTTTTAATTTTATGGAAACAATTTGGGCTTATAGTTGATTCAACTAACATCTCTTTCAAATATCCTCAGGGGACACACCACCTCAGAAAAATGATTGCATGCCGTCTCGGCAATTACACCGCTACAATGGATTTCTGTCTGGATTTCTGACTTTACTATCCCACGGCACTGAGTTTCTCCTGGTGGGGGGAATCGGGGATTTTCGGATTTTTTCGCCCGATCAATTTCGGTTCCCCACATCGAACTCTTTTCACCGCTCTAATCCACGAATTTGATGTAATTCGTCCACTTGCCTAAAACGGCGCTGCGTGCACTAAACGACGACAGTTCTCCACATTTTTCCGAGTCAAATACCAACGATGTGCGTGCGACAGTGTATGATGCGAAATTCAAAGTATTCGAGGTATTCGAGACGGTACCTTTAGCATAACTATTTGAGACCTGGAATATCGAATACTTTCTAGTATTCAAAGTATTCAAGTATTCGCGGATACTATTCGCGGATACTATTCGCACATCCCTTATCGAAAAAACTGTTGGATTTTAACAGTTACTGTTGGGTTTTATCAGTCACTGTTGGATTTTAACAGTTATTGTTGGGTTTCATCAGTTACTGTTGGATTTTAACTGTTACTGTTGGATCTTCTACAGTTACTGTTGGATTTCAACAATTACTGTTGGGTTTCATCAGTTACTGTTGAATTTTCTACAGTTACTGTTGGATTTTCTACAGTTACTGTTGGATTTTCTACAGTTACTGTTGGGTTTCATCAGTTAGTGTTGGATTTTAACAGTTACTGTTGGATTTCAACAGTTACTGTTGGATTTTAACAGTTACTGTTGGGTTTTATCAGTTACTGTTGGATTTCAACAATTCCTGTTGGGTTTCATCAGTTACTGTTGAATTTTTTACAGTTACTGTTGGATTTTAACTATTAATGTTGGATTTCAACAATTACTGTTGGGTTTCATCAGTTACTGTTGAATTTTCTACAGTTACTGTTGGATTTTCTACAGTTACTGTTGGATCTTCTACAGTTACTGTTGGATATCAACCATTACTGTTGGGTTTCATCAGTTACTGTTGAATTTTCTACAGTAACTGTTGGATTCCACAGTTGTCCCAATTAACTGTTGAAATTTTCAACAGTTTTTTAACAGTTTTTTAACATTTTTCGCTGAGGGATCTCTAAAAAAAACTATAAAAAGGATATAAAAAAGAAAAAAATAGGGATTCCTTTGATGATGGTATTTTGAAGCTGCCTCTTGAATAATCTGATGGGTATTGAAAGATCCAGGGAAGGGTGTGTACTCGAAATGGCATTGAAGGAGGCATAGGCGGATCCAGGGGGGGCACGGGGGCATGGAACATGTACGAATGCATGAACCAAATTAGAATAGGTTCTATTTTCTGTGCATGCATTCGCACAAGTTGGGTGGTTTTACAGTTGCCTTTTGGCGTTCAGTCTCGCGTTCATACATTTAGACATTAACCCGTATGTGTTAATGTACCATGTGAACAGGCCTTTACAATATGCAAGATTTTTAATACGGCCCCATTATAATTGCGTTTGTTTTGTATTATGAAATATCCTTGTGTCCCCCCCAGAACAAAATCCTGGATCCGCTCCTGGAAGGAGGTAGGGAGTCCGTGAAAAAGTGATCTCTGAGAGAGAGAAAGTTGTAGACGTAGTAGTTTTCCCTAGGTTGAGTTACAAAGTTCATGAAGTTGGCAAAACGGCTAATTTTATTGTGTGCAGAGTCATTTATTGTACTCGTGTGTCTACATTTTTGAATTTTTCACAAAACAAAAAATGACACAGAATTGAGAATGAAATTTTCTTTAAAATGACGTATCAGTCATTATTATGGCATGCACTGAAGTCCGGATATAGATTGGCAAAGTACAGCGGAACATCATTTTGACGCCGACAGTCAGTGCTGCTAAAAATGTGTCTTTTTTTCTCAACGGTCGACACAATCTAACTGTTCCCTTTCCGAGCAATAATCTTTCTGTTTTGATAAATCCTGTCCAAACTTTTGCCCTGAATATAGTTTTTAGCATTTTATCTATAATTATAAGAATGAAAGAAATTGTAAATGAAATGAAGCAATGAATGGAAGCATTTTTCTTGACCTTCAGGTTAGAAAAGTATTTCAAAAATATTACTCCCTTCATTACTGTCAAAATAGAAATCTAAAATCAATGCTCCACTAAACTAAGAGAAACTAATTATACAACAGAATAACTACTAAAAATCTTCAAAGAATGTTAAATCTTTCATATCACCGTTCATGCATATAACAATCATTGTGACACTGGCAAACCTGCAAAGTGATTCATAGTTTTGTGTCAAAGGAAGTCATACTAGCAGGCCGGCTATCTGTTTATGAGAATTGGGTGGTTTCCTATTATTTTTTATTGCCTAAATCGAAAGATTACTACTCCTGGAGTGTGCATTTCATGCTCTTAGATTTTCGAATGACGATATCTATTTTTTGCGATTAAACAAAAAGTGAATATTTTTAATCGCCCAAAAACACGACGGCTAAGTGGGAATGCTAGGAAAACTCCATGTGACTTATTACTGGTTCCAGCTGTTGGCATGTGAAGTGACCTTGGGGCGAGGCTTTGAGCGCTGATACGACGGAGGCTGCAAGCAGGTAGCTGAGTACCCTGCTAGCAGATAGTGCTTGGCTTAAATAAGGATTATTATTCCCCTATCAAACGAAGGAAACTTTACGAACTTAAATAGTTTTAATAGGTGATTATTAAGAGAGGTTTCCCTGAGCTCTGTGCCTCATGCATACATTGGTAATCTCAGACGATGTACAACTCCTATCTACTCGTATAGAATCTAGGTGACGTCACGTGGAGTGGCATCGCATGGGCGCCAATCTGGACTTTTTCAAATGAGGATAAAATTGACCCTTGCCATTCGTCTAAACCGGTATTTCAAAAACCAAATAATTTGAATATTCTGAATACACTAATGGCGGGTAACGAATCGCAATCAATGCCTTTCGTTTTCTTTGGTGAAGGAAACTACCCTGTTAAGAAGTAGAAGAAATTTGTTTTACCTTTATTTTTTCCATGAACAAATAAGCAAGCAAATGGGAAAAATGTTTGATGAATACGTATTCCGTGAACACTGGTAATTAGAGCGTCACATATCATTTTGACGCCGACGTCAGGGTGACGGCTATGACAATAAAGGTTGGTGGATCTATCGTCATGGCGAACTTAAAAGATAACATTTTTTCAGCACGATCCCTCGCTTTGTATTTATTTAAGGTTGTTAATAATTTTTAATGAAGCGCTGAAAACAAAATTAAGTGAGGAAAACTAAATTTCCTCGGGAATAGGGTAGTTTCCTTCATCAAAGAAAACGAAAGGCATTGATTGCGATTCGTTACCCACCATTAGTGTATTCATAATACACAAATTATTTGGTTTTTGAAATACCGGTTTAGACGAATGGCAAGGGCCAAATTTTATCCTCATTTGAAAAAGGCCAGATTGGCGCCCATGCGATTCCACTCCACGTGACGTCACAGGGACCTAGTTTCTACACAAGAGGATAGGAGTTTTACGTCGTCTGAGATTACCAATGCATGCATGAGGCGCAGAGCTCAGGGAAACATGTCTTAATAATCACCTATTAAAACTGGCTAAGGTCGGAAAGTTTTCTTCGTTTGATAAGGTATTAATAAACCTTTTTTAAGCCAAGCGCTACCAGACAGCAAGGTACTCAGCTACCCTCTAGCATCCTGCGTCCTATCAGCGCTCAGAGCCTCGATCAAGGTCACCTCACAAGGCGGGAGGGGGAACTAGAAATACGTCACACGGAGAGATTTCCTTACCCGTCGCGTTTTCGCGCGCTTGAGAATTTTCACTTTTCATTTAATCGCGAAAAATAGATATCGTCATTTAAAAATCTAAAAGCGTGAAATACGTACTCCAGGAGTAATAATCTTTAGATTTAGGCAATAAAAAAATAATAGGAAACCACCCTATTAGAAAGTGCCGCCGAAAAACTTTGTCCTAAAACTTTCTTCGGGAAAATTCTCCCTTTCGTACAAAGTATCCTCGAGTGTATGCACCACGTAATGAACACGTGTGTTTGCTGGTTGCATCTGCCCCTTACGCAAGGAGATGAATTAGATCATTGGTTCCCAAAGTGGGCGTTACCGCCCCCTGGGGGGCGTTGCTGTAGTCTATGGGGGCGAAAAGTGCCAAGGGGGCGGCAGGGGGGCACCGGAGGGTCCTGACAATGTGACAAATGCGAAGGTTCCGTAACCTTCCTTTAGTCTTCGTTTTCAAGCTTCACTTCTAAAGTTTACTTTGTTTCCCGCGTATGGAAGTAATTTAAACCATGCGTTTCTTTACATTTTAAAGTAAGAACGGTTGAAAAATATTTCCAAGCCTTTCTTGCACAAGGGAAACGTTTGAAAGGGTTTAGTTTCATTGGGTCTATCGTTGGTACAACTTCACTACTCAGAGAACTTAATTATTTACTAGTCATTTAATTAGTTATTACTAATTTAATACTAGACTAGATAACTTTTAAATATTTTCGTTATTTGACAACAAAATATGCATTCTAAAAATATGCAAAGCTATTTTATTAATTTACATTAATGTTTGCTACTTGTTGTGAAAGATGAATGCTGTAGACGTAGTAGTTTTCACTAGGTTGAGTTACAAAGTTCATGAAGTTGACAAAACGGCTAATTTTATGTTGCGCGGAGTCATTCTTTGCATTGGCGTGTCTACATTTTTGAATTTTTCATAAAACAAAAAATAAATCAGAACTGAGAATGAAATTTCCTTTAAAATGACGTACAGTGAGTCCTCGTTCTACGTCACCCTGTTTAACGTCATTTCGCGATAACGTCACGAAAATTTTGAGAAGGTCATTCGTTTATCGCACCTTCGCTTTGCGATAACGTCAAGGCTTTTAAATTTCGCGCGAGAAAAAAAGGCGAAGCGGTGGGCGTTGCAGGTTGTTCGTTTTGTGGGCGGTAATATAATCAGTCTAAACGAAGTGTAAAACAGTGTTGTTTATTGATAATTGCGATTACGGTTTTAGCAAAAAATTTCTGCAAAATGAATTCTTGCGTAGGTGCACAAGGTTTTACTTAACGTAATGGTTTTCAGGAACCTAAAAAGTGATTTCAAGGCATTTTTCCGTGTAGAACTCGGAGTTTTTGTCATCACTTTTTTGCCGTGTTCACAATAATTTTGGTTCCTGTAACTGCGACGATGTTTCAGCGATGATGATGCCCAGGCGACGCTCGCCCGGGCGACCACCATAGCGAAGCCGAAAAGCAAATGCGGGAAGATACAAAAATGGATAAGGATTTACGTCACTGCTGCTATTGTCGTCGATGAAGACAGGAACTCGTATTTTGCCATAGTTAGGCATTCCCTTCGTAAAAAATGCCCCTGATGCGATACGTTAAAAGTTTTTTGCGTAGGAATTGTGAGGTCTAGGAGCCGAGATTCACTTTTTACATTGTTTCTTATGGGATATTATGCTTCGATTAACGTCATTTCGTTTATCGTCACATTTTTCAGGAATGGTAAGTGACGTTAAACGAGGACTCACTGTAATTGTATTTTTACGACTGATGGCGTTTGGCGTAAAAAATCGATGCGCACATACGAGACACCCTAGGAAAAATGACATACCCCAGCATGTCCGTTGATAGGCAGAAAGAGGAATTTCCTCCAAAGGAATACCGATAACACCCGGCGAAGATGTCGAGTGTACAAATCAATATAAAAAATGAAAGAATAAACCTAATTTTTAAAGAATTACTTTTTTTATTTATTTACGTGAGTTTTCCCAGCGTTGCATACACGCAGCATTGTGAAAATCATATAATACCATTAATATAATAATTTTATTCCAAAAATTCATCTTAATTAGGCCAAAATAAATCGGGTAATGTGAAACAACCGAAGTTAAAAGCCCTACATACAGTCTGTGGAATAATGGGTTAAGGTGAGGTACACGATGTCGTACTATTTCTATGAAGAAATTGAGTGGACGTTCGAGAAGTTTTAGTGTGGTGGGAGAAGCAGTTGACCGAATGGGAGAGCAGTATACTAGGATGGGTCGCACACATCCAATGAAGGCGGACTTTAAAGCACTCGGTTTGGATGTCTCGTTCAGACAGTATGGGGTCCCAACCACGGCCACAGCCAAAACGTAATAGGGTGGTTTCCTATTACTTTTTATTGCCTAAATCGAAAATTAATTAAAATTTATTATTATTATTCTGGGGAATAATGGGTTAAGGACAGTGCCCTAACTTATATTAAGTCAATCCTCAAACAAAATCCTGAACCCTTTCGCGCCGAATTCCGCACCTGTGCGGCGAGGATTTTTTTTCCTCAACTACGAATGCCACACCAGTGCGTCCTGAATGTTCATACCCTAACCAATGAATGCCGCGCCTGTGCGGCACAGGTCGAAAAAAGTGACCGTGGCGGACACAATAGACCCACGGACGCGGTCGCCCCTCACGATCCGCCTTAGCGCGAGCCCAGCCCCTTCTTCGGCCGCTCAGGTCGACCCTTTCCTATCCTCTCCACGCGGTCAACTACTGTTATTTGCAGTGTGTTTTCCAAAAAAATATTTGTTGATTACTTTTGAAATCCAATGCTAGAAATGAATTCATCTTTTTTTTGCTGACCACATGGAAATTTCAAACGAAATTCTAACGTTAATATCAACAGAGTTATAGAACAACTAGTAAATATACTAAATCCGTCTATATAAACGTTAGAACTTTGTTTAAAATTTCTCCACGCTCAGAAAAAAACACGAAATTCATTTTGAATTAAAAAAAAATCGATACGAACAACAAATATTTGCATATATTCTGCGTTAATATTTTAGCTAGTTGACCGCGGACTCGTGCTAGTAAGGGGATTTTAATCCCTCTAGGGTCTGGGACAGAGGCCGAGGAAAAGGATCGGCGCCCCACCGAGTTGGGTCCAAAAATGTTTCGGAAGGGACCCACTGCCCTTAGTCGACGCGGAAAGGCTTCGTACAGAGGAGTAAAGATAACTTTCAAGAGACTTGTATTGAGGAAGAATATCCCTCAACGAAGGTTCGGCACGAAAGGGTTAAGGACAGTGCCCTAACTTATATTGAGTCCCAACTATAACTTAATATAGAGGAAATTGTCATGTCTGTGGGCATCATGTTGGTGAAATCTGCAGTCCATGGACATGACTTTCAGTGTGACTCTTTTTTTCTCTGAGCAGGTGTGAAACGTCGCTGATCCAGGTGCACTCGTACACGATGATGGTGACGAATGAGAAGCAGCTGTTCCATTGGAAGATGGTCGATACGCTGAACGAATCGGCGCCTCAGCTTCTCCTCCAATTGGTCATCGTCAACGTGCACCTGGTCAATGGAGAGACGGTCGGTGAGTGGATGTGCTTGTAATAATAATAATAATATTTTTTTTATTTGTCCAGAAATCTGTAGGTTGTGCGCAAAATACAAATATAGGACACGTCGATTTAGATGCATAATCAATAAAAATAAAATAAAATGAAAGGCAATAAAAAATAATAGGAAAGCACCCCTTAGCAAAAAAACTATTGGATTTTAACAGTTACTGTTGGGTTTTATCAGTTAGTGTTGGATTTTAACAGTTACTGTTTGATTTCAACAATTACTGTTGGGTTTCATGAGTTACTGTTGAATTTTCTACAGTTACTGTTGGATTTTCTACAGTTACTGTTGGGTTTCATCAGTTACTGCTGGATTTTCTACAGTTACTGCTGGATTATCTACAATTACTGTTGGATGTTCTACAGTTACTGTTGGATTTCAACAATTACTGTTGGATTTTCATCAGTTACTGTTGAATTTTCTACAGTTACTGTTGGATTTTCTACAGTTACTGTTGGGTTTCATCAGTTACTGCTGAATTTTCTACAGTTACTGCAGGATTTTCTACAATTACTGTTGGATCTTCTACAGTTACTGTTGGATTTCAACAATTACTTTTGGATTTTCTACAGTTATTGTTGGATTTTCTACAGTTACTGCTGGATTTCAACAATTACTGTTTGGTTTCATCAGTTACTGTTGAATTTTCTACAGTTACTGTTGGATTTTCTACAGTTACTGTTGGGTTTCATCAGTTACTGTTGGACTTTCTACAGTTACTGCTGGATTTTCTACAGTTACTGTTGGATCTTCTACAGTTACTATTGGATTTCAACGATTACTGTTGGGTTTCATCAGTTACTGTTGGATTTTCTACAGTTACTGTTGGATTTTCTACAGTTACTGTTGGATTTCAACCATTACTGTTGGGTTTCATCAGTTACTGTTGAATTTTCTACCATTACTGTTGGAATTATCTACAGTTACTGTTGGATTTCAACAATTACTTTTGGATTTTCTACAGTTATTGTTGGATTTTCTACAGTTACTGCTGGATTTCAACAATTACTGTTTGGTTTCATCAGTTACTGTTGAATTTTCTACAGTTACTGTTGGATTTTCTACAGTTACTGTTGGGTTTCATCAGTTACTGTTGGACTTTCTACAGTTACTGCTGGATTTTCTACAGTTACTGTTGGATCTTCTACAGTTACTATTGGATTTCAACGATTACTGTTGGGTTTCATCAGTTACTGTTGGATTTTCTACAGTTACTGTTGGATTTTCTACAGTTACTGTTGGATTTCAACCATTACTGTTGGGTTTCATCAGTTACTGTTGAATTTTCTACCATTACTGTTGGAATTATCTACAGTTACTGTTGGTTCTTCTACAGTTACTGTTGGATTTTCTACAGCTACTGTTGGATTTTCTACAGTTACTATTGGATTTCAACCATTACTGTTGGGTTTCATCAGTTACTGTTGGATTTTCTACAGTTACTGTTGGATCTTCTACAGTTACTGTTGGATTTTCTACAGTTACTGTTGGATTTCAACAATTACTGTTGGGTTTCATCAGTTACTGTTGGGTTTCATCAGTTTCTGTTGAATTTTCTACAGTTACTGTTGGGTTTCATCAGTTGTCCCAATTAACTGTTGAAATTTTCAATAGTTTTTTTTAAACAGTTTTTTAACAGTTTTTTGCTAAGGGACCCTATACCAGGATATTGATGAACTTGCCAAAATTATTACCTGCCAGTACTGGCTCGCCCGCGTCAAATCTCGCCCCAAACACATCGAGAACACATTCTAGCCATGGCGATTCTCCCAATCAAATGCACTTTAATCGAATTTTTGATTATGTATGTACACTATTTAAAAATAGGTGTTCGGTAAACTTCGTTTTCGTATTTGCCGTCGAGTGGTGCATTTTGTTTTTCTTTTGTTTTTTGTTGTGTTCGCCGTTAAGAGGGCAAATGGTTCTCAATTGTTGAATTGAGGTCAAATGTTGGCTAGTAAATACAGAACGCGTGTGCTTCGGACATCGAGGAGAATCTCTGCTTCAGAGACCACCCCCACGTCCCAGCTCGCCATGGCATGAACGCCACCGAATTTTTGTAAGTACCATTCGGCGGCAATACAATCTAATACAGTCCACTTTTCACCATTTTGAGTATTAAACAATAGGTATCAACAAGAGGTAACGTCTGATTACTAACCCTTAACCGGTGACGTGCGGTCTGAGAGACCGGTGCGTTTCTAAAATTATGAATATTTTCAAAATTAAGATTTCAAAATAATTATAATTCTCGTTAGCTTCATATTTTTGCATAACAAGGACATCCCACTCTTAAAATTTAACGTTCCTTTTATTAATTTCTGTAAATTTGCAATTGAACTCGATTAGCGGTCTGTGAGACCGCACGTCACTTACTGAGAATGCATCAAGAAAAGGAATAAGCGGGATAAATTTCATGGTTACTCACTACTACTTAGCCTTCCAATTTTAACATTTAAGGCCTTTTTTTTTAATCTGGCGAAATATTGATACATAAATATAATAATTATAACTCAAGTGTTTTTGGCATCAGTGTTTTGATCCTGCTTCAAATCACAATTTTTTATGACAAATTGGTTCGTATTGGGAGTGTAAAAATTTTAATATAAGTTTTAGAATAGTTAAGCATTCAAAGAAAAATTAAACAAAACAATAAAAATGGCGAAGCAATATTTTATGAATTTTTGTTTTAATGCGATCTCCAAGACCGCACGTCACTGGTAGTGTAACAAGAATTGCACGTCACTGGTTAAGGGTGCCTTCATAGCTCGGCGTTGCGTACTTGGGGGCGGAGCTAACTCATCGCAGCAAGTTGGAGCCCTTCAGAGCTCTGCGTTGCGAAAACAAATGAAAGGCAAAAAGCGTCGTTTCCTAAAAATCAGCCTGTGAGCATATCATCTGATGATTTCGAACTAAACGCACAATACATATGTTGTTTTCTGCATGTTTACCCAATTTCATTTCTTAAAATGTTCTTCTTAACTATAAATAGCATTTGAAGTTAATATGGCGACCATAAAGTCGATAATAATGCATGTAGTGATGGCACTTGTCTATGCATTATTATGACCTTTAAATTTTATTTCCTAACTCGGAATATTCGAAAAATAGCTAATTACATACACTCAGTGAACATGAGTAACGTGGAATGTTATCAGGAATATTTATTAATGATAACTGTTGTTCAAACAGATTGTCCTAGTCATGTTATCTAAATAGCTCTAACTGAGTAGATCATGAGGGCACAATTATTGGATATAAAATGGAATTTAAACGACCTTAGTCACCAACAAGCACCTCTTACGCTGTAATTAGCTTTTGATACCATTTACGGGTATGTGTTACGCTAATCTATGCCCCTCAGTGATTGTAATCTAATTTAGGGTTAACATTTGTCTTATGTTTGGGAAAGATACGAAATGTCTAAGCTGAACACTTCAAAATAGTAGTAAATAATGAAATAAATAGCATTTGCCACTCCCATTAGAGCTAATCTTGCATATTTGTATACCCAGAAACAAACACCAGTTCTAAATCGTCGGCGTACTGCCGCCTTGACGCAGAGAAAATCCGGCAGGTTCAGTTTTTCTGCGACGACGCAGCGAGCTGGCATCGTGACGTCATCAATTCTCAAAGACGGGCTCTGATTGGCTCGCTAGCCGCGGCGTCAACGCAACGCTGAACTGTGAAGGCCCCCTTATTCGCTACGGAGTGCTACAGGTTATGCTGTGACGTCACGGCAAACGTCACAAACCCGTTTCCCGCCTCGCTCCAGACCAGCTCCAGACGCTCCACTGAAAACTTGGGTCAGCGGAAGAGCGAGTCAAAATTTGGCTGTAATTCGAAGGGAAGGCATTGAGTCAAGGAGAGTTTACTCGCGTTGCATATGTTGGACGCTGAATGTTGACGCCTTTCTCCTATAGGGCTCAGGGAAACATGTCTTAATAATCACTTATTAAAACTGGCTAAGGTCGGAAAGTTTTCTTCGTTTGATAAGGTATTAATAATCCTTATTTAAGCCAAGCGCTACCTGCCAGCAGGGTACTCAGCTACCTGCTAGCAGCCTGCGTTGTATCAGCGTTAAGCTTGCCTCAAGGTCACCTCACAGGGCGGCAGGGGGAACCAGAAATACGTCACACAGAGAGATTTCCCGGCATTCATACTTACGCGTCGCGTTTTCGCGCGCTTGAAATTTATCACTTTTCATTTAATCGCGAAAAACAGATATCGTCATTTAAAAATCTAAAAGCGTGAAATACGTACTCCAGGAGTAATAATCTTTCGATATAGGCAATAAAAAAAATAATAGGAAACCACCCTATTGCACGTCACTGGTTAAGGGTTAAAAATGTATTGAAATAATACATTAATTGAACATTAATTAGATTGTGGAAATCCTTCATCCATCTCTTTCCCTTTCTTCCTGCCCTCTTCAATCCTTCTGCCACTCCGTTAGTAATGACCTTACTAAGGCTATTTCTAACAAACTGCCCTGAACTAAGTTGGTGGTGGGGATGCCATAAAACTGAACTGAAAACAGACAATCCGCGGATGTGTGGTTTTCGAAACCAGGCCTTAAACAAAGCATTAATAATACGAATAAAACCTTTTTATCGCCGCTAAGAAGATGGCGAACTGGCGAAGAAAGCTCTCCTTGAGTCCAGGAAGCACTCTTAAAATAACATACTAACTGCATAAATAATAACATATTGTTTGTTTTAGGTAAATTATGAACATTGCAAGACACTTAAGTGAAAGTTTGGTTTATCCCTGCTTTCCGATTATTCGTATTCCGCAATCTTTACAAGGAAAAATTAAATCGGACGCAAGATCATCGGAATTACTGAATTAATGCTAGGATGAACAGGGCTTATTATTTCTGTTAGAATCCCCT
This sequence comes from Ischnura elegans, assembly GCF_921293095.1. Taxonomy (NCBI): domain Eukaryota; kingdom Metazoa; phylum Arthropoda; class Insecta; order Odonata; family Coenagrionidae; genus Ischnura; species Ischnura elegans. The sequence goes on from NW_025791659.1 coordinate 7,550,179, forward strand.
TCGTAAAACAGAAGCCATCGCGCGCTAGCTGCATTCACGGGAGCGCCGTGTTCCTGTTTTCCAAGCCTCGCAGTGTGCGATCACGCTCCTTGATCACGGATAAATGTCCTGCAGCAGTTTAAAGTATACCGGGACTAGCCACGGTGATAACTTTTACGGGAGTCACCCGCAATGCACAGTCGTGCGAAAGATCCACAGATAAAAAATCACTCGCCTTGACCGGGATTCGAACCCGGATCCCTCGATTTCCGGTCGAGTGCTTTAGCCAGTTAAGCTACCGAGACGTCAGTCTTTCCTGTAGAAATTTGTAGACTATACCGGACAAGGAGGTATGGACTGCTGAGCATATGATGCGACAAGCAGTCCAGGTCGTGCGCATGGCGCCACAGCCGGAGAGCAAAGCCCGAACTTGAACACTAGAGGTGTTCGCTCTGGACTTATGAAAGTATACCGGGACTAGCCACAGTGATAAATTTTACGGGAGTCACCCGCAATGCACAGTCGTGCAAAAGATCCACAGAGGAAAAAATCATTCGCCTTGACCGGGATTCGAACCCGGATCCCTCGATTTCCGGTCGAGTGCTTTAGCCAGTTAAGCTACCGAGGCGTCATTCTTCCCTGTGGATATTTTACGGACACTACCGGACAAGATGATGCTGGACTGCAGAGCAAACGATGCCACAAGCAGTCCAAATCGTGCGCACAGCGCCACAGCCGGAGAGTAGGCCCGGACATAGAACACAAGGGGTATTCGCTCTAGACTAGTTCAAAGTATACGGGGACTAGCCGCGGTGATAACTTTTACGGGAGTCACCCGCAATGCACAATCGTGCAAAAGATCCACAGAGAAAAAATCATTGGCCTTGACCGGTGCAGTCCAGCAACATCTTGTCCGGTAGTGTCCAAAAATATCCACAGGGAAGAATGACGCCTCGGTAGCTTAACTGGCTAAAGCACTCGACCGGAAATCGGGGGGATCCGGGTTCGAATCCCGGTCAAGGCGAATGATTTTTTCTCTGCGGATCTTTCGCACATAGTGCACATACTTAAGAACCATGGTATGGTCGTATCCAGCGAGGGGCAGGAGGAAGCAACTACCCGCCCGGAAGAAAATATCGCAAATGTCTTTATAGAAAATAACATTTAATGTAGCAAATAATTTTAAAAACTAATAAAGAGCTGTTACAGTTTCCTTGAAGAGTTGGTTTCATTCAACTTTTCCATGCTTCAATCTAACCTACAACTTGAAAAAGCATGGCTTGCCCTAAAGCAAAAGCAAGAAGCCCGGCCCAGCGGCGACGTAATATTTTTTCTTCGGATCAAAACCTTGTAAATCCCTTCAGAACTCTCAGTTCCACTCTGCATGTTATTGCAATACTGCCCATTCTCAATATGTTTTCAACTCCTGCATTCGAGGATTGACTAGTCCATGCGCCAGTCCTTATTTTTTAAAATTGAGAAAAGTTATGTTTTCCTAGTCTCAAAATGACCCAAGGGAGGTTTGTATTCACGTGTTAAAATTTGGTTACAGAAAATAAGCTCCTGAACACTGGAATGCCGGGAAATGGGCATACCTCAAGAATGCCGGGAGGGTGTCATTTTGACACTCATGTTCTGTGTTATGTTGCAGATTACAGTGCAACCTCGATATAACGACACCCCACGGTGCACTACTAAACACTCACTATAGCGAATTGTCGCTTTACCGGAGGTGGAGCAAATAATAGCCAATATAGCTGTTGCGACCAGATAAACAGGAACAGGAGTGGTGGGGCGACAGATAAACATCTATCCAATAAACGTAAGCATAAATCCAGATGAAAGGCGATGTTTTTTTGCATCACTAAATTTCCTTATTCAAATAACGACTAACTATTCAAACAATTCATAAGCGCCGCACTGAATAAAAATCATGCAAAGCATTGTTTCGTCAATCATTATATTTATCGAATGGCAGTTTACCACATAAATTTGAGACTGAGCACTCCATTAACTTCATTTCTAACAGATCGCTAGCAATTACAGATATAAAGGAGTCTTGATGAAAGTCTTCGGGCGGTGAAACCCTCACTATGGCGAGAGCCAACACCGAAAGGGTCTCGTAAAAACGAATTTTTTAACACGCTTATTATAGGGTCAATTGACGGTGCATCGGCTATCTCTCGTAATAGCGGGGGTGTCGCTATAGCCCATACTCGCTTTAACGAGGTTCCACTGTATTTTTTTCTTAGTCGCTAGTCTTTTTACGCTTATGTTTTTTGTATGTCGTCGTGTGTAGTGTACAGTGAGTCCTCGTTTAACGTCACTTACCGTTCCTGAAAAATGTGAGGATAAACGAAATGACGTTAACCGAAGCATAATATCCCATAAGAAACAATGTAAAAAGTGAATATCGGCTCGTAGACCTCACAGTTCCTACGCGAAAAAAATGTTAGCGTATCATATCTGGGGCATTTTTTACGGTGGGAATGCCAAACTATCGCATAAATACGAGTTCCTGTCTTCATCGACGACAATAGCAGCAGTGACGTAAATCCTTCTCCAATTTTGTATCTTCCAGCATTTGCTTTTCGGCTTTGCTATGGTGGTCGCCCGGGCGAGCGTCGCCTGGGCATCATCATTGCTGAAACATCGTCGCAGTTACAGGAACCAAAATTATTGTGAACTCGGCAAAAAAGTGACGACAAAATCTCCGAGTTCTACACGGAAAAATGCCTTGAAATCACTTTTTAGGTTCCTGAAAACCATTATGTCATGTAAAACCTTGCGCAACTACGTAAGAATTCATTTTTCAGAAATTTTTGCTAAAACCGTAATCGCAATTAAGAATAACCACACCATTTTACACTTTGCTTAGACTGACTGTATTACCGCCCACAAAATGAACAACCTGTAACACCCGCCGCTTCGCCTTTTTTTTCCGCGCGAAATTTAGAAGACTTGACGTTATCGCGAATAAACTAATGACGGTCTCAAAATTTTTGTGACGTTATCGCGAAATGACGTTAAACGGGGTGACGTAGAACGAGGACTCACTGTATAAAAAAATAAGTGTCGTCGCGGTAAACTTTGGCTGGTTTCGAGGAAAATCATTCGCAAACAGAGCGGAATATACTTATCTCACGAGCTAATAAATTTTTGAAAAAAATGAATAACAGCTGATATTTATTGAAATTATGTAAAACATAAACAATCACGAAGGTGTACTATTCTAAAATACTAATTTGGCTGATTATAATAAAACTGCATCCCACGAAGCACCTAAAACCGAACCAAGATATGATAAAATATACTGGGAGTCAAAATGACACCGTCCGGCATTCAAAGTAACTTTGATTGTTTTAGGCCGGAAAAAAGAGATGGAGGTATCCCTAACACTGTCGTCTTATCGAGCCTTAAAAATGATAAAATGTCACGAAATGTTTTATTCTTCAACACTCCTTAAAGGAAAGACCTCCACTCTTCAGCACTCCTCCAGCTATGAAAAAAATGTTCGCGTAGGGTGTCAAAATGACACCCTTTGGCATTCTCGTGTTAAGGGCTTTACTTCTACATTTTACTGAGAAAAAGCAGTTTCTCGGCCCGAAAAAAACTATATTGAGGGTCCTCAGTCAGCCGATTTCTTCATCTGAATGTACTTCAGCCAAAAGGGTGACTAATCCGGGACCCTTTCCTCGACGAGCTCACCCTCGCAGGACCGTCTCATCGTCCCTCCCAAGAAGCGACTGTTCTGACTGCATTTTGAGAATCTATCAATCAATTCGATCATCAAAAAATGATTGTTTGCATCGCACTCCTGCCAATCAAGTACGTCTTTGAACCCTGTTTCTTCGACGAAAAATAACGATTTTGTCAACTTTGCTAAAAATATGGCCGCAAACCACCAAAAAAAATGGCCGTTTTTGCAAAGTTAACAAAATCGCTATTTTTTATGGCAGGAGTGCGATGCAAACAATCATTTTTTGATGATCGGATTGAGTGGTTGATTTTCAAATTGCAGTCGGAGCGGTCACTTTTCAGTAGGGAGGCCCCCCGCTTGGAGGGTCGAAGAGAGGGGCCAGCGAGGGTGAGCTCGTCGAGGAAAGGGTTCTTTATTAGCAACCCTTCGGAGGGTGTGCCACGTCCATCCTGGAAGTACCTGCTCCATGCTCCAATGAAACGCATTTCAACCTTTTCGCCGCATGTGTGGAAAAGGTTTTCGGAGATTGAAGAACTATGAAAGGATTAAGCTTCGTTGCCTTACTATACATTCCGTCATCAAATATTCAAATAGGGTGGTTTCGTATTATTTTTTTATTGCCTAAATCGAAAGATTATTACTCCTGGTGTACGTATTTCACGCTTTCAGATTTTTAAATGAAGATATCTATTTTTCGCGATTAAATGAAAAGTGAAAATTTTCAAGCGCGCGAAAACGCGACTGCTAAGTATGAATGCCGGGAAATCTATCCATCTGGCTCCCGCTGCCGCCCTGTGAGGTGACCTTGAAGCGGGGCTTAGCGCTGATACGACGCAGGCTGCTGGTGGGTAGCTGAGTACCCTGCTGGCTGGTAGCACTTGGCTTAAATAAGGATTATTAATACCTTATCAAACGAAGAAAACTTTCCGACCTTAGCCAGTTTTAATAAGTGATTATTAAGACATGTTTCCCTGAGCTCTGCGCCTCATGCATACATTGGTAACCTCAGACGATGTAAAACTCCTATTTACTCATATAGAGACTTGGTCCATGTGACGTCACGTGGAGTGGCATCGCATGGGCGCCAATCTGGCCTTTTTCAAATGAGAATGAAATTGACCCTTGCCATTCGTCTAAACCGGTATTTCTAAAACCAAATAATTTGTATATTCTGAATACACTAATGGTGGGTAACGAATCGCAATCAATACCTTTCGTTTTCTTTGATGAAGGAAACTACCCTATTCACAGAATGCATGTTTTCTTGACTCAGAGTAAATTAAGATATAATAAGGGAAATATGACTGGCTATCGATTGAATTTCAGTGACAATTACAATTTTCAGATGATGATTTCTTATTTTGTCCGGAAGCCTCACGTCTACATCTAGTGCGCAGATGTGGGTATAATATGTCATAAGCAAGCTTAGACCTTTGTTTGGGATGTTAGGAATCCAGTCGGTTACATTTTAAAAGAAAATGCACAAACAAAGTTCTGCCAAGCACTTTTTTAAGTACTTCAAGTAAGGGAAAAACGAATTTCCACACCTATTCGTCCCGTAAAATTTGTCCTCTTAATTTATGATTTCTGTCAATGCCTGGAAATGTAGTGGGATTCTGATATATATTCCCCTGTATCGCTCTGTAAGATATCTATTCTTGATTCCTTAAGCAATCTAAGCCTAGTGTGCAGCCTCCGAGTACATAGCGGCTCCCAGCCTTGGTTTTACCCTCGTAGTAGCTTTTGTAGAATGCAGCTTTCCTTTGTAAGAAAGCTTTGCCTCAGTGGATTTATTCCATTTTTATGGAATGTTTTTGTCCAATAGTACCTTTAAAGATATTAACTTCACGTCAACCATCACGCTCTCGGCACTTTAAGGAAACGCATTTTAACCTTTTTGATGCATGTGAGGAGAAAGTTTTCGGAGATTGAACATTTTATGTAATTAAAACTTTAAAATTACCTTGTAGGTATATACAGTGGAACTTGGTTATAACGGCATCGACTGTAACGTCAACTCTGGTTTAACGTCACATTTTATACAGACCGGCCAAAATTGAACATTTTATGTTGTACGAAAACCTGTTTATATCGTCAAAAAATATTGCGACGCTCGGGTATAGCGTCAAAGATTTTGCAGTTCTTAGGTTGCAAAAGTGGAAGTGTGATTGTATTATGTCCCATAGTTCATAGAAACCATGTGTAGAAACATCAAAAGCAAAAACGGGTCACGAGCTGGACGTTGAGCTGGTGACGGGATGCAACTCTTTTGTTTAATTGGTGTCTGGAGGGAGCGGGGGCTGTCCCGCATACCTGGGTCTTATCCCTTCCCACCCCTACATTCTACAAGGTCTCTGACACAGGCACACTGTATTGTGTTGTTTGTTTCGTTAGTTACAGTAGATCAATCCTGGGCAATGCATATCAGCGAATTGGCACGTAAGCTCAGTTCTGTGTGTTATCTAATTAGGTATATACGCTCCACTGTGTCACTAGATGTTCTGCTACTCTTGTATTATGGTGAATTCCACTCTCATGTTCTGTACAGCATTCTGCATTGGGGTCCATCTCCACATGCCGTTACCATATTCAAAATTCAAAAAAGAGTGGTACGCTTATTGTCCAACAAACCCTATCGGACACCCTGTCGGCCATTGTTTAAAGATCTACGAATATTACCTGTGCCCTGTCTTTATATATTCACCATACTTCTCAAAGTAAAGACTAACTTCCAAGACTTTGTCCCAAACGCCAGCATTCACACTCATTATACGAGGCAGCACAAAGATTTGCATGTCCCCTATGTACGGACTAAAAGTGCTGCCTGTGGTGAACAATTTATGAGTCTACTTTTGTACAATAAGCTCCCTATGGAGCTAAAAGCTCCCATGAGTCAAGGGGTATTTAAAAACAAGCTGAAAGACTTTTTACTTTCAGGCTGCTTTTACTCTATATCAGAGTACCTGTCACAGTAATATTATATATGCTCACCTCACTTTGCTGTTTGTGCCTTATATCTTTTATTTGTACCCAATCTGTGTTTTTGACGTGCCTTATACAATTTATGTATTGCATATAATTGTCTTTCCGGCAAATAAAGATTATTATTATTATTATTATCAGTCATATCACTACCTACCTCCGTGTGAGCATCGCGTATGTTGACAGTTGTTTTATACGTCGTTAGTTGTGTTTTGTTTGTGCAGTGTCAAGTTGTGGTGTCAAACGGAAGGTGCTTCCTATCAAGGGAAAAGTGCGGTCGATCAGAGCGGTGGAAAGTGGAAGAAATATCGCTGAAGTGTGTCGTGAGTTTGGTCTGGTAAATTCTACAGTAGGCTCAATTTTAAAGAATAAAGACAAAATTTTAACCGCGTTTGAGGAAGACAGAGAAAACGTAAAAAAATAAGAAAGTGCGAACATGGTGATGTGAATGAGGTGTTGCTTAAATGGTTTAAGCAATGCCGCAGTGCCAACATTCCTATTGCACTCAGCGTGCTTCAAGACGTTTGTTGCACAGCGGAGAGAATTTTTATTTCTGAAAGGACCGTTCAAAAGAAGATCACAGATTTTTTTCGACGGTAAAGTAAGATTTTTACTAGGCTATAAAATATTTAATTGTGAATATCATTTTTTATTAACGTTTTTTATAATATACATATTCCAATGTACGAGTAGATTTCAATAAACAGTGTTGTATATAAAGCAGAACATTTGCGTCTTTACTTTGTCCTTTCACTCAGATTTAAGGCTGCTTTTTTTATAACGTCACTCGGATATAACGTTAAAAATCTTCTGGCCCCTTTGATGACGTTATAACCTAGTTCCACTGTATATCAATTGTGTATGTATGAAAAAGATAATTTAGAAGACTTCACCACCAATGCTCAAGTGCATGGACGTACTACTCGCCATAGTGGGGATGTACGTATGTATTGCCACTCAACTGCCTTGTATAATAAGAGCCCCTTCCAAATGGCTTCCAAGGTCTATAATGCCCTGCCTCCAAGATTAAAAAATTCTCAGTCTAGGGCAAATTTCAAGTATGTCCTGAAAAACTTTCTATTTAACAAAAGTTATTATAGCATCTTATATGTTACTGTGTAAAGTCCTGGGACCAATAAAAATTATGATTATATTATTATAGCCTCCTAGTACATAGCGGCTCCCAGCCTTGGTTTTACCCTCGTAGTAGCTTTTGAAGAATGCAGCTTTCCTTTGTAAGAAAGCTTTGCCTCAGTGGAGTTATTCCATTTTTATGGAATGTTTTTGACCAATAGTACCTTTAAAGATATTGATTTCACTGCAACCATGAAGCTCTCACCACTTTAACGAAACGCATTTTAACCTTTTCGACGCATGTAGACAGGGTTCCCACTCAACCGTGAGAACCTTAAAACCGTGAATAAACCGTGAATTTCGTCTACCGTGAAAAAACCTGGAAATAGCCTTGAAATTCGTCATAAAACCTTAAAAACCTCTCAAACTTGATTTTAGATCTACGATTAACGGATCAAAAGAAAAATAGGTCAGTCACTCGCAGATACTGTCCACGCATTGATCGGCACACGTATATTCGAAGCACAAATATTGGTCCGTGTGTCATGACCACACACAGACCTTAAGGCTGTGATTGGACGACCTTTAACCAAAGCGATCATTAACCCTGGCGAGAAATCAGACACCTCTTCACTTCCCTGTCACTCTCCATTTTCTCACTCACAACCTATAGCCGGCCCTAAATTTTTCGAACGATAGGCGACGTCATAAGAGCACTTCCATTGCTGCGTTTTGCATCCCCGGCAATGATAGCATTTGCTATATTTTTAGTTAACGGGCGGCCAGTGATTTTTATGAGATCAATATTTCTTCCTAAAATGGCTTATCAAGCAGACCGTGAATTTGACCCAATTTAAACTGTGAAAACCTGGAATAAAACAGTGAATTTTATAATTTTGTTAGAGTGGGAACCCTGTGTGACGAGAAGGTTTTCGGAGGTTGAACATTTTACGGAATTAAAACTTTAAAATTACCTTGTAGATATATATATATCAATTGTGTATGTATGAAAAAGATAATTTAGAAGACTTTACCACCAATGCTCAAGTGCATGGACGTACTACTCGCCATAGTGGGGATGTACATATGTATTGCCACTCAATTGTCGTGTATAATAAGAGCCCCTTCCAAATGGCTTCCAAGGTCTATAATGCCCTGCCTCCAAGATTAAAAAATGCTCAGTCAAGGGCAAAATTTCAATTATGTCCTGAAAAACTTTCTACAGTGGAACCTCGTTAAAGCGAGTACGGGCTATAGCGAGACCCCCGCTATTACGAGAGATAGCCTATGCACCGTCAATTGATCCTATAATAAGCATGTTAAAAATTTCGTTTTTACGAGACCCTTATGGTGTTGACTCTCGCCATAGCGAGGGTTTCACCGCCGGACAAAACTTACACCAAGACTTAATCTCTGTAATTGCTAGCGATCTGTTAGAAATGAAGTTAATGGACTGCTCAGTCTCAAATTTATGTGGTAAACTGTCGTTCGATAAATAAGTAGCTATATTGGTGAAAATATTTTGGCATTAGCATTCGCGAGTGCTTGATCTTCTTTGGTTCCTCGGGCGGCAGAAAGCAGTCATCAGCATACCCGCACGTCCTTGAGTTGCATGAATAGAAAGCATTTGATGGAACACACCATGGCCAAAAAAACACCAAACACGTCTAAGCGAGAAAATAAAAATAAAGGAGTAATATGAGGTATATTGGCTATTATTTGCACCACCTCCGGTAAAGCGACAATTCGCTACAGCGAGTGTTTATTGATGCACCGTGGGGTGTCGTTTTATCGAGGTTCCACTGTATTTAACAAAAGTTATTATGGCATAAACGACTTTCTGGAGGAATGTGGATACTACATACTACAGAAGTGTATGATTTTATATATTATTTTTTGTATTGACTTGTCCTATATTTTACTATGTAAAGTCCTGGGACCAATAAAAATTATTATTATATTATTATAGCCTCCGAGTACATAGCGGCTCCCAGCCTTGGTTTTACCCTCGTAGTAGCTTTTGAAGAACGCAGCCTTCCTTTGTAAGAAAGCTTTGCCTCAGTGGAGTTATGCCATTTTTATGGAATGTTTTTGACCAATAGTACCTTTAAAAATATTAATTTCACTTCAACCATCACGCTCTCGGCACTTTAACGAAATGCATTTTAACCTTTTCGACGCATGTAGACAGGGTTCCCACTCAACCGTGAGAACCTTAAAACCGTGAATAAACCGTGAATTTCGTCTACCGTGAAAAAACCTGGAAATAGCCGTGAAATTCGTCATAAAACCTTAAAAACCTCTCAAACTTGATTGTAGATCTACCATTGACGGATCAAAATAATAATAGGTCAGTCACTCACAGATACTGTCCACGCATTTGTCAGCAAATGTATATTGGAAGTGCAAATATTGGTCCGTGTGTCATGACGACACACAGACCTTAAGGCTGTGATTGGACGACCTTTAACCAAAGTGATCATTAACCCTGGTGAGAAATCAGAGACCTCTTCACTTCCCTGTCACTCTCCATTTTCTCACTAACAACCTTTAGCCGGCCCTAAATTTTACTAACGATAGGCGACGTCATAAGAGCACTTTCCTTGCTGCGTTTTGCATTCCTGGCGTTTATCGCGTTTGCTATATTTTTAGTTAACGTGTGGCCAGTGATTTTTACGAGATCAATATTTCATCCTGAAATGGCTTATCAAACAGACCGTGAATTTGACCCAATTTAGACTGTGAAAACCTGGAAAAAACCGTGAATTTTATATCTTGTATGATGTTAGGCACGATGTGGTGGAAGTTCGTAATATTGTTGAAATGACACATTGCAATATTTCCACTTATAGAGTTATTTTACACTACGCATTTCGTCGTTACAGCGACATTTTCAAGTGTGAAAAAAGTCTTAAAGATTTTCCTTATATATCACCCTCCCCTCAAGCACCATGATATATAAGGAAAATCTTTAAGACTTTTTTCACACTTGAAAATGTCGCTGTAACGACGAAACGCGTAGTGTAAAATAAATCTATAAGTGGAAATATTGCAATGTGTCATTTCAACAATACACGTGAATTTTATAATTAAGTTAGAGTGGGAACCCTGTGTGAGGAGAAGGTTTTCGGAGGTTGAACACCAGGTTAATGTGTGGCATTGGTGTCGTTTGCAGGTCACTGGAGCATCATGGGAATCCTGGCGTCTCTGGCATGTTTCTCGTGGACCCTACATTTGTGCCACTATTACATGCACTACGACGGCCTCAAGAACAACTTCAAGCTGCCGGACAGGGCCACTGACTTCCTCGCCCACTTCCTCATCGTCTGTGAGCACTTTTGTCTTTTGTTTTCTTTTTTTTAACGTTTCATTTTGCTTGTTATTTTCTGTACGACCTTTCAATTTTGTTATGGGTAAAAATTGGAAGGTCTTAGGGCCGTATTCTTAGTCGAACAGTCGGCATATACTAGGACCCCTTGAGATACTTTCTCAACTCGTGATGGAGTTTTGAAACCACACGTTTCAGTCCACTAGAACCATTCGTGTTGCGTGATGTCAGAATTCTCCTCGTGTGTAGTTCCAGAGAGTGGCTATTTTTACAATAAGGGATCCCTATCATGGCTTCAACTAGTAGAAAAAGATTGCTAATTCCAAGTGATGAAGAAATAATTGAAGAATTACTTGCAAGTGATATTGACGAAAGTGTAAGTTCGGAAAGTGATGGAGAAAATTATATCAATGATCGCTCTGAAATTGACGAACTACAGCCTGTTTACGATGAAATTGAGGATGCTGATGGAGCGGAAAGCTTTGTGTGGGAGGGAATAAGAAATTAGAAAGGTAACGGGGAACCATTTGTAGGTGGTTTTGGACCTCAAGACGAAGCAAAAAATTTGTCCAACGCTATAGATATTTTACAGTTATTTTTTGATGAAGAATTCATTCATACTATTGTTCTAGAAACAAATCTTTAGGCTGAGCAACGGATTCCATCAGGTGATCCCACATTTTCAAGGAAGTCGAGAGTAACCGCTTGGAAACCAGTGACAGAACAAGAGATATACGTAACACGGGGATTATCCATGCTCATGGGAATTGTGCAGAAGCCAACATTACGGATATACTTTTCAAGAAAGAGAGTTAGGACCGTATTCTTAGTCGACCCTGTAGGGTCAACCGACCCTGGATACGTCATCAGCCCCTACATAAACCGATTCCGCCCTACATACCCCAAATCAAGCCCTACATGTGGCCGTTTTTGGAACTAAACGGGCCCTACTTGATGTAGGGTACCCGAACCAACCCTACACCCTACAAAAACATGGCGGCCAACTATCGTCTGCTGATCACTTCGATTAAAGAATCTACGTTACGATGGATATTAAGGGAGACAACCTCACACAAGCCATTTCAAAATGTACAGTAACACAGCGGAAATATAATAATACTACCACTTTATAACCACCAAGTTAAAAAAATTGACTGAACTAATAAGAACAATATAGCGGTATACATCACCTTGTTTCTACGAATATATAATAATATTTTTCACGTTTGGCACTCGGCATACTTTTGGGAAACCAATACTTCGTTTACGTATATACATAGAAAACTTATTTTCATGCCACTATTTGCCACATAATAAACTTAACTATGGAAGGTGAAAACGAATGACGAACCTTGATGATGCAACGTAAGTTCCCACGTCAATGCTCATATTTGCTCCGTACTTATTACTATCTTGTACAGACCGCTTTTGAAGTAATTTAAAGACAATCAGGTTATACTTTTGGCTCGATATGAGAGTATTTTTAGCGATAATGAAGGTACCGACACGACCTGGCGGACGACACGTATTGTTTATTTACCTTGAGCCGTTACCCTAACAATACGCCCGAAAATTATCGGACGTCTTTTCTTAGTTTCATAGTTAGTTCCCAACACGCCACCAGAGTGGAAAATTGGTGCTGCGCCATCATCTATGTCATTTTAGAGAACTTGACGACGGAATTACCCCCCACCACTTATGTAGGGTCGACGGAGAAACGCATGTAAGGGCCTTTTGTTATGTAGGGACGGATATGTAGGGTCGACTAAGAATACAGCCCTTAGAGAAACAATTTGTATAAAGATTGGATTGAAAGAGGTAGGTTTTATCCTGTGTAATTTATCCGTCGTGATGGTGACAGAATAAAAAGAAACTTCTTGAAATGTAGGCTTTCCCGTAGCGAAAAAACTGTTTAAAAAACTGTTGAAATACATTTCATTTTATAATAATTAATTTTTGAATGTAATTAACTGTTGAAATTAACTGAAATTTAATTAACTGTTGAAATATGTTTGCATTTATTTCAACAGTTAATTGGGACAACAGTTGAATCCAACAGTAACTGCAGAAAATTCAACAGTAACTGTTGAAACTCAACAGTTACTGCTGAAGTCCAACAGTAATTGTTGAAATCCAACAGTAGCTGTAGAAGATCCAACAGTAACTGTTAAAATCCAACAGTAATTGTTTTATGGGTAAAAATTGGAAGGTCTTAGAGAAACCAGGGTTCCCTCTCAACCGTGAAAACCTTAACCTTTTCCCTACCGTACACGTATATATACGTGTGGACGTTTCCTGACCCGGGAGACCACGGGCGTATATGTACGTGTGAGATTTTCCCGGTCAAGAAAACGAAACCCGTATATATACGTTTTCTAGCTCTCCCCCTTTCAGGACGGTCGTGGGTTTAGGTCGCCTTTGTCTCGGGACCCAACGCTTCGGGGTTTAGGATTAACCCTCCGAATCCGGGAGCAGGTACCCGGACCCTTCGTCTTTTATAACCCCTCTCAGCGGTAAGGGACAGCGGTCATACAATTGTTTATAGAGTCAATTTTCGAAATAAATATTTGTTCATTTCTCAAGAAATATAAACTAAGAATTGAATTGTTTGTCTTTTGAGCAGCGTTTAGAATATTTAAATGAAATTCTACGACAAATATTAACTTATATCTCGAGTTATGTATAAACATCAACATGGAAATTGTTGATGCGTTAAATGCTTTGATAATGGCCTTAGAACTTCGTTTAAAATTTGACAATGCTCAGATAAAAATGAGGAATTATATTCTATGTCTGTAATTTACGTGCAAGCAACAATTATCCATTTGCTAAATACATATAAGCAATACATAAGTTGACCGCGAACCAATGCCGCAGGTATGGTCGTAAAACCGGAAAGGAGGGAGCACAACTACTCTCGGAGTCCGAGATAATGCGGAGTCCCACTGTGGAGAGGTCGAAAAAGGTTCAGCGAGACCCTTCTTAACGAATGCCCTCCAAAAATGCTCCGTACCACGAGAAAGAAGAGTCTCTTGGGGCTCGGTACAGCAGTCAAGCTAAGACGAAAACTCCGCGGTCTCGGAAGGGTTAAAACCGTGAATAAGCCGTGAATTTCGTCTACCATGAAAAAACCGGGAAATAGCCGTGAATTTCTTCATAAAACCTTAGAAATCTCTCAAACTTGATTGTAGAACTACGATGGACAGATTAAAAGAAAAATCGTTCTTTCGATCACGTTTCAAAGCCGAGTCACGTGCAGATACAGTCCACGCATTTATCTACACCCGTGTATTCGAAGCTTAACTATTAATTGGTCCATGTGTGCCATGACAGCACATTGACCTTAAGCCTGCGATTGGAAGACATTAACCCTGGCAAAAAATCAGGCACTTCTTCACTTCCCTGCTCTCTCCATTTTCCCACTCACACCCTTTTAGCAAGAGCTGAATTTTGCTAGCGATAGGTGACTTCATAAGAGGTAGCACTTTCATTTCTGCGTTTGCATTCAAGGCATATGTTGCGTTTGTTACATTTTTAGTTAACGTGCGGCCGATGATTGTTACGTGATCAATATTTCTGCCTAAAATGCCTTATCTATAAACCGTGAATTTGATGACATTTGGAAAACCTGGAAAAAACCGTGAATTTTGTGATGTGGTTAGAGTGGGAACCCTGGAAACATTTCGTGTAAAAATTGGATTGAAAGAGGTAGGTTTTATCCTGTGGAATTTATCCGTCGTGATGCTGACAGAATAAAAAAAAACTTCTTGAAATGTAGGCAATTGCCGCGAGATTCATGTTATGGTATGGTATTTGGAGGAGGCGACCTACAGCTGAGGCCATTTGCTCCATGAGGGAAGGGTAGGTAAGGAAGGTTAACGGGATTTTTACCATAAAAATCCCATAAAAATATCAATTTTCAAGTATTCCCTCGGTGTTTGAGTAAATAAACAATGTTAGAGTATAAAAGTATCCTATATATATGTATATAAAAATAGAATAGAAAGTATGAGCGATGCTGTGGTCGACTCCGATTACTCCAAATACGCTACCACGACAGTACAAGAGAGAGTCCGGCACCACCACAGTCGAAAAGGTGTTTGGCACCCACGTTGACTACTCTAGTGGTTGACTGTTACGCAAACAAAAACTGAAACTGGCAATTCAAGGAATCATAATGACTTATCGACATTAAATACGGTTATTATGGAGGATTCCGCGGTGAGTTGATTGGTGATGGTTTTCCGGGTTTATACCGCATTGATTCATGTTTTTTCGGACGATAGTTTCGGGCGCGTTCCAGCTCCCGTCTTCGGGTCCAAATGATGTGCAGATCTGTGATCCTTATATATATATAGCTAGTCAGGCGGATGTTGATTTTTAATTCCATTGTTGGAAAAGCCGTTTGAAAGATGAGGATAAAGGATAGCCGTCTTCCCTATTGGAGTTCAAATCGCAAAATTTGAGCTCGATCGGCGACCCAAAGGTCGTGTATTCCCCTTGTTAGTTTCACAGGTAGGTATCATTATGCAAACCAGAGTGAAAAACTGGCCCTGTGCCATCATATACGTCATCTCAAGAGAACTTGACGATGGAATTACCCCCCACCTCTTATGTAGAGCCGATTTAGAAATGCATGTAGGGCCAGGGATGCCAACATAAAAAAAATAATCGGAGGACCAAGTGCCAAAAGGTGAAAAATATTAATACAGGCGGTCCTCGACTTTCGTACACTCGACTTTCGTACAATTCGTACTTTCGTACGTTCAAAATTGACACCTTTTACTTGACTTCCGTACGCTAAATTCGGACTATCGGACGTTGGTCTGTATTTTTTTAAAATTCCCGCGATGTTTATTGCGCATCCCAACATTCAATTGTTTCAAATGACAGTATATGCGAACAATACGAACGTTTACAATGAAGGGAATTGTTTTTAGTTGACTCAAATCTAGGTGACTTATTTGGGAGAACGACTGCCTGCTTTAGGCTCCTTCATCAAGAGAAGAAGAAAGCCTTCATTGGAGAGATTTTTCAAAAAAGTTGACTAAACATCATCAAATAGCTTTCAATAAAACTAGTAAGATCTTCTTTCGAATTGTGTTTTTTCATTTGAGGGCTGTTTAATTCAAGTACACCTTCAGAAACGATATTGCGTATTGCACGAAATATCACCCGAATTCCGTTTGTCTTTTGTCTTTTTTGAATGGCATGCGAGATATACGCAATCACGAATGTCACCTGCCGGATGTCGAATTTTGGTGTGAAAATTAAAAGGCATCCCGAGTGCGGGTTCAACAATTACATTTGGTTATGCTTCTTGATATGTCTTTTCATTTATAATGGACGTAACAAGTGGAATGTCAGTTTAAACGGCAAGAGGAAGTTTCACTCGATAGCCAACGGAGTTCTTGTTTTTTTTTAACTTTTATTTGCAGTTTCCGCGTATTTTCGAAAGAAATTAGATGATTTGAGGAATATTATTAACATATTATTAAAATTTAGTGAATTGAAATGAAATCCGTGGAAAAAAAGGTTTTAGTGCATATATATTCCGCTCTTATGGAACGTAACCCCAAATTAGTATTGAAGTCAATGGTTCGACTTTCGTACGTTCGACTTTCGTACAAGTTCTCGGGAACGCATTGTGTACGAAAGTCGGGGACTGCCTGTATATATCCGCAGAAACAAGGTGATGTATACAGCTTTATTGTACTTATTATAATTCAGCCAATTTTATTGTTTATTTCACTTGATGGGTATAATGTGATAGTATTATTACCTTTCATAAAATCTTGAAAATCTCTCAAACTTGATTTTACTTGTAATCTTGCCCCGTGAAATTGTATATAAATTTTATAAGTAGTGAGTTTTAAGCTTTTTAAGCATTTTAGAAGAGTCGTATGATCAACATTAGAACCCTGATAACTCGAATCTCGATATCTGGACACTCCGGGGAAAATCGACGAGCCTGACACATTAAAAAAAAAAAAAAAAAACGGGGCAGTGGTGGGACTGGCCGGCAGAAGTGAAAACTGAAATAATTATTAGCCATTTATTTTTTATATAGATTTAATATTATTAAAGAACTATTTTTTCCAGTAATACTCATTTTTCAACAAAAATTGAAATTATCTTTTTCAGCAAACTGTTTATTATTAAATATATATTATACATGCGATGTGTATGAATAGAAAGTAACATTATTTATATATTAAAATTAAGAGACGAATTTTTAGACGGAAATGTATATCTCGCTGTAGCGATCGCGGTGTCGGGTCGGTGACTCTCACGTGAATCCTATGCTTTTTCCCCATCCCGCAAAAGTGCTTAACGCCGCTAAAGAAGTTTTCACTTCAAAAATAAATATTGACTTACAAAAAATATTGGGGGGGGCCCAAACCGGGGATCTTGCCCCGTGAAATGTTATAAGTAGTGAGTTTTAAGTTTTTTAAGCATTTTAGAAGAGTCATATGATCAACATTAGAACCCTGATAACTCGAATCTCGATATCTGGACACTCCGGGGAAAATCGACGAGCCTGACACATTAAAAAAAAAAAAAAAAACAAACGGGGCAGTCGTGGGACTGGCATAAGTGAAAACTGAAATAATTATTATCCATTTATTTTTATATAGATTTAATATTATTAATGAACTATTTTTTCCAGTAATACTCATTTTTCAACAAAAATTGAAATTATTTTTTTCAGCAAACTCTTTATTATTAAATATATATTATACATGCGATGTGTATGAATAGAAAGTAACATTATTTATATATTAAAATATATTATGCTTTTATAATTTTATTTTATATGCTTTAAACCTATAATTGTTCATTATGCACATAAAAGAAATTGCCTTAAATTATACTGACCTGTATTTTTATAGCGTGTACACTCTTTTGCACATTCATGCACGAGTTCTTTATATTTAATGAACTTATACAATATACACTATAGATTTTTATTATCAATTTTACTATTTTTTAAACAAAAAGACTTTAACAGTCTATATATTAACAATATATTAACAAAGTTTATTTACTATACCTAGTCAGCCTGCGTAGTTGAAATATCCATTGTAAATTTTTTTAAATTTTATGGGAGTGAGAAAATAATCCTCCCCGGCAGGGAATCGAACCCCGGTCTCCCGCGTGACAGGCGGGGATACTGACCACTATACTACCGAGAATGTGATACTAAGAGACGAATTTTTAGACGGAAATGTATATCTCGCTGTAGCGATTGCGGTGTCGGGTCGGTGACTCTCACGTGAATCCTATGCTTTTTCCCCATCCCGCAAAAGTGCTTAACGCCGCTAAAGAAGTTTTCACTTCAAAAATAAATATTGACTTACAAAAAATATTGGGGGGGGCCCAAACCGGGGATCTTGCCCCGTGAAATTTTATAAGTAGTGAGTTTTAAGCTTTTTAAGTATTTTAGAAGAGTCATATGATCACCATTAGAACCCTGATAACTCGAATCTCGATATTTGGACACTCCGAGGAAAATCCACAAGCCTGACTCATTTTTTCCTCACATCCATAACGAATTTTCGAGGGGGCTCAGGCCCCATGGACTCGGCGCCCCTGGTAGGGGCCTCATGTTATGTAGCGATGGATACGTAGGGTCAACTAAGAATACGGGCCTTAAAATGTAGTTTCAAGAATTTTTAGTTCCGAAACTTGCATTGATCTGTGGTTTGCTTTCATCTCCATAGGTGGCAGGTTTATGGCCATCTCGTGTGTCGCTGCCCTCCACCCAATATGGTTCCTCGTGGTTGCTTTCTTCTACCTGGGATTCCGCTTCATTTACCTCTACCGCTTCAGCTCAAGCCGATGGGCTTACAGGTAAGGAATTGGTTTGTATACAACAGCCGTGAGAAAAGGAGAATTCGTTTGGCATATACAATAGTTCTCTCGTTATTACGAAGTTGGCTACAGGTTAGGAATTGGTTTGTATACAACAGCCGTGAGAAAAGGAGAATTCGTTTGGCATATACAATAGTTCTCTCGTTATTACGAAGTTGCTTACAGGTAAGGAATTGGTTTGTATACAACAGCCGTTAGAAAAGGAAAATTTGTTTGGCATTAACGTATCACAGCGATTAAATTCAATGTAAATATCTCTTGTCAATCTGTTGTATTCTCAATCATATTTCACATCCACTTCATGATGGTGCTCTCCTTAACAATTCAATATTTATCTTATATCACCATAGCACCGTCTCAAACAAAGAAATAAAAGAAATCAAAATAAAAACAAACATATTGTAAATGTAAATTATTAAGATTACATGCTGAATTCAACTCAGTTTTCTTGCAATGTTTAACTGTTTCTTCTTGAAAGAAATATTGATTAGAAGTCAATGCAACTATATGAGACAAATAGGGAATGTTTAAAAATGTTATACAAGAAATGCCAAGTTTTTACCGGCCGTGAACAAAATTATGGTGCATTTCTTATTGAACTCACCTTGTACTTAAGCACCGTGTAGTCACGGTCCTCTATTACGAGTCAATGAAACTAAAGTGAAATGTCTTTATGACGAATAAGCATGACGAAATTAATTTCCGTCCCGCATAATGAAATTTGCCGTTTAACGAAATTTCCCGTGTAACGTATTTCCCGTTTAACGAAATTTCAGTTTAACGAACGTATTTCGGCGGGTCACATGATTTCGTTACAAAGAAATTTCACTGTATACGAGACAAATTGGGAACGATTGAAAGTGTTCCACAAAATATTCCAAGTTTTTTCAACCAAATTTGACTGAGGAAAAATTAATGTTGCATTACTTATTGACCTGTACTCGTATTGAAGCTGCTTTCCTTTCTGTCTTTTATCTCCCTATAGGCTCATTACAAGGAATTATTTGACTGTGCTATGGCCGGTCCACCGCCTCTTCATCACGCCGTACATCCTGCGTATTTGGCGCATCGATGCGTTGGATGACGTCATCTACCACATGGAAACCTTTGTGTTGGCCCTGTCTTGGGTGTATCTGTTGGACGGTGGACACCCGCTGGGACACTACCGGTGGACCATCACGGCGACCATACTGATCCTCAACTTTGTCTTCCTCCCTCTCATCCTTAAGTACAACGAAACCAGGCACGACCCTTCTAGGTTCTGTAAGGAAGACGACCCCTTCTGGCTTGGGAAATACCTTGGCAAGAAGCTGGAAGGTGGAAAATCTTCGGAGGATACGTCAGGGCTCATCAAAAATAAAAGTTCTCATGCCAGGTTGGGTAGGTTGAATGTATAGGGGGGCCTAATGCGAGCATTCAGTGACAAAATTCAACACCACGGCCCTTTCTTTGATGATATAATATCTTGTTTTCTATTATTTATGAATATAATGGAATGTCGTTATAACGAACGCCAGTGTAACGAACAATTCAGTATAACGAAATTATACTTTTGTCCCTTATAACGAAATTTCAGTTTAACGAATGTATTTCGGCGGTCCTCAGGATTTCGTTACAAAGACATTTTACTGTACATCGTAGGCTACATTTTGGTTTTTACATTGATTTTGTGCAAAATGGAAGGAATCTTCCATATTTTGCTGTTGTAACTGTGTAAATTGACTAACATGCTATGAAGAAGCAAGTAAAAAAATGTGCCATCATGTAGAATATTGGTATCATTGAAGTTATATTAATTGCATTCAACTTTTATCCCCATATTCAACTTTTATCACTCATGTATCAAACAAGTTTTTTTTCTTCCCCCAGATGGGATGGGATTTGGTAAAAATGTCAGATTCTAAGATAAGTATTATTCGCAGATCCCTAGGGAAAATATTTTTGATTTGACTTATAAGGTTAATAACTTAAGTATATAATGAGCACTTGTTTTTGTAGCATTATTCCTGGAGTAATATTGTATTTCAATTCACTGCCAAATATTTATTGCGATCGTGTTGTTGGTGGTTGGGATAAATGGTGCTATCTTATATTATTGCCTCAGATAAATATAATTATTCTAACACATCATCACAGATGGATGTACTTTGAAGTGCCTTTATGGATACTTTCATATATGGAGTGTTTACTCTTAATAAGAGGTGTATTTTCTACATTGTCCGATTTTTGTAAGTAAAAAGATATTTGTATGCATGCATAACTCAAGATCCCTTCGAAAAATATTTTGTTAACAGAAATATTTGGGCATTTCATTTTTCCTTAACGAAATATTTGGTGTCGTTAGAGTTGTATTTATACATTTAACCGTAGAACGACGGACTGGGTCCAAAGGACCCTGTTGGTAGTTTTGAAAGTTTATAATTATGTCCAAAATGGATGAAACTCATTTTGATGCCGTGACTTTTCCTAAATGTATGTCCTCCATAACATAGCAAGAAATAACGAGAATGGGCTCATTGCATTTTACAGTATACAGGCGGTCCTCGACTTTCGTACACTCGACTTTCGTACAATTCGCACTTTCGTACATTCAAAATTGACACCTTTTACTCGACTTTCGTACGCTAAATTCGGACTTTCGGACGTTGGTCTGTAATTTTTTTAAAATTCCCGCGATGTTTATTGCGCATCCCAACATTCAATTGTTTCAAATGTCAGTATCGGCAGTATATACGAACAATACGAATGTATATAATGAAGGGAATTGTTGGTAATTGACTCTAATCTATGTGATTTATTTGGAAGGGAGACTGCCTGCTATAGGCTCCTTTATCAAGAGAAGAAGAAAGCCTTCATTGAAGATATTTTTCAAAAGAAGTTGACTAGACATCATCGAATAGCTTTCAATAAAACTAGTAAGACCTTTGTAATTGTGTTTTTTCGTTTGAGTGCTGTTTAATTCATGTACACCTTCAGCAACGATATTGCACGAAATATCACCTGAATTCCGTTTGTCTTTTGTCTTTTTTGAATAACATGCGGAATATACGAGATCACGAATGTCACCTGCCAAATATCGAATTTTGGTGTAAAAATTAAAAGGTGTCCAGAGTGGGGGTTCAACAAATACATTTTGTTATGCTTCTTGATATATCCTTTTATTTATAGTGGACGTAATAAGTGGAATGTCAACTTAGACGCCAAGAGGAAGTTTCACTCGATAGCCAACGGAGTTCTTGTTTTTTAAACTTTTATTTGCACTTTCTGCCTATTTTCGAAAGAAATTAGATGATTTGAGGAGTTTTATTAACATATTATTAAAATTAAGTCAATTGAAATGAATTCCGTGAAAAAAAAAGTTTTAGTACGTATATTCCGCTCTTTTGGAACGTAACCCCTAATTAGTATGGAAGTCAATGGTTCGACTTTCGTACAAGTTTTCGGGAACGCATTGTGTACGAAAGTCGGGGACCGCCTGTACTGCAAAGTTACACAGTGGACGGACTGGGTCCATAGGACCCAGTCGACTACTTTTAATGCTACGGGTAATTAATTTCAACTTATCAGCAATTTTCTTATTTACTTTGTATTTTCGGGAGATTCAATGTTTATGGAGTTATGAACAAAGTCGTAGGCAATACCGATTACCAATTCATGGGCAATTTTTCTGGATTTGATTGAAGCCTTTCATATGCTCTTACAATGCCACATTTACAGCGATAAGGTCAGAAACGTGTGTCCACATCGTTTCGTAATGGGTATTATTTGCAACTTTCTCTGGTTTGACGCATACACAGTGTGAATTATCTACATTCAGTCCCAAAATCTGTTAGTTTTATCTGTGAGACCGTTCATCTAGCGTCTGCGGTGCTTTTGTGGTGGTCATTCAGAAGTTACGCTCGCAAGCTGGAGTGGTCTTGCTGCCTGCTGACATTTGCTGTTATTTTCTAACTGAAGACAATGAAGAATTTGAATACCATCATCACATTTTGATGCCGTACATGGTAACTACATACCTTTATGGATTATATAAAAGATTATACTCTTTCATTCTAATGTAATACCTCAGTATTTACATCATTTACCAAATAGTTTGCTCTACAGATGGGTTGGTTAGATGAAGTGGTGTATTGATTTTCATCCTCTATGATATACAGCAATTTTATTATTCCCATCTTTACAGGATGCTTGGTGGCACCAAATTTTGGCATTGATGAATTGAGGTATTGATGTGACTGAATTCATAGAGTGATTATTTATATACTTACTGGGGCTTATTATGTAAGTCATAACTCCGGAGCTATGGAGCTATAAGAGTTATGATGGCTGCCATAGCTCAATTTGCGATTACAGTAGTCAAAATAACTCTGACAGGAGTTGCGAACTGGAGCTATCTCGGGGCTGGAATAACACAGGCTTCGGACCCATCCTTATGATAACTCCAGCCTGATTTCCTTTGCTTCTCAACTGTCATTTGTTGATGTCTGCCGTTTGAAGGTCGGAATTTGAAGGATTTGGCATGGATTTGGCAATGGATGGACCACTAAACATATATTGGGGAAGTATGATGAGGGTTGCAGTTGAGGACCTAAGATATCGGCGTCGCCCTATGGATATTACATTCAAAATAACTTTCAAGATATATTTGAGGTAATAATAAAAAAGCATTGTTTATAATTATTGTAAAAATTAGCTGTTCTAGTAAAATTATTGAGCTCTTTGAATTGCTTGATGATATCAGAAACATAATATGAGACAGTGCTTTTGCTAATGTTTACCTCTATTCATAACTAAGGAGTAGCATGAACAATGTTATCTTCCATTTATATCTAAGTAAAGTTTGGAATGAAAAATTGATTAATTTCATCGTCACTTTATTCACAGGCTTGCTGATAGTGACACACATTTAGAGTGCATTCCTCTAAAGATTGCAGGACGTGTTCAGCATCTAAACATACAGCGCTGACAGGAGGAGGCTAGTAGGGAATCCGGAGGAGATGAAGCCTAAAATGTTGAATGAGGATGGAGAAGAACTGAACCTTGGGCGATTTTTCTTAATTTTACTGAGAAGACGATAGAAATACGGAAATGGGGAGAAAATTTTTATTTCACGCAATCTGAAAGAGGGGTGGTAAACAAAATCTCATGCCACTAAAATGGGTAGAATGCGAAGGCGTAACATTTTGCGTCATATCCTGTGCGCCGTGCGGAATTTTTATTCTGTCTTCTGCTCTTTTGCTAATTTGGCGTCCTAACATCTTTGATGTTGTTAGAAAATGGACCACCGTTGAAAGGCATAAGCTTTGTAGAATGAAGAAAATGACTGAAATAAATCAGGTTCTGGGATTGCTAGTAATTATAATTTTTACAAGTCAAAAAAGAAAGTGTTTCACAACTTTGGAGTAAACTAGACGGGCGACCAATATTCAACAGCATTATAGAGTCAAAATTATACTGCGGGTTATTCGATTTGATAACTCGACATAAATTAGGAAAAGCAGAGGCGACCCACACGGAAAATAGATATCTATATATTGTCTATTTTCATCAATGAATAGATGCATATCTATTAGATATCTAATAGGCTTCTATAATAGATGTCTAATAGGCGTCTCTAATAGATGCCTATTAGATATCTAATAGATATCCAATGGGCATCTACAATAGATCTATAGTATATATCTAATAAGCATCTTTAATAGATGACTATTAGTCATCTATTACATATCTAATAGGCAGCTATAACAGATGTCTAATAGGCATCATTAATAGATGCCTATTAGTCATCTATTAGATATCTAATAGGCAGCTATAACAGATGTCTAATAGGCATCATTAATAGATGCCTATTAGACCTCTATTAGATATATCTGTGTTAGACATCTATTAGATGCGGTTTTGGATGTATCTCCGAAAGAGTCTTTTAAAACGCGATTCATGAGCTATGGAAGCGACTTAACATTTGATTAAGGCCCAGCGCACACGGTGTGACTGTTTTACAACTACCGTTGCGAACCAGTTGCGCGCGCAACTGTTTTGTGACCTCGACAATGTATTTGAATGGGGAGGCGCACACGACGCGACTGGTTTTTGACGATCTCAAAACAGTCTGGAACCAGTCACATGCAGCCGTGGGCCCGCGGTTGCAGTTCCGTTGCAGACTTCAGTTGCACGAGACCACGTGGTGTTTTGGTGGTACATATTTTGAAGGCCGTATAGTGTCGATCTCAAAATGAATGATCAAGAAGTCAACGTGAAGCTCGTTGGAGCAGTAGAGAAGCATGACGTCCTGAACAAATACAAACTATCTAACGTCTTTGTATTGATAATAGTTCACAGCGTCTTCTTCGCCTGACTCAGTGATAGTAAGCGCTGACGGCCAAGGCAAGGGCTAAAAAACAACACGTACCGCACTAATAAACACTTCACTGGTTGCACAATGGACGAAACTGATTTACAACCAGCCCTTTGTCATTACACCCGTGTGCGGACAGAAGTTTTGTTTCAGTTGCAAACTGGTTGCAGACGCAACTGATTCCCAACTGTGGTCACAAAATAGTCGCTCCGTGTGCGCTGGGCCTAAGGGACAACTTTTTTGGTTTCTTTACTCAAGCGATGGCAGACTTAAAAATTTTTGCCATGCGTCGAACGATGCCAACTGCATGACGTCAGCAATCATCCGTTCCCCCTAGCTGCCGTTCCCTTTGCTGCCATTCCTCCTATTGGAATTAAGGTGATTAGTTCTAATAACCATAATCATTATAATTACATAAGATTGTTCTTCCCCTAACTGACAAGCGGAGACCACGTACTTTGCACTACATTTTTCAATCCCGTATTTTTTACGGCATTTGGAATGGCGAACACATCTCTGAGCTGATAGTGGTTCCATTGAATGGGCCTTCGTTTGGCTGTAATTAATTAATTTCCGAGTGGTATTTTTAACAACCGTTATATATTTCCAAAATAGCTCTACACCTATAGGATCAGTTGGTGTAGTGGTGAGTGCGTTTGGCTATGACATGGGGAGCACAAGTTCAATGCCATGGTGCGGTATTTTTTTGTAGTTTTCATTTTGATCATATGGCGACAATTTTTTCACTAATGTTAATTGCATCAAGCATAGGCATGAGAATTTTTTTTATAGATATAGATAAGTATAAAACAGATAAGAAAATATCTAATAGACATCTACAGTAGATATCTGATAAACATCTACAGTAGATGTCTAATAGACATCTACCGTAGATATCTATTAGAACTGCTGCTATTTTGACAATAATATAGTCTTGAAAATGGTACTGTGTAACCGAAACTAGTCTGCAATAAAGTGTGTGTTTTGTAGAAAAGCAAAGTAATTTCCTTCCAACCATATAATGGAATTCTACAAAGTAAAGGCCTCAACAATTCAGTGCATCATATCTAAATGATATCTATGATAGATGTCTATTAGATAACTATTTATCTATCTGTAGATATCTAATAGATGTTTAATTTCTGTTTGGGGAAGATAAGTTGCAGACTATTAGAGAGATATTTGATGGGCGGCATGAATATTTGAAGTATGCATTCGTGCCATGACCCTGCATGACAGTTGACGAACAGTTATTCAGGTTCCGTGGGCGCTGTACCTTTAGAGAGTTTGTTTCATCAAAACCAGGAAAGTATGGAATTAAAATTTTGTCTGCAAGTGGTAGTAGTGATTCATATATAAGTGGAATATCCAAGTATACACAGGTAGAGACTTTAATAAAAGTGAAGAGGTCAATCAAGGGAAAAGATTAGTTACAGGTATGGTTGGGGGACTAATCAGCCAGAAACATAATATGTGAAATTAGATCGCCTACTACTTTCCAAAGGTTAAGCGATTGTAGATATCATGAGGTTAAATAGACGAGGGATTCCACCCGAGCTCACGTCTGTAAATGCCTTACAACATAGGCGGATCCAGGGGGGGCACGGGGGCACGTGCCCCCCCCCAGACCCTTAAAAATATGCTAGATTTTTAATACGGTCCCATTATCATTTCGTTCGTTTTGTATAACAAGGTATCCTTGTGCCCCCCCCCTGAACAAAATTCTGGATACGGCCTTGCTTGTGCCCCTCCCAAAAAGAAATCCTGGATCCGCCCCTGCCTTACAATCTACAGCAGGGGTTCCCTAACTGGGGGGCACGCCCCCCAGGGGGGGGCGTGGAGAAATTCCATGGGGGGCGCGACACCCAAATGAAATAAATGAAAAAATTACAAAAATAATTTCCTTAGATCTTTGAAATAAAGTCTTTCTAAGTATTCATAATTGTTTTTGTAAAGTTTCAATAAAGTTGTAAACTTTATCAAAGAAGGTTACAGGTAATTATATTCGTTTTTCATGTAATACTTGTTTTAATTTTCATCTTACGTACAGTTATAACACTCGTCAAGAACCTCGCCGGATTATCTGAACCGGAATACATTTTTTAAAATTACTACTTGTGCATAGTTCAAACCAAATGATTGAAATACGTGGATCAACACTATTTAAAATTTAAGGTAATTGTATTCAAGGAACCATTATGTGTAGAAAAACTTACCTCACGCAAGCGGGAAGACGTTGACGGGTGCCACTTGTCCCTTCGGCATATTTGAAGCCATTTCGCTCTTCTCTCAGCATTTTGAGGGAAAATAAAATTTTTAAACACGTCCTTGGTGCTAATGGAGCAATTAGGAGCGGAGCTACAACATATTGTGCCGTATTTCTTCTACAATTAACGGAAAATCTTGCCGAGCAACAGTCGGCCACATTAACTTTCACAACGTAAACAACGAGTGCGGAAAAAAAAGAGGACTCTGTCTAATATTATGGCGATTCAGCGCAGGAGGCCAGCATAGTACGTTAAGCATATTAATTAACAACAAAACATTACCATCAGCGTTCATATTTAAATATGGGTTCCAAAAGGGTACCGGCATTATAAATACATTTATAGATCGGAAATAAATCCTATTATGAAATGATTATTACCTGAATATTTGTTCAAGAATATAAGAGGCGATGATGACTTCATACTCGTGTAATCCAGCTGTATTTGTACATATGTAAAAATACACATGTAATACAACTGTAATACAGCTGTATAAATACATATGTATAATTGGTGTATACGTACAGCTGTATTACATATGTATATTATTCCCACATGTAGAAATACACGAAAAATACATGTGTAATACAGCTGTATAGATACATATGTATAACTGGTGTATTCTTACAGCTGAATTACATGTGTATCATTTCCACATGTAAAAATACGCGAGTAATACATGTGTAATACAGCTGTATAGATACATATGTATAACTGGTGTATTCTTACAGCTGTATTACAGAAGTGTGTGTTATCTGGGTTATTGAATCTTTCCATTCTGCGTTACCGCATTCAATAGTGAACAAAAACATCTACCTACTCACCGTATCAAGTAGGCAAATACTTGTACGAGTACAAGTATAAGTAGGAGTTGGTATATATGGCACCGTGGAAATAGAGTATTGAAAAATGGAAAGCTGATATGTGTAGCGGGGGGGGGGGGGGGAGGGGGGCGTGGTACAAAAAAGTTTGGGAACCCCTGACCGACAGGGTTTCCTAACGAAGTAGTATCTCATGGAATCCGAGAGAAAATACAATATCGGAAGAATTTACTTCGTGAAAAAGAAAATGTGACACACTCCTTGACAACCTTGGAAACCTAGGAAAATAAGTGTCCTAAGTGGAAATACAAAAAGGATAGAAAAACACGAACATCCTCTTCACGATGAGCGCAAACTATATGCCAAGAGCATTTAGAAATTTTACGCAATCAGTGCTTGTAGTAGCATAACAGTTTTTAATAACATTTGTAAATGCATCATACATTTGTTTAATTAAATTTGTTCTATAACATATTTATCATTGACAAATAATCCATTTTGTAATTTGTGTTAATGTTATTGTGTTAATGAACGCACATAAAAATGGGATAGGTGGAGTGATATTACTGATAGAGGGAATAATATTATGCTTCGCTGCAGTAGGTAATAGCTTCCAACAAAATAATTAAATAATATTAAAGACGTGAAGAAATATGTTGAGGAAGTAAATAAGATGGAAACATCACTTAACTCAGCTTAAATTCATCATAAACTAGTAATATTGTGGAAAAAATGTTTAAGGGTCCATTGGACCCAGTCAGGCTATACGCGATAATTTTTTTCAGTCTTCCTAGGGTTAAGTCCGATGATGGAATTTCATAGACTGATCACTAATTTCACGATAGATGACAGCGTCGTCAGCAAATAAACGTATTTTACTGTTAATGAGGAAGCAGAGATCATTAATGTATATATAATGAACAACAGGGGTCCGATACTCCATTTTGTAATTTGTGTCACATCAGGTGTTCACAGCCTTGTGGAACACTTGATGTAACTTTTACAACATCAGAGCTAATTCCGTCAAGAACTACTTTTTTTCTACGATCTCTGAGAAAGTCGCGTATCCAGTTTACAACTGTTTCGTTTAATCCGCATGACTGTAATTTGTATTCAAGTTTGTTGTGAGGTAGGTACAGTGTCGAAAGCTCTCTTAAAATCTAGAAATAGTGCGTCAACTTGTATTTTCGATTCACCAGATTTTATAACGTCGTGAAGAAAGAGCGCGGGCTGTGTTTCGCATGATCTACCTTTTCGGAATCCGTGCTGACAGTCATGGAGGAAGTTATCTCAGTCCAAGAAAGTCATGATATTGCTAACGACGATATGCTCAAGTATCTTGCCTATAATCTATGTTAATGAAATTGGACGGTAGTTGCCAGGGTCATGTCTGTTTCCCTTTTTGAAAATGGGTGTAACGCTTGCAAGTTTCCAGTCTGGGGTGCGGTCCGTTGAACGCTACCAATGCTTCGGAGCGCCACCAAGCGGTCCGTTATTCGCTACGGAGCGCTACAGGTTAGGCTGTGACGTCACGGCAAACGTCATACACCCGTTTCCCGCCTCGCTCCGGACCAGCTCCAGACGCTCCCCTGAAAACTTGGGTCAGCGGTGGAGCGAGTCAATTTTTGGCGGAAATTCGAAGGGAATGCACTGAGGCAATGGAGAGTTTACTCACGTTGCAGATGATGGACGCTGAATGTGGACGCCTTTCTCCTATATAAGTGACTACGAAGTAACGGAGTAGACGCACTTAGTAAATAGATGTAAATTTAATTGTGATTTAAATAAATATATAGCAAGAACTAAATATCGACAGACATTCTCGTATCTCCCCCGAAATGAACTCCAATGTCTTTGGAAGCAGCCTTTACATACAAAAGGCAACAAAAATTATTAAAAGGGGCATGTAATATAAAGAAAGGATTGTAAGAACATATATCGACAAATTTACTCATGCCATAAATTAAAATCTGAAGAAAAATAGGATATACATGAAATAGATTAATGTTTTTTAATAGTCGTTAACCATGATAAGTTAATATGTTTCAACTGGGAAAACGGTAGAGTACCTACTTTTTCCTTTACTAGGGTAATGAGTTTCATTGAGAAGGGTTGGCGAGGGTTGGTGTGAGAAATACAGTCCAAAGTTTCTTCCTTTACTATGTGGAGCCTCGATATTGAAAAATAAAATTCATTTTAATGATATTCAAACATATTTATTAATATTCAATGATCATAGTCACCTCAATTCGCAAATAAAACCACATCTTCGATTTCATAATCCCAGTTTGCCCACCCTCGTTCATTTCCGCCATCTTGACTTCGCTCCTGACCGGTCCGAAAAGAAATTCTCGTAGCGAACGTAGCGCCTATGGACCGGTGCTCCGGAGCACTTCCGTCTGTAGCGTCTGGTAGCGAAAGTAGCATTCATTGGACCGCACCCCTGGCGGTAACTTACCTTCGGGGAGTGACTTCTTGAATATGATCTCTAAGTAAGGTGCGATCTGTGGAGCTTACTCCTTCAGGACACACGCGGGTATTCCCGCGAGATTTACTGAGCTTAATCGATTATAGTTGTTTAGTTATCCCATCACGTTGTATAGATATTTCTTCCATCGATTCCTCGGTGTAGGGGATGTCTAATTTGAACTGAGTTTCGTCAGTAGTGTATACACTTTCGAAGTGGGAATTTAAAGTGTTAGCTTTGTCAATATTTTCGGTGACAAGTTTACCATCTTTATCAAATAACGAATCTACGGTTGGATGTTTTCCCTGGAGCTCTCTCGCGTACGACCAAAAGGATTTCGTATTTTCTTCGATTACATCACCGAGTACTTTTTTCTTAAACTTTCGCATTGCAGTTCACATTGATCGCACTACTGGCGCTGGGTAATGGTAGATCCCCAGGCTGGTATTTCTGGTCCCCAGGCTGGAAGTCGAGTGTAAGATTTTTCCGAGACTCACATAAAACACTTTCATTTTTTGGAGAAAACTAAGGAATTTTTAATCAATTTTTTTATTCCAAAAATGGAGAAAAATGAAAAAGAAACTCACAAACAATAAGTAACATTGCTACGTTAAAGTAAGTCGTGCAAGTACGTGCCCCTTGTGAATCGGATTGAAGAAAATAAGTGCTCATTGTCTTTTTAGACAGAATGGGAGTGGTCTACAAGGAATTTGCCTCACTAGGAAAGACATTTAAGACTGAACTTGCATGTACGGCTGGAAAGCATTCAAAAAGGGGTCGCCAGGACGAGAAAAGACAACTCCGCTATTCCAGATTGACGAAGCGCCTTGCCACATTGATCTACTAAGTTCAAACGCCGCCCCAACCCTATGTAGTCACCGGAGCAGACTTCATTCTGTTACCCCAGATTAAGGCAGCCCTGAAATGAACACATTGTTTGCCCTTAGAAGAGAGACAATCCGTCGTGACGAGGTCTTTGCGAGTGGCTCCTTAAGAAGTATTCCTGTGTGCATAGCAGAGTCGCTACAAAAATATTTAGAAGGCTAACGGCAGCATTTCGAAAAATTGAAGGAGCTTTTGCAAATCTATTCAATAAATTGGTCTCCAAACAAATAACCACAATAATCCGTTAACCATTAACTACTGGCGCTGGGTAATGGTAGATCCCCAGGCTGTTATTTTTGATGTTTACCTACAAGGTCATTTGGCATCATCGCTTTGCTACTTTGTATCTTTTACGTCTACTTCCACTCCCACCAAAATGGTTTTTGTCAGTCTCTCTCAGCCTTGTGAAGTGTAAACATTTTGCAAAGTTATCAAGAGACTCGGTATATCCCCGCAAATCGTGTTTTTTTCTTTCAAGTAACTACTATTGTGATGTGAAGTGGTTTAAATTACTTTATTTTGCATTTGGTTATAATTTTTTAATTATGAGTTCCAGGACCTGAATTAAGAGAAAATTCAATAGGATTTTACGTTTTCAAGGGTAAACTTATTCTAAAAATAAGAAAAATATTAATCCGTTTAACGCCTAGCGGTACCTATTGGTACCAGCTTGTAGTTCAGTGTTAAACGTAACTATTTTTAATATTTATCGTAATTTATTAGGGTTTTTGAGAGTTTTAAATAGCTGAGAACATTTTAAATGACATTTTCCTAAAATTTTGGCATTTTAAAGCTGTTTTAAACGCATTTAGAGCCGTTTGAAATTTGGGAATTATCAACTAGCCCAAAAAATGGAATTTTTTAGAGCAAGCATTTCATTATCTTTACTTACGCCCTATGTATTGCCAATGCAAAGGTTTTATTATGTAATTATGATTTTTCTAGCCTGTATATCTCGTATAAAGTATGATTATTATTTGATGTGAGCCTGATATTTTGGATGTTATGATGCAAAATATGTTGGTGGTACCAAAAGATACCGCTAGGCGTAACTCTTAGTGGTAAAAGGATACATTTTTTCACCTAATGACTAAGGGTTTTATTGAAATTTGCATAAATGATTTCCACAAAAATCGCAGTAACTTTTTAATCCAGGCGTTACCACGTCAAATATTGAAAAAGTCAAAATAAAATAATCTTTAACTGTTGCCAAAATTCTACACATTGCAAAATGCTTGGTGGTTTTGTCAAAATATCAGTAGTTGTTAAGAAATTTAATAAATATTTTGGGGATCTGGTAATTTTCCCTCTCCAGAACTAACGTATCCAAAAACCGCACCCTTAGCAATGGTTAAACGCCTAGCTTGATCAAGTGGTACCAGCTTGTACTGCAAGACCAAATGTACCATTATTGTTTAATATCATAAATAATTTGTGTTTTCGCAATTTTTACGTTGATAAGCAAATTGTTAAATGCATGATTCTCAAAATTTGGTTTTTTAAAACTTTATTTTACCCATGTACAGCCGTTTGAAAATGAAGAGTTTTTAATTGGCGTGAATTTGGATGAAAATGTATGTTTTTTGCGAAAAATGATAAGTGTTTCTCGTTTTTGAGAAAGAAATGTGAATTTATAAATCTATATAAAATTGCGATCATTTGACACTTGTTTTACCGACCGGGACCATATGGTATCAGTTGTATCTCCGTGACTGTGAGTGCTGGAAGAGTATAACTGCACTTAGTTACTCAGGATTTAATGTTGATTTTAAAATATGTTCTTACCACAAATTTGAAGAAACCTTTTAATTCAGACGTTAGTGAGTTGATTTCGGAGAAAAAACTATATTTTTTTAGGTTAGCCACATACAATGGGACAATTCATTTTTTCGATTAGACGTTTCTCTTTAGGTCCGCGGTTTTAAAAATGACCGCATTTTAAAATGCCGCGTATAAATTGGGGAGGAAGTTGAGGAGACCAAATCGCGATTGCACATCCGGGAAAGATATATCTGTTGAGTCCCAGAGTCGTTCGGAGAAATTATAAAATTCGATAAAGAGAGTGACTTCCGATACAACAAAAGCGCAACTGATAGCGTCAGAAGAGTACTATCAATATTATACGAGGTCGGATCAATTAGTATTCGAAATATAGTTACATATTTGTTTACTTCTGCATAGGCGGATCCAGGGGGGGGGCACGGGGGCACGTGCCCCCCCCAGACCCTCAAAAATATGCATGATTTTTAATACGGTCCCATTATCATTGCGTTCGTTTTGCATTACGAGGTATCCTTGTGCCCCACCCAGAACAAAATCCTGGATACGGCCTTGCTTGTGCCCCTCCCAGAAAAAAATCCTGGATCCGCCCCTGTACTTCTGTAGTATTACTGTCGTTTTATGTTGTTCACGCACGCTTTCTCCATTAGTTATTTTTCCTTTCAAGTTTCATGATGTTAGGCAGTAATTTCTAATATTTAGTTCACAAATATTTTACTACTAGCTGTCTTACAAATAAATATTTTATTGGCCATGAGAAAGTTGTTATGTCCTTCAGTGTTGCCATATCAATGTAGCAGACGACCTGTTCATTTTATATGAAAAGAAGTAACACCTGCTGGACATTAAATGCGCATAGCACAGCATTGCGCATGCTCATGCGAAGTGATTTCTAATCTATACGTAAGCTCGAGAGTAAGTAAGTTATTATCCGCAATTGGTTATATGTTTTTTTTAATTTTTGTAATAACGTCGTTTTATGGTGATAACGCATGCTTTATTTATTTGTTGCTATGTCTATACAAGTTCCAAGCTATTGGTTTAGTTTGTTTGTGGCTGCCGTGCTGTTAATCATGGCTTCCCCGCTTTCTATTAGCGTTTCATGAGAGCAGAGATCAGTGATCAGTTTTCTGTGGTTGGTAGGCGTATCAGGGGCCAAAATTCGTCGAATAATTTTGGTACACTACGGGAACATTATTTTGCCACAGCGGAGTGTCTAGTAATGGGTTGCAATTTTTCGAAATGGTCGCACAAGCGCACAAGATGTAAAATAACATAAATAACTCTTAGCACGGCTCAGTATTTCACCTTTAAACTCATAAGCACCATTATTAGCGTAGTCTAACCCATAAATTAATTATTATTTGCTATGTAATACATAAGGCTATATTATATATCTGATAATGTTTTTATTTCGCTTTATTTTACCCTTATTTTGCTTAATTATTCTAAATAAATCGCAATTGATCTGTTGGTATAAATGCGAAAACCGAAAGGCTGCATATAGCGTTACAAAGAAAACATATATTATGAGTATAAAGGGTCCATGACACCTATTGGCAAGAAAAGCGCTAAAGCCCGTATGAAACTTCCCAATTTATTGGCCAATCCATTGGATATTGGATTGTGGACCCACTGACACACACCAATTTCTAGCCCAATCTCCGTTTCACAATATTGGGCACAATTTCTTGGCCAATCTAGATTTTAGAACGGGTTCTATTTTCTCAAGGCCAATCTCCAATCAGAACTCAGTCTTGTCGACTCCTAGTGGCCAAAACTAGAAGCTCTTTGCAAAACATTTGACCTCGGAATTTTAATATCATGTATAAAAACTTTACAAGCATAGCAACCCATGAAATAGCTGAAATAATTAATGTGTACTTTGAGAGAATATAAATTCACAAACATCAACTGTCTAAAGTGGGTAATTCGGAAATAACATTTCGGATATGTAATGAATAAAAACGTCGTGTTTCTCCTCGATAGCGTCTATATTTTGTTCATTTTAGAATTATTAAACTATTTTTCATGATTTGAGCGCTAAAGTTTCGGGTGAAAGTCCCAATTGATGACACAATCTCTGTATATTCGATGAACATATTCCAGCCAAAACGAGCCGCTACGTTATCTTGGCTCACCTATGAGATCACCATATTGCCTATCTCTCATCATTCAAGGAACTCACCCGAATGAAATTTCAAGCAATTCGAGAATATCTTTGCAGCCCCTCGAAATAGTTATTAAATTTACAATTATTATGGCACCTCCCATTCTGTAGCTCATTGACAACCAATCTGCGTCTCGAGATGCTCTTTTGTCATTTTATGTTATGTGGCGTTCTCTAGCGGGATATTAGAACACTATAACGGCCAATATTGGTGTTAAATATTGGTACGTGTCGTACGATGCGTAAAGCCCAATATTTTAACCAATATTGCGCGCCGATTTATTGGCCAATAAATTGGGAAGTGTCATACGGGCTTTGTCTGTCAGATCCATTTCTCCCGACGGAAGGTTAAAGCTTAACAGTATGGTCATAAACAATAATTACGATTAATATAAGTGTGATAGGCATTGTTAATGTTAATTTTCATTCTTAATCAATAATATTATAAACTGATCAACAATAGTTGCTCTCAACAATCAAATCAAATGTCCTCTTTGAATACATAGATGCAAATGGCGTGAAGCAGTCACCCCTGTTTTTGACAGTGTTTCATTAATTTTAAAAATCTGAAAAAATTTAGATTATACGTCAGATTAGGAGTAACAAAATATATTTTTTCGGCGTGTCTTTGGTTTCCTAATTTTTTTAAATTTAATTTTGAAATTTTCAAACTTATTTAAATGTTGAGTTTTCGGTCAAGAAATGTTGAAAAAAATCATGATGGTAGAACGTAATTGTATTTGCATTTTAAAATCAAGAAAACGACTTTATCAAAATAAAAAATATGGTTAAAGAACTAAAAATTTTGTTTCATTTTTTTCGGGGTGATTTTCCATTGTTGAGGCCTGAAACTTTGGGGAAACATATTATTTTGGATGCACTTTAAGTGTATATGTTTTATTTTTCAAAATCTCTGGGGGCAATTTTCACCATCTTAACCGGCTACACTCTTTCTCGAAATGGTCGCACAAGCGTTACGCAGGATGAAGGAGCCGCATGACCGTTTACCGCCACAAATGAAGAAAAAATTCTGCGTTCGTGTGAAATTACCCCAATGAAAAAATTGTATAAACCTGTTTCAAAATTTTATACAATTTATACGATTGCCATGGCAATTGTATAAATTGTATAAAATTTTCAAACAGGTTTATACAATTTTTTCATAGGGGTATTCTCTTAGACAGACGTGTAACTATCGACAAAGTGGCTCATCGTCTGCAAACAAGTCACCGTTCTGCCTACGAAAATATTTTTTTAAAATCCTTGACAGCATTGTAGTACCTATATCACCTTATTATATTTATAGCATATTATAAATTAATTGCAGATAATTATTTACGTAATTTGAGACACAGCAGCTCGATTCTGTAAATGTGATATGGCCGTCACAAGCGGATTTCGTCAATGTATTCACGGCTTTGACGCTGGAGCGATTCTGAAACTTTATAGTGACGTCACTCTCACAGCCGCGTCCGTGAAAGTATTCACGCCCAAGAGGGCCCGTGGTAGCTTCGTCGCGGCAATGCGCTCTAATTTTTCATTATGAATTTACGCTGTGATTGATAATTAATAGCACATTATTAATTAATTACGATGGTGGCTATTTCATATTGTCACTTCCCATAAGTAATATGTATTAAAAACAAATAAAAGAAATGCGTAAAGTTAAATTTACATTCGCGTCGTATTTAAATTGATTGGCCTTCATTGCGATTGAAGTTGGTGGGAAGTTAAACCTTGCGCTGAGGGTTTGACAATTATCTTATATTTGTGCATCATCTAGAATGTACAAGTAAAATACTCACAACTTAATGTTCATAATAATTTGGAGTAGAACCAACGGTAAAAGTATTGTGCGGTATTGAATGTTAACAGATTTATTTAATATTTGTTTCGTAAGTTCAAGCCTTTGATTTGTTTTTATTAACGAGAATGGAGGCTCTTTACATACCTCCGCTACTGTTGCATGAGCACCAATGTCGACGGAGGCAATAGATGCACATACTTCGGCGGCAGATACGCGATATCAACAATCCCTTCGAGACGTGAGATTGGCGATGGATCACCGAGTTCACACCACGATTAATTCGTAGACGTTTAGATGGCTTGCCGGGGCATACTTTAGTTCGTTAAGATAAACATTGATCATCTATTCCATCTCTTCCATGCATTATTGCTGCCGTTCAGTAACACGACCAACATGATTCGTTTTTCTGTTGACATTATAGAAATACTAAGACATGTAAACATCTCGTCCTCTAGCAGAAACTGTTGATAATCTACTCGTATTCGCGCCAGAAACATT
The DNA here is from genome assembly GCF_921293095.1 of Ischnura elegans. Lineage (NCBI taxonomy): Eukaryota > Metazoa > Arthropoda > Insecta > Odonata > Coenagrionidae > Ischnura > Ischnura elegans. Next base: position 7,588,166 of record NW_025791659.1, read on the forward strand.
TTCATCAGTATAAATCGTGAATAGTGGCATGTGCTTGCATAATCAGACATATATGTATACGCACCACAGCGCATTTAAAATTATGTACTGAAATGATGAGAACAGCTCAAACGCATACGAGAATGAACCATTATTAAATAATAAAATAACACTTGTTCTCATTCCGCGTAAGCATTAGCTCCATATTATGAGGAAATTAGAGCTAATTGTGCAATTACGAGCCCGCTACGTGATAACTGACTTTGATACGCAGCACTTGACAACATATAAAAGAGGTAATGTACAGTTTATAGCTATAAACTAATTAAACAACCGTAACTTATCATTAATAGGTACTTTTAAAAGAAAAGACCTCACTCAAAATTGAGTAAAGAAGTATTATTTACTTTGGGAGTGAATATTCCACGGCATTGTATATGTTTCTCTATGGTAACTGAAGTTGCAGTTGGCCGCTGAAGTAAGTTTGTGTCGGAGATTCTGATTCGTTCCTCGCGTCCGCACAGCTACCAACATAAGAAACTGAAGTGATCGTTCGCAATCCGTCAAACATCTCACGACACAGGCTTACAGGATCGCTTGAACGTCTTTCACGGTGAGAGGCGTGAGAATTCCACTGTGGTTCGAACCACGCGAAGCACAGGTATGACATTTACAGAATCGAACTGCTGGACAGTTGAAGTGATAATCAATCATATTTTCCGTGCCATCGATTGTTAATGTATGTTAAAATTTCGACTTTTGGACATAAATCGAAATTTGAACCAAAAAAATTGTTTAATGGAAGATATCGGCAGGTGTTACATGAAAGTAGTAAGTGCTAGTAACTCGTTTATTACTAATGCGAAAAACTCACAAAATTCACATTTGACTACTAAAAGCATCTCATTAGAGTAAATGCTTGACGTAATCGTAGTATAAAATCACACGTGCAACGTGTAGGAAATTATATCCAGGAAGTTTATTAGGGGAAAGGATATCCTTATTAAGAGAATTGGATAAGATTATGGATAGAAGTTATAATATGTAAAGAACAGACGAGTAACTATAGATAAAGCGGCATATCGTCTGAAAATTAATCACAGTTCTTCCGATGAAAGTAATTTTTAAAGACCCTCGACAGCATTTTTGAATCTATCCCACCTTATTATATTTATAACATGTTATAACTAAATATCACATAACAATTTATATAATTGGATACACTGGACAGTTGAAGTGATATTCAATCATATTTTCCGAGCCATCGATTCTTATAGGATGTTATAAGCTCAATTATGTTATTTGCTTCAATGTTGCCAAATCAATGTAGAGGACGACCTGTCCATTTTATATGAAAAGAAGGACATTAAATGCGCATAGCACAGCATTGTGCATGCTCATGCCAAGTAATTTCTAATCTTTACGCAAGCTTGAGGGTAAGTAAATTATTATCCGCAATTGGTTATATGTTTTTTTTATTTTTGTAATAACGTCGTTTTATGGTTAAAACGCATGCTTTATTTATTTTTTACAATGTCTATGCAAGTTCCAAGCTATTGGTTTAGTTAATTTATCGCTATCGTGCTGTTAATCATGGCTTCTCCGCTTTCTATTAGCGTTTAAATGAGAGTAGCGTTCAGTGATAAGTTTTCATTGGTTGGAAGGCGTATCAGGGGCCGAAATTCATCGAATAATTTCGGTACAGTACGGAAACAGCATTTTGATGCAACGGAGTGCCTAGTAATGGATTGAAATTTTTCGAAATGGTCGCGCAAGCGTTACGCTGGATGAAGGAGCTGGAAGACCGTTTACCGCCAGAAATGAAGAAAAATTCATCGTTCGCGTGAAATAATGCTCTTAGGCAGACGTATAACTATAGACGAAGTTGCTCATTGTCTGCAAATAAGTCACCGTTCTGCCCACGAAAACAATGTTTTTTTTTAAATCCTTGACAGCATTGTAGTACCTATCTCATCTTATTATATTTATAGCATATTATATCTAAAGTGCATATAATAATTTACGTAATTTGAGACACTGGACAGTTGAAGTGGTAGTCAGTCATATTTTCCGAGCCATCAATTCCTAATGTATGTTAAAAGTTCGACTTTTGGACGTAAATCGTAATTTGATCCAAAAGAATTGTTAATGGAAGATATCGACAGTTGTAAAATGAGAGTAGTTAGTAGTTGTAACTCTTCTATGACTAATGCGAAAAACTCACAGAATTCACATTTGACTACTAAAAGCACCTAATTATAATAATTGCTTGTCGTAATCGTAATATATATCGCACGTGCATCGGGTAGCCCAGGAAGTTTAGTTGGGGAAAGGATATCCTTGATGATAAAAGTTCTAATATGTAAAGGAGTATATATATATATAATATCATTTTCATGTGGTATAACTAAAACTAGACCGAACTGTCTATTAAGCCTAAAAGAAACTAGGATTCTTCAATAGAATCGGTCATATATTTAACAGTATTCATGACAGTATGTATTGCACTGGTACGTCCCAAATTAGTATATACTGTAGTTTAATAGCATACATATTTTAATACAGACTAAATTCGGCTTGAAATTTTCCAGAATAATTTTTAAAAATTGATTTATGACAAATTTCGCAGTCTGATGGTGATACTTTATGTCCTCTATTCTTCATAAATTGAAAACTGTTACACGAGAGTTTAACACACCGTCATATAAATTCTCCCTGTAAAAGGATTCCATTGTGCTATTTGTCAAACAGATTTTTGTGCTCTTGCCGGAAACGAAATATTCTCTCCTTACATTCCTCACCAAAAATATTCTTTTTCTTCCTTTGAAGGAAGGCCAAAGAAAAAATTTTTACACTTCGCACAAGGTAGACGTAAGAAATAATTGTGATAGAAGTCCATATTTTTAAGCAAATGGTCAATAAAAGGTTAATATATCCCCATTCCAAGACAGATTGAACATACCAATTACACAATAAAAACATAATTATAAAAAGAAAAACGGTGAAGCGATAAGAACACATAAATTATGTGAACACTGAAACAATACGAGGGATCAATGCAAAAAACAATTGAGAAAAGAAAGGCGTTAAACTTCCTATCGCATAAAGTTGCTTGCAGATCCATTTACAGGAAAACATTACCATGCTGATGCAACGGTTATTAAGAAATTCAGGGGAAAGTATGCTGGAAACGCTTGAGGCAAATTCAGTGTAACAAAGGAAAAACATGGAGAAAGAAAATTACTGTCATTTATTTCCTGTTAGATTACAGTTTTACGCCTTATACTTAAGAAAATTATTCCCTACTGGGAAATCTTTATTTTATCTTATGGCGAGGTTTCTGCTTATTTCCATACATTACGTGACACAGAGAAAGCAACTCTGACTACATGCGCAGTAGCTAATGCGCACTCTCCCCCATCCTTTCTCTGAGTGTCTACAAAGAGGGCGGTAGTTCCGGGCAGAGCCATAGAAGTGTGTGGTCGACCAGGGACAGAAGACACTGGGCCGTTTAGTGTTTCCACATCCGATTCCCTGCTTTAAAAGTGAGTCTTAACCGTAGTTTTTCTCTTCTATTATTCTTATGGTCGCCATTTTAATTAGGTGCCCTTTGTGGGTAATATCAGTTCATATCTATTGGCTTTATTGTAATTTAACCCGGTATCGCCTGAATTAAAAAGTTTCTGCGATTTTTGTGGCAATCATTTACCTAAATGTCAATGACACTCTGAGTCATTAGGTGCGAAATTAATTCTTTTACCACTAAGTGTTACGCCTAGCGGTACCATATGGTACCACCAACATATTTTGCATTATAACATCCCAAATATTCGGCTCACATCAAATAGTCATACTTTACACAAAATATACAGGCTACAAAAATCATAATTACATAATTGAAACCTTTGCATTAGCAATACATAGGGCCTAAGTAAAGAAAATGTAATGCTTGCTCTAAAACATTCCGTTTTTTTTTTGGGGCTAGGTGATAATTCTATAAATTCAAATGGCTATTAATGCGTTAAATTATGCTTTAGAATACCAATATTTTCGGAAAATGTCATTTAAAATGTTTTCAGCAATTTAAAACTTTCAAATACCCTAATAAATTACGATAAATAAGTAATTATTTACGTTTAACACTGCACTACCTGCTAGTACCATTTGGTACCGCTAGGTGTTAACGGGTTAACTCATTCAGTCCGAACGTCGGCTTAAAACGTCGGCTATTTTCATACGTAGATGACCTGACGTCGGGTATAGGATTCAGATTTTTCAACGCAATCGGCGGGAAGTGACCGCTAAAGTAGCAATCGTCTAATGAATTCAGGCCCGGCCTGACACCCAGCTTCTCGGGTCCTCATGGCCAATTCGCGGCATTTCAGCCCGAATATCCCTCACATTTATGATAGTGCCCATCGCAGGAATCCGTTGCAAAAGTCGTTTTGGTTGCAAAAGAATTGGTTGCAAAATTGTTAATTGTTTTTAAATGATACATTTTGCTGCATACTACAATAATTTTTGTCCGTAAGTAATTTTTAAACGAAATTTTAGCGTTAAAAATAACGGACTTTTGGACTTTTAGCGTTATTATCTTGTATTCACTAACCTTGTTGTTTTTAACAATATAAACCCCCTTTTAAATTCCACAATGCTTAAGATATTATTAGTAACTCTTTGATTACACTAAATTATTAAAAATCAAATATATTATTTGGTTTAAAATAAAACACTGGTACCGCAATAAGCTGATCGAGGATTCGTGCTAAGATAGGATAAGACGGTGAAGTCGAGTGGCCGGGGTAGGGGACAGGTGTCCCGTGGAGTAAGGTCCCAAATCTCTGCATCCAGGGTAACCTCACCCAAAAAAAGACCTGTACAGAGAGGATTAAAATATTCTCCTGCTACTCGTTGCAAGAAAATGTTTTTCTATAGCAGGCGCCGGCAGGAAAGCGATAATACCATATAAAATCATCATATAGTTCATCTGGCCAACCAAATACTAAAGCTACATCCCACAGTCATCTGGGAGTCCTTTTTGACTAATAAGTTTGTCTATTTTAGTTAATGACTTTTCTCATTTTTTATTTTTCTTTCGAATGATCAACCGAAATTATTCTACGATGTTTGATTCGCGAGAAAAACGACGATTTACTTAGAACCACGGGATGGGAGTTTTTTGTCCCATATGGGGAAAACATACAATTTCAGTTTTTTGTACACTTATTTTGTATTTAGCATAATAACAGGTTATACAAATTTAGTGATACAGGTGAAGTCGATTGACCTTGGTAGGGGACAGGTGCCCCATTGAGTGGTTTCCCAAATCTCTCGCGCAAAAATCCCAGGGTAACTCCAACAAAAAAAATGAACTGTACAGAGAGGTTTAAAATATTCCGCTGCTACTCGTTGCTAGAAAACGTTTTCCTATAGCAGGCGCCGGCAGGAAAGCAATAATACCATATAAATTCATCCTACAGTTCCTCTGGCCAACCAAATACTAAAGCTACATCCCACGGTAATCTGGGAGTCCTTTGTGAATCAAAGCATACCTTCGCCCTTCACAGTGAATGCATATCTACCAAAGTAATGGTTCCAGTAGGATTTTAAACAAATTTAGTGATATACAGAGTCTTTCAGCTAATAAATCCGTCTTTTTTCTTAATAATCTTCCAAGAAATTATCATTCTTCACCCATTTTGCCCTATGCCTGTCCTTCAACAATCAAAACTGTGAGTAGGCTCTTTAATTTCTTCATTTACCCTTTCCGGTCCAATAGTTTTTAAAAGTACTTTTTCAAAATAATTTCTCGGAAAAAATAAATAATTGACAGGAATCATTCCGTTTAAATGTTTTTATTATATCGTTTTAAGGAGAAAACCACCGGTTTTAATATTCTCCATGTTCACCAAAGAGGTTATTCTAGAAAAGTTTTCGATGTGTGATATGTCTTGAAATAATTCACGATTCCCTCAGCCCTTGTATGATCGCAGTTTCTATTGACGTCGCGCTAAATTTGTCCATGTATCTGATTCTAGCACTAAGTTTGTCGAGTCTGACTCCTCATTAGACCGGAAAAGGATTAACCCTCAATTGGTCGCACACCAAAACCTACGCAACTGGCCACGTCTGATCTTTGATCCCGATATAAGTTCATTGGGAGTCAAAAAAATATTTTTATTTTCCAAATAGAAGTAAAGCATACAGGAAAAAATCCATAAACTACAGACGATGTATAGAAAACGGTTTTAATATTTATGTAAAGAACACATATACATGTATTGAGCTTTACAACACCTGGAGAAAACTGCCTGCTATTTTAAACAGATCAATATGAATAAAAGGGAATAAAGAATCGGGCCAAATGTGGAAAACATCTGATACGCCGACGGTTGCGTCGGGGGAAAAACATCGGATGTAGCGAAAAACAGCAATACTTTGATAATGTAACTGTGCTCAGCGATAGAATTGCAATTAAAAAATGGACTAGAAAAATCTTATTCCGAACAACGTTATTTTAGTTAAAAATCCTTGAAGACAATACAGGCGGGTAAGTATGACCAGGCACAAGCATTTAAGAGGTAAGCAAACCCATCTCTACGTAATCTCTCTCCTGATGATCTCAAAGCTCAGCTTGACGTATTTTCTTGTAGACTTTCCCTCGTTTAACGTAATATAGAATACGAGGCTAGTCTTGTGGACCCTCATGAAATAGGCTGCAAATAGGAGATAAAACGCATGCAAAGAAGAACTGTTAGGCATGTGAAAGGTCGTTAAGATAGTATTGTTAGTGTAATTGACCTGTTAGATAACGTAGGATGTAAATCTCTATCAGAATTTAGTTTGTAAAATTTACTGAGCTTTTTAGATAAATTAAAAAGCAGTGTCTTATCGGAAGTAATTCGCCTTATGTTACGAATGCCACCACACTACGGTAGATCAGGTCATAAAAATAAAATGAGAGGGTTAGATCGCATGGCAGACAGATTAGGAATGCCTTTTTTCCACGATCAATAAGAGACTATCACGGCAGAGTTAGGACTCACAAATACGTTTGATTACTTTTGTTGAAGCAAAATAACATGGGTAAAATACACTCGTTTTTTCCGGGCGTTTACTTATTGGAGTTTTATATGCTAATGTATGGTTATAATGGTTATATACTAATGTATGGTCACTAATACTCTCCCATCTTCTAAGGGTGCGTATAAATCTTGATGGAACGTTCGATTACACATAAAGCTTGCGTCTGTTGTTTTCGTCTATATTGTATATTATTTATTGTGAAAAGGATAGCTGAATTTAAAACTCACTTCGGAAATATAACACAGATATATTCAATCAATTGAACCTTGTATTTATGTAGAATCTAATGATTTGATAGCTATAATATACCAAATTAACTATATTAATAGCTGCTTATCAGGCGTTATAGTTAGAAGATAGGATATCGGCTCAGATATTATTTTATAAACTGTAACATTTGAAAATTTAGTTAAATTTTATATAATATGACAAATTATTTGATTGTATTTTAAAGAGTGACTCATATTTTATACGTGTGGTAAACTATTATTTGAAAATATTTACTATCAACTGTATAATTTAAACAAATTATCTTTGTAATAAACCATATTTCTATTATTATTTATAAAAAAATATTTTCACAGCATTTTTGCTGGTCTTAGACGAGGTACGGGTATCACCAAGTATTGTCGTCTTTTTACTCAGTGTTGAAAAATTTTCTGACAATCCGGCAAGTATTTAAAATTGCTGCGTTTTGTATTGTAATAAACAAGTTATTCGGCAGTCCAATAATTTTAAGATCTTGATGGATTGAATGAGGCACTACTCCTGTGGCAGAGATAATGATTGGTATTATGTGTACTTAGTCTTTCTTATCTTAATTTAATTTTTTAGTTTTTCATACTTTTCCGTTTTGTTGGTGTAGGCTGTAGTAATATTATACGAATTAGGTACAGCAATGTCTGTCAAGTACGTTTCATTGTGAGTTTTATCCTGCACTACTAGATCAGGTCTACTGTACTGTTTTGTACTGTTTTATCGGTAATAAATTAACGGTCATAATAAATCTTTTGCATTGATCATTTTCAAGGATGGTTTTAGGTGTGTACTTATAACCATTTTATGTGAGTTTATACTTAATAGCTAAGTTCTGGTTGATGATGTTGCATATTTCATTGTGACGGTGCAAATAGTTTTTTTGGGAAAAGTAAGTGCATCCACTTGTGATGTGTTGTATCGTCTCAGAGGCATTATCACATTTTCTGCATCTGTCATCCAATAAATTTGGGTTTTTAATTATATCTTTTTCATTTTTTTTTTGTTTTCACCACCTAGTCTTGTATTTCGATCATAAATCCTTCTGTTTCTGGGAAGAGTTGCCCATGCCTGAGCCATGCGTCCCTAGTAGAAAAAAGTGTGTTCATTCAGTGTTCTTTTTATGTTCATTTAATGTTCAAATTGTGATCCTTTTATGTTCACCGAATGTTCACTTTATGTTCTTTTTATGTGTTTTGTGACAGAAAGAACATAAAAAGAACACAAAATGAACACTCGTCTGTGAACATAAAAAGAACATAATTTGAACACAAAATGAACACTTTTTTGATCATCAAAAGAACACAAAAAGAACATTTTGTTGAACAACAAAGAAAAAGCTTTCACGGAAGTCCCATCATTACCATGAATACTTTCACATCTTTGCGAATCAGATGTCAGTGTTTGGATAAGTTTCAAATCATTTTATTTCCAGCTTTTTTTATTAGAAACAAACTTAATAGTAGAAGCCAAATGCTCAGGCCTTATCCCTGTTTAGTATGCAATAAAGTACATATTGAGAGTGTTTTCAGGTGTTCCTTGATTGCATTCTCGGATCGTTCAATGTCCATTTTTTGATGATATGCCTTCATTTTGGGATAATTTTCCCGGAAATTCATTATTTTAAATTTCTAGAAATATTATGGAAAACTGCTAAAAAATACAGTTTTGTGGATTTCAAGATGGCGAAATTCAAACTCATTTTTGGTAGACAAAGTCTCCAAAATCATCTGTATTACTTGTTTTATGTAAAGCTACTTGTCATGACACATGAACTGCAGTTATCCACAATCACCTCCAAGGAATGAGAATTTTTATACTGGTTTATTTTAAAGAACAACAAAGAAAAATGTTCATTTTGTGTTCAACATAGTGAACATAAAATGAACATATAAAAAAATGTTCAATTTGTGTTCACCATGGTGAACATAAAATGAACACAAAGTGAACATAAAATGAACACATAAAAAAATGTTCATATTGTGTTCACCATGGTGAACATAAAATGAACTCAAAGGGAACACAAAATGAACATAAAGAAAAATGTTCATTTTGTGTTCAACATAGTGAACATAAAATGAACATATAAAAAAATGTTCAATTTGTGTTCACCATGGTGAACATAAAATGAACACAAAGTGAACATAAAATGAACGCATAAAAAAATGTTCATATTGTGTTCACCATGGTGAACATAAAATTAACTCAAAGGGAACACAAAATGAACATAAAGAAAAATGTTCATTTTGTGTTCACTGAGATGAACATAAAAAGAACATAAATTGAACATCAAAAGAACACACCAAGAAATTGGTGAACATAAAAGAACACCAAAAGAACATCAAAAGAACACTTGAACACTGAATGAACATATAAAGAACACCAAAAGAACACAATTTTTTCTACTAGGGGTGCGATGCATTTTTTGTCGATTTCAGGGGCCTCCAGGGCATGAGGGTGTCTTCCGTTAAGGGATTTAGCTTTCCGAATTGACATTTTACTGTCTGTATTAACAGGGGTTTCAATAATTTGCGTACCTTCGTCAGATAGGTTTTACGGTGTCAATTTATTGAATGCGTCGCAGAAAGTTCTCAGGCGATCCGAGGTAGATTTTTTGCTAAAATATATTTCCGTAACTGAGAAAGTGTTTAGCAATGCTGATTCTTGATGTCTACGATGCTCTTTCCACTAAATTTTCTGGGCAACGTGTTCCTCTCTATATCCGAGTTTTTATGGAGCATATTTTTCTCTGTCAATTGGGTCAAATTTTTCTTTGTAGGTCGTCTAGATTTGTTTGTGACCATTTGATTATACCAAAGGAGGATTAAATGTCAGGAGAGACATGGGATGGATGAGAGGGATATTTCTATTATTTTCCCTCTTACTATCTTGCAAGGTCTGTTCACAGTGAACGGACCAGGTCAAGTTCAACTATGTTTTGTTATTAGTTCAGTTATTATTCTATTGAAAGGAACCATCGGACAATATGACAGTTGTCCAGGATGACTGATTGTTGTATTTTTAGTAGAGTTTTCTCCAAGTTTAGTTTCTTTATTTGGTGTACAACTTCGCACGGTGTGATTCCTGTAGTTGTTATCACTATTGGGCATGTATCTACTATCACAAGGCTTTGATCTCTGCTGCAAGTTCTACATATTTATTAAATTTGGTGGAGTGTGCTTGGTGTATATTATGGTTCAAAGAAATTGTCACGTCAATGGGGTTTTATTATTATTATCAACTAAATAATAAATACAAAAAGGAGAGAATGAAATATGCTAATATAAATTTGAAAGCTGTAACAAAGTATTAGATCATCCGATGCTATACACTTAACCAATTACAACCTAATGTTGCTTCTGAGTAGCATAAAATATATATGCATTTTCAGCTATTTTAAGGAAACTTTTAAACGACGTGATCTTTTGTGCCGTGATGTTTAATGACGAAATATATAACTACCGATATCATTATTATTGAATAGAAATTTTCCACTTTTAAATGGAGAAGACTTGAAGCTTAATTTCTCCTAGGAGCAGCTATGAGTTAAAGAAGGATCAGGGTTTCAGTCGTTTTTAAGTTGCCTATCCTAAACATCTTCACAATCTTAAAAGTTAATTAAATAATTTGAAAACTTTGAAGAAGTCAAAAGAAAAATAAGGAATGGTTACTTACCGATTGTTTACTTTACATATTAAATGGATTATTAAACTTTTTGTCATAAAGTGTATTCGTTACATTGCATAATTTGTTATTGGACGATATATTGAATATAGCACTTAATGTTTGATCTGTTAACAAGCCAATGTCTGCTTGGCGGGCCCGGAAAAAAAACAGAAATAGAAAAAGAAATATATTTTAAACGTTTGCACAAAACCAATATTTATTTTATATGAATGAGGAACAATAAAAAACTAATATTATTATTTATTTTTATATTCATTTTATTTCAGGTTCAAATAATGTCAGGAGCTCGAAAACGCTGCAGCTTCTATGCTACGAAAGGACTGAGATACGTTTATATCGTCATCACCCTGCTAACCCTCATTGGATGTTCTACCAAAAAAATTACGATTGATTGTGAAGAGGTTGTAGTGATGGGCTATCATTGTATACATGAACCCAAGTGCATCAGATTGAGGCGAGACGAATTCTTCTGTGAAGACAAGGTTTTAATACGTCGATTTATGGTCAATATGCAACAAGAGAAACAAGTTTATACAAGGGTATATTATACAATGGAATGCATGGAAGAAACGGAGGAAGACCCGTATAATTACCTGTCCTTAATTCTGTCCACCAACTTCTCAGTGCCTTTCTATAGATACTCGAATAATTCAACTGATGGAGAACTTCGGGTGACTGATTGCTCAATTCCGTCTAGTAACCTATCAGTCCTATTTGGAGGCGAGAGTGCAGGTTTTTTCGGTAGGAGAGACATAATACTTGAAATATTAACAGTAGACTGCAAGGATGAAGAAACTCACTTTTCCATGAATCATTGGAGTGGATTGGAAACCTTGAAGAAACTGTACATCATCTGCCCAAAATTATCGAAGGTAGACAATGACCTTTTCTCTGGGGTATCAAAACGCCTCGAACACCTTCAATTCACCGACACGGAAATACAATATTTACCAAAAAGATTTTTCTCGAACATGGAAGTGATGGAGACGTTAGATCTTCGGCGAAACAAGCTCAGATCATTTAGGAGTAGTTACCTGAGGAGCATGTGGAATCTAAAAAAACTCTATCTCAGTGAAAACGAGATAGATAGCTTGGATGACGATATTTTTTTCCAAACAAAGCAGTTGACTCACCTCAAATTAGAAAGTAATTCACTCACAGCATTACCCACCAGTGTATGCAGCCTACGAAATCTTCAAAATCTAAATGCAGGGTATAATAGGATCAGTTTCATCCCTAAAGATTGTTTACGCAGTCTCCCATCCCTGTTTAGTATTTACCTTAACGGTAACAGACTTTTTACCTTTGGACTTGCATCGGAAAGCATATTACCCAACTACAACAATGAGTTGAGTTCTTTTGAAACGTTACCCAATTCATCTACAACGCTTGAGCAATCTAGAAACTTAAAAAATACGTGGATTGGCGGTCGTGGGGTCTGGGATCTTCTTCTGGACAATAACTCCTTGTCGTCCCTACCGGATGAGGCCTTCTATGGGATGGTCAAACTAAAAGTCTTGAAAATTTCCAGCAACAAAATTTCGCATTTTCCTGAAAACATCTTTTCCCGGAACAAAAATCTATACCATCTTCTGGCTTCGAACAATCTTTTCACCCACATTCCGGCGAGACTTTTGAAAAACAACACCAGACTACGAACACTGGACCTGTCCCACAATTTAATTGAGACACTACACGAGGATTTCTTCAGTAATTCCATTAAATTGTGCCACATAGATATCAGCGACAACAGGTTTGTTATTTCACAGTTTTTCCGGGTTAAGGTAAGTAGAATAGTTTCGCTTAGAGAGCTGTCGAGGCTGATAAGGCCAATATTAAGGATGATATTTTAAGGAAAATTCATCCTAGTGGACCACTGCATCGCTCATACTTTCTTATGCGATACTTTTGTACCATAACCTGCTTTCCTTATTTAAACGCCAAGATATAAACCCATTAATCCCCAGCGTTGCGTTAACGCAGCAATATTGAATCCTAATTCTCAGAACAAGTTTCTACCTCAGAATAATTTTTTCTTCGATTTACTGACTTATTTATGTATCTCTACTTCTAATTTTGTCATTTCCACCAACATTTTCATTTATATAATTGTATTTATATGACTGATGGCGTTTGGCATAAACATCGATGCGCACACACGAGACACCCTAGGGAGAAAGACATACCCCAGCATGTCCGTTGAAAGGCAGAATGGGGCATATCCTCCGAAGGAATACTGATAACTCCCGGCGAAGATGTCGAGTGTACAAATCACGATAAAAAATGAAGGATGTAACCTAATTTTTAAAAATAACTTTTGTATATTTATTTACTGGAGTTTTCCCAGCGTTGCGTATAAGCTGCATTTTGAAAATCTTTAAGTATGATGAAAATATTTTTTTTCCAAAAATTCATCTTAATTAAGCCAAAATAAATCAGAAAAGGCGAAGAACCGAAGTTAAGAGCACTACATTCAGTCTGGGGAATAATGGGTTAAAGATTTCTGAAGGAAAGAAAACTCCGTCATATTTGCATTTTTGGGGGCAAAGCCGTTTTTTCGAAATATTTACACAGTTACAATCAACGCACCTCATTATCATTGCCTTCTTGAATCTGGCCAAGCATTCAGAACAGAAAATCATAAAAGAGTTTTGTCAAATAAGTGTATTTTGGAGCATGCATTGTTGTATTGCCTGGTCCAGATATAACTATGCTCAACTAAAACTCAACTCGAGATCAAAATGTGGTGCTCAGACATCCTTAATTTCTAGAATAGGCTGATAAGTGTAAATGTATAAATAAATAATTTTAACATTTCTTTACAGGATCCACCATTTGCCGGACAAGATATTTAAACCATTCAAATCACAGAAACCGGAATGTCTCGAGTTTGTTCTCGATATGAGCAGAAATCGTCTGAAGGATGTGCCGGAACTGTCGATACCTGAGTTGACACACCTGGACCTATCCGGAAACCATCTGACTTTGTTCAAAACTGAAATATTATTGCAACCATCTCGTCTACAGGAGCTCAATCTGTCCCACAACCTTCTCCATACCATAGAAAATTCTGATGGGCCTGTCGAAATTAAATATCCATTTGGTAAATTGGAAGTTATCGACCTGTCATCAAACCAATTGACAGAGCTGCCAACATTTGGTTTTAAACTGGCTACCTTAAAACACCTCAACGTCAGCAGTAATAATTTCAAAGAACCGTTATCCATAACGATGTCTCTTTGTCATGCTTATTTTCACTCATTAGAAACTTTAGACATGTCACGTAGTCGTTTAAAGGGGATGGTATTAAGGTACGATTACATAACAGTAGAAAAGTTGAAGCACATGGACCTCTCCCACAACTTCATAGACCTGGAGGATTGCATCGAGGCTGTGGATGCCAGAAGGCTCGTGTGGGGATGTGTGTCACCCCTATACAGTTTTACAGCATTGGAGGTGAGAAACTTTGGAGTAAATCAAAATTCGGGGACAATTATCGCAAGGCCAATAGGAAGCCGAGGGGGAACAAGTGATTTTTGTCTAAAAATAGATTTTGTACATGAATTTGGGGAGAAAAGAAACGATGTCTACCAGATATTAAGTAATTGATGCACAGGGTGTTTCAAAAGAATGCATGTATTCATCATCAAGTTGTTGCCTGCCTTCCTATGCCATTTCAACCTCACTCCTAGTCTTAGGTCTCGTCTTCTTTTTCCTATAGCTCCTTCCTATCCTCACTGCATCTGTCATCTTCAGCCTCCTTCTTCCCCTTCTCTTTTCTCCATCCACTGTTCCCTCGTCTGCTGTCGTCAAAATCCCCTTCCCCCTTAACCCATAACCGGTGACGTGCGGTCTGAGAGACCGCTGCGTTTCTAAAATTTTACATATTTTCTAAATTAAGATTTCGAAATATCTCTAATTCTCGTTAGCTTCATATTTTTGCATAACAAGGACATCCCACTCTTAAAATTTAACGTTCCTTTTATTAATTTCTGTAAATTTGCAATTGAACTCGATTAGCGGTCTGTGAGACCGCACGTCACTTACTAAGAATGCATCAAGAAAAGGAATAAGCGGGAAAAATTTCATGGCTACTTACTACTTAAGGCCTTCCAAATTTAACATTTAAGGCCTTTTTTGAATCTGGCAAAATATTGATACATAAATATAATAATTATAACTCAAGTGTTTTTGGCATCAGTTTTTTGATCCTGCTTCAAATCATAATTTTTTTATGACAAATTGGTTCTTATTGGGAGTGTAAAAATTTTAATATGAATTTTATAATAGTTAAGGATTCAAAGATAAATTAAACAAAACAATAAAAATGACGTAGAAATATTTTATGAATTTTTGATTTATTGCGGTCTCCCAGACCGCACTTCATGGGTAGTGTAACAAGAATTGCACGTCACTGGTAAAGGATTAAAATATGTGACTACGTAGATTTCCGCGGTGTTCAGGTTCCAATTTCTCCATGTTTCCGGTGCAACCGCGTCAGTTTGTTGGTGATGACAACAGTTTCGCTGGCACTGCTGCCAGCGTCTTCAGGTCGAAGATGATGCCGGTCCACGATTTTCGTCCTCCTTATATATCATCGGACAATTTTAACAGAGACGACGGCTACCATCTGGATGCCCATTGGAGGAGGCTCATTAGGCGCACCAATAAGAGAGCGGCAGCCACAACTGGCGGGACTGACCCCCTATATAAGGCGGACGAAAATCGTGGACCGGCATCATCTTCGACCTGAAGACGCTGGCAGCAATGCCAGCGAAACTGTTGTCATCACCAACAAACCGACGCGGTTTTACCGGAAATATGGAGAAATTGGAAGGATTAAAATATGTCCGAACCGTTTCCCCTTTTGCATTTTTATTATTCTCAATTAACTTTTTCCCTCCCTTCCAAACTCTCTATCCAGCACCTTTTAATGCCTCAATGTATTCGCCCAATTAAATTTCTCCAGCCCTCACCACATCCACATTTCAAAAGCGTTGACCCTTTCCCTATATCTTCTTCCCAAGGTTAATTTTTCACATCCATATAACACAGAACACCTCCCGTAGCATTTCACCAATCTCTTCTTCATGCCCGAGTTCATGCTGCTATATAATAACTCTCGCTTCTTTTCCTCGTGTTGAATCAGTGAGTATCAATGAAAGTATTGTGGATATATCAAATGTAATTGCAAGTCATCATACTACCTCATCATAATCATCATCATTTGTAAAAAATCCTAAGATTGGTTTGAAGCAGCTCTCCACTCAATTCTCCCCTCAGAAAATCTATTTAATCCCACGTACTTCATCCCTTTCACATATTTCCATAACTGTTACATGTATTTTGTTCGAGGTCTTCCTTTTCCGTTCTTACTACCCACTTTCCCTCGACGGCTGTCTTCATCAGACCGTCATGAGTCAAAATATGTCTTACAAGGTTTTTCCATCTTCTTATTAAGGTTTTAATGAGGCCTCTATTCTCTCCTTCTCTTCTTAGTACTTCCTCATCACTAACACGGTCGATCCATTTTATCCCCGTCATTCTTCTGCATCAACTTATTTCGAAGGCGTTTTTACTTGCTTTCTAAGCTGCGGTCATTGTCCATGATTCATTTACGCACTGGAGCATACTCCAGATGTTGGTTCTTATAATACGTGTCTTTACTATCGCATTCATGTTTCCCGTTGTAAGCAGATCTCTCTTATGTAGGAATGGTCCCTTCGATTTGGGTTTTCTGTCCATAATTTCTTACTTGCTTCTCCAGTCGCTAGTGATCCTGCTCCTCAAACAACAGAATTCATCCACCTCTATCATTGTTTGCTTCCCTATTTTAATGTTAGTCTTGACTTCTTGTCCTCTGCTCTAAACCATAATCTTGGTTGCACTTTCAGCTTATTTTTAGTTCATATTTACCAATTACCGTAATCATATTAACCAGAATATTTTCAAATTCTTATGTCTTTGCCGTAACGGCTATGACATCGGTAAATCTTAGTATGCTAATTTTTTCTCCTTTGATATTCACTCCCGAGGGCTTTTCTAATATATAATCAATGACTTTCTGGAAGTAACCATTGAAAATTAGTGGTGACGAAGATAAGCCTTGTCTCACCCCTTTCTTAATTCTAGCTTCTCCACATCCGGACCCTGATATAATAAACGCTACTTGTTTTTTATGTAAACTCTTGATAGTTCTCTAGTCATTGTAAAAATTTCTAATTTCTTTCACTTTTCTCGGCATTGCGTTCCAATCCACGTTGTCAACTGTCATCTCTGAGTCTACGAACGCAAGGAATGGGAGAGGTTTAGCGAAATAAATATATCCAAGGGGATCTATAGAGGAGGCCCTTTTGCACTCCATATACCAAACACACTCACACATCCTAGCTACCTTTAGGGTGTTTTTCGACTTTTCGAAGTAATTTGACTGCATTAACCCTTCAATATCCGCCTTATGGAATTATTGACCCTATATCTCGACGCAGGTTATCTATCGCAGACCTTGTGGAGCTGTAGGTAATTTAACTAAAGCCTTGGTGTGCAAATAAGCGGTAGCAGATGGCCAAATCATGCTCGTAACTCAATCAAACAGCCCACTATCTTGCCCATTCCAAAGCGCTGTTGCCATTTTTCGGCGGTCCGCAGTCACGTGTTTAGCACAGTTAACAAAATCGTTATTTTTCATCGCAGAAACACGGCTCAAAGACGTACTTGATCGTTAGATTGACAGGAGTACGATGAAAACAGTCATTTTTTGATTATTGGATTGATTGATTGATTTCCAAATTGCAGTCATAGCGGTCACTTTTCGGGAGGGAGGCCCCCCGCTGGGAGGATCAAGGGATGGGCTAGCGAGGTGGAGCCCTTCGAGGAAAGGGTTCTGGATTAGCAACCCTTTGGAGGGTGAACCACGCCCATCTTCGGATTATCTGCTGCTTGGCCCCACCAAACGCACCTTAACCGACCCCTTAGTTAAACTATATATCCCTTGATTCTAAGATAAATTAGTCCATCAGTGATGCTAGTGGCGACTTTTCTAAACTCGTCGAAAAGCCCGGTGGGTGACAATACATTAACACTAGAACCGCTGAACTTCCCAGCCCCACCAAAACCGCAGCATGGTACTTTTTTGTCCCATTGACAAAATACGATGATCCTGTCATGTTTAATTATAACTGAGGGTTTTTATGTGGTTTGTGTGAACAAAACACGTGCTCAGGATATGTTTAAAACGTTTTGTTAAGTTTGAATAGGAATACATTAAACTTATTTTGACAGCAAAAGTGTTGGCGTGTTGCTGCTTGAGTAGGCGGCCGGCGCAGAGCACAGATTATTCCCTTCTGCTCTTCTAACTGGCATCTGTGCATCGATCCCCTTCGTAATAACCTGTTATTATGCTAAATACAAAATAAGTGTAAAAAAAACTGAAATTGTATGTTTTCCTCATATGTGACAAAAAAAGTGCAATCTCGCGGTTTTTGGTAAATCGTCATTTTTCTCGCGAATTAAACATCGTACAATATTATCAATATGACTATTCGAAAGAGCATAAGTAATGAGTAAAATTCAGTAAGTTTCAAAGGGATCAAACCATTAGTACATGAATGGCAAACATTTGCAAAGGGCGATGGGACAAAAAGTCCCGTCTGCGGTTCTAGTGTTAAGAGGCCGACTCGAGGATCTCTTTTTGAATTATTTGTGATGATATATTTCTGATTTTATCGCAGGTCATCATACTTTCCCACAATCAAATTGCCTACATACCACTGGAGTTTAGGCACTATCTGCCATACCTGCGTTACGTCGACCTGAGCCACAACAAAATCAAACGACTCTGGCACGGTGATCTTCTTTACACCAGGGTCCGGAAGACCATGGACCTCGAATGGTTTCGGAAGATACCGATGGCGTACTCCGTCAATGGTCGATTTTCAGGCTTTAATAATCTGACGATCGACCTCAGGAATAATTCCATCTCTTCTCTGCAACTCCCAGACGATAAGGTAATGTAGCATGTTGCGTTCTCATTATTTTTATAGTATTCTACCCATTCGGATAGGTTTCCATGGAGTACTTATGAAGCATTCTGAGAAAATTCCCTATCTTCAAGAACTCTCCTCCAGAAGGAAATGTGGTACACTAGCAGAAAATTCGATTAGAATGAATAATAATTAAAAAAATGTCTATTCGGGCGAGGTTGAGACTCTTCCACCCAACCCCTCGATAACCTCAATGCAAATATATTTAAAAAATTGTAGACAAAAGTTTACAATACAAAGAATATACAATAAACACTTTATAAAATGTCAAAAATGAAAAAAAACTATATGTGAAATTTTTGTTTAAAAAAGATTTCGGTTTGTGGGAAAAAACATGAGGATATTGGTGTAATGTCCTTTAGCGAAAAAACCTACAGAAGGAAAACGCCCACACCAATTCAGACCAAAGGAAAATAAATGTGTTATTACCTCATTAAGTTCACACAATTATCTTCACGAGTAATAACGTCATAACAAGCCTCAAACTTAATGACGTTATGTCAGATTGACACTCTGAAAGGTTTATTTAACCAATCGATCCATAATACATCTACATCTACATCTACAAATTACCCTGCGAGCCACCTCTAGGGTGTTTGGCAGGGGGTGATCAATCACCAGCATGCAGCATGCATTTGGACTCCCACATGCACACCACACCGTCCAAGAAACGTCCCGTATAATAACAAACTATACTACTATATGCTGATAGAAATAGAATATAGAATAGAAATTCAGAAACATGCAGTAAGTTTTACATAGGTTAGTAGGCTACACTACAAGTCATGCAATCTATTTACGCGTTCTATTGCTGCCGTTATAATCTCTTATTGATCGTGGAAAAAATGACATTCGGAATCTGTCTGTCCTGCTATCTATCTCTCTTATTTTATTTATATGATCTGATCTTCCGTAGTACGTTGGCGTCCGCAAGATATGGTTAACTTCGTCAGAAAAGACACTGCTCTTGAATTTATCTAAAAGGTTTAGTCTATTTTTCAATCTACGGTCCGACAGAGATTCCCACCCGAGTTTATGTAAGAGGTCAGTTACACTAACAAGACTATCGTAACGACCTTTCACATACCTGGCAGCTCTTCTTTGCACGCGTTCTAACTCTGTTATTAAGCCTTTTTCATGAGGGTCCCAAACACTGGCAGCGTATTCCAAATGTGGTCTAAAGAAATACGGGTGCAATAAAAAGTTTAAGAGTCGCCGCTTGCCGTTTTCGCCTAGTATCGGCTTCGCTCTCAGGGTAACTATAGATGAGGATACGGAGACACGTTCAGGTGAGGGTCTATTATGTAACACCCCTTATACCTTGCAACCTTTAGGCGTGGGACCGGTCTCCGTGTTCCGGGATGGCTTTAATACTCTACGCTGATTAGCACGTAGAATCATCTAGGCGTGGGACGTGGTCATCGCACGAAGGTGCAGTTAATGCAAGACGAGAGGGTCAACAGACGACGCGGAGGTGGTAGGTGGCTTGGAGGGCAAGGCCACCAGGGGGAGTCTCGCGTCTTGTGTCATAAGGAACGAAGTACCTGTGCTGTGTTCGAATTAAAAAATGTTGAACAAAAAGTTCGACTTAAAATCTTACTGTTCCTTCCCTTACTATTAGGCTTGGGGGTTATAAAGATACGTTTATTCATAAAACCCAATTCTTAAATGAGAAAATAAACTTGAATCTACAGAGAAATACATGTATATCTATAAAACTTTGCCTGTTTGTATGTCCGCAATGCGTTTTAATGCGGATAGACGCATTGCAACCAAAGTTAGTACGTAGGTGCATCTCATACTCCCAAGCACCGCAGTTCTACTTGTGGCTGTGCTCGACGCGTCCTTTGAACAGTTTTCTCAGTAGCGTTGGTGACGTCACTTCACACGACTTCCGTGATCTCATGAGTAAGAACACATTTTGATACGCTTAAAGAGAAGGCATAACTAGAAGAGTTATTTACTTTACTTTTTATCCTCTCGATGCAAACTTTTTGCTAGGGCATGCATTCACACGTTTTTTTCTACGCACATACGGACACACGTGCTTAATGCGGTGGAGTGGGTCAGAAAGATATCCCATATATGGTTTTATGAAATAGCTTTTTCCTTAATTTGCTGTTACATGTGTATACCATCATCAATGCTGTTTTGTTTCTTTACCTAAAAGTCTAGTCACGTGGCCATGAATTCCATATATCTACATCTACACAATACTCAGCGAGTCACCTCAAGTGTGTTTGGCAGGGGGTGATCAATCACCAGGATGCAGCAAGCAATATGATTCCCACATGCACACCACACGGTCCAAAAATTTTACTCATACATATTACAAATTATACTACCACATTATTTCAAAGGCATTATTGAGTCCAACTTACCAACTACTCATTTAGATAAGCTGCATATATAGCTAGAACACACTTGACATGCTGTTATGAATAATAATAAAATTCGGAAACATGACTTAAGGTAAACATAAGTTACTTGGCTACAGTAAAAGTCATCTAACCCATTTGTAAGTTCTAACGCCGCCGTTATAATCTCTTATTAATCGTGGAAAAAATACCGCTCAATCAGTGTATTCTACAATCTACCCATCTCATTTTATTTATATCATCTGATCTACAGTAGTATGTTGGTGTTCGTAAGATACGGCTAACTACGTCAGAAAATACACTTTTATTAAATTCATCTAATACGTTTAATCTATTTTTCAGTTTGCGGTCTGACGGAGATCCGAGTTTTCAACATACATACTCTGAATGCATGCTATAAATATAGGCTTTTTCATAGAACTCATTTCTTGCGATTTTTGCATCGTGTTTACGCATCATCGGTGTCATAAAAGTTTTTCCTGTATTTACGATTACAATTTTCAAGCGGATTGATATTTTTCCGTTCTATTTCCGTTGAAAATTTAGGTAAACGACAACTTTTGGGGGAAAATAGACTTTCAAGTCTGAAGACATTACAGTAAAAAGTGTATCATTTTCTCCCTCTCAGATTGAAGTTGTACTCCCGGGCTGCGGCATAGGCAGCCAGTTTTCCCGCGTCAAATTACTCCTGGGACACAACCCTTTCGTGTGCGACTGCGAGGTCTTCAAGCTCCTGCGGTACGCCTCCTTGGAAATGAGGCCAACGTCAGCGTTGGAGAGGAATAATGGACACATGCTTGTAGTGCCAGCGGTCATCGATATTCAGGACCTCCACTGCTCGTAAGCATCAGCACTATAACTTCCTATTTCTAATATTAAATTAAAATTAAACAAATAAAAAATTGGCCCCAGAATCAATCCTTGGGGCACTCCCATTTTTATGGTGATAATGTCATTGACAAAATTTTGAACTTTCACTACTATATTTCTATTATAAAATAATTATTGCTTGAACCAATCAAACAATAACCTTCTCAATCCAATATGGTTTAAATTTTTATGCAACACAGTGTGATGTACCATATCAAACGCCTTTTTATAATCAATGCAAGTTATTGTAACATTCTTTCCTCCACTTAATTTATTTCGAATAATCTCTGTAAAATATTCTAAGGCATCCTTTGTACTTTCCTTCTTTTGAAAATTGTATTGATGTTCATATATAGCTCTATTTTTGCCCAAAAAATTAAATAGTATATATGGCACATATTTTTCCAATATTTTACTTGCACAGGGTAAAATAGACATGGGTCTATAGTTCTGTGTTTGAAGATGATTTCCACTTCTCTAAATCTGACGAGCAATAGCTGTTTTCAATGCAACAGCGAAAATAACATTTTCTAAACTAGAGTGTATATATTTTTTAAACCGGTATAAAGAAAATTGATTAATGTGCGCAAGTTAGGTCTGAAAAGAATATGGAGTAACTACACCACGTAAAGTTTCGATTTAGATTCTAATTTTCCGAATTTATTTCTAATTAATATTTTTGTGTTTACAGGGAGCCAGACTCAATGAAAGGGAAGGCGATCACAGATGTGAATTCATGGGCTTATCATTGGCTGCCCATGATTGGAATTTGTTGGAATCACCTTGGAGTTCAGTCAGAGTTGGGGACGACATCAAGCAACACCACCGAAATAGAAGCAATGGTTGAACCACCGACATAGCACCGGTGGTTAACGGTGATACTTTGTACTATTAAATGAAGGGTTTGATGAATAAAATATAAACTCTGTTTTCCCATAGAGCTTCTTCGTAACTCTCATAACACACCTCGCAAGTAGCTATGCACGCATTAATTCCACTGGAGAAGACTCTTCGTTCCCAGACACAGACATTATTCCAGGAGGTCGCGGAATCAAAGTTTCCGGAGCTGCACCGGATAGCAGAATTCCCTACCCGGCCCTGGGACAAATACAGAAGACCCTGCACCGGAACCGGACAAACAGAAGACCTTCCTCCGAAGGGACAAAAGAACGCGGTCCCGTAACGGGATTTACGGCCTCAACACAGGAGGCTTTTGCAGGGAATAAGTCCCTTGGCAATAGGGTAGTTTCCTTCATCAAAGAAAACGAAAGGCATTGATTGCGATTTGTTACCCACCATTAGTATATTCGTAATACACAAATTATTTGGTTTTTGAAATACCGGTTTAGACGAATGGCAAGGGTCAAATTTTATCCTCATTTGAAAAAGGCCAGATTGGCGCCCATGCGATTCCACTCCACGTGACGTCACAGGGACCTAGTTTCTACACGAGAGGATAGGAGTTATACATCGTCTGAGGTTACCAATGCATGCATGAGGCACAGAGCTCAGGGAAACATGTCTTAATAATCACCTATTAAAACTGGCTAAGGTCGGAAAGTTTTCTTCGTTTGATAAGGTGTTAATAAACCTTTTTTAAGCCAAGCGCTACCAGCCAGAAAAGTACTCAGCTATCCGCTAGCATCCTGCGTCCTATCAGCGCTCAGAGCCTCGATCAAGGTCACATCACAAGGCGGGAGGGGGAAGCAGAAATGCGTCGCACGACTTTTTCCCTTCATTCCTACTTACGCGTCGCGTTTTCGCGCGCTTGAAAATTTTCACTTTTCATTTAATCGCGAAAAATAGATATCGTCATTTAAAAATCTAAAAGCGTGGAATACGTACTCCAGGAGTAATAATCTTTCGATTTAGGCAATAAAAAAATAATAGGAAACCACCCTATTTGGAACCCGAAGCGAATCATAACCTGAAGAGCTAAGTAAGAGTGCTGAGCAGATTAATACCAATGTATGATTGGTATGAAGTACCGCGCGTCGTAAGTGGAAGCAATGGATGAACCACCGACATAGCACCGGTGGTTTCCGGCGATACTTTGTGAAATTTCAAAAAATTATGACAATAAAATTCAAAGTTTGTTTTCTCACATGAATTCTTTGTAACTAATAGAACTTCTTTCGCAAGCAGCAATTATTTGTTGAAGTGTTTTAACACTGGCCCGATTTTCCGATTTTTTAGGTACTATGCCAAAAGTGCCGAGGCATTTTTGCCGATTTTGCAGTAGGTTAGGGAAAAAATTAGGTCTTAAAAACAAGTAAAGGTATATGTTCACAAAATTTAGGAAATATTTATTATATGTGGTTACAACTTTTTATTATGTTATTTGATGAAGCCGACGGGGGCTTAGGTACACGACCCTCCCCAGACGGCACAGGAAGTTTTCGTACCTAAATACGAGGGTGGACAATCAAGATACAAAAATCGCGCTTAGGAAGTTACTTAGAAGGTTTTTTTTCTTTATTTCCTTTAATGACGAAAAAAGATGCAAGAGGACTGGCAAATTCATATGCATCGATAAAATTGTATCTCATCGATAAAACTGTATTCGGTCTGGGACTATTTTCTTTCGCGGGTGGTGCCATCTGGTGCCATCGTGCCCTATCCTCCTAGAAAGATCACATGCCTTCACAAGCCGTTGGAGATCGCGTCGTTTACGTCACGTCTCACTACATTTCAGGGATTTTTGTGGTTAAGTTAGTGAAGAATAGAGTGTCTGGTAATGGTGAAGTTTCCCTTATTCTTTAATTTCATTCACTGGGCTTCAGAAACGTGTTTGTGAGATATTTTTGTTAGAAATGCCTTTCGTGTGTGTATTGTCGGGATGTAATGGAAACTCCGGGACATATGGTTCAAGTTTTTAGCTCTCCAAAAGATCCTGAGTTGAAGAAGAAGTGCATTTGGGCGATAAGAAGAAAACATTTCACCCCTACGAAAAACTGTGAGGTATGTACTCTTTCTCGCTGTAATTATTTGGATGTAATTTTAAGTCAGAAGTGGCTTCGGGATGTTGATGCATCAACATCCCGAACTATTCAGTACTAAAAATGGTGATTCAAAATATTGTAGCAGCAATTCTTTTGAAAATTCTTGCATTTTAGTTGTCTTTTTTGTATTAATTCATTCGGTAAACGTGTGGTTAAAGGAGAAACTAGGAATAAGCTGCCAAGTTTATAGGATCGAATATTGCTTCTTAGCTTGCCCTATGGTGTATTACACGTCGGCTTTCATCATTTCAAATTATCTTATGCTATAGTTTAAAACAATAAAAATATCAGGCATACAAATATTTACTATATTTACGAGCCTAGTAATTTGATTTCTCATGCAGAAATACCAAAAATTGGAAATGATTTGACCTAATAAGTTACATGGTATTTTATTATTTATTAATTTTAGGTGTGTGAGCTTCACATTGCACCATTGTGATATCAGAAAGTAATCTGTGGCCTTGGACGAGAAGACGAGGAGAAAATTCTTGCTGAATGGAAGGTGCCCAGATTGGAGGAAGGTACCATTGCTTCACTGTTACCTGTCGCCAAGAAGACAGACATTGTGGCAGAAGTGACATATTTGTGGATGTGGATTTGATTTGTGCAAGTTGGTGCAGTGATAGTGGACGTTCATCGGAGAAAGTATTGACGATAGTTTGTATGTATCGACCAGTCCTCTTTTAAATAAATTTCTATTCGAAAGAGAATAAGAGTAATTGTTTCGCTAAATTAGATGTGGGATAGAAGAGAAAATTGGAAATATTATTGTGGTTGACAATAGAAAATACATAATATATGTATTGTATTTCTGTGGGTTTTTTTCTTTCCTGCCTCTTTAAAATTTCTTGCGGTGGTGACTTCATGCAAAGTAAGTATAAAATCGGAGGTGTGATCTAAGAGATAACATGTTTTATTTTACAAGTGTTTATGCTGGTGATTTGGCAGGACTTTCATATTTTTAATAGGTTGATACATTTACTGCAGTTACCTAGGGACTTTTACTCATACCAAATAATTTTTCAAATACTTTAGCGCCTGATATGGGTAAGTTTTAGTAGCTGAGACTGAACTATACGTTAATTTTTGCTTGCATTTTGATGAATTCGATCATACTAATAGCAGATGTGTCAGCAATCCTGTTTCATCGGCAATTTTTATTTAAACATTTTATTTCGTCAGGCTTTAGGGTAAGCTTTTTAATGCTCGTGGGCTATGTGATGTCTTATTTTGTGTCAAAATTAATAAGAATTTACTCTCATTAACATCTCAAGGTTTCCAAGTAAGTACGAGCCACTTAACAATGCTGGATGCTGGTGGTGCGTGAATTAGCCGTGAGAATCTCATTTTTCGCAGAGTTATTTAAGTGGCCGAGTAAGTTTTGTAAGTTCTCAATGGGTAAATAATACTATATCATGAATTCTAATTACCATGAAAAACACACAACCGACAAAAACTTTGTCGGTCGTGAGTCTTTCATGGTAATTAGAATTCATGATATGGTGTTATTTACCTATTGAGAACTTACAATTCATTCGTATCAAGGTTCTCGCTACGGTCGGTAGTTATCGATTGTGTTGCGTTCGATACATTTTTCGATCGTGCGAGTTACGATATAACTAATTTCGACCTAATCGATTGAGATTAGCCTGTTCCTGCCGTGTTCCTGCGCGCTATGTATCCAATCGTACGTGCTTAGTAGCGGACATTCACATGCTGCGTACGCGCTTCGTCGACAGGCCGCGAATGGTATGTATCCATTGACGAAAAGCGACGGAGCGGCACAGTATCCCCTTAGTCAATGGGTACTATGTACATACGAATTAGATACGGAGGGTTCTGTGCCGTCTGGGTCGCCACATGAGCCACAGCGTGGAGTTGTGACGTCAACATCTTGTTCGGTAAAACCCATCCCGAAATTCGCTCTGAGAAAATGTCTTGGTTACTGGTGTTACTGGTTAGCACGGCTGGCCAGCAATCCGGGTTCGAATCCCGGCTAAGTGTAAAATTTTTTCATGGCAAACTTTATCCTTTGGTGTATTTCATTATGGTAATATGAGTTAATTTTTATAATGTGAAGAAAATAGTTAACGTTAAGATAAACTGAATATTGGCAATTGTATGATTAGTTAATTATCAGCATCTACGAGTGACATTGCATGAAGAGCGCGATGGCGCTCCTGGCACTCTAAGGGCTAGGATTCTTATGGAAGACAATTATGATATTTATGATGATTTGCCCTTGACGGTGGGCGTTAATATGAGGGGTGGATAGGAGCCCATGTTTAGCGGATGGGAAGGTTTTAGGGGGTTTGGGGGACTCCCCAATAATTCGAGACTCAAATCACAGATGGCAGCACTCGCTAAAGGCAGTTACGTAATTTGCCAATATGGCCGAAGCATCGAGGATAGTTTTTTAGTTTTTTTATGACAAATTGTTGTAATAGAATGAATATTCGAACCACTGCCAAAATTTTAATGGATAATATCAAGGAAGATTTGTAATGGATTTGAGGAGATATTTTGATACTTAAGGGCTACGACAAATAGCAGTAAGTGTTCAGGAAAAAATAAATTATAGCTGAAATATCCTCTACTAACTCACGGCGCTTGCTTAAAGTTTACCTTACGTCCATAAATTCGTCAAAACAATAAAAACACTATTCTTTGTAGGGTAGAAAAATCTTATACGTTAATTTCCTTAAACGCCATAAACTCACAAACCACTGTCACTGTAAATATTGAATTGTTCCCTTTAATGGCAATTTAAAGGAATTGCACGTAAATATGAATGCATAGAATATATGAATTACAACATTATGATGGTTTATTGCCAAAATATATTTAGAAAAATCAGAAAAAAACCAACAATCCCAATGATTTTTCAACGCGATTCCCTTTAGGTATTGCACGTAAATATGAATGCATGAAATATATTAATTACGACATTATGATGGCTAATTACCAAAACATATCTAGAAAAATAAGAAATTACCCAACAATCCCAATGATTTTTCAACGTGATTCCCTTTAGGTATTGCACGTAAATATTGAATGCATGAAATATATTAATTACGACATTATGATGGCTAATTACCAAAACATATCTAGAAAAATAAGAAATTACCCAACAATCCCAATGATTTTTCAACGTGATTCCCTTTAGGTATTGCACGTAAATATGAATGCATAAAATATATTAAGTACGACATTATGATGGCTAAGTACCAATATATATCTTGAAAAATCAGAAAATACCAAACCTTCCTAATGGTTTTTCAAGGTGATTCCCATTAGGTAATTGGTTGGTATACTCGGAGCTCTGCTTCCGAATTCGGCCGATAGTTAGCGTATTGCTTGTCTGGATCAGTGGCGGCTTGCCCATAAGGACTCTTGGACGCCGATCCTTCCAAGCATTTTAAAAAATAAAAAGAAATCAATACTCAGCCAATTGTAAGCATACATCTAATAACCAAGTTGTTTTTTCAATCGAATGCATCGAATATGTAGGAAAAACACGCAACATTAGCGCGAGAAATTCGTATTTGTAGCCGCGTGGCGCTGGCCAGAACGTCCCAATCCATCCCCATGCAGTTATATATGAAGAGTGGCGGTGGTGGGGGCTGCTGGCTGTTATAACGCGTCTAAAGCCCGTATGACACTTGCCAATTTATTGGCCAATCCATTGGATATTGGATTGTGTACCCACTGACACACGCCAATTTCTAGCCCAATCTCAGTTTCACAATATTGGGCACAATTTCTTGGCCAATCTACAATTTAGAACAGGTTCTATTTTCTCGAGGCCAATCTCCAATCAGAACTCAGTCTTGTCGACTCCTAGTGGCCAAAACTAGAAGCTCTTTGCAAAACATTTCACCTCGGAATTTTAATATCATATATAAAAACTTTACAAGCATAGCAACCCATGAAATAGCTCAAATAATTAATGTGTACTTTGAGAGAATATAAATTCACAAACATCAACTGTCTAAAGTGGGTAATTCGGAAATAACATTTCGGATATGTAATGAATAAAAACGTCGTGTTTCTCCTCGATAGCGTCTATATTTTGTTTATTTTACAATTATTAAACTATTTTTCATGATTTGAGCGCTAAAGTTTCGGGTGAAAGTCCCAATTGATGACACAATCTCTGTATATTCGATGAACATATTCCAGCCAAAACGAGCCGCTACGTTATCTTGGCTCACCTATGAGATCACCATATTGCCTATCTCTCATCATTCAAGGAACTCACCCGAATGAAATTTCGAGCAATTCGAGAATATCTTTGCAGCCCCTCGAAATAGTTATTAAATTTACAATTATTATGCCACCTCCCATTCTGTAGCTCATTGGCAATTAACCTGCGTCTTGAGATGCTCTTTTGTCATTTTGTGTTATGTGGCGTTCTCTAGTGGGGTATTAGAACACTATAACGGCCAATATTGGTGTAAATATTGGTACGTGTCATACGATGCGTAAAGCCCAATATTTTTACCAATATTGGGCCAATTTATTGGCCAATAAATTGGCAAGTGTCATACGGGCTTAAGCTTGTGCCTTATGGAAGTCTTGGGACGCCGCCCGAGCATGCGCAGAACGACCTATCTAGTGAGATGACATCGCCGCGCCGCCCGGCGGCCTTATAATCTTGGTGTGTTGCAGTGACGCAGAATACCTTGTTATGGTGACCAGTTGACTTATTATGTGTAAATTGTTTAAATGTAAATAGTCCTAGTTGTAGTTGAGTAAATGGAGATAGTGATTGTTAGCGTTTTAGTCTCAGTGATTACTTCGTGTATTAGTGAGTCGTCATGGTCTCTACACTGCCTTAAAAACTCACTAAAATACACAAAATATTCGAAAATTATGACTACCGGTGGAGTGTGCCCCTCCCAGCATTCGACTAACATTTTAATGTAAATAGGCCTAGGCGTACTTGAGAAAATGGAGTTAGCAATTGTTAGTGTTGTATTGTTAATGATGTTTTGTGTATTATTGGTCTCTAGATTGCCTGAAAAACTCAATAAAATACACAAAATATTAAAAAAATTTGACCCCTACCAGCATTTGACTCAGGAGCCGCCACTGGCCTGAATTCTCGAATACCCTTCATCTCGAATATCTCGAATACCTCGCAACCTTTACTGTGTCGATTTCCCGCCTTTGAGTTTACGTTAAGATCCGCCCGTATATCCTCGTTCACCCACAGACTGTACAATACCCTTTGGAGAAAAGATTGGAGTCTGAATGATTCTGCGCTCACAACGTCTGGCCAGAAAATTTAAGCGCTTCTATATGGTGTTAATTTAATGTGCAATTCTGTCACTACTAATTAACCCATTAATCCCCAGCGTTGCGTTAACGCAACATTATTGAATTCTAACTATCAGAAAGTGTCCACTTCAGAATAATTTTTTTTATTCGATTTACTGACTTTTTTAAAAAGTATCTCTAGTTCTGATTTTGTCATATCCACCAATATTTCAATTCATATAATTGTATTTTTTGACTCATGACGTTTGGAGCAAAAAAATCGATGCGCACATACGAGAAACCCCAGGAAAAATAATATACCCCTGCATGTCTGTTAAGGCAGAATGGGGAATTTCCTCCAAAGGAATACTGATAACTTCCGGCAAAGATGTCGAGTGTACAAATCAAGATAAAAAATAAAAGATGTAACCTAATGTTTAAAAATTACTTTTTTTGTATTTATTTAACCGGAGTTTTCCCAGCGTTGCGCATACGCAGCATTTTGAAAATCATATGATATGATGAAAATATTTGTTATCCAAAAAATTCACCTTACTTAGGCCAAAATAAATCGGAAATTTGCGAAACGACCGATGTTAAAATCCCTACATTCAGTCTAGGGAATAATGGGTCAATATTCGCACATTTAAGCGCTATATAGATCCGCTTAAATTTTCTGTCCATGTTTGACAAATGATTGAGAAAATACTCAAAATGTTAAATTTACATTGAAGGAAATTTGATTAACATTGACAATTTTACACTCCCATTATACATTACGAGTATACTCCCTATACTTTACTTTTCCCTCGTTAGACCACATTTGGTATACGCTGCCAATGTTTGGGACCCTCATGAAAAAGGCTTAAAAACAGAGTTAGAACGCGTGCAAAGAAGAGCTGCCAGGTATGTGAAAGGTCGTTACGACAGTCTTGTGTTTATCTTAGATAAACTCGGATGGGAATCTCTGTCGGTCCGTAGATTGAAAAATAGACTAAACCTTTTAGATAAATTCAAGAGCAGTGTCTTTTCTGACGAAGTTAACCATATCTTACGGACGCCAAAATACTACGGAAGATCAGATCATATAATTAAAATAAGAGAGATAGATTGCAGAACAGACAGATTCCGAATGTCATTTTTTCCACGATCAATAAGAGATTATAACGGCAGCAATAGAACGCGTAAATAGATTGCATGACTTGTAGCGTAGCCTACTAACCTATGTAAAACTTAATGCATGTTTCTTAATTCAATTATTATTTCTAACAGCATATAGTAGTATAGTTTGTTAGTAAACGGGACGTTTTTTGGACGATGTGGTGTGCATGTGGGAGTCCAAATGCATGCTGCATACTGGTGATTGGTCACCCCCTGCCAAACACCCAAGAGGTGGCTCGCAGGGTATTATGTAGATGTATACATACGAGTACATTACGAATTTATATTTTTTCCTACATTTTACGATTGTTACAAATTGCTTTCATATCACACGTTATAAGTGTCCATACGTATTCACGGTTGACTACGTTACGTATATGGTTTCGAAATCAAATTATAGCCCATTGGAAACACAACGCTCTCACCCTTACACTCTTTGGTACCCATATCGGTGCGCATGGATTTTGATTCAAGCAATGCTATTCCTTTCACTATACCAAAACAAAAAAACTGAAGCGACAATATATAAAAAGGATATAAAAAGAATGATTTCTCGAAAAAAGAAGAAATTTAGTGAATAATTCATCTTGAAACAGCATATATTACAGTAGAAAACCGGAAAAGTATTCATTATTTCAGCGAAATAACACAAATTGACAGAGATCCAGTCTATCCAGTAAGAATCTTATTCTTACAAAGGTGGTTGAAGTAACATGCAAATATTCACACTTCAATAATCGTTTCTATAAACAATGAAATTAGTATCAGCTCAGGATTATATCACACGAATTCACAATCACAGCACTCAGTTTTTCTCTACGAATGCATTTTAAATGGTTCCATATGTGATTTCAAACCACAGAAAGGTTTTCTTACTGCATAATCACTTCTGTGAAAGTCGAGGATTTGTAGCAAAAACTATTGCAATCGACGTAAATAGGCCGCGCTAGAAGATACACACCGTGACAAAAAAACAATGTTTTCACTACTAATCACAAATTAAAATAATTAGGCGCCTAAATGATCAATTATGTGATATCATCCGGGCGAAAGTGTGGTTCTCACACTCAAAAAACACACAGCAAACACAACACATTTGCAAACTCGGCAACTGCTTAAACGTAATCCTTCCTTGGAATGGCATTCCTACATTTCTCAAGCTGGAACTCCAACTGAAAATGTATCGTAAAGCGTATGAAATTTCGGCATTTATTAAAACGATACAAACAAGTGTGCTGCGCTGAGGTCAGAGGACCTCTTTAAACACAACACTCTTTAGAAGTAATTACACTATCCTCTGTTGAACGCACATAATGACTCATACTTACGTATCAACAGGAGACTTGAATGTGGAATCAGCCGCATTTTGATAAAGGTTATTTAAAGAATGCGAGATATTGTTGCAAATGAACAAATGTATCAGTTTGTGCGCCGTTAACTTCAGGAATATTTACCGGTTTTTGTTTTTTTTAATTATTTGAAAACCAATTTTTGGAAACAATAGCATTATTTAGGAAGTAAGACATTCCGTCGCATGTAACTGGTTCCTAGCGTTGAGCGCAGTGTGACAGGAATGGGGGTGCTTGGGTAGGTAAGCCATTTATGACCAAAACATTTATAATCCCATAAGAGTCAATCTTAACTATTTGGGGTAAAATATTCGGTTGCGATCGTTGTCACGTTAAAATAAACTATCGCAAACGAGTGACGAAAACACAGTAAACCTTTTTTCTGTCATTAATAAGAAGGCTGCGTCAAAATATGCCTCTAGTATCTTTTCCCAAAGAAAAACTGTTGTCGATCACCACGGTTCCACTGTGCAACTACCTTAGACGAAAATAACGTGTTACAAGTGTAAAATATCCATTCATCTGCGCTTCTAATGGTTATTAATAAGATTACAGCCAATGGAAATCTTAGGATAGCTGACCGATCGCAATAATAGTACGAAAGTATGTTCACGACGATATATTTATCACCGCGATATGACTATATGGACAGTTGAATATACACAGTAGTATGACGAACGATCGTAAAACTCCTACAACAATCAATAAGTGATTTTTGAATTTTCATTTTATTAATCATAGGCGATATAAGATATAGAATACTTGATTATATACGTACACTGTTTGAGACTAAGTCCGGAAATGGTCTAAACAAGATGGCGGAATTGAGACCACGATTAAAACCCGAATACAGCACCTCCAGTGTGTTTACAACCTCCTTGGCACTGACACTGGCTCTTGATTATGGCGCCATTGCTTTCCCGTCCGGTGGCGTCTCTATGCCTGCAGGCGGCAATCAGAAAAACTACTAGCAGCGTCCCCGAAGCCTGGAACGACGGCAGCGGTAGGTAGTGCCCTCACTCTTGGTAGCGGCAGGCACTGGAAACATTTGGAGTGCATCGTAAAGCCCATAAGATCCAGTTCCTGCTTATCTTGCTGGATTTCGAGTGCAGCAGTCAGAAATTAGGGTGGAATGTCGCTCCTTCCACATTACACGTTTTCGCTCGTGCGGAAATAAACACTGTAACTGTATTTGAAATACAAAATAGCGCTCAATATGTATTTGAAAAGTAAACTACACAATACATCTCCAAAGTATTTACATTATACTTACCAATTACTGGGGAAGGAGTCGGTAATCCCAATGCGGAGTATTAACTCCAAAGGGGTACCTATGTTCCTGTACCCATGTAATTCTTCAAATCTATATTTGTGTGGAACAATAAACATCATCATTATTATTATTATTATTAATTAATTTACATTATATTTGTGTACATTACACGTTTGATTAGGGTATTTGAAAAAACATACTTCATAGTTGTACTTGAAGTACCATTTAAAGTAAAAAATACATTTCCCAGACGGCACAGAATCCTCCGTATCTAATTCGTATGCAGATAGTATCCATTGACGAAAAGAGACGGAGCGGTAGTCAATGGATACTATCTGCATACGAATTAGACACGGAAGATTCTGTGCCGTCTGGGTTGTTTGGAAACTAAGTGATCTTAAATAAAATATCACCTGCCTTGATATGGATAGTTTCAAAAATTAAGAAAATGATTCTAACAAGAACGAAGTAATTTCTGTAAAGCATGATGTTACAAAAGTGTAAACAGAGCTGCTGATAAAAAATATTTGTTTCTTTTAGATTGGCAAAATGTGAAGATTGGAAGAAGTGTATTAGAAATACAAAATGCAAATAAATTTGAAATTCGTTTTCTTAACCCGGCAACGCCTGAATTAAAAAGTTTCTTCGATTTTTGTGGTAATCAGGTATTTAAATTTTAATGAAATTCTGATTCTTCAGGTGCAAAAATTAATTCTTTTACCACTAATAGTTACGCCAAGCCGTACCATATGCTACCACCAAAATGTTTTGCATCATAACATCCCAAATATTAGGCTCACATCAAATAAACATATATACTTTATATGCGATATATATATTATAACAATCATAATTACACAAAAAAAAACCCTTTGTATTAACAGTACATAAGGCGTAAGTAAAGAAAATTGAAATGCTTGCTCTAAAAATTCCGTTTTTTGGGCTAGTTGATAATTCTCAAACTTCAGACGGCTCTAAATGTGTTAATTATTGCTCTATAATAGCAAAATTTTCGGAAAAATGTTGATTAAAATATTCTTATAAATTTAAAACTCAAAAAACCTAATAAATTATGATAACTGACAAAAAAGTTACGTTAAGCACTGCACTACCAGCTGGTACAAACTGGTACCGCTAGGCGTTAACGGGTTAATCTCTTATTCTTGAAATACTGTTCAGCCTTGTGCTCATGATGTACCCACTAACCAGGAAAGTCCTCCCCTTAGGAAATTTTAGGAATTATCACGCCCTGCAATGGATCCAAAACAAATTTCAGGTTGAACCACTGAGTGAATGTAAGGGCTTATCTGGGTTGAACTCTATCCTCACCCAACTTTCTTACATACAAGCGCATAGCCCGTGACGCTACCCTTTCCTCCCTCAGGATAACCTGCATAACAAGCCGCCGTTTCTTATCAGATCTCATGTTTCTACATAAAGTCTTTAGTGGTTCTCTACGGACAAACGAAATTCTCCCTCTTTTCCGATTTCATATTCCTCCTCGCCCCTTACGAAACAACTCTCTGCTTCACATTCCGCGATTCCGTCTCTCCATCCATCTCTCAACGCTATCTGTTCTACTGAATTCCCTCCTTGTTTAACTCCATCGCTTCGAAAATCCCTTCCCTGGACCTATTTTCCTCTGCTACTAGTTACAAAGCCACCTTAACCCATTAATCCCCAGCGTTGCGTAAACGCAACATTATTGAATCATAATTCTCAGAACAAGTAGCTACTTTAGAACAATTTTTTCTTCGATTTACTGACTTTTTTAAAGTATCTCCACTTCTAACTTTGTCATTTTCACCAATATTTTCATTTGTATAATTGTATTTTGATGACTGATGGCGTTTGGCATAAAAATCGATGCGCACATATGAGACACCCTAGGAAAAATAACATATCCCAGCATCTCCGTTAAAAGGCAGAATGGGGAAATTCCTCCGAAGGAATACTGATAACACCCGGCGAAGATGTCGAAGGTACTAATCAAGATAAAAAATGAAAGAATTAACCTAATTATTGAAGAATAACTTTTTTATTTAATTACGGGAGTTATCCCAGAGTTGCGTACACGCAGCATTGTGAAAAGTCATATAATAGGATTAATATGATATTTTTCCAAAAATTCTTCCTAATTATGCCAAAATAGATCGGAAAATGCGAAACAACCGTAGTTAAAAGCCCTGAATACAGTCTGGGGAATAATGGGTTAAAATGCCATCTCAATAATTCACCATTGTCTAATCCATAGTGCCCCTTCTCACGTTTATAAATTTTGTTAACTGTTACTTTTCATTTACTGTGCTATTGTTTGTTATCTTTTATGCATTATTTATTTAGGAACAGCCAATGTAAAGGCCTTTGTGACGTTTTCGGTGATGAAATAAATAAATAAATAAACAAATAATTACATACATAAAATATTGTAAGAAAGTTAGTTATCCTTGTGTACATTTTTTAAATATCACAAGCGAATGCAATCGGTAAGATGACAAATCACTGAATGCAAAGAAATAAATTTACTTTTCATGTATGTTAGCACCAGACCTGTACAAAAAGTGTGAGATGGTGGCCCCAAAACTATTTAATAAGGGGTACCTATACATTCCACAATTATTTCAGTGTTTTCTAATGTAATATTTCGTATGCCTTTTCCTCAAGGCTCCTTATCAAATTAACGACTGAAAGTACATTAACATCCATACCCTTGATAAAGGCAATCTAGCCAGATTGGACTCGAACCCGTGACATTTGTATGGCAAGCAAGAACTTCGTACCGACGCCATCAAGGCTGGAGAATTTTGTTATATTATTCATTAAACAGAGGTTTTTTCACTGCTATTTGTGGACTAGAGATAAATAATTTTTACAATGAACAAAAGGAGGCCTATTAGTCTTCCTTGTGGGACACTTGAAGTCACTTTAAGTATATCAGAGCTGATTACGCTAAGAAATAATTTTTGAATGAATGTATGAATGAATTTATTACCTCAACCTTGAATGTACACTTATTTTTTTAACAGCACAAAATTAATGGAGCTTTAGGTAGCTTCAATGGTTAAAATAAAAAAAACCAGCATGGAAACTACCATATTAAAAAAATATTTTCAAGGCAGGCCAGAAAACAAAAAGAAAGTATATATAACTTTTTGAAACTTATCACTATGAAACATACCTATATATGACAATAACTTACAATAAACAAGAACAAAGTACAATATATGGACAGAACAAAGCAAATTTCTTTTTTCCTCCTTTCACAAAAATATAAAAATAATATATAATAATATGTATATTATTCACAAACAAATCAAAAAAGAACATTTATATTATCATGGGATAACAACCAATCTTTGGCCTTTTTACAAAACTTATTTATACTTATTTTTTGCTTACAGTAACTCAAAAAGCTGCGATGTAGATGGACTGTTTACATGACCGAAGGCCATTATATGAAGACAGAAGAAGGTGTTCCTGCGAGCCACTTATTTGGAGAAAATTTCGTTTCTGAAAAACCGGTTCTTTATACCTCCATGTGTTCAACAGGAACACCTATCCGACACGAGAGATTGGATGCAATTAATTCCAATTACGTGAGTTTCAATATCCTTTCCGAGATATAACACGAGGAAAAAGGTTCAAATCCATTTCCTCAAGACATCCCGATGCTCTTTTTTTTAAAATTCTTAATTATATTTTTTTTCAAATTTTGTTCGTGAAATTGTCGAGGGATTGAGGGAGGTCGATTGTGTTTTTTTCTCATTTCGGACGAGAAACGAAAGAAAACACATCCCATTAAAAAAACGGATCGATAATGGCGGTCGTAATTGCTTCGCGGGTAAACCTTCAACTTTTTTTTTCGTCTTCGCTTCCCAGATCCCTTCGACCCCCCTTCATCTGGACCCAGAGTTAATTTTTTTCCTCGAATTAATTTCGCTCCCTTTTTGTTTTCCTCGTATATTTTTTTTTCTAATCCCGTTCACATGACCAAGGGGTCTGCATAGAGGCTTGATTCCATTCCATGCAAGGAAAGGCTCTGTTGTTGCCTTTTCGGTATCATTTTAATCGGCTTTCAACAACGTCCGCGGCGCGGCGATGAGTGCAATGCGATCTACTATTTTCCATTATGTTGTAGCATATCTACATCTACATAATACCCCGCAAGCCGCCTAAAAGGCGTGTGGCAGGGGGTGTTAGGACACCAGCCGTTTACAGCTAATAAAAAAAATGAAGTGCTCTAACGAGGTTGAGACTAGCGTTCATTAAAGTCCTTTATGGTTCAGGGGAAAACGAATTCCCATATCTATCCGTGCGGCAAAACATCTCTCTTAATTTATCGCTTCTATCGGACCTGGAAATATAGTGTGGCTCTAATATTATGTTCACCGTGTCGCTCTTAAAGATATCCATTCTCAATTGTTCAAGCAATCTCAGCCTAGCGCGCAGCCTCCGAGTCTCCTGCGGCTCCCAGCCTAATTCGATTAACATCTGGGTAACACTGTCTGTACGCCCGTTGCAGTTTCTGACAAAATGCGCAGCCTTCCTTTGTATTTTATTAAGTTCGCGGAATAAATCTTTCTGCACCGGATCCCATACGCTCGCTGCATATTCAAGGTGCGGTCGGACGAGTGCGAAATAGCACATCTCTATTACTTTTTATCCGAAAATCTTCCCACAATACGCTTGACGGATCCTAATTTCTTCAGGGCTATGCCGCAAATATTCTTTGTATGTGTTCCCCACGTGAGGTTCGAGGTTATCGTAACTCCCAGGTATTTCACTTCGTCTGTTGCCTTTATGTTTATGCCATCCACTGCATAAATATGGTTAGAGTTGGACGAATTCTGCAATAAATGTACCGCCATGAATTTGCTCAGATGAAGTTCGAGTCCCCACTCTTGGCTCCACAAATGAACGTTGTTTAAGTCCGATGATAGAATTTCATAGTCAGAGTGATCACTAAATTCGCGATAGATGACAGCGTCGTCAGCAAATTAACGTATTTTACTGCTAATGTGGGAGCAGAGATCATTAATGTATATAATTAACAACATAGTATGATGTTTGTAAACGAGGAATAGTATTGAAAAGTAATGAATTTGATGGAATGCATCATCAGGAATATAAACATTCGTTATCCAGTATTTTGTATGCCCCACAGTTCCGCACAGCTGCAGTTCAGAAGTCATTTACTGTTGTCGCCTCAAAGCTGTGGAACGGTTTGCCGAAACATGTAAAAGACAGTGCACCACTGGAAATATTTACGAAAAGGTTTGTTAAATAGTTTCTAAGAAATTAAATAAATAATTTGGTGATCTTGTACATTCCCACTCTTGTACTGCCGCACAGTGGTTCAAAATCGGAAAAAGCCATTTTTTCAACTTTTTTGTAGGAATTTTTGAAGGTACTATTCGTATTCTACACTATATGGTCCATGATATTGGCTAGTACTACTACTATTTTGTTGCTCATTGTAGTTTGTATAAATGGACAAACTTGAGTCCTCCGGGATAAAATCGCCTGAGACGTAAAATCGCTCATTTTTAGAGAAGTTCACCTTCATAAAAAAAAGTTTTCAGATAATTTATGAACTTAAAAAAAATACATAGTATAAATTGGTACCTTCTCGTACGAATATAGGTGATTTTTTTAAATTTCCAAAGTTTTCCAGTTGGAAATAAAATTTTTTAAACTTTATGCTATTTTTACTTGAATTTTTAAATATAAATAGCAATATCGTTTTGGGCACCTCCGAGCCCCCCGGAGATTTTGACGCGAATTGAAAGCATAGAGTCTATATAGTCTATA
This sequence comes from Ischnura elegans, assembly GCF_921293095.1. NCBI lineage: Eukaryota > Metazoa > Arthropoda > Insecta > Odonata > Coenagrionidae > Ischnura > Ischnura elegans. Next base: position 7,628,324 of record NW_025791659.1, read on the forward strand.
GCAAAAGAAAAATCTTGCTACTATTTGCTATTTTGGCCTCATGATGGTTTTATGTTGAACGGTGCAACGTCATGACGTGTCAAAAACCGCGCAAGTAGTTAAGGGTTAAAGAGGCTGCTTCGAAAAGCCATTCCTTCATTGCTTCATCCTTTTCATTCGATGAGACGGTAGAAGATGCGTGGGACGAGTTTGAATCTGGAGTGATAGTGGGAGGAATGTTGCTTAACCCATTATTTCCCAGACACAGGTCTTTAAACTTCAACTGTTTCGAATTTTCCGATTCATTTTGGCCAAATTAATATGAATTTCTGGAAAAATGTAATATTCATGGTATTGTATGATTTTCACAATGCTGCGTGTACAGAACGCTGGGATAACTCCAGTAAATAAATAAATATATATATATAATCATAATAACATATAATAGAAATTGAAACAAAGGGATAGAAACATAAATACAGGACGATCACACTGTGGCGTGGAGATGGAATGAAGGCCGAAAACACGTGGAAAAAAGTTCAAAGGAAAGCAGAAGGTCCGTGGTTCAATTCGCGGTTCAGGTGAACTTTTTTCCATGTGTTTTCGGCCTTCATTCCATCTCCACGCCCTGTATTTATGTATCTATCCCTTTGTTTCAATTTCTATTATATCTTATTATGTTTGTATATTCGCCTGTGGCGACCTGTGTGAATGTGAAATGTATGTATATATATATATAAATAGTTCAAGTTAATAACGATAAACACAGAGACACAAAAAAGAAACACTCACATTATATATATATATATATATATATATATATATATATATATAGATAGGCCACAAAAACACAGACACAAATAAAAGAGGACTCACACGTTAGTTTCTTTCAAATTTTCGACCTCTTAGGGTCTTCGTCGGGAGGGAGGCAAGAAGAGACTGAGGAGAAGGACAGAGGATGCCTAAAGGCTGAGGAGATTAGGATAAGATAGGGGAAGGGAGAGGATGGGGGATGGGAAAGAGGAGAAGGCTATGGAGATCAGTGGGCCCTGTTAAGGCCAGGCGGGTTGAATGCTGTAGTGTAGCCAAATGGAAGACAATTCAAGAGTTTTTAATTCTAGCGGTGAGGCGGAGGATATATATATATATATATACACTTTGAAATGTTCCTCGGCGAGGTAAATAACATAAAAAACCCTAGGATGGGCAGTATCAGAACATACACGAAAAAGATTATAACCTCACTGTATATTTACTAATAAATATAAGAAATACTTACTTACTTAAATACTTAATAAATATAAGAAAAGTAATTCTTTAAATATTAGGTTACATCTTTAATTTTTTAATTGATTTGTGCACACGACATCTTTGCCGGGAGTTATCAGTATTCCTTTGGAGGAAATGCCCCATTCTGCCTTTCAACGGACATGCTGGGGTTTGTCTTTCTCCCTAGGGTGTCTCGTATGTGCGCATCGATTTTTATGCCAAACGCCATCAGTGATAGAAATACAACTATATGAATGTAAATGCTGGTGGAAATGACAAAATTAGAACTAGAGACACTGAAAAGAAGTCAGTAAATCGAATAAAAAGTTATTTTCAAGTAGAAACTTGTTCTGAGAATTAGGATTCAATAATGTTGCGTTTACGCAACGCTGGGGATTAATGGGTTAAACCGGTAAGGTTCGCGGATGATCAGGCGTTGATTAGCCAGTGAGCGAGGGGAGTCGGTCTCCTTCCTAATCCTTCCATTCGAGAGACGCTCGTATTACCACTAATACCTCGTTCGAAGACGAGCGGGATACGACACACCTTACCGACTTTAAAAACGATAGTATTATAGTGGAACTTGGATAACTCGAACATTAAGGGACCAGTTAAATACTTATAATTACCTAAAACTTCGAATTGAAGAAGTCCTATACAATAGGTCTTAACCCTGCAGGACTCGCGTCCCTTTTAGGAATGCGAGTATTCGTGCTGAGCTTGTCAGGCTCTATATTCTTTTTGAGGTCATAACCTATGAAAGTCGATTAATTTTCTTCTTTTGTTGTTTAAATAAATTTAATAATACTGGTTGATGCTTTAGATGAGCGGTACGAGGAGTATGAGGTGAGGATCAATCACAAGAAGACCGAGGTAAAGCGGTTTTTTATTGCATCGCGAGCCGAAAATGCGAGACTCAAGATAAAAAGGAAAAACTTGAGCAGGTAGCAGTAGAACTATTTATGCAGCACATCTGAGGAAAACGTAAACAGTACCCAGATCTAATCCGTCGTCCGTATCTAATTGACTACCGATCCGTCGCTTTTCGTCGATGGATACTATCTGCATACGAATTAGATACGGAGGATTCTGTGCCGTCTGGGTAGTAAGGGTATTAGGTAAAACATTGAATTAGCAAGGAGGCATTGATGAATAGGAGGGAGCTTCTGTGAAGATCGTTATGCAAGAGTTTAAAGAAAATGTTAGTGATGAGTTTGAGCTGAAGTGAAGTTCTCTACCGTGCCGAAACGTGGACACTGACGAATGAGGACGGGAGAAGATTGGAGGCATTCGAGATATAGCTATGGAGAAGATTGGAGAATGTGAAATGGACGGAGAGGAGGAGGAACGACGAAGTGCTGGACATGGTGGTCGAGGAAAGGCTTGAGACCAAAAATATAATTAGAAAAATCAGTAAATTCCCAAAAACGCCAATGATTTGTCTACGTGGTTTCCTTAGGTATCCTCGGAGCTCTAATTTCTAATTCGGCCAATAGTTGGCGTTTTACTTGTCTGGATTCTCTAATACAGCGATGCTTTCTCCAACGTATACTCATTTTTTCAATAATCCTCTTGCAAATTTTCCATTTTGAATGTTTAGCTCAGGAGCGCAACCAGGAATTAAGGCTAGGGGGGGTTTAGGTGCAACCAGAAGAATTGAGAGAGTGAAATGGACGAAGAGGAAAAGGAACGACGAAGTGCTGGACACGGTGGTCGAGGAAAGGCGGCTTTTAGATGAGATACGGAGGAGACAGAAGGTATGGATAGAAGGAGTATTTAGCGGGGAGGGGATGTTTGAAACGATGTTAGAGGGTAGAATGTTTTGAAAACGAGGGAGGGGAAGGAGGAGATTAGGATTTTTTGATAAAATGAAACAAGGTTGGCCTTACAGTGAATTGAAGAAGTCAGTGCTGGGAGGAAAGGGAGGCTCCCAGACTACTCCTTTAGTAATCAATGAAAACCTACCTTAATCCATTAACCACCAGCGTTGCGTTAACGCAAAATTATTGAATCCTAATTCTAAGAACAAATCTCTGCTTCAGAATAAATTTTTATTGGATTTAATGGCTTTTTGAAAGTATTTCTAGTTCTAATTTTGTCATTTCCATCAACACTTTTATTCATATAGTTGTATTTCTATCACTGATGTCGTTTGGCATAAAATCTCGATGCACACATACGAGACAACCAGGAAATATGACATACCCCAGCATGTCCGTTAAAAGGGAGAAAGGGGAATTCTCTTCAAATGAATACTGATAACTTTCCAACGAAGAAATCGAGTGTGCAAATCAAGTTAAAATAAAAGATGTAACCTAAGTTTTTAAAAATACAGCTTTCGAATTTATTTGCCGGATTTTTCTCAGCGTTGCATATACGCAGTATAATGAAAATCATATAATACGATGAAAATATTTTTATTCCAAAAATTCATCTTCGATAGACCAAAATAAATCAGAAAATTCGAAACAACAGAAGTTAAAATTCGTGAATACAGTCTGCGGAATTGTGGCTTAATCGGTAGAGTAATATAATGGCAATTGTTTTTTATGGTTTATATTTGTTAACTTGTAACGTAGGCTTAATAAGGCAGCGAGATGCATTGTTGCAAACGGCTTTCGGAAGCAGCTGCGTGTTGCGCTTTGTCAAGCAAACTTTCGCGTCCATTGCAGGTCGCATCAACAGGCGACATTGTACAAATCTCGCCGCGAAATCTCGCGTGACGAAGCGCAAGACGCAGCTGCTTCCGAAAGCCGGTGTCAACAAATTCTATTCGTTTAGGCTGCAGGTTTACTGTTTCCTCCTCAATATAAAGGTCGTGTCGGCTGCTTTTGAATATGAATAAATAATCGAAGCACTCGAGTCAAGAAGCAACTCCTCGCCTAGTATATTGGAGTACTCGCACAACCCTAGAAAAGGTAGTGCTACTCCGTGTAATCTCTCTATCATCCCCAACACGTGATCTCAGAATCCTCCAGACCCCTATATTCTCTCTAAAGGGAATTGCACAGCCTATGGGAACGCGGATATACTAGCTGCTATTCACGCAAACTCGACAACGGGAGATCAATACAGTCAGGGTGGCGAGCACAGGGGAGGAAGATCTCATCCAGGGTATTTGGGGGGGAAAGGGGTCCCCCACATTCCCAGAACCCCCCCAACCCCTAAACAAGGGGCCCCATCCAGCCCTCAGAGCCACGCCCACCGTCAAAAGCTGTTAATCAAACGGGGCGCTAGGGTACCGCAAGGCTGCTGACTCGCGCCGATTCTCTTCCACAGGGTTTGGGAACACGTGAGGGGTGCGAGGGCGGGGTCCCGAGGGGTGGCAATCATAGTAAGCAACCCCTTGACCTCCCCCTGGTGCTGAATACCCTTAATATCAAAGACCCTTTTCCCTGTTGGGGGGAAACCTAAGGGATACACCGCTACTTCATGAAAAGGCTGAGTTCATTTGATATTTCTTCCAGGGTACACCTTTGACTGATTTCATGATAAACCACGGGGTGAACAAGGAAATGAGTTCAGTGAGTTATGCAACATATTTTTTCCACGGCCAAATTTGCTTGAAAAACTTGGCATTTATTCTGGATTATATCGAAGCATTCCTTATTTAAATTATTTGCCGGGTCACATTTCCTTCCTTTCCCGCAATAAATTATTATCATCCAAAATTTTATCTTCCATAGCTTGGTCTAAGAAATATTCAGACTTTGTTCTGAGGGACTATTATTTAGAGCCGGATTTGGCGGATATCCAACACCCGACGTTAATTATTGAAGAATCGGAAAAAAATTACAATCTATTCACCTGTGTATCGAAAATTAAATTACCATCTCTGTAATTTAACAGTTAGGTTGAATAAATAATGAAACACATGTTTGTTTGCGGCCAATTTTTATTGAAAAAAAATTGGAATTTCTTCTGGAATGTTTCGAAACATTCTTTATTCTTATTGTTCACCGGGAATATGTCCTTTCTGTTCCGTGATTAAATGTTGTAATCCAACATTTTACCTTAAATGCATGTTATTGATGAATGGAAAAAAATTAACAATTTAATCACCTGTGTATTGAAAATTTAATTAAAATCTCCGTAAGGCACGCAACTTATTTCTGTTCACAGTCAATTTTGATTGAAAAAACTTGTAATCTCCTCTGGAATATTTCAAAATATGCCTTGTCAATATTATTTACCGGCTGACATCTCCTTTCTTTCCCGCCATTGAATGTTATTTTCTAACATTTTGCCTTTTAAAGGTTGCACTCAGAACTATCTGACTTTGTTCCAGAGGTGTATTATTTAGAACCGGATTTTACGGATATCCATATAACCAACACCCGATGTTAACTATTGAGAAATGGAAAAACACCAACGGTCAACTCACCTGTGTATTGTAAATATAATTAACGTCTCTGTAAGTTACGTGGTGAGTTACCTATATAAATAATTCAGCACATTTTTGTTCACGGCCAATTTTGACTGAAATATACGTGGAATATCGTCTGGAATTTTCAGAAATGTCCGCCTTTCGTCTATTATTGTTGCATAAAAATTGATGAATATTTTGTTAACAACGCTAATTTCTGCTAACTTCTAAACCAAGGGATCAACTGATAATTGATTGTTACAGATGTATGCTGTACAATGAACTGAAGACTGGTGCTCATTACGTTTACATTTAAGTCGAAACACATTAACATCACGTCGTAGTTTTTGACCTTTTCATTATTAATTACTGATGAAGATTGGTGATTGAGTCATACGAGTATAATTATAAGAAGCCGTATATATTATTTTCTACTGAACTTAATAAAAAATTGTCTCATGAAGTCCAAAGCACTGCAGGAACAAGTGACTTTGTACGCAGTCACGAGCACAGGTGCAAGATTATCATCTATTCATAATGCGGTGAAGAAATTTGATGTCGAATTTTAACCCAGTAATCCCCAGCGTTGCGTTAACGCAACATTATTGAACCCTAATTCTCAGAATGAGTTTCGGCTTCAGAATAATTTTTTCTTGGATTTACTGACTTTTTGAAAGTATCTCTAGTTCTAATTTTGTCATTTCCACCAACATTTTCATTCATATAATTGTATTTTTATGACTGAAGGCGTTTGGCATAAACCTCGTTGCGCACAAACGAGACAACCTAGGAAAAATGACATACTCCAGCATGTCCGTTAAAAGGCAGAATGGGAAATTTCCTTCAAATGAATACTGATAACTCCCGGCGAAGATGTCGAGTGTGTCAATCAGTGTGTATCAAGATCAAGATAAAAAATAAAAGATGTAACCTAATTTTTAAAAATTACTTTTTTTTATATTTATTTGCTGGAGTTTTCCCAGCGTTGCGTATACGCAGCATTTTGAAAATCATATGGTGTGATGAAAATATTTTTTTTCAAAAATTCATCTTAATTTGGACAAAATAAAGCGGAAAATGCGAAACAACCGAAGTTAAGAGCACTAAAAGTTAAGAGCACTACATACAGTCTGTGGAATAATGGGTTATGGTGAGGTACACGATGTCGTACCATTTCTATGAAGAAATTGAGTGGACGTTCGAGTAGTTTTAGTGTGGTGGGAGAAGCAGTTGACCAAATGGGAGAGCAGTACACTAGGATGGGTTGCACACATCCAATGAAGACTGAATTTAAGTATACCGGGACTAGCCACGGTGATAACTTTACGGGAGTTACCCGCAATGCACATTTGTGCGAAAAATCCACAGAGAAAAAAATCATTCGCCTTGACCGGTATTCGAGCCTGGATCCCTCGATTTCCGGCCGAGTGCTTTAGCCAGTTAAGCTACCGAGGCGTCATTCTTCCCTGTGGAAATTTTTTTGGACTATACCGGACATGGTGGTATGGACTGCCGAGCATATTATGCGACGAGCAGTCCAAATCGTGCGCACTGCGCCACAGCCGGAGAGTAAAGCCCGAAATTTGAACACATAGAGGTGTTCTCTCTTAACAAATTTAAGTATACCGGGACTAGCCACGGTGATAACTTTACGGTAGTCACCCGCAATGCACATTTGTGCGAAAAATCCATAGAGAAACAAATCATTGGGATTCGAACCCGGATCCCTCGATTTCCGGCCGATTGCTTTAGCCAGTTAAGCTACCGATGCGTCATTCTTCCCTGTGGAAATTTCGGTTTTTTTCGGTTAGCTTAACTGGCTAAAGCACTCGGCCGGAAATCGAGGGATCCGGGTTCGAATCCCGGTCAAGGCGAATGATTTTTTCTCTGTGGATTTTTCGCACAATGAAGACTTATTTTAAAACACTCGGTTCGGATGTCTCGTTCAGACAGCATGGGGTCCCAACCTCGGCCACAGCCAAAACGTAATAGTGTGGTTTCCTATTACTTTTTATTGCCTAAATCGAAAATTTATTGCTCCTGAAGTACGCATTTCACGCTTTTAGATTTTTAAATGACGGCATCTATTTTTCGCGATTAAATGAAAAGCGAAAAATGTTCAAGCGCGCGAAAATGCGTTGCCTAAGTATGAATGCTGGGAAAAGCCCGTGTGACACCATTCTCGTTCTCACTGTCGCCAATAGGGTAATTTCTTTCATCAAAGAAAACGAAAGGCATTGATTGCGATTCGTTACCCACCATTAGTGTATTCATAATATACAAATTATTTGGTTTTAGAAATCCCAGTTTAGACGAATGGCATTTGTCAATTTTAACCTCATTTGAAAAAGGCCATATTGGTGCACATGTGTTTTCACTCCACATGACGTCACAGGGACCTAGTTTCTATACAAGTAGATAGGAGTTTTACATCGTCTGATATTACCATAGCATGCATGAGGCACAGAGCTCAGGGAAACATGTCTCAATAATCACCAATAAAAACTTGCTAAGGCCGGAGAGTTTTCTTCGTTTGATAAGGTATTTATAATCCTTATTTAAGCCAAGCGCTACCAGCTAGCATGGTACTCAGCTACCTGCTAGCACCCTGCGCCGTATCAGCGCTCAGAGCCTCGCCCCAAGGTCACCTCACTTGCGGAAGCGGGAAGCAGAACGATGTCACGCGGAGTTTTTCCCGGCATTCATATTTACCCGTCGCGTTTTCGCGCGCTTGAAAATGTTCACTTTTCATTTGATCGCGAAAAATAGTTATCGTCGTATAAAAATCTAAAAGCTTGAAATACGTACTCCAGGAGTGATAATCTTTCGATTAAGGCAATAAAAAATAATAGGAAACCACCCTATGTAGACAAAAAAATGATTGGGTGACATTTTTCAAGCGCGCGAAAAACGCGACAGTTAAGTAGGAATGATGGGAAAAAGTCCGTGTGACGTATTTCTGGTTCCAGCTGTCGGCGTGTGAGGAGACCTTGGGGCGAGGATATGTGCACCGCTGGGATGCAGGCTGATAGCATGTAGCAGAGTACCCTGCTATGAGGTATCGCTTGGCTTAAATAAGGATTATTAATACCTTATCAAAAGAAGGAAACTCTCCGATCATAGGCAATTTAACAGGAGATGTTTACCTTAGCTCTTTGCCTCATGCATGCATTCGTAATCTCAAGGCCGTTTAAACGGTGCACGGAATTGCGCAATCTGTCGTATGTACGAGGGCGCAATCAAAATTGCGTCGTGCATAGCGATGAATTGCTCGAACACATGGGAGAATGCGTGGATGCGAGACGGCAAAATAGCCCCTATTCTAATTTCGTTCATGCGTTCGCACAATTCCACGCCATTTTAGAAATTAATGCAGCTCTAACCTGCGCAATTCCGTGCCCCGTGTAAAACGGCCTTCAGACGGTGTAATAATCCTGACTAGGTGCTAGTAGAGCATCTATGTGCCCTAGGTATTTATTCATTAATAGCCGTGGCGCGCTTGAAAATTTTCACCTCTCATTTAATCGCGAAAAATGGATATCTACATTTAAAAAACATCTAAAAGCTAGAAATGTGTTCTCCAGGAGTAACAATCTTTCGATTTAGGCAATAAATAAAAACGAGCGTGATGCGTCCGCTCCCAGCGGGCTTCCCCCGCTCTTTTCAATGCAGGTCCACAGAGGGTTAGGCGTGTTTCTAATTTTAAAATGTAGAAATAAAGGCAGGGTTTTAATATTCGTTGTTTTATTATGTTTTCTGGACAGACTTTTATCATAGTAGGCGAGAACCGATCCGTATAGGGCTCATCTAGTTTTCTTCAAGCGTACGCTACGTTTTTCATTTAGTAATAATTAAACAATTAATATATTCATGACCAGATTGACTATGATTTCAGCGGTATACCCTTGTAATGGTTGACTATATGCTATATTAGGGCACGGTAGTTAAATAACACACAAACTATGCTGCAAAGAATGCCTGAGAGATGTCGCCATTAGAGAATTTTATTGTACTACATTATTTTATTATACATTGTTATATTTTATGCGTAAATTTAATTGGAATGCTCATGTACAAATTGAGGTCAGACGATCTCTTCAAACACAATATTGGAAGTAATTACGCTATCCTCTGTTAAACGCACGTGATGACTCATACTTACGTAACAACAGGAGACTTGAATGTGGAATCAGCCGCATTTTGATAAAAGTCATTTAAAGAATGCGAGATATTGTTTGCAAATGAACAAATATATCAGTTTGTGCGCCGTTAACGTCAGGAATATTTACGGTTTTTTTCTTATATTTAAAAACCAATTTTAGGAAACAATAGCAATATTTAGGAAGTAAGATATGCCTTCGCATGTTCTCTGATATATTCTGTGCATTTTGGTACCTCCTATGTAGAGTTTGGTTGCGTATAAGTTGAGAAAATGGTATCTATACAGTAGAAATAATATAGAAGATAGGAAACCACCATATTCTCCAGCCTTCGGAGGTGTTGCAGACCTCTTAGTGCTAGGGCCTTGGCTTAAATTAGCTCTTCAAATACTGCCAGGGATGAATTCTTTTTCCAAAAATTGTCTCAGAAGTAAAAAGTAATAAATTGGCAATCCAATCCAACTCATCAACTGAAATCAACCTCCATTTCAAATATAGGAAATAGATGTGTAGCGAGCAGCACGCGGAGTATATTTATAATAAGATGTCAAGCATCAAATCCTCCATATTTAATCCTCCAGATATATAATTCGGGGTACCCAATTAGAGACTGTTGAATCCGTGAAATGCATAGGAGTTGAACTCAATAATGATCTATCGTGGATAAACATATTCGGGAAATAACCGGTCAAGCTAATCATAAAATGGGTTTTGTTAAAAGAATATTAGGAAAGTGCGATGACAAATTGATACAAATTAGCTACTATTCCCTCGTTAGACCCCATTTGGAATACGCTGCCAGTGTCTGTGACCCTAACGAAAAAGGCTCAATAACAGAGTTAGAATGTGTGCAAAAGAGAAGCTGCCAGGTATGTGATAGGTCGTTACGATAGTCTTGTTAGTGTAACTGACCTCTTTGATAAACTCGGATGGGAATCTCTGACAGACTGTAGATTGAAAAATAGACTAATCCTTTTAGATAAAATCAAGAGCAGTGTCTTTTCTAACGAAGTTAGCCATATCTTACGGATGCCAACATACTTCGGAAGATCATATCATGTACATAAAATAAGAGAGATAGATTGTAAAACAGACAGATTCTGAATGTCTTTTTTTCCACGATAAATAAGAGATTGTAACGGCAGCGATATAACTCGTAAATAGATAAGATGACTTATAGTGTAGCCTACTAACCTATGTAAAACATAATGCATGTTTCTTAATTTCTAACAGGATGTATAATTTGTATAGTATGCGTGACGGTTTTGGACTGTGTGGTGTGCATGTGGGAGTCCAATTGCATGCTGCATGCTGGTGATTGATCACCCCCTGCCATACACCCTAGAGGTGGCTCGCAGGGTATTATGTAGATGTAGATGTTATTGGGCTCCATAATATTTGCTAAAAAGTAGGATGCTGCCAAGGAAAACAAAATCGAAACTATTGAAGACTGCAATACAAACCGTATTAATCTACGGATCAGAAACTTGAACATTGAATGAGAATCAATAGGAGAAAATAAAAGCATTTGAAAACAAAATATTAGGAACCATTAACGGTCCCATTAATGAAAATGGTTGTGGATGGTCAGGACTAAGAAAGGCCTTAATGTAAATGTATAAAGATCCAGATGTATAGCTCAAATAAAATATAGGAGATTGGCTGGGCATGTTGAGAAGAGGTTTAGTTAGAGGTCGCTCGCAGGGTATTATGTAGATGTAGATATGTATGTCATGGTTTGCGTCATAACTAAGTGCAAACAAAACGTGGATATGAGAAACACTATAAAAACGTTATGTAAAGGAGCAATTTTATATTTCCATACCCTAGTTAGTGCAGTGGAGTGTTTGAAAACCCCAACAGGAAAACTATATATATTTTCATTAATTTTTCTCGGGTCCTCACCCAGGTTACTTCTTTCGTATAAACCGACGTTTTGAGACACGACTTGTCTCTCATCTTCAAGGCAGTGTTACTACTTAGAAGTCCAATTTCACACTTTTAAAAATATTTGATATTATAATGTATAAAAATTATTCCAAAATGTCTGAGAGTAAAAAAGAGTAACACGGCCTTGGAGATGGGAGACAAGTCGCCGAAACGTCGAGTTACACGAAAGAATTAACCTGGCTGACAACCCGAGAAGAATTAATCAATATTACTCACCAGGAGAAATTAAAATCGTTTATTGTTCATATTTTGGCACACGGGTCATGAAAATGAATAAAATAGAAATGAAAAAGGAATAAAATTTTAAAGTATAGTATTCAAGATACTATGAGGTTTATTGTGGCAACCATAGTTTAAATAAGGGAAAAAATATAGTCTCGTGGTGTTTAAAACCCCACTGGACCTACAGAGGATTAACTGGTGGAATACTTTAAGGAAAGATTGATTGGCTTTGTTGTTTAGGGGTTCGGGCCTACTGTTGGCGCGGGTCTTTGTTGCGAGTTTTTCGGAGGTTACAACAATTTCCAACAACTGCGACGAATTGTGCTAATGGCAGAAACAAAGATGGAGGCTTTTTTCAGCTTATAACTCTTACGAGTATCATTTACATCGTCCATTTAGAATCTTTTCCAACTCCGCTAAACTAAAGAGGATACATCCAGACAGCCGTCACTGTCGAGAAGAAGACGGCACCGTAAAAAATAGGCCAACAGGAAAAAAGACAATAAAAAATGGAGTAAAAAATATCGCCTCCCGCCTTTGACCGTTTACATTTTATTCTAAGAGGGGGTGTGGGGGGAGCAGTCACCATTAATAAAGAGCTTTTATCTCCGGCCGACTGGCGTCGCTAGTGGTGGTTTTGGGAGTAGGGAGAGAACAAGTGACTGATGACATTGCGCCGTTGCGGAGGAGGAAATAGAAGGAGGGGATGGAGGGGGGGGAGACTGGGTTGGAGGTTAAAAGTGGGCGTGGCCTCTCAGGGGTGCCAACCTAACAATTTAGAGCTGGAATACGAGGAGTAATTAAAGATGAAGGTATCATCAGAAATATTTTCTTCATTTTAAAGCCCGTAATATACTCCCCAATTTGTTGGCCAATTTATTTGATATTGGACTGTGGCCTAACTGACACACACCAACTTCTAGTACAATATTCTTTTGACTATATCGGATACAATTTCTTGCCCAATTTGGAATTTAGAACTCTTTGTAAAACATCAGGTTTGGTTGTAAAAATTGTTTATTTCAGAAAATACGCTTGAAGTTTCTAAAATGTGGACAAAATAAGTAGTTTAAAAATTGATCGAAGCGTACAAATCACACGAATACTTATACATCTACAACGTAAAATCATCACGATACAATGGCGCTCTCAAGTGGGACATTTAAACACTATTATGGAATGTATTGGTGGAAATATTTATACGTGTCATGTGGTACGTAACGCCCAATATTCAAAAACAATATTGCACGCCGATTTATTGGCCAATAAAATGGAAAGTGTCATACTGGCTTAATCCGTTAACGCCTAAGGGTACCAATTTGTACCAGCTGGTAGTGCAGTGCTTAACGTAACGTTTTTGTCATTTATCATAATTTATTAGGTTTTTTGAGTTTTAAATTTATGAGAATATTTTAATTTACATTTTTCCGATAATTATGCTATTTTTAAGCTATAATTAACACATTTAGAGCCGTTTGAAGTTTGAGAATTATCAACTAGCCCAAAAAACGGAATTTTTAGAGCAAGCATTTCGATTTTCTTTACTTACGCCTTTTGTACTGTTAATACAAAGGGTTTTTTAATGTAATAATGATTGTTATTAAACATATATCGCATATAAAGTATGTTTATTTGATGTGAGCCTAATATTTGGGATGTTATGATGCAAAACATTTTGGTGGTAGCATATGGCATGGCTAGGCGTAGCTATTAGTGGTACTAGAATAAATTTTGCCCCTAATGAATCAGAATTTCATTGAAATTGAAATACCTGATTACCACAAAAATCGAAGAAACTTTTTAATTCAGGCGTTACCGGGTTAAGGTGGCTCCCACGAAGCTCGTGTTTATACAATGAAAATTAAAGAAATCTTAGTAATTCCTCATAATTATTAAATTTTCGACCAAGGCCTCCTTGTTGCGCGTCATCGTCTGGTACTGATGCTCAGAAGACAGAGAATAAACACAAACAAAAAAAATCTAAAAAAACACTGCGGTCCGAGGAGCGGATCTTTATTTCAATGTGCAAAAGCATCGTAAAAACTAAATGGACCGACAAAATATATACTTCGTCTCTCTATCACTAAGTACCATACAATCTTCTGTATTATTTCTACAGCATAGATACCTTTTACTCAACTTAAACGCAACCAAACTCTACAAATGAGGTACCAAAATGCACAGAATTTATCAGAGAACATGCGACGGCATATTTTACTTCCTAGATATTGCTTTGTTTCCTAAAATTGGTTTTTAAATAATAAAAAAAAAACAAAAAAACGGCAAATATTCCTGACGGCACACAATCTGATACATTTGTTCATTTGCAACAATTTTGCCGCATTATTAAAATAAATTTTATCAAAATGCGGCTGATTCCACATTCAAGTCTCCTGTTGATACGTAAGATACGTAAGTATGAGTCATCATGTGCGTTTAACAGAGGATAGTGTAATTACTTCCAGTGTTGTGTTTAAAGAGATCCTCTGATCTCAATGTGTACATGAACATTCCAATTAAAGTTGTTCATAAGACCCTGGTTTTTTCTACATTTTAAAATTAGAAACGCGCCTATCCCTCTGTGGACCTGCATTGAAAAGAGCGGGGGAAGCCCGCTCGTATGGTTTATACTTAACCCTCAACAAAGTATCGATGCTTCTCCCTCAGAACAGATGCGATGACACTCCACGTGACGTCACAAGGATCTGGATGCTATACGAGTAGATAGGAGTTATACATCGTCTGAGATTACCAATGCATGCATGAGGCACAGAGCTCAAGGAAACATCTCTTAATAATCAGATATTAAAACTGGCTACTGTCAACGTCCAAGCCTCGCTTCCATAGAGTATCCCTTTACGATGTGTCCTTATGAGGTTGGACATATAAAGGCATTGGAGAGAGTTCAAAGAATAACGGCTCGATACGTTTTGCGTAGGCATGGGATGACAGAGAGCGTATCATAAACGTTAAAAATACTGGGTTGGGAATCTTTGGAATGTAGGAGAAAAAGAAACCGACTCTGCGGTATGTACAAAATATTCAAAGGGGAAAAAACATGGAGAGAACTAAGCAATAAATTGGGAAAACCTAATTTCATAGGTAGGAGCGATCACTAGTTCAAAATTAAATGCCGGGCGCAGAGGACTAATAATAAACAATTTTTCTATCTCAAAAAAACAATTGTAGATTGAAACATATTGCCTGAAAAGTTATTTGAGCCCTTTCCTGGTAATGTTAAAATATTTAACATAAAGCTGAAAAAAATGACTTAATTTTTTAAAAGTTTTAATTGAATTTTTAAAATTTGTACACTGTCTAGTTTAAATGTGACTGAGTGAATATTTTGTTTTCTTTTTTGGATGTAACATGTTACCACCTGGCCGGTTGCCAAATAGTAACTGATTGCGATATTAACAATAAATAGAAAAGCATTATCCATATTTAGCATCTAGTGAATTGTTTCCTTAACTTAAATATTAATACCGCTTGAAAATTAGTTAATTACAGCCGAACTATGGTTTATCTAATGGAGCCGTTGCCAGATCCGAGATGCGGACGTCAGTTTAAACCCTTAACTAGTGACGTGAAATATTTGTTACACCTCCAGTGGCGTGTGGTCTGGGAGATAACAATAAATCAAATATTCATACAATGTTGCCACGGTATTTTCATTGCTTGAGTTTATGTTTCTTTCTCTTCCAAACTTTATATTTTAGGCGTCACTAATACAAATCAATTTTTCGGCAAAGAGGTAATTAAAAACAAGATCCATAAACTGATATCAAACACACTTGAGTTATTGTTATCGTTTTTAAGCGTCAATATCTCGCCATTTTTCAAAATAACGCCTTTAATGTCAAAGGAATATGGCTAACTAATAGGAAACAATTGAATTTTTCTCGTTTATTCCCTTTATTGATATATTCTGCCAACGTGACGTGGAGGTCTCTCATACCACTTATGGAATTAATTTGTAAATTTACAGAATTAAATAATAAAATCGTGTAATGTTAAAAGTGAAATATATTTATTTAAAAAAATTTGAAGCTAACGATGATTTTTGATACTAAAAAAACAGCAAATTTGAAAATATTCATAATTTTAAAAACACAGAGGTGTCTCCGACCGCACTTCACCGGTTACGGGTTAAAGCTGTGAAGAATATGCCACTGAATAAGGCGATGGAAAGGTACGTGGTCTCCATACGATAGTATACTATTTAGCTTATAACTTGCATCGCCCTTCAGTAAAGATTTCCATTCCTACTTGCTTAACACATCGTCACCTTAAATATAAAACCACCAATATAAATATAAAATGAAAAATATCCAAATTTACAGTATAAACAAAAAAATGAATTATTTTTTTCATACAACATTTCAAAATCAGTATTGGTCGTTTAATTCATTGAATTCAATTATAAATGTTCTTTTTTCGACTGTGTTACACGAAATACGATGTTTTACAACTAATGGCATAAACATGTAATTCTAATGATTTACGAGGTTTTTCATTTGAAGTGACGACATTGGAAAGGCTGAACGTTCAATGCTTTTATTCTCAGCTGTAAGGAGACTCCCTTGTGAGTGGAAATGTTGAGGTTGGCAGTCCTGGTGTTGGAGAAGGGGAGGGGTTGGGATGGTTGGGTATGGGGGAAGTTGACGCGGGAGTGGAGAGTGCTTGGAGTCCCTTTATAGTGGTGGGCGTGGCTGCGGATGGCAATCACGCATTAATCTATTTCAAGATTCTCCCCTTCCCCTCTCCCCCTGTGCGTAGGAGGGTGATGGGAAGGGATATTTAAGGGAGAGAACCCCTCACATATATACATCTACATCGCGGCAAGAGAGACACGCCCCTTTTCAGGAATAGACCCTGAGGAAGAAGAAGGCTCAATGAAAACAACTTTAATCTTGAAAGCAATTTTATATTCAAGGTTAAAGAAAATCCGGCTTGTTAAGGATTAGTCAACAAAAGACTTATTCAACTTTTTGCCAATTTTCGACAAAATTATAAATGTCAGCGATCAGAGGGTTGCACTAAGCTCATATACTATTCATGTTACCTCAGGTGTACCCCAAGAAAGTGTTATATGTCCTCTTTCGTACCGTATGTACTTTCATGAAATTACCATTGCGGCCGCCAGCAAAATCCGTCTGTTAGCAAATGATGTATAGTTGTATAAATAGAAATTTATGGCCACTGCGATAGATTGGCATTAGAAAAGGACCTCGCTGCCATAAATAATAATGTAGTTCTTTACAGTAAGGGGAACATCCCCTTGTGAGGAATAGAGCGTCCGAGAATTTTCTTTTCTTTGACTATTTATTATGTAGACGAAAAGACGAGCTAAATTTTACATCAAGGAGCTATCTTATGTGCTACCCGTAACGATAACCAGCGAGACACAGAATCCTCTATATTATTTCTACTGTTTAGATACCTTTTTCTCAACGTATACGCAACCAAACTCTACAAATGAGGTACCAAAATGCACAGAATTTATCAGAGAACATGCTACGGCAAAATGTCACGACGGGACGACAACTGCTACCTACTAGGAGGACTTATACCTACTTGGTACTTAGGGGATAAGCTTCCAAAGAGATAGCGAATCAAATGCTCTTCGGGAGTTACTAAACTCAGCTTTTATTGTTCTTTGAACTTTCACGGGGGGGATTTTAGGCTGGCTCGCACGTTGGTGGAAGTCTGGGGTATATAGCTTATCTTACTTCCTAAATATTGGTACTGTTTCCTAAAATTGGTTTTACAAAAATGGCTCTTGATATTTCTCTTACGGGATGAGGCGATCCGCCATCTTGACGTCACGAACTTGCTCCTTGGTGCAGAGCAAACCTTTATTTAAGGATATTTAATTGATACTAATTTAGTTTCAGGTACATATTATTATATTTTTTGCGGACCTGCATTGAAAAGAGCGGGGGAAGCCCGCTGGGAGCGGGCGCATCACGCTCGTATAATAATAAAAGTGGTGTGTGGAAACGAGACTCCAGGGGCGGGCTCGCAAAGTTACACTCCTGGGGCAGGGACTGTAAGCGCGAGGTTTTTTCCTCTGCACCAAGAAGAGGGAGGACAGGAAGGAGAAAGGAAGGAGGCGCCGCCACGATAGGATCCCGACGACGCCTCCTGGGAGGGGATATGGAAGGAAGGGAAGGGACGAGGAATCCCGCACCGTCACAAATGCGGGCGGGTCCTACACTAGCAAAACAAGGCAAAGCCATTAACCCATTATTCCCCAGACTGTATTCATGGCTTTTGACTTCGGTTGTTTCGCATTTTTCGATTTATTTTGGCCTAATTGAGATGAATTTTTGGAAAAAAATATTTTCATCGTATTATATGATTTTCAAAACGCTGCGTAAACGCATCGCTGGGAAAACTCCGGTAAATAAATTCAAAAGCAGTCGTTTTAAAAACTTAGGTTACATCTTTTATTCTTTATCTTGATTTGCACACTCGATATCTTCGTCGGAAGTTATCAGTATTCATTTGAAGGAAATCACCCATTCTGCCTTTTAACTGACATGCTGGGGTATGTCATTTTTCCTAGGGTGTCTCGTATGTCCGCATCGATTTTTATGCCAAACGCATTCAGTCATAAAAATACAATTAGATGAATGAAAATGTCGGTGAAAATGACATAATTAGAACTAGATATACTTTAAAAAAGTCAGTTAATCCAAGAAAAAATTATTCTGATGTAGAAACTTGTTCTGAGAATTATGATTCAATAATGTTGCGTTAACGCAATACTGGGGATTAATATGTTACCAGTCTAACGATCTTGGAGGACCATTCTATGAGGAAGAAGGATCCAGCGATCAAATCGTTGGATAATAAAAGTGGTATTGGTATGGCAGAATTGCGTTATAGGCCGACTGGAAATGCATCGGATGGGCTTTGGCCCCTTGCAAACATACGAATAGGGTAGTTTCCTTCATCAAAGAAAACGATAAACGATGCGATTCGTTACCCACCATTAGTGTATTCATAATATACAAATTATTTGCTTTTAGAAAAACCGGTCTAGACAAATTGCCATGGTCAATTTTAACCTCATTTGAAAAAGGCCAGATTGGCGCCCACTCAACGTGATATCATAGGGTCCTGGTTTCTATACGAGTATATAGGAGTTTTACATCGTCTGAGATTGCCAATGCATGCATGAGGCACAGAGCTCAGGGAAACATGTCTTAATAATCACCTATTAAAACTGCCTATGGTCAGAAAGTTTTCTTCGTTTGATAGGGTATTATTAATCGTTATTTAACCCATCCCTCCGTGGAACTGCATTGAAAAGAGCGGGGGAGCCCACTGGGAGCAGGCGCATCACGCTCGTTATTATAAAAAAGGATCCTCAAGTCAGGCGTTAAATGTATTTTTACTCACCGCGCTTTTAAATGGGTTCAACAAAAGTCCCCACTCGCTTCGCTGACGGAGAAATTTATCCGAGTTTCACGAGGACATTAGGAATATGTTCCGTAAACAGTGGTGTATTTACTAGAGGTGTAGGTGTATTACGATGTTCAGTTTTTTTGTGTGTGTGCGCTTACGACCAGTCGTCGTAATAGGGTAGTTTCCTTCATCAAAGAAAACGAAAGGCATTGATTGTGATTCGTTACCCACCGTTAGTGTATTCATAATATACAAATTACTTGTTTTTAGAAATACCGGTTTAGACGAATGGCAATGGTCATTTTAACCTCATTTGCAAAAGGCCAGATTGGCGCCCATGCGATGCCACTCCACGTGACGTCACAGGGACCTAGTTTCTATACGAGTAGATAAGAGTTTTACATCGTCTGAGATTACCAATGCATGCATTAGGCACAGAGCTCAGGGAAACATGTCTTAATAATCACCTATTAAAACTGCCTAAGTTCGGAAAGTTTTCTTCGTTTGATAAGGTATTAATAATCCTTATTTAAGCCAAGCGCTACCAGCTAGCATGGTACTCAGCTACCTGCTAGCATCCTGCGTCGTATCAGCGCTCAGAGCCTCGCCCCAAGGTCACCTCACTTGCGACAGCGGGAAGCAGAACGGCGTCACACGGAGTTTTCCCAGCAGTCATACTTAGCCGTCGCGTTTTCGCGCGCTTGAAAATTTTCACTTTTCATTTAGTCGCGAAAAATAGATATCGTCATTTAAAAATAAAAAAATGTGAAATACGGACTCCAGGAGTAACAATCTTTCGATTTATGCAATAAAAAAATAATAGGAAACCACCCTATTATGAATGGAAGTAAATTTCCACCATTCATATAGAAAGTATCCCACAGGTCATGTGTCATTTTTGGCTTCTAACTTTTATTATCTTTTTATATAGCAATATTCATGAAAATTGACATGCTTATGAAGTAAGGTCCTAAGATCTGTTGAATGTAAGCAAAATATTACTATTTTGACCTTTTTACCTCACAATGTGGGCCCAAACAAAAAATTTTAATTTGCCTTACGTTTTTTCAATGTAAAAAAACATCGAAATAGAATAAAGTCTGAATTTCATTGACCAAGATGTCAATTCTTAGGTATTCGGGCACGAAAAAATCGAAAACAACACTTTTATTAACGAAAATTTAACCGTTGACCCAGAAAGGTCACAATCAAGGTCATATGCGTGGCAAAAAGACATCAACAAAGGTTTCAATCCATGTGTTTCCTATGATAGTCATTATTTTTATCATTACTAACTCTTATAGGCATAATTTTTCGCCTTTTGCATGGATGATATTGTTGTTAACATTCAGCAGTATTTCATTGAAATCACTTATTCTAACATGGTATTGTTATGAATCGTGTGTAAATAGGGTGGTATTTTTTTATTGCATAAATCGAAAGACTGTTACTCCTGGAGTACATATATCACGCTCTTAGATTTTTGAATAACAATATCTATTTTTCGCGATTTAATGAAAAGTGAAACTTTTAAAGCGCGGCTAAGTATGAATGATGGGAAAAACCCGTGTGACGTCTGGCCGCTGCTGTGTAAGGCTACCTGGGTGCGAGGCTATGAACGCCGCTACGATTCAGGCTGCTTGCTTCCGAGCATGGCGATAGCGTAGAGTACCCTGGTAGCAGGCATGCTTGGCTTAAATAAGGATTATTAATACGCTATCAAACGAAGGAAACTTTCCGACCATATCCAATTTTAAAGGCCTGTTTACACGGTACATTAACACGCACGGGTTAATGTCTAAAGATGCGAACGCGTGAATAAACGCCAAAGTGCTCCGTGTAACCACCCTACTTGTGCGAATGCATGCACAGAAAATAGAACCTGTTCTAATTTGGTTCATCCATTCGTACATGTTCCGTCCGGTCCACAAAAATCATTCTGACTCGAGAGTGTCAATTTATCGTGTAAACAGACCTTAAAAGGTGATTATTAAGAGATGTTTCCCTGAACTCTGTGCCTCATGCGAAAACGCGACGGCTAGGTATGAATGCTGGGAAAAGCCCGTGTGACGTCATGATGGTTCCCGCTGCCGCTTTGTGAGTTGACCTTGGAGCGAGGATATGTGCGACGCTGCGATGCAGGATGCTAGCGAGTAGCAGAGTACGCTGCTAGCAGGTAGCGCTACGCTCAAATAAGGATTATTAATACCTTATCAAACGAAAGAAACTTTCCGACCATAGGCAGTTTTAATGTGTGTTTATTAAGAGACGTTTCCCTGAGCTCTGTGCCTCATGCATGCATTGGTAATCTCAGACGATGTAAAACTCCTGACTACTCGTATAGGATCTAGGTCCCTGTGACGTCGCGTGGAGTGGTATCCCATGGGCGCCAATCTGGCCTTTTTCAAATGAGGTTTAAATTGACCATTAACATTCGTCTAACCTGGGATTTCTGAAACCAAATAATTTGTGTATCATGAGTACACTAATGGTGGGTAACGGATCGCAATCAATGCCTTTTGTTTTCTATGATGTAGAAAACTACTTTATTGAAGCGTTCAAATGGGAAAGGTAGTACGTGAGAAAAAAAATCGGAATTTTAGTTTATTCTAGGAGAAGGTTTACCATGCACATGCCAATGGCATGGGATTTCATAGGCGATTATATAAAAAATACATGATTTATATGTAGTTTACGTTATACATGGGCATTACAAAAAAATTATGCCGGAGCGAACGAATGCTGCGTTTCCACGCCTTGCGTGCAAAGCTTTGCTTCCCGTGAAGACATTGACGCGTCGCCGCCTCGGTTGGCAAAATGGCATTAACAGAAGTTATTAACGGTCACAAATATCGACATATTTATAGATTATGAATCATGGAAAAAAATGCAAATAAATATAGAAGCGTTTCTATGAAGTTATTTATTTCTTTTGGGGTAAACTGTAGGAGTAGATAATGTTTAAGTATTTTCCTTATTTTACGACAAAATATGCCTTATTGAAATAATCAAAAGCCATATTATTAATTCAAATTAATGTTTGCAACTTATTGTGGAAGACGAATGTTGTAGACGTAGCAGTTTTCTCTAGGTTGCGTTATAGAATTCCTTATGTTGACAAGACGGCTAATTTTATGATGCGCGCAGTCGTTTATTGCACTGGCGTATCCGCATTATTGAATTTTTCACATAAGAATAATAAATCAGAATTCAGAATAAAATTTTATTAAAAATGACATTTTATTCATTACTATGGCATGCATTGTACCCAGATATAAATTTTCAAAATTCAGCGGCACATAATTTTGGCGCCGACAGTTATATAATATTCACAATGTTGTCAAACCTTTTTCCTTCTTTTCCCGCAAAGATTCACATTTAGTGATTTACTATCTTTCCCATATATAAGCGCTACAATTCTTTTACATTTTCTTTACAGTTGGAATGAGAAAAGAAATTGAAAACGCCGCCACGCCACGCCGAAATTTCCTTTTTTTGTTGGTCACCATTCCCTGCCAATTGGGCCGTCTACGGTGAATTTCAGTAGTTGTCATTTCAGTTACATTTTAGAGCAATTCCACGTAAATGTCATACTGACTGGTTAAATAAAAAAAAGTGGTTGGAGGCTCTGATATGGATCAAAATTTGTGCTATAAAGTCTAGACTTTCGTTATTAAGTGCTGACACTAGCATGAGTCGCGTGTCTCTCTGATAAGAGAAATTTTTTTATGTGTTCACCACATTTTTTAGCCACATACTAAATTAAATGAGTCATCTACACGCAAAAAACATGTTTCGCTAATTGATTTTTATGGCCACTGTATTAATAGTTTTTTTCTATTTTTTTGTTCGTTCATTATTTTGAATGATTTTAAGGGTTTTTGCACAAATTTGTTTTGTTTATTTTGAATTAAAGAAGTCATTTTGTCAATTCTTTTGGCAGTGAATAAATTTATACCAGAAGGGAATCACAAAAGTCACTCCGTGACATTTCTGGTCAGTCCGTGACGATGCTTTTCAAGAGGAATTACTCCTCTGTAAAATCAGTTATTGTAATGGGCTTTGCAGCATTATGAAATTTGCATTTGGTGTTCTGAGATGTGTTTTACTGAAACTCTGATCACTCTTTGTTTCAGAGCAAGCCTTAGAGGTTTTGCTCTGAGCTGAAGGTTCGTTTCATTTTTGTCAGCCCGTGACAGTGAATTTTAAGTCACGCAAGTCCTGTATTTTTCAAGACAAAGTAGTGTATCAACCAAAGTCAAACTTCACACCATTGTGCAGCAATTTGGAAGTTGAAAAAGTTTTGTATGTCAGTCCGTTCGCGTTACGTGTGTTCTTAAAAGTTCAAAAACGCATTGTGACGGTCAGTTCGTGACGCGTGGAATCGCCCTTTACTTATTGGTGGTCACAGTGTGGCAATTAGGAAATAATTATGGGGAAGGGATATGATTGGTTAGCAGGGCAGTTTTTTTTGGGGTTTTGTGTGTTTCATCAGGTAATGGGGAATAATCCCAAAGATTAATAAGAAGACTATTTTCCGTCGATGCCAGAGTTTTCTCAAAAGTTATTGAGATAGATTTAAGGTCCGTTAGTGTTGGGGAAATATTTTAAATCCTTCCGAATTTCCTTGTTTCGCAGGAACCATGGATCTTCCTTACGATCTTTTTCTCCGTCGTTTGCACTTTTTTAAGGTGCGTTTTTGCCGCCATGAGCCATAAGGCGAAGCATACGAAAGCAAAGGTGCTGGTAAAATATATTAATCATGACATGACAGAAAATTGTTCCTATAATTATATCAATATACATTTTAACTTCAGGTATAATAATTAATATTATTATATTAACCAGAGTTATTGTTGGGGGAATTGGAGGATTTAATCAAACTTCAATTCGAAAGATTATAGCTTATTCATCAATTAGTCATATTGGATGAATAATAATAGCAATGCTTATTAGATTAAATTATTGATTAATGTACTTTATATTTTATAGATTACTCAAAATTACTGTAATATTATTAATAAATAATAATTCGTTATTTTATTTATCACAAATCTTTTCCCTTTAGATAAACAATAGATTAAAATTCACATTATTTTTAGCAATTTTATCTCTGGGGGGATCACCTCCCTTCTTAGGATTTCTGCCAAAATGAATAATTATTCAAAATTGTCTATTATTTGAAAGAACTTAGTTAATTATCGTAATAATTGTAACTACCATAATTGCACTATATTTTTATCTACGAATAACATATAGTGCATTTACTATAAACATATGGAAGGTAACATGGATTTGTAAATAACAGTTTTGATTTTAATGAAATGTTCGAGTTCCAATGGAGCAGGGGGTGGGAAACGCCGCAATTGTCTCAATTCAATTTAAGCGTTTTACGTTGGTCACGCCAAGACCCGAAACTCCACCCCTATTATCTTCAATTTCGCCTTCAAACGGAAATTGTTCAATTAAATTAATTCAAAGAGGAGAGACTTGGGATGTTGATGATAGCAATGTTTGGCAATACACAAACACATACACACCATCTTTGCAAAGAACGACGTTTTTTCGTCATCAAATTATCCGGAACTCCAATTTAGAAGGGTTTAATCACATTGGGACCGCGGTGATTATTATAATAAGCTCCATCATAACCGGGAAATTAGGTTTAATTCATTTGAATACAGTCTTTCGATCTCTTTTATATATAATATCTTTTTTATATGAAAAACGGAGACCTATTACAAATAAGTGGACACATAATTGTACTAATTTGAGAGAGGAGAAAATATTATAATGCGTCTATTGTTAGAAAGGTTTGAATTGAACGGAAATGAGGAATGAATTGCAATATTTTGACGGATACGTATTTTTTTAAGCTGGAATTGAATGATTTGATCGCCTTCTTTGAAGTTTGAGTCGTCTTTCTTAAGGCTGAAGTACATGTTCAGTTTTTCTCAATATAGGTAAATAAAACAGATGTATGAACAGCCGCAATGATGAGAGAAAAATGATCGTTTCAATGCAATTATATCATTGGAATAAGATCCATCATAACCGGAAAATTAGATCTGCTAGTTTTAAAAACAGTCCTCCGCTGTCTTAACTATTATTCCTATTCTTTACGAAAAAACAGCGACGTATTTTCAAATAATTGAAAACAAAGGAAAAACCATACATTAAGTACATAATATAGACTCATATAAATCAATAAATTGAAGAAAATGAAGAAATAATTATAACATATACTTGATTTATGCATTTTTTTTAGCTTCAATTGATTGATTTTCTCATCTTCTTTCAAGTTCAAGCCGTTTTTTTTTTAGACTGAATCACAAGTTGGTGTATTTTGTCCCTTTTAAATGATAACTTTAGGAATAGCTCCGACGATGACGGAAAAAATGACCGTTTACATGCCAAAATTTTATTATAATATGATCCATCATAACCGAAAAATTACACTACTTGTTTTGAATGTATTCCTTCGATCTTTTTATTTATAATTTCGTTTTTATACTAGACACGGAGACCTATTACAAGTAATGTGAAGCATAAATATGCTTATTTAAGGGAGGAAAAAATTAAAATGTCCGTAATTTGTTGTAAGGGTTTCTCAACAATATAAAAAACAAAAACCATATATTAAATATATATTATATTGTAAATCACTTATTGTTTCTTAAGGAGTTAATTGTTTCTAAATAATGATAATGAAGTTATTAATTTGAAGAACAACGAGGAAAAAATTAAATCATTTTTACTGATTAATACTTATTTTAGCATGAATTCTATCACCATCTTTGAAGTTCTAGTCGTTTTTCGGTAGACCTTCAGGAATATATCCAATGATTACTCAAAATATAACTTTTTCGGTGCAATCATATAATAAGCTACATCATAACGGTAAATTAGGCCAACTTGATCTGAATGCAGTCATTCAATAATTTTATACATAATTTATAATTTATATTACATACGGAGACCTATTAAAAATAATTGGAAACATAATAGGATAGTTTCCTTCATCAAAGAAAACGATAGGCATTGATTGCGATTCGTTACCCACCATTAGTGTATTCATAATACACAAATTATTTGGTTTTTGAAATACCGGTTTTGACGAATGGCAAGGGTCAAAATTTATCCTCATTTGAAAAAGGCCAGATTGGCGCCCATGCGATTCCACTCCACGTGACGTCACAGGGACCTAGTTTCCAAAAGAGTAGATAGGAGTTTTACATCGTCTGAGGTTACCAATGCATGCATGAGGCACAGAGCTCAGGGAAACATGTCTTAATAATCACCTGTTACAACAGGCTAAGGTCGGAAAGTTTTCTTCGTTTGATAAGGTATTAATAAACCTTTTTTAAGCCAAGCGCTACCAGCCGGCAAGGTACTCAGCTACCCGCTAGCATCCTGCGTCCTATTAGCGCTCAGAGCCTCGATCAAGGTCACCTCACAAGGCGGGAGGGGGAACCAGAAATTGGTCGCACGGACTTTTTCCCATCATTCCTCCTTGCGCGTCGCGTTTTCGCGCGCTTGAAATTTTTCACTTTTCGTTTAATCGCGAAAAATAGATATCGTCATTTAAAAATCTAAAAGCGTGAAATACGTACTCCAGGAGTAATAATCTTTCGATTTAGGCAATAAAAAAATAATAGGAAACCACCCTATTATACGAATTCGAGGGAAAAGAAATATGTAATATGTGTCATTTGTTGGAAGATTTCTAAACGATAAGAAAACGAAACGCGTATTAGATATAATATATAGACTCAAATATAACACTTAATGTTTCTAATTGATTAAATGGTTTTTTGAAAATTAATTATTAATTAATAAATTGAAGAACAAAGAGGAAATAATCACAATATTTGCATTGATTTCTACTTTTTTTTTAGCTGAAATTGAATGATTTTATCGCCCTATTTGAAGTTAGAATCGTCATTCTTAATACTGAATTACAGATTCATTTGCTTCATTTCTTTAACGGAAAGCTAAAGGAAAAGCTCAAATGATGACGGAAAAATATGACATATAGATAGATAGATAGTAAAATATTTATTTTCCAGGAAAAATTCCGTAAGAACAAAAGTAATACTCAATTACGTAAATAAATTGCATTTTTCTAGCAAATTACATTAAAAACAACATAAATGTTTGCGATGACAAATGATTACAATTATATTCCATTTCATGACATAACTCATCTTAGCAAATGCATTAAATATAGTAAAACGGCAAATAGAGCTATTTTCCCAACCGAATTTCATAAGAACACAAACAAAAAGCCACATACTCTACACTGGCAAAAAAAAAATGAACTATAATAACCGGAGCAGGTTTGAAAAAATTGAGCAACCTATGCTATTTTTTATTTTTTAATTTATTTTTATTTTAATCTCAAACCTATTATCCTCAAAATCTATTATCGAGATAGTAAATAATCACAATATTTTAGTTTAAAATTTTTGAAAGTTATGTCATTTTTGACATCAGTTGGTATCTCATTCCAAATATGACAAGCGGCAGCGAGAAAAGATTTACTGTAAACAGTAGCTTCATGCAATCATATATAACTATTAACTATGACGAGTATTTTCAGGCTTGGATTCTTCAAGCGGGATCGAGTCGACAGTAGACACATGGTGGTGTCATATTATTTCGAGTATTGTGTCCATAAGTTGTTTAAAAAGCGAACAAAACCCTCACAATGCCTTTTTAATGGAAATCATAAACAAAGTGTACGCTCTTTTGCTCTCAATAATTACTTTACGTCGTCTCTGTTACCACTTATTATAAATATTTGGAAGCATATGTATTCATTACAGGGCGGAGAAAAAATTATATGCGTCGATTGCTGGAAGGTTTTAAATAATTTAAGAGGAAAGAATTGTCATTTTTATACTATTTACTAAACTTTTAGCAGGAATCAAAGGATTATATGGCCTTCTTAGAAGTTCAAATCCTCTTTCATAAGATTGAATTACACCTTCATTTGCTCCATTTATTTAAAGGACAGCTACAGCAATAGGTCATATGATGACGGAAAAATATGACCGATTTCAAGCAATCATATCACTATAAAGAGTGTTATAGCACTATAAACTGCAAGCGGGTTCGAGTGGAGAGAGAAGAAATGGTCGTGTCACATTATTTCAAGTATTGTGTCCATTAAGGGTTTAAATATGAAAAAAAACACTTCCAATATCGTATAAATGGAAAACATAGACGAAGGGTACGATCTTTTGCTCTCAACAATACGTTACTCAATTACGTCGTCTTTGTAACGACTTATTAAAAACAATTGGAAACATAGTTGTACTCATTTCAGGGTAGAGACAATAATGATACGCGTCCATTTTTGGAAGGTTTTAAACAGTAAGGAGGAAATAATTACCATTTTTATACTATTTACAAAACTAGTAGCAGGAGTTAAAGGATTATATCGCCTTCTTAGAAGTTCGAATTCTCTATCAAAAAGATTGAATTACACCTTCATTTTCTCCATTTATTTAAAGGTCAGCTCCACCAATAGCTCATATGATGACGAAAAAATATGACCGTTTTTACGCATCATATTACTATTAGGAGTATTTTAGGGTTTGAATTTTTCGAGCGAGTTTGAGTGTAGAGACATAGTGGTGTCACAATATTTCGAGTAATGTGTCCATAAGTGCTTTAGCCCTTAACCAGTGACGTAAAACATTTTTTACACCACCAGTGACGTGCGGTTTGGGAGACCACAATAAAACAAACATTCGTAAAACGTTGCAACGTCAATTTTTATTGTTTATTTTAACGTTAGTTTGACTTCTCAGCCATCATATAACTTATATTTATTATATAACCAACTTTTTCAGCAAAAATTGTTATTTGATACAGAATAAAAAAACTGATGTAAAAAAAGCTTGTGTCATTATATAAATTATGGTACTTTTTTTATTAAGTACTTAATTATCCAACTTATGCAACTAAAATGCTTCCTTGCAGATGATGTATTACTATTATTCTCGAAAAATTACTAGGAATTGTTTTTGACGACTTTTTTAACTATCTCCAGCAGCATTAGGTTCATTGGTTTTTCCAATTTATTGTCGTGGGGTCTCACAGTACCAAAATTCAGTTGAAAGTTTTCAGAAATATATAAAGAGAACGTTAAATTTTAAGAGCGCTATGTCCTTTTTATACAAAATTCAGACGGTCACGAGGATTATAGATCTTTTGTGATATAAATTTGGAAAGTATTTGTAACTTTAGAAACTAAGACCGCATGTTATCGTTTAAGGGTTAAATTTTATTCATCAAAAATGTCCTGAATGTTGAACAAATCATTGCTGGAAACCACTTCAGTTATGTCGGTGGTTCAACCATTGCTTCTACTTCAGTGGTGTTTGTTGCATTGTGTCTCAACACTGACTGAACTTGAATGCGATTCCCACAAAGTCCTATCATGGACAGACAATGATAGGGACAAAGACTCCACATCCGCTACTGCTTTCCCGTTGACCGAGTCTGGCTTCCTGTAATTGCGAATATACTAATTAGAAATGTATTCGGAAAATTATAATCTAAATAATAAAAATGCAAATCGCAATTTTATTTCAGCAGTGAGTCTTAGTTTAGACGTATTTATAAGTTTCGAAGTTTTATGAACACACAGTATTCGTTGTGTATCATTTTGATTACTTTATTTTCATAAAATAGAAATATAAAGCGCAACAATACTACTCAAGTATAGAGTTTTATTTTCACCAGTAATCCAATTAGAGTATGTATTTCATGAAAAATCGAAAATGTTTTATTATCCCGAGACATAGATCAATAAGGTTGATAACTCTTGTAAAGTGTCACTCTGAGACAATTTTCAAACACTTTGTAGAGTACTGTACACGACTTAAATACGAGGGGGACACGGAAAACTCGTGAATTATCACCACCGGACAAAAAGATCAGGACAAAGTGGGTCCTCTGAAGGATTCAACGCACCGAGTCCGTGTCTTATATGCTCGATCACCCGGGTAGGGGGAGGAGAGTAAGGAAAAAGGAAAGAGGGGCCGCCGCCATAGGAGCCCGGCGACGCCTCTGGGATAGGGATAGGGTTGGAAGGGGAGGGACGGGGTAAAACTTCTTAGAAACCCGCTAAAGAAGAGGAAAGTGCCCACTTACTAGCAAAACCCGGCATCAGCCATTAATGTGACAAAGGTGGTCAGGAAGGGAGAAAGGGAATAGGCGCCGCCGCGATAGGAGCCCGACGACGCCTCTGGGAAAGGAAAGGGAAGGAAGGGACGGAACAAGGGAAATACACCTCAACGATATAGAAGCGAAGAGGGCCCAACTATAAGTGACACCAAGCATAAGCAATTAATGTACCAGCGATTTCTCTACTGGACAATGGGAACGAAACCCTTGGGTCGGGTTCGCGGGATACACTCCTGAGGCGAGGACTATAAGCGCTAGCTTTTCTCCTCTGCACCCAGAAGGGGAAGGACGGGAAGGAACAAGGAAGGAGGCGCCGCCGTGATAGGAGCCCGACGACGCCTCCTGGGAGGGGATAGGCAAGGAAGGGAGGGGACGAGGAATCTCACACCGTCACAAAGGCGGGCGGGTCCTACTATTAGCGAGACCAAGCATAAGCTATTAATGTTCTAACGACCTTGGAGGATTATTCTATGAGAAAGAATAATCCAACGATCAAATCGTTAGATTTCTTCACTGGACAGTCAGATTATGTAAATCATTTACTGTGAACGTATGCCGCGAGGGGAACAGCATTGAGTTTTCGCTAGGTAAATGATCATCGCTCGCCTCTTTCAAAAGAGCGCGACACGTAACACTCCTCTAAGAACAACAACTAGATATGGAACAGTGGGAAAGATTCATCACTTATCTCCTATGGCACCAACTAATTTCTTTTATTTCCAGGCACTGGGTGACATTTCCTCGTAATTTTTATATTTTTATACAGGGTGTCCCATTTATCTTGACCACTCGAAATAACTCTTTGTCCAGATGCAAATTCAAAAATGTGCCAAGCAAATGTTCATTAGCCGTCAGGGGGACATTAATCAGCAAGACTGCCTTTCTTGTAGCTTTGTTATTTATAAAGATATGAACAGCGGTATGAGTTTTTTAAATGGCACCCTAGATTTTTTATTCGGCAATTCATTTCCTCTCCTAAAGGCTTGTTCAAAAAGGTAGCGCAGTCAGGGATGTCGACTCACAAAAAATATTTTGGGGGCCCAAACCGGGGGTCTTGTCCCAGGAAATTTTGTAATTAGTGAGTGTTAAGTTTTTTAAGCATTTTAGATGAGTCATATTATCAACGTAAGAACCCTGATAACTTGAATTTTGATATCTGGACACTCCGGGGAAAATCTACAAGCCTGACACATTTTTTTCTCATACCCATAACGAATATTTGAGGAGGCTCGGGCCCCCTCAGGCCTCATGGAGTCGGCGCCACTGAGCGCAGTGGACCATTAACATAAACACAGTGTTGTGAAAAATGACTGACTCACTAGCGCTTAGTGCAGGTTCGGGGGAATGGAACTACTCCACTTGCTGACGTTGATGGTGAACGAATGAAAAAATAGTAAAATGCACACCAGTCATTAGAAACTCGTACTCAGTAAGTGGACGAGTTTCTCATGTTTTCATAGTGTCATTACAATATAGCGAAAATAATTCCGTGGTTTCCTCAATAAAAACTCAACTTTATAACCTGATTATACTCTACATAGATGCTTACGAGCAGTGGAGGTCTTGTATGTCAATGACCGCTGGCACTACAAGCTTGTGTCCATTGTGTCTCTCCAACGCCGACGTTGGCCTCATTTCCTTACAGGCGTACCGCAGGAGCTTGAAGACCTCGCAGTCGCAAACGAAAGGGTTGTGTCCCAGAAGTAATTTGACGCGGGAAAACTTGCTGTCTATGTCGCAGCCGGGGATCACCACTTCGATCTGAGAGGGAGGAAAGAACACAGATGATAATATAACCCCTTCAGATCTGAAAGAATATTTTCTACAAAAAAATTTCGTATGCATCATTTTCATGAGAAAATAGGACAAAAACAATTAATCCCCTTGTAACATTGTAGTCGTGGTGATAGTAACCCCTTGTATAACCAGTGATACTTAAAAATAAAGAAAAAATTACAAGAAACCGTTTGCAAGAAACAAAGAAGAAAAGGAGAAAATAACATCCCATGTCAAATGTATGTCACGTTGATTCCCATCCTTTTCCTAAGGAAATAGAACTGAGAAATATAAATCCCCATAAAAATTGTAATTGTAGTGTTAACGTCAACTTGTAACGCCCATGATACTTAAAAAGAAAAGGAACTACTATTTGAAATGGTTCAAGGAAAAAATAAAGTTTTTGCGTACACGCAAAAGTTTGCGTTTGCGTTTTTCATGAAGATAACAAATTTTGGGATCTTCATGAAAAAGGCTTAATAACAGAGTTAGTACGCGTGCAAAGAAGAGCTGCCAGGTACACGACAAGTCGTTACGATAGTCCTGTCGTTGTTTACTGACCTCTCAGATAAACTCGAATGGGAAACTCTTTCAGATCGTGGACTGAAAGTTTGATTAAGCCCTAAATATAAATTCCAGAACTATATTTTCTGACGACGTAAGCCATACCTTTAGAACGCCAGCATACTAAGGTAGATCATATCATATAAATGAAATAAGAGAGATGGAACTGTAAAACAAAAATATTCAGAATGCGATCTATAAAAGGATATTACGGCGGCGTTTAAACTCACAAAAACATTACATGATTCTCAGTGCAGCCTAATAACTTAGGTACACCTTAATGCATGTTTCTGAGTTTTCTTTTTATATCAAATGGCATTTCTTGTGTTCTCTAGCTATATTGGTAGATTACCTGAATAAGCAGTTGGAATTTTTTGCTTGTGCAATAACAATGTAATATATTATATTAGTATTCCTTCCGTTTTTTGGACCGTAAGGTGTGCATGCTGCATGGTGATTATTTTTCCACTCCCTTACATACATCCTAGATGTGGCTCCTAGGGTTTTATGAAGATTAGATGGATGGAATTCAAGGTCAAATGGCTGATTTTTTACGTAAAGGAAGAAAACAGGCATGTGGATCGTATACACATGTTCCTGCGACACGATAGAAAAAAAAAACGATTTACTGATACCACTAATGGGATGAGCTTATGTCCTGCTTCACAACATTGATTGTTGTGTGTGTTTCCGTACTAGCGTAGAACAGAACGTAGTGTGAACGCATACTCCAGTGAAAAGGTTTTCATCGAGAGGATTAAAATTAAAGTAAAGATTGATTTGAGTTATTTTTTTAATCTTTGAGCTTGTAAAGAGGTATTATATCTACTCAGTGTGATGTCCAACCAGAGAATAATTATGAATTGATGTAACTAAAGAGTTTATCGTGTTCACAAAAAAGCCATCAGGAGTTGTATGAAGTGTCGTAACAAACGATAATGAGACAACTACGATAAGGATGCGTCGGACACAGCCAGAAGTAGAACTAGGGTGTTTGGGAACATGAAATGCACCTATGTACTAACATTAATAGTAATCAGTATAGCCGCATAAAAACGTATTGCAGACCGACAAACAAGCATCTTCTTTCATGTATATTGCTTTTTTTCTATACTCATATTAGTATACTCAATAAAGTATATATTTCATGAAAAGTCGTAACTTTTTATTTCTCCAGTGTTATCTATTAATTTGTTAAATAAATGTTCCATAGAGTCACTCTGATAAAGCATCAATAATTTCGTGGTCTCTTATTACGTACATTGTGTGGTCTCAAGGGCGTAAAAACCAAGTAATACCGTATTTGTCTGAATTCTAATCGAATTTTCTGTTGGAAGTATGACTTTTTTCGGAGGCAGTTACAATACCACCTTTAGCAGGTAGCAGGTTAGGAGGTTAATCATGACATGACAGAAAATTGCCCCCATAATTATATCAAGATATATTTTAACTTCAGGCATAAAAAGTAATATTATTATATTAACTAGAGTTATTATTGGGGCAATTGGAGGATTTAATCAAACCTCAATTCGGAAGATTATAGCTTGTTCGTCAATTAGTCATATTGGATGAATAATTATAGCAATACTTATAAGATTAAATAATTGATTAATGTACTTTATATTTTATAGATTACTTAG
Organism: Ischnura elegans; assembly: GCF_921293095.1. Taxonomy (NCBI): domain Eukaryota; kingdom Metazoa; phylum Arthropoda; class Insecta; order Odonata; family Coenagrionidae; genus Ischnura; species Ischnura elegans. The sequence continues at coordinate 7,662,865 of NW_025791659.1, forward strand.
AATTACTGTAGTATTATTAATAAATAATAATTCATTATTTTATATTATATTCATTATCACAAATCTTTTCTCTTAAGATAAATAATAGATTAAAATTCACATTGTTTTTAGCAATTTTATCTCTAGGAGGGTTGCCTCCATTTTTAGAGTTTCTACCAAAATGAATAATTATTCAAAATTGTCTTTTATATGAAAGAGCTTTATTAATTATTGTTATAATTATAACCACTATAATTACGCTATACTTCTATCTACGAATAACATTTAGTGCATTTACTATAAACAATATACCCACAATTTGAATAAATCAAAACAACAATAAATCAATTATATTTATATCAGTATTAATTTCAATAGCGGGAATTCCTTTAATTGTAAAAATTAATTTATATTAAGATCTTATGTTAAGTAAACAAGTAGCCTTCAAAGCCTCAATTAAAAGTAATAGTCTTTTAGGTCTTAGTTTATATAAACAACTTTAGAATTGCAGTCTAATATCATTTTCTTTGACTATAAAACCTAGCAAGAGAGGGGTAACTCCTCGTAATTAGATTTACAATCTAATGTCTATTTCGGCAGGCATTCGACTATTTAGGCAGCACATTAGAGGAAAACGGATACAGTAGTAGTAATATCAACATAAAAAATGCATTAACAAAGGAGGCGTTCATGCACAGGATGGAGGTTATGAGAGGATCGTTGTATAAGAGCTTAAAGTAGAGGTTAGTAAAGAGTTTGGTCTGGAGTGTAGCTATTTAGAGTGCCGGAACTTGGACACTAAAGAGGAGGACGAGAGAAAGTTGGAGGCATTTTAGATGTGAGTGTGAAGTAGATAAGGGAAGGTGAAGTGGACGGAGAGTAAGAGGAACGAAGAAGTGCTGGACATAGTGGGTGAAGAGTGGCAGCTTCTCAATGAGATACGAAAGAGACAGAAGGTATGGATGGCAGGAGTACTGATGGGCAGAGGATATTGAAAACAGTGTTATACAGAGAAGAATGTTGGGTAAACGCGGGATAGGAAGGAAAACAATGGGATATTTAGATAAAATGAAAGTGCGTATTCTGTAGAGAAAAGGAAAGTACTTTCAGGAAAGAGAGGCTCCAAGAATGCTTTTTTAGTACCGCTAATTGGTAGACCTAATTTAATCGGCAGAATACTATTATATCCCATTAATCCCCAGCGTTGCGTTAACGCAACATTTTTGAATTCTAATTCTCAGAACAGGTTTCTACTTCAGAATATTTTTTCTTGGATTTACTGACTTGTTTAGAGTATCTTTAGTTCTAATTTTGTCATTTCCATCAACATTTTCATTCATATAATTGTATTTTTATGACTGATGGCGTTTGGCATAAAAATCGATGCGCATATGCGAGACACCCTAGGAAAAATGACATACCCCAGCATGTACTCTGAAAGGCAGAATGGGGAATTTCCTCCAAAGGAATAGTGATAACTCCCGTCGAAGATGTCGAGTGTACAAATCAAGATAAAAAATAAAATATGTAACCTAATTATTAAAAATAGCTTTTTTTGTATTTATTTACTGAAGTTTTCACAGCGTTCTGTACATAAAGCATTGTGAAAATCATAAAATACCATTAATGTAACATTTTTCCAGAAATTCATCTTCATTTGGCCAAAATAGATCGGAAAATGCGAAACAACTGAGGTTTAAAGACCTGTTTACAGTCTGGGAAATAATGGGTTAAAAGCGATGTTATTACTGAAATTTCATGAATGTGTTTCCTTTTTATGTAAATTTTCTAACGGGGATCGAAAGCTCTGTTACGCAACTTTATTGAATCCTAATTCTCATATAAAGTTTCTACTTCATAATAATTTTTTCTTCCATTTACTGACTGTTTTTAATTTATCTCTAGTTCTTATTTTGTCCCTTTTACCAACATTTTCATTAATATTATTGTATTCTTATGACTGATGGCGTTTGGCATAAAAATCAGTGCGCTCATACGAGACACCCTTAGGAAAAATGACATACCCCAGCATGTCCGTTGAAAGGCAGAATGGGGAATTTCCTCCAAAGGAATACTGATTAACTCCCGGCGAAGATGTCTAGTGTGCAAATCATGATAAAAAGTTAAAGATGTAACCTAATTTTTAAAAATTACTTTTTTTTTGTATTTATTTTCCGGAGTTTTCCCAGTGTTGCGTATACCCAACATTTTGAAAATCATGTAATATGATGAAATTTTTTTTCCATAAACTTATCTCAATTTGGTCCAAATAAATCGGGAAATACCGAAACAATCGAAGTTAAAAGCCCTGAATACAGTCTAGGGAATAATGGACTAGAAACCATATTTTTACCAGAATTCATGATTTTGTTTCCTTTTGACAATTTTTTTAATACACCGGCCACGACTGATTTGTAACCAATAGTACTCGACTCGACTCAGCCCGGAAAACCACGCAATAAAAGATTTAACCTAAGTTTTCAAAATTACTGCTCTTTAAATTATTTACCGGAGTTTTACCAGCGTTGCATATACGCAGTATTATGAAAATCATTTAATACGATGAAAATATTTTTATTCCAAAAATTCATCTTCAATAGGGCAAAAATAATCGGATAATAAATAATAATAATAAAAAATACAGTCTGGGGAATTATGGGTTAATGTTATTTTAGTATCTTTAAAATGTTTTTTCCATTTAAGTATTTTTAATAATGCTAAGAATCTCAATCATTAAGTTGGTCTAACAAAACAAATCATCTAGTATTGACCAAATTTACTGCTATTACAAGGTTACCAACTCCTAGCAACATACCCATAAATTTACGATTAATTTTCTTCGTGAAATTATACTATATTTTAATGTGTATTCCGTTAATCTGGGTAGGCAAAAAACTGATAGAAGTGGATGAATTCTGTTATTTGGGAAGCAAGATAACTAGTGACGGGAGAAGCAAGAAAGAAATTATCAGCAGAATAGCCCAGGTGAAGAGAGCATTCCACCAAAAGAGAGACCTGCTTACAGCGGGAAACTTAAATATGGAAGTAAAGAAACAATTTATAAGAACCTACATCTGGAGTATGCTCCTATACGGAAGTGAGGCATGGACAATGACCGCAGCGGAGAAAGCAAGGATAGAGGCCTTTGAAATGTGGTGCTACAGAGGAATGATGAAAATCAAATGGATCGACCGAGTTAGTAACGAGAAAGTCCTAAGAAGGGTAGGAGAGAAGAGAAGCCTCAAGAAAACCTTAATAAGAAGACGGAACAACCTTATAGGCCACATCTTGAGACATGATGGCCTGATGAAGACAATTCTCGAAGGACAGGTGGAAGGCAAGAATGGAAAAGGAAGACCTCGAACAAAATATATGGAACAAGTAAAGAGAGATGTGAAAGAGAAGAAATACGTAGGAGTGAAAAGGTTAGCTGACAGAAAAACTGAGTGGAGAGCTGCGTCAAACCAATCCTAGGATTGTTGAATAGTGATGATGATAACCATGGATAGATTATGTAGGTTTGCAAAAATTACAGCACAACATGCTACATTACCTTATCATCCGGAAGTTGCATAGAGGCGATGGAGTTGTGTCTGAGGTCGATGGTCAGGTTGTTTGAGCCTGGAAAGTGAATGCGGAAGGCATTTGGAATGAATTCTCCGAACTTTTTTGTCCGAAACAATTCGAGGTCCATGTTTTCCCGGGCCCTGGTGAAGAGAAGGTCTCCGTACCACAGTCGCTTGATTTTGTTGTGGCTCAGGTCGACGTAACGCAGGTTTGGCAGATAGTGCTGAAACTCCATGGGTATGTAGGCAATTTGATTGTGGGATAGTATGATGACCTGCGATTAAATTAGAGGGATACCATCACAAATAATGCAAAAAGAGATCCTTAAATCGGCCTCTTAATATAAACATTATAAACTTAAATATACCCCACATTTGTGAAATAACAATAATGAAATCCAAAAAATTTGTACACCTTAAAAGAATCACAATTAACATCGAAAAATTTATGAATCGTGGGCAATGGAACTCTGAAAATTATTGCTAAATTTTTGAACAATTTACTATAAATTTAAACAAAAGCTTGAAAATAGTGTAAGTAATTAATAATATGTTTTTCTAGTGTTTTTAATCATTTAAATGAGCGGTGCAGCTCAAATGCGAAAAATATTTCCTTTTTCCGGGGAAATATTTTTCGCAAATGTTGCAAAAGGAGATCCTTTAAGTCGGCCTCTAGAGGTGTTGCAACACTTTTCGTATATTAACGGTTTTTTTTAACCCTATGACACTTCTGAGTGCCGGCTGCTTATTCTAAAGCCCTACTGAAAAATCAAGCCATTTTTACTAAATTTGTAAATTTTCACATTTTTCCGATGTATTTTGGCCAAATTAAGATGAATTTCTGGAAAAATGTTATATTCATGGTATTATATGATTTTCACAATGCTACGTGTGCAGAACGCTGGGAAAACTCCAGTAAATAAATAAATAAATAAATAAATAAATAAATAAATAAATAAATAAATAAATAAATATATATATATATATATATATATACATATATACACTTCGAAATGTTCCTCGGCGAGGTAAATATCATAAAAAACCCTAGGGTGGGCAGTATCAGAACACACAATAAAGAATAGAAACTAACACTCACTAAATAACTAAATTTTCGGTGGCATTACCACCTTCCTCGGAGTTAGGTTAAAGACTGAATAACCTGAGTAACCTAAAATGACTGAATAAGAATGAAGAACGCTGGGGATTAATGGGTTAATGAAATCAAAAAAAGGGCACAGGAGTGAATATCTAATGAAAAAAATAGTATGCTTACATTTACCAATTACATAGCCGTCATATTAGAAACAAAGAAGGATTTAAAAAATATTCTGTTTATTCCATTATTACCCAGATTGTTTGTAGGGCTTTTAACTTCGATTGTTTCTCATTTTCCGATCTATTTTGGCCTAAAAAAGATGAATCGTTGTAAACCTTTTTTTTCATCATATTATATGATTTTAAAATTTTTTTAAAATTTTTTATATATATACATATATATATATTTACTAATAAATAAGAGAAATACCTACTTACTCAAATACTTAATAAATATAAGAAAAGTAATTCTTTAAATATTAGGTTACATCTTTAATTTTTTAATTGATTTGTGCACACGACATCTTTGCCGGGAGTTATCAGTAATCCTTTGGAGGAAATGCCCCATTCTGCCTTTCAACGGACATGCTGGGGTATGTCTTTCTCCCTAGGGTGTCTCGTATGTGCGCATCAATTTTTACGCTAAACGTCATCAGTGATAGAAATACAACTATATGAATGTAAATGCTGGTGGAAATGACAAAATAAGAACTAGAGATACTTAAAAGAACAAGTTTCTACCAAAAAAAACTTGTTCTGAGAATTAGGATTCAATAATGTTGCGTTTACGCAACGCTGGGGATTAATGGGTTAATGAAATCAAAAAAAGGGCACAGGAGTGAATATCTAATGAAAAAAATAGTATGCTTACATTTACCAATTACATAGCCGTCATATTAGAAACAAAGAAGGATTTAAAAAATATTCTGTTTATTCCATTATTACCCAGATTGTTTGTAGGGCTTTTAACTTCGATTGTTTCTCATTTTCCGATCTATTTTGGCCTAAAAAAGATGAATCGTTGTAAACCTTTTTTTTCATCATATTATATGATTTTAAAATTGCTGCGTGCACGCAGCGCTGGGAAAACTCCGGTAAATAAATACAAAAAAGTAATAAAAAAAATTAGTTTACATCTTTTATTTTTTATCTCGATTTGTACAATCGACATCTTCGCCGGGAGTTATCAGTAATTATTAGGAGGAAATGCCCCATTCTGCCTTAACAATGACAAAGTTAGAGCTAGAGATACTTTAGAGAAGTCAGTAAATTGAATAAAAAATCATCCTGAAGTAGAAACGTCCCAGACGGCACAGAATCCTCCGTATCTAATTCGTATGCAGATGGTATCCATTGACAAAAAGCGACGGAGCGGTAGTCAATGGATACTATCTGCAGACGAATTAGATACGGAGGATTTTGTGCCGTCTGGGGTGTTCTGAGCATTAGGATAATGTTGCGTTTACGCAACATTAATGAATTCTAATTCTAGGAACAAGTTTCTTCCTCAGAATAATATTTTCTTCGATTTACTGACTTTTTTAAAAGTATCTCTAGTTCTAATTTTGTCATTTCCACCAACATTTTCATTCATATAATTGTATTTTTAAGACGGATGGCGTTTGGCATAATAATCGATGCGTACATACGAGACACCCTAGGAAAAATCACATACCCCAGCATGTCCGTTAAAAGGCAGAATGGGGCATTTCCTCCGAAGGAATACTGATAACTCCCGGCAAAGATGTCGAGTGTACAAATGAAGATAATGAATAAAATATGTAACTTAATTATTAAAAATTACTTTTTTGTATTTATTTACCGGAGTTTTCCCAGCGTTGCGTGCACGCAGCAATTTTAAAATCATATAATATGATGAAATTTTTTTTTACCACAATTCATCTTAATTAGGCCAAAATAAATCGGAAAATAATAATATATAATAATAATTATAATAATTTTATTACTCCATACACAAATTACATGACAATAACAAATTTGAGTAATTTTAGGTAGCCGCGAAGGATAACCTGTTTGAGGCTACCATCCAAAATAATAATATTTATGCTTTTCATATAGTGTAGCTCATTTTGTGTTACCTTGATAATCTATACAACCAAAGCTTAAGTGCGTACATGAAAAAAACAACTAAAGTACTATTTATAATTCATTTACAACAATATTTGTTCTACACTTTCTTTAGTGAGAAGCCAAGAATGTACATTTTGCAAAAACTTTTTTAAAGACTTTAAAATAAAACATGACTGGGGTAACAAATTAAAAACCTTTGGTCCTACGTACAAAAAACATCTTTCAAACACAGTCAAATTTGGTTGTGGTAAGGGCACACTTATTTTATGCGAAACAACCTAAGTTAAGAGCCCTGAATACAGTCTGGGGGATAATGGGTTAAGACATGTAGGGTGATGGGTGAATAACAGCTGAAAATAAGCATAGAGTAAGAATGGGGAGTACTCCAAATTTTCTCACCTCCAATGCTGTCAGTTTATGTAGGGGTGACAAACAGCCCCACACAAACCTTTCTATATGCATGTACTCGCTGCATTCCTCCAGGTCGATGAGATTGTGGGAGAGATCCACGTGTTTCGTCGTCTCAGATTCCCAGGGCCAGTCATTGAAGAATTCAACCGACTTTAAACGGTTTCGAGACATGTCAAATGTTTCCATTTCGAGACGGGATGTTATAGTCCTCCGTCTTTCAGGTTTAAAACCAAACTCTGTGATGTAGTTACAGCTGAGATTGAGGTGTTTTAAGGTTGCCAGGACGGGCGAAATACTTGGATAAACCGTTAATTGGTTTGAAGATAGGTCGATAACTTTCAGGTTGATCAAGTATTTGCTAAAGAGTACATTATCATCGTCAAGCTCCAATGGATTTTCAATGGTATATATAAGGTTGTGGGACAGATTGACTTCCATCAAAAATAGAGTTTGCACAAACATATCGGGTTTGATCACGGTGAGGTTATTCTTGGATAAGTTCAGGTGTGTCAACAACGGAATCGACAATTCTGGTACATCTTCCAGATGATTTCCGCTCATATCGAGAACGGACTCTTTACATTTCTTCATGTGTGGTTGGAATGGTAGAAATATTTGGTCTGGCAAATGGCGGATCCTGTAATGACACATTAAAATTATTTATTTACATATATTTTCACTTATAGTGAAACGTCTTTATAACTAATTCCAACTGTTCGCCGAAACACGTCCCTTAAACTGAAATTCCGCTATACGGGAAGTATCGTTATGCGAGACGGAAAATACTTTCGTTATACTGAATATTTTGTCACAATGGCGTTCGTTATAAAGACATTTCACTGTATTTGGTTACTTTGAAACTTCGGGATGTGCAATCAGCACGTTATGAGTTCAGTACCGAGTCGAGTTCATATCTACTCGCGACTATTGAGTCCAATTTGGTAATTTCTGGACCTGGATACACTAAATTGCATGCTCCAAATGACTTGACACTTTGACCAATTCCCTGATTCGTTTTCCATTCTAAATTCTTAGCTTGATTTAGAAAAATGATTGTAAGGAACGTGACATCTCCGAATACGCCGCCGGGTCGGAAGACGAGAAGGTATTCGGCGCAATCGTCAATAATAACCGTGGTTGACTGCAGCATAAACAGCGAGCAGAAATCCCCAGAACAAGACATGAGTATGACGATTTGACTTTAAAAACGATATTTTTACCTGATATAACAAATTCGATTCCTTACGGTAAATTATTATTAGGGATTAGTTATAAGTTACCCCTATCGAGGGCATGAATTTTTGTGCGCGAAAAATTGTTAACATGTTAATAATCCCGTAGTATAAGGCAAAATAGGGCTGTTTAGGTGATATGTATGTGCATAAAAAATATAATGAAAAATACATATGTCATAGCTGACCAGGAAAAACTTCCTACCACCTAATAATCAATGAACACCATGGTTATACTATTACAAGATAAAGAGTGGCTTTATTGATTTGAATCATTTATAACTTATTGTAATATTTTCTTTTAAAGTCAATAAAATTACAAAACATAAGTATTATAATGGGTTGTTAAAAGACATCTTCTTCTATCAATCTACATAGAGTCACATTAGTGGCAGGCAAACGTGGATTTTTTCATCGTATTTTATAATTTTTACGTTATAACTTAAGAAATTTTAGACATTGTGGTCTCATTAAACAGTGAACAAAGTCCAAATTTTATTTGTTTAGTTGTTGGACAATTTGTGCTTTTAACAGCAAAGAAATTATATTCGGTCCATATACGCAAACTTGCCCCGTTCTTGGGTCAAGTTTTCGCAACGCTACAGCGATGTTTGACTGACTCTCAAAATTGCTTGAGAATAGTCCCAATAGAGCAGCATTAATATGTTATGACTTTTGATAAGCTGGTTATAACTTGTTTCGGAAAATTTCACTGAGTTAACGTGCCCAGGTCTTCCCTACACATTCAGGCTTATTATCTTAAGCAAAGCATCTTCTGATAAACTACAGTTTCTGTAATCAGGCACAAAAAGATGTAAAGCGGATGGTTTACCAATTCGTAATCGTACCACATATAATTGAACGTGAGAAAAACATAGGTTTTCTGAATTCAAACCGCAAACTATCACCTTGTGATTTGATAATGGTCATTGCGAAAGCAACACGGTTTGTAAATTGAATTCGTCTGTACTCAAGGTCTCATCGGTTTGTATCATGGAAATCCTCGGGGTGGGAAAAACATATTTGAGGATTTATTTAAATGAATTTTCTAACTTTCATGTCTTACCTAATGACATTTTTAGACATTGTGGTTTTAAAAAGCAGTAACAGAAGTCAAACTTCATGCATTCAGTTATTGGTCTATTTGAGTTCTAAATCATATAAGGATATTACGAGGTACAAGTCATTTCCCGTTTTTGGGGCATGATTACATAACGCTAGACCGACGCTTGACTGATGCTCAATGTTCGTGAAAGTAGCCCCAAGAAGCCGCATTTATAGGTCATGACTAGAGATACGTGAAAATCGCACTTTCATTTTTATTTTGTCGCACTTTCAATAACAGTTTATCGCATTTTGTAGCGTCAATTTTTTTATTTTCATAATGAGGCAGGTGACGATAGGATGCAGTGAAACATGTTGTATGACGAAATACAGAATATATTAAATAATTATGTTGTAAAAAATAATAAATTAAGGAATAACACATGTAGTGGCGGAGGTGTAGCTTGCCCGCGCCCACTTGTAGTTCGCGGCCACGTAGAGTCGCAGCCAACTATCAGCTGGCCAGTCGCTCACATGCTTTAAGCGGTGAGGGTCGGCGGAGCATTAAAACTGCGCTCGACACAAAATGTACGAATTTTGCCGTTGAAAAGGCAAATTTGCGTAAAAATATCGTAAAAGTCCAGTCATAGGATCTATGTAACATTTATTTGCGCACATCGCATCTATAACGCAGTTTCGATTTTCACGCTTCTCTAATCATTATATATTTGTTATATGTTTCGCTTATCAGGTTATTCTAAAAATTAGGATGTGCGATGAGTATATTTCGCCTGGAGTTGAGCATCGAGTCAAGTATGGTAGTTTCTGGACAAGGAAACGAAACGAAGCATGCTCCATCCCATGCTTCTCAAAAGAATCCCCTGCTCAATTACACATTCTGAACCCTTAGCCTGATAGTTAATGAGGATCTACGTTTCCTGAGGAAATGGTCAACGTGCTGTGACATATGTAATACAAGTGTTTTTAATTATAAACCTGTATTTCATTATACAAATTCTTTCCATTGTGTTTTTATCTCTCCGGTTATTTGATATAGTAAATGAATTGAAATTATTGGGAGACATTTTGGACAGTAATCTACGCTGAGATAAACATTTACTTACCGTAAACCAAGCCTTGGAAGTGCCTTGTCCAAATGTTACGACATACGAAACAAATATCCACTTCCGGTTAAAAAAAATAATTTAGCATGCCCTTGTTCATTCTAAAATTTCTTATGGTACATTCTGCTGAGGCAGAGGATACATGAGCACATTTAAGTGTGCACTCGTTTTAAAAAATTAATTATAAGATTAATATTGTCTTAAAATTACTATGAGCACTCATTTTTGTTGCTTGTGGTCCTAAATTTTTTGCCACTAAGGCATTTGTATTTATTCAAAGTGGTTAAATTGTTTTTTGCCAGAAGTGGAAATATGCCGAGCGCATGTGATAAATATAAATGTGATTTAGGGAGTGAGTAAATTCTAGTAGCAAACAGACCTAAGTTAACATTAAATAAACGCTGTCTTCTTTACGTGGTGTTTAAGTTATTACATTTACTGCCTACTAGAAAAGAAACAAATCCTCAAATATAGTGTCGAGATTTACAAGATTTCTAAAGTCTGGCTCGCTAGAAATAATTGGAAATTTATTTGGATGTTACTTTTTAACACTCATGTATCATTTGCTGCATTATTATTTTCTTATTGGCATACATTTTGTTATTCCATGGTGGCTCAATAGGGTAGTTTCCTTCATCAAAGAAAACGAAAGGCATTGATTGCGATTCGTTATCCACCATTAGTGTATTCATAATGCACAAATTATTTGGTTTTTGAAATGCCGGTTTAGACGAATGGCAAGGGTCAAATTTTATCCTCATTTGAAAAAGGCCAGATTGGCGCCCATGCGATTCCACTCCGCATGACGTCACAAGGACCTAGTTTCTACACGAGAGGATAGGAGTTATACATCGTCTGAGGTTACCAATGCATGCATGAGGCACAGGGCTCAGGGAAACATGTCTAAATAATCACCTATTAAAACTGGCTTAGGTCGCAAAGTTTTCTTCGCCTGATAAGGTATTAATAAACCTTTTTTAAGCAAAGCGCTACCATCCAGCAAGGTACTCAGCTATCCGCTAGCATCCTGCGACCTATCAGCGCTAAGCCTCGCCTCAAGGTCACCTCACTGGGCGGGAGGGGGAACCAGAAATACGACGTACGGAGATATTTCCCGGCATTCATACTTAAGCGTCGTGTTTTCGCGCGCTTGAAAATTTTCACTTTTCATTTAATCGCGGAAAATAGATATTGTCATTTAAAAATCTAAAAGTGTGAAATACGTACTCCAGGAGTAATGATCTTTCGATTTAGGCAATAAAAAAATAATAGGAAACCACCCTATTCTGGTCCAATGACCTTGGAGACCACCTAAAGCACCTTTTCTTGTTATTTTTTTGTATTTAAATGTAAAAACCAAATGTAGGAGTTAATAAATTATTGCTATTACTATTATTTTTTATTAGTTCATGCACTTTCTCAGCTGGTTATACCAGACGGTAATATTCACCTATCCTGAGGGCAAATTAGGATTAGGCTCGGATATTAAGGAAGAGAAATCACCCTATCCTACACTGTCCGACTCAGTAATCTTCTTACGTTCTGGCAGGTCTGTAGTAAAACAGATTTTTGCCCGAGGTTAATCACTTATTTTTTAATTCCCAGATCTTCGGCTTCTTTTTTGAATCTTTTAGACAAGACTCCCTCCGCAGAGATTATCAGTGAGTGAATGCTAACGTCTTTCAAATATTATTATAATTCTTCTTTATTCCACAAGATTTACTTGGAGGTCTGCCAGCGTCGGGCCTTGCCAAGACGCTGCCTCAAGTTACAATTCATTTAAATACAATCTAACTGTTCTACATGTATCCAGTATTACAGATTTTTGAATGTTATATATTGTGTTTCTTTTAATTTTTAATTGTTCAATTCCAAAATTTAGTGATGAATGTATTATTCCTGTTGATGATATTACTATGGGGATGATGGTGACCACGTCCTGTTTCCAGATAGTTTTTATTTGCCTTGCGAGGTCTTGATATTTTTGTTTCTTTTCCTCGTATTTCTTCTTAAGGTTGTGGTCAGCCGGAACTGCTATTTCAATTATAAAGGTCTGCTTTTCTTTTTTTTTAATCCATATTATGTCCGGTCTGTTATGCTGGACAGGTTTGTCTGTGTAAATTGTGTTGTCCCAGTATAATTTGTAATTTTCATTTTCCAGCACTGTAGCAGGGGTGAAAAGGTAATATGGTTCATGATCCACTTTTAATCCGGTAACATACGCTATTTCTAAATAAATAATTTTGCATACATTATTGTGTCTTTTGGTGTATTCATTACCTACTAGATTCGTACATTCGCTAATTATGTGTTCTATCGTCTCACTCTTTGCATTACATTTGCGACATAAGTCATTTAATACGCTTCCGTCCTTGATTATATATTTCCTATAATTCTTCGTACCAATTACTCTGTCCTGGATGGCTACCATTGTCCCCTCCGTTTCCTTAAATAGCTCACCTCTTTTTAACCAGGCATTTGATAGTGAGGTGTCTACACATTCCTGATGAAGAAATTTGTGATGAATGCCATGTATTTGCTTGCTTCTCCATGTGTCTTCTAGCTCCTCTATTTTTTCTTCATCTATCGATTTGTCTCTGACATTAAGCTGGAGTGGTGTTGCTTTATCATCATTTTTTACGACTGACTTATAGAGGTTAGTCGTCTCGCCTTTTTGGAAAAAGTAATTTCGAAATTTATCTATAATTCTGTAATGTAGGTTCTTAATGCGTATTAAACCTCTACCACCATTTTTTCTTTTAATGTATAACCTTTCGACAGCAGCATTTGGATGATGTGATTTGTAATCTGTTAATGCTTTCCTCGTCAATCTATCTAGGTCTTCTAAATCCGTATTAGTCCAATGAATTACACCAAATGTATACGTTAAAGTTGGAACAGCAAATGTATTTATGGCTTTTGTTGTATTCCTGCTATTTAACTGCGTTTTAAGTATAAGTTGAAGCCTATTTTTATATTCTCTTGTGACTTTTTCCTTATTACATTTCTATCTACATATCATATTATAATTATTATTGTTATTATTATTATTATTATTATTATTATTATTATTATTATTGAATAGGGAATGAGGAATCTTGATGGCAATTGAGTCAAAATTGGGTAGAAACGGCATAGTCCGCGAAAACGTTTACGTTAAAAAAAACATTTTTTTCCTCCTTTCTCTAAGAATCCATAAATATCGTCACCATTATCTCGGCGCTTGAATAAAGTAATTAGGGTAGGGTACGCAAATATTGCATAAGAAAGTATGAGCAATGCAGTGGTCCACTCAGACCACTCCAAATACGCCGCCGGATCAGAAGACAGCTGGCCACTGCGGCTGACGGAAAAGTAATCGGCACCCACTTTGTTAACAATTGTGGATCATTACTGCATAGACGTCGAGCTAAAATACCCTAGCCAAGGAATTAGAGCGACGATTCGACTTAAAAAATGATGTTGTTACTGAAATTTCTTAACACTGGAACCGCTGAACTTTCTAACCCCACCAAAACCGCGGCATGGGACTTTTTTGTCCCAATGACAAAATACGTCATGTTTAAGTATAATTGACGGTTTTTTGTGGTTTGTGTGAACAAAACACATGTTTAGGTAATGTTTAATGTTTAAATGTGCTGCAAGGTGAAGCATGTTGGTTGCAAGCTCAGACCTGCAGACGCGCCGGGCAGAGGTGACGCGGCCAGCGCTGCGTGAGTAGGCAACCGGCGCAGTGCACAGATTACTCCCTTCTGCGCTTCTAACTGGCGGAATAACTGTATCTGTGCATCGATCCCTTTCGCAATAAACTGTTATTATGCTAAATACAAAATAAGTGCACAAAAAAACTGAAGTTATATGTTTTCCCCATATGGGACAAAAAGGTCCCATCCCGCGGTTCTAGGTAAATCGTCGTTTTTCTCGCGAACCAAACGTTGTACAATATTTTCGATATGACCATTAAAAAGAGCGTACAAAATGAGTGTAACTCATTAAATTTCAAAGGGATCAAACCACTAGTACATAAATGGCAAACGTTTGCAAAGGGCGATGGGACAAAAAAGTCCCATCCGCGGTTCTAGTGTTAATAATTGTGGATGACTACTGCATAGAAATCGAGCTAAACTACCCTGGCCAGGGCATTAGAGCGGTGATCCGACTTTAAAAACGATATTGTCACTAAAATTTCTTAATTCTGTTTCCTTTTTGTTAATTTTCGAACGGGCATCGACAGCTCTGTAATCGATATCACTCGACTCGACTCATCCCGCATATCTACTAAAAATACGAGATAGCAAACCTGTTGTTGTTGATGTATATGGAGCATAATGAAGGGGAATCACTGAAGAAACCCAAGTCTAGCGTCTCGATGAAATTGTGGGATAGGTCCAGTTTGCGAAGTTTGGTGCTGTTTCTTAACAGTGTCGCCGAAATGTTGGTAAAGAGATTGTTCGAAGCAAGGAGTTCGTTTAGATATTTGTTCCGGGAAAAGATGTTTTCAGGCAAATACGTAATTCTGTTGCTGGAAATATTCAAGATTTTAAGTCCGTTCATTCCGTAGAAAGCTTCATCCGGCAGGGACGATAAGGAGTTATTGTCCAGACGAAGATACTCGATGTAAGACCTGCTGATCCAAGCTTTGTTTCCAGAGTCCTCAAACGATGAAGATGAGTTTGGAAACTTTACATCAGAACTCAAACCTTTGTTGGAGGTGTGCGTTGTCCTTTTCAATGTAAGCCCCAAGGTTAAAAGTTTGTTATCGTTAAGGTAAATGCTAGACAGGGATGGAAGACTGTAGAAACAATCTTGAGGGATGGAACTGATCATATTATACTCCGCATTCAGAGTTTCAAGTTTTCTAAGCCCGCATAAACTTGTTGGCAATGTTTTGAGTAGGTTTTTTTCTAATTGGATATGAGTCAACCTCTCCGTTTTGAGAAAAACATCATCGTCAATGCTTTCAATCTCGTTTTCTCCAAGATAGAGAATCTCTAAATTCCACATACTACTCAGACTACTGCGTCCGAGTGATCTGAGCTTATTTCGCCGAAGATCTAACGACTTCAACGTTTCCATATCCGTGAAAAATCTTTCCGGTAAGTCTCGAACTTGCGTGTTTGTTATTTGAAGGTTTTCCAGCCGTTTTGATATCCCAGAGAAAAGGTCCTCGTCTACCTTCAACAGTTTTGGACAGATGAGTGTAAGTTTCTTCAGAGCTTTGAGGCCACTCCAGTACAGCTCGGAAAGGTGGAAATTTTCGGACTCCTTGCAATGTATCGTTAGAGTTTCCAGAGGAAGGTATCTCCAGCCACCGATAAAATCTGTGCTCTCAGCTCCATATAGCAATGATTGACTACGGGACGGAGTTGAGCAGTTAGACACTACGAAACGGGCCCTGTTAGTGTCCACGTAAGAAGGTGCTGAGAAGTTGGCGGATAGTATCATGGGGAGGTATTGATATGGGTCTACCACTGTTCCTCCCATGCATTCCATATCATAGTGTACCGGCGTGCCCGCGTCCAAAATACGACGTAATAGAACATTGTCTTCGCAGACGATGACAAAACTTCTCTCATCCCTCGCACTAACACAGAGACACCTGGGATCAGCTTCACAATGATAGCCCGTCTTCTTTCCGTCTTCGCCATCAACCAACGCTTTTTCTGAGTAACAAACCATGAAGGTTATCGCGGTAATGGCGACGAAAAGGTATCTCTGTCCTTTGTTTGCATTGAATCTGCTTCGGTTCGTATGTACAGCCATTATATTAACCTGAAATAAAATTAATAATATTAGTTATAATAAGAATTATAACAATAATAATAAACAAAAAAATATGGAAAATATATAATTTAAAACCCAAAAATATTGGATGACAGATGCAGAAACTGTGATAATGCCTCTGCGACGACAGAGCACATTACAAGTGGATGCACTAACTTATCCCAAAAAGACTATCTGCACCGTCACAATCAAATATGTAACATCATCCACCAGAAATTAGCTCTAAAGTATAAACTCATAGAAACTGGAGTTCCTTATTGTAAGTACACACAAAAAACCATCCTTGAAAACGACCACAGTAAGATTTATTATGACCGTTCAATTATTACCGATAAAACAGTCCATAGCAATAGACCATATCTAGTAGTGCAAGATGAAACTCACAAACAAAACAAGTAATTCGCATATAATCACTACAACCTACACCAACAAATTGGAAAAGTATGAAGAACTTAAAATGGAAATTAAGAGATTGTGGAACTGAGATAAAGTACACGTAATACCAATCATTATCTCTGCCACGGGAGTAGTGCCTCATTCAATCCATCAAGGTCTTCAAACTATTGAACTGCCGAAAGACTTGTTTATTACACTACAAAAAGCAGCAATTTGAAATACTTGCTGGATTATCAGAAAAATTTTCAACGTAGAGTTAAAAAACGAGAGTACTTGGTGATAACCGTAACTCGCCTAAAACCAGCAAAAATGCTGTGAAAATATATTTTCTTAAAAGTAAAGATAATAATAATAATACAATGCAAAATGCGAAGAGTGAGATGATAGAGTACATAATTAGCGAATGTACGAATCTAATTCGTAATGAATACACCAAAAGACACAATAATATGTGCAAAATTATTTAGTTGGAAATAGCATATGTTACCAGATTAAAATTGGATCATGAACCATACTACCTGTTCACCCCTGCTACAGTTCTGGAAAATAAAAATTACAAATTATACTGGGACAACACAATTTACTCAGAAAAACCTGTCGTCTTAATAGACCGGACATAATCTGGATAAAAAAGAAAAGCAGACCTTTATAATAGAAATAGCAAATCCAGCTGACCTTAGGAAGAAATATGAGGAAAAGAAACAAAAATATCAAGAACTCGCAAGGCAAATAAAAACTATCTGGGAAAAGGACGTGGTCACCATCATCCCCATAGTAATATCATCAACAGGAATAATACATTCATCACTTAATTTTGGAATTGAACAATTAAAATTTGAAAGAAATGCAATCATTAACATTCAAAAATCTGAAATACTGGATACATGTAGAACAATTAGATTGTTTTTAAATGAATTGTAGCTTGAGGCAGTGTCTTGAAAAGGCCCGACACTGGCAGACTGGCCTCCCAATAAATCTCGTGGAAAATAAATAAATAATAATATTAATAATAATAATATTTTGGACTGCTTGGAGGAGTTGGAGTTAAGGAAGCATATAAAAAATGGAATTTTAGCAAATTAAAATATTTTTGTAAACTATTCCCCACTCTTGGAGATTCCCCTGAAGCTGAGTGACGCTCCAGCCCCAACGCAACCCTCCCCTACCAACGTAATAGCAACCAGATAAACAAGAACAAAATAACTGTTATTATAACGGTTTCCGTACCTGATGATGTCGCCTCTGGGACGAAACCGGTCGTATTAATTAAATCGTGTGGAAAAGTACAATAACGTTTTATTATTAATAATAATACTCATTTATTAATTTACTAAGTATGTACATACAAGAAATAAAGTTTATACGATAGTTTAAATTTTCAAATGAAAACAAACATTTTGGTCCCGCTAAGCCGAAATTGGCTTGTCAGCAGGTGCCAAATTAAGCAATACAATTTCTGTCTTGTAAAGTTACAAATTTAACAATTTCATTAACAGGTGCAATTAATGTATTATGTTCTGCATCACGTCAAAAACAAAACAAATTAAACATTTTTAAAAACATTCTTAATAGCAAACAAGCATATCATTATATAAAATACTTTTACATTCCATTATAAACAACCAGTCAATAACCATTTCTTAATTTTTCTTCTAACTTCACTCAACGTTTTTTAATCTTTAAATTAATTCTTTAGATTATTAAACAGTTTAGGTACAACAACTTTTAATTGCCTGCAACCCTTATGCGTATAACATCGCGGAATCTCATACTTTCCTAAAGCCCTCAAATCGATATTACTATTATTATTTCTCTCCCTTTTGTATCTACTGTTAAAATAATCATCAATTATTAATATGTACTGATAGAATTTATCAAGTGGTAGTGTACCAATGTCTTTAAAATACGAGTCACCTGAATATCCACCATCTTCCTCAAAGTTTGTTTGATGAATCATTTTTTAAATCCTTTTTTGATTGGACTTCAATCTTTTCATATTAGTCACACCACATGATCCCCACACAGTAAGGCCATATCTGAGAAGGCTCTCAAAAAGACCATGATACATAATTTTGAGTACATTTTTCGTGACGCTATCCTTCAGATAATAAAATTTGTACATAATGCATCGGGCGTTTTCGGCTTACTGTCGTCATTATCAACCATCGTCAAAATATTTTTTGCTGTTTGACATTTCATATTAAGTTAAATCACAATGTAAATCCTTTGCTTTAGTCATTAAATAGGTCAATAACCTTTATCTCACTTACTTAAGTTAGAGACCTCAATAATTTTCGGCCAATATTCAATGTGATTAACACCTCGGCTACTTGCCTTGGTGCTACATATGATTGCAAATTGGTTGAATGACTGATTGATATTAATTCCCAGTCGAAACGGTGACAGGTGTGGGTTCATGTCTTTGGGGACGTGAAAATAAAAAAACATTGATCGGGAGGAAAAATCTGGAATTTCGAAAAAGTCGATTACATGTTTACCAAATATATCGACTTGATTTAACGTGGTAGCCTTTTGGGACTAAAAAAATGTCGATTTTATCGGGTATTTTTTTTATATTTTTTGAGAAAAAATAATATGAAAAGTGAGAATTTCACAAATTTTCCAAATTCCTCTGAAACGGCTTGACCGATTCCTGTAAAAAAATCGAGGAATCAAGCGAGATGGAGTGGAATTGATTCATGATGAAACTACATCACTATCAAGGTACAAATGGTGGTAAGTGCCGTTAATTTATACATATATGAACGCAGTTCTCCCACTCCCGCCTCCTATGTAACATCGAAACTCGAGTCGAATTAAATTTATTTTTGTGGAAAATTGCAAGTCAAGTTTCCTCACGATTCCTGTAAAATTTATTTGCATATACAGTAAGTTTGAAAATAGGAGGTAAACTAATTTGCTTATCCGCAGGGCCCATGAGACCATAGAAAGGGCCCACATCATTTCCATAAGAAATATATCAACTCTTAACCAGTGACGTGCATTTCTTGTTACCCTGCCAGTGACGTGCGGTCTGAAAGACCGCCATAAAACAAAAATTCATAAAATGTTGCAAAGTAAATTTTTAAAGCTAAATTTAATATTTATTTGACTTCTCAACTATTATAAAACATATATTTACTTCTATCCATTCCCAATAAGAACCACCTTTTTCAATAAAAATTGTTATTTGAAATAGGATAAAAAAAACTGAATTAACCCATTATTTCCCAGACTGTATGCAGGTTTTTAAACTTCGGTTGCTTCGAATTTTCCGATTTATTTTGGCCAAATTAAGATGAATTTCAGGAAAAATGTTATATTCATGGTATTATATGATTTTCACAATGCTGCGTGTACAGAATGCTGGGAAAACTCCAGTAAATAAATACAAAAGAGCAATTTTTAATAATTTGGTAGCATATTTCATTTTTTATCTTGATTTGTACACTCGACATCTTCGCCGGGAGTTATAAGTATTTTTTTGGAGGAAATGCCCCATTCTGCCTTAATGGACATGCTGGGGGTATGTCTTTCTCCCTGGGGTGTCTCGTATGTGCGCATCGATTTCCATGCCAAACGCCATTAGTGATAAAAATACAACTATACGAATGAAAATGTTGGTGGAAATGACAAAATTAGAACTAGGGATACTCAAAAAGAGTCAGTAAATAAAAAAAAAGTATTTTCGTGAAAATGCTTGTTCTGAGAATTAGGATTCAATAATGTTGCGTTTACGCAACGCTGGGGATTAACGGGTTAAAAACACTTGAGTTGTTATTATCGTACTTTTTTTATTAAAGTACTTATTACCCACGTTATGCGTCTAAAAATGATTCATTACAAATCATTTTTTACAATTATTCTTGAAAAATTACTAATAATCGTTTTTAACAACTCTCTGTAACCATTTCCACCATAATTACGTCCATTGGTTTTTCCAATTCGATGACGTGACCTCTGACTTGCCGCTACTAAAATTCAGTTAAGATATAAACAATAAGAATGTTAATTTTTAGGAGTGAGATGTCCTTATTATACAAAATTATGATGCTCACGAGGATTTCAGATATATTGTGAAATAGCAATTTTGAAAATTTTCATAATTTTAGAAACGCAGTGTTCTATAGGACCTTACGTCACCGGTCAAGGGTTAAGTCCGACCCGTAGTTAATTTTTCTTTACAATGATTACTTATGGTGCCCTTTCTGAGTTAGAACTCGTACAGCGAAGAGGATCATTTAAAGTCTTTGCCATATTGTTATCAGTGCTACTAACATTTGAATTTGAAAAGATGCGCAGTAATGAATTTATTAAAAGAAACAACTCCCGTACATAAATAAAAAAGTATTATATTTAAAAACATATTATTATTTACAATTATTCTTGAAATATCACGAGGAATTGTTTTTAACAACTTTTTGATTCATTTCCACCAGCATTACCTTTTTCGGTTTTTCCAATTTGGTGACGTGAGGTCTAACAGAGACCGCTGCTAAAATTCATGTGCGAATTTTCAGAAATAAATATTAATATCGTTAAATTTTAAGAGTGCTATGTCCTTAGTATACAAAATTATTACGCTCCCGAGGCTTATAGATACTTTGAAATAGCGATTTTTAAAATATTCGTAATTTAGTAATTAATTCGTAATAAAAGAAACGCAGCGGTCTCTCAGACCGCACGTCACCGGTTAAGGGTTAAAAATCCTAATTACTGCTTGAATATACTTTTTCTTCTGCATATGTGCATTAATGATAATGGTTACGTATAAATGAAACATATACCATTGGAAAAGGAAAATAAATACACGTTCATGTTCTTGCATTATATTTTCGTTTCCAACGTGATATACGGTGAATTCATAAAAAATAACATTCTGAAGAGTGCTTAAATTTTTGCGTTTTTGACTAACTTTTCCCTTGACGACCGTCAGTATTGTTTATGCTGTTTGATATCTCTTTCTAAGTTTAGTCACAATATAAATCCTTTGTAATAGCCTTAAAAAATTCAATAAGCTTTCTCCCACCCACTAAGTTATGGACCTGAATCGTTTTAGGCCATTATTAGGAAATTTCTTGGCTTTTCTACAAAAACACACACTTTATTGCCGACTAGTTTCGGCTACACTGTACCAATTTCAAGACTAGTGATACACATCAGAATTTGCACCCTCCTTCACCATTCCCGTCACTTACCTCTCCCCTCTCCCCTTCCCCTCCAATCACCCGACCACAGAGTATATATACCGGCCTAATTCTGATGTGTATCACTAGTCTTGAAAATGGTACAGTGTAACCGAAACTAGTCGGCAATAAAGTGTGTGTTTTTGTAGAAAAGCTAAGACATTTCCTTCCAAACATTAATTATGGAATTCTACAAAGTAAAGGCCTCAACAATTCAGGTATGGTATTTGGAGGAGGCGACCGACAGCTGTGGTCATTTTCGCCATGAGGTAAGGGTAGGTAAGGAAGGGTGGAGAGAAACCCGGCGTCGGCATTAGCCTGCTCTTAACGAAAGGCGTCAAGGGGACCACGGCTTAACGTCCCATCCGACGGACGGAGTGTTGCGCTTGAAATATCCTCCACATAACATTCAAGCAGGGATCGGATAGTCTCTGAAAATTCTCTGCCGCTGCCGGGATTTGAACCCGGGCCCTCCGGGTGGGAAGCCAACACTATAGCAACCACACCAACCCGATCCCCTCTCAACAATTCAGTGCACATTATTAGGAATATAATACTCTGTAAGGTTCACTGTTATATTTATATTGACACGACCCGGGTTTCATAATTAAGTTACATCTTTAGTTGACTGATCTTGCATGCATCTTATATAAATTTCTTTGATTTTTAATTTAGTAATATTAAACAATAATGAAAGTTACATGCATTTTATATTTAAAAATTAGATATAAAATGCATGTAACATCAGTCACCTGAAGATGTAACTACGTTACAAGACCCGGATCGTGCCAATATTAATCTAATAGTTATTCTACAAAGTTTCATCCCTTATTTGCAATATGGGGAGGTTTCACAAAGTTGAGTCTGAAGTTTTCAGTTATACTATATTGCTCAGTGCGTTCTAAACATCGGCTGGTTTCCGAGGTGCTATTTCTAATGACAAATTGAATGATTGATTGTTTAATACAAATTCCTAGCCCAATAGGGTGGTTTCCTATTATTTTTTTATTGCCTAAATCGAAAGATTATTACTCCTGGAGTACGTATTTCACGCTTTTAGATTTTTAAATGACGATATCTATTTTTCGCGATCAAATGAAAAGTGAAAATTTTCAAGCGCGCGAAAACGCGACGCGTAAGTAGGAATGATGGGAAAAAGTCCGTGCGACGCATTTCTGGTTCCCCCTCCCGCCTTGTGAGGTGACCTTGATCGAGGCTCTGAGCGCTGATAGGACGCAGGAAGCTAGCGGGTAGCTGAGTACCTTGCCCACTGGTAGCGCTTGGCTTAAAAAAGGTTTATTAATACCTTATCAAGCGAAGAAAACTTTCCGACATAAGCCAGTTTTAATAGGAGATTATTAAGGCATGTTTCCCTGAGCTCTGTGCCTCATGCATGCATTGGTAACCTCAGACGATGTATAACTCCTATCCTCTCGTGTAGAAACTAGGTCCCTGAGACGTCACGCGGAGTGGAATCGCATGGACGCCAATCTGGCCTTTTTCAAATGAGGATAAAATTTGACCCTTGCCATTCGTCAAAACCGGTGTTTCAAAAACCAAATACTTTGTGTATTATGAATACACTAATGGTGGGTATCGAATCGCAATCAATGCATTTCGTTTTCTTTGATGAAGGAAACTACCCTATTGGTGAAAGGTTGGGGTATAACGTGAAAGTAAAAAAATAATAATGAGAAGGAAAGATCTGAAATCTCGAAAAAGTCGATCAGTTATTTTCGACAATAGTTTTACAATGTTTTGGATAAATGAAATGCACGTAGCACGTAATATAAATAGTTCAAGTCAATATCAATAAAACAGAGGGACAAAAAAAGAAACAATCACACTGGAAAAAAAACTCGATAGCTTTCGAAGAACTAACTTCTTTCTCCGCCTCGCTAAGAATGGGGAGGAAAGGAAAGTGCTGGAAAAGGGAAAAGGGGGGAGAGGGGAGAGATGTACGGGGAGAGGGTGTTAGGAAAAGACGTTAAAAATCGACGTACAAACCCGGAAAGCTATTGGCTTGTAAGTGCCAAATGCACGCCAATTCGAGGGTATGGAGATTGAGGGCGGAGCCGGTGGGAGGGAGGGTGGAAATGACTGAAAATTTAAAGCATTGATTAAAGACGGAGTCGTGCGACAGACAATGTGTAGGTTCTGGTAGAGATGCGTGGGGGGATGATGGGTAACAGGAGGCGCGATGACTATCAATTCTGAGATTGAGGGGGGTGGTGCATTGGCCGACAAAGAAAGTGGGGCAGAAATTGCATTGAAGGAGGTAAATGATATTGGTGGAAGTACAAGTGGTGGAGGTGAAAATCGGTAGGCATTTAAGTTTGGGGAGAAAAGAGGCAGGGGGTGGAGAGAATATCTTGCAGGTTTTACACCTGGGACGATTGCACGGTGAGGGTGTGTAAGTGGTGACTGGCTGCGACTTTTCAAGAGGGCGGGTGGCTTTAAATATGGTATTTAAATTCGGTGGTCTCTTAAATGTGATCCGAGGAGTGGAGGGGAAAATCTGAGAGGTGAACTGGTGTTAAGAAAGGATGGGGTACAAGTCCTTCAATATTTTCTGTATAACGTCAGCACCAGGAAAGTAGGTGGTGAGCAGAGATGGAGAGCAATATTTGTCCGTGCGGGGTGTATTGGAAATACGCGGCTTTTTCCTAATTATATTCATCAAAAGTTTTTCGGGGTAGCCGCGGTGAAGAAGGGAGGTGTGAAATTTAGAGAGGAACTTTTGAAGGTCTTCAGGATTGTTACAGATTCTGTGTCCCCGGACAGAGAGGGAGAAAGGGATGGACCGCTTGTTGTGTGGTGGATGGCAACTGCTAAAGTGGAGGTATTGCTGTTTGTTTGTGGCTTTGATGTGAACCGATGTGTTGAATTTGTTTTTATCCGAAAGGTGTATGTCTACATCTAAGAGAGTGATATTAGTTTTGGAGATACAAGAGGTGAAAGAAACTCAGGCAGAAGCGTTAAGTGAAGAAACAAAGGTGTTAAGAGAGTCGATGACATGAGGCCAGAGAATGAAAATGTCGTCAATGTACCTAAGCCAAAGAAGAGGTTTTAGAGGGTGATTGGTGAGGAAATTTTCCTCAAACAGGCCAAGGAAAAGATTGGCATAAGAAGGGCTAAACCTACTTCCCATAGCGCAGCTGGACATTTACAGAGAGTAGTTATTGCTAAAAGGGAAGGCATTGATGTTGAGACAAAAATGGGAAAGATCGAGAAGAAAGTCAGTGCTAGGGTTTTGAGGTGTGGGTCGTAATTAAAGATAGTGGCGGAGAGCAGCGAGTCCCTCAGAATGAGAGATTGAAATGTAAACTGAGGTTACA
The DNA here is from genome assembly GCF_921293095.1 of Ischnura elegans. Classification (NCBI taxonomy): domain Eukaryota; kingdom Metazoa; phylum Arthropoda; class Insecta; order Odonata; family Coenagrionidae; genus Ischnura; species Ischnura elegans. The sequence goes on from NW_025791659.1 coordinate 7,688,114, forward strand.
TCAATGGTGGCCATGATAATGGGCTGATTGGGAGGGAGGCAAATAGAATAGAGTTTAGAAAGGAAGTCATGAGAATCTTTGATGCATGGTGGAAGGGACTGAAGGGTTGGAAACAGAAATCAACGAAAGCGGAGATGCGCTCCGTAGGAGAGTTTCGAGAGGAAACTATGGGGCGGCCTGGGTAGATATATATCCACTAGAATTAAACAAGGTCAAGAATAGACGAGGAAAAGTAATAATAATACTAGAATAATTAATCGGTGATCTATCGAAAACACTGTTACATAACTATAACTTCGATTCAAATTGTACGATTCCATTTATTTAACTTTTATCGTATTACACATAATTACTGTTGTTTTCTTTATGAATTTCAGCATCATATTTTGTTCAACAAAAAAGTTATTCGCGAATAAGGCGTGTCCAAGGATATAGGTATAGATATAACTCACCCATGAGTCAATCAAGTGGAATGACCTTCGTTGCAAAAGTTGACTTGATTCCTCTGACTTGAACGGTTATTAAGTAATTTAAGACCGCATTCATCAACAAAAACGTCAACAATGAATTTTCAAGTGCAAGAAATTTTTTGGATTTTAATAATGAATAAAACAAGATTGTTGTGGAAAAGTAGAGTAAACCGTGGGAATACAAAGTACCCTCACAGGTTTTTCTTGAAGATTCCAAATATTCATACGCCTACCTATTCATATAAACCCGAAAGACGTTATCCAAAATTGAAAATTCTCCCATCACTACAATGGAAAATCGAAAATCATTTTTCCCGCGACAGTTATTTCAACACATGAAATTTCCAAGATAGTCAATAATCAAGCAAATATCTATTTTTTTAATTTCAATGAATTTTTTCCGAGGTCACAGCAAGATTTTAAATAAATCCGAAGTAAGACCCATTAACCCATTATTCCCCAGACTGTATTCAGAGCCTTAATTTTCGGTTTTTTCGCACTTTCCGATTTATTTTGGCCAAATTAAGATGAATTTTTGGAAAAAAATATTATCATCACATTACATGATTTTCAAAATGCTGCGCACACGCAACGCCGGGAAAGAAATGTTTAAAAATTAGGTTAAATCTTTTATTTTTTATCTTGATTTGTACACTCGACATCTTCGCCGAGAGTTAATCAGTATTCCTTTGGAGGAAATGCCCCATTCTGCCTTAACGGACATGCTGGAATATGTCATTTTTCCTAGGGTGTCTCGTATGTATATAAATAAAATAAGAGAGATAGATTGCAGAACAGACAGATACCGAATGTCATTTTTTCCACGATCAATAAGAGATTATAACGGCAGCAATAGAACACGTAAATAGATTGCATGACTTGTAGTGTAGCCTACTAACCTATGCAAAACTTAATGCATGTTTCTGAATTTCTATTCTATATTCTATTTCTAACAGCATATAGTAGTATAGTTTGTTATTATACGGGACGTTTTTTGGACGGTGTGGTGTGCATGTGGGAGTCCAAATGCATGCTGCATGCTGGTGATTGATCACCCCCTGCCAAACACCCTAGAGGTGGCTCGCAGGGTATTATGTAGTTGTATGTATGCATCGATTTTTTATGCCAAACGCCATCAGTCTTAAATATGCATTTATATGAATGAAAACGTTGGTGTAAATGACAAAATCAGAACTAGATACTTAAAAATGTCAGTAAATCGAATAAAAAATTATCCAGAGGTAGAAACTTGTTCTGAGAATTAGAATTCAATAATGTTGCGATAACGCAACGCTGGGGTTTAATGGATTAACACGGTAGCCTTAAATAACTAAAACTCATTCGCTTTTAGCGGACATTTAATATTTTTTGGAACATGACATTCCCTTAACAGAAATAAGATTTTAAGATCAATCTTTTGGTGTAGCTTTCCATGCAATTTTTTATGAAAAATATTTTTTATGCCTTCCTCAAAATTTCCCTTGCTTTTTAATGGGTCTTACTTCGGATTTATTTAAAATCTTGCTGTAACCTCGCAAAAAATTCATTGAAATAAAAAAAAAGATATTTGCTTGATTATTGACTATCTTGGAAATTTCATGTGTTGAAATAACTGTCGCGATAAAAACGGTTTTCTATTTTCCATTGTAGTGATAGGAGAATTTTCAATTCCGGATAACGCCTTTCGGGTTTATATGAATAGATAGGCGTATGAATATTTGGAATGTTCAAGAAAAACCTGTGAGGGTACTTTGTATTCCCACGGTTTACTCTACTTTTCCACAACAATCTTGTTTTATTCATTATTAAAATCCAAAAAATTTCTTGCACTTGAAAATTCATTGTTGACGTTTTTGTTGATGAATGCGGTCTTAAATTACTTAATAACCGTTCAAGTCAGAGGAATCAAGTCAACTTTTGCAACGAAGGTCATTCCACTTGATTGATTCATGGGTGAGTTATATCGATACCTATATCCTTGGACACGCCTTATTCGCGAATAACTTTTTTGTTGAACAAAATATGATGCTGAAATTCATGATGAAAACAACAGTAATTATGTGTAATACGATAAAAGTTAAATAAATGGAATCGTACAATTGGAATCGAAGTTATAGTTATGCAACAGTGTTTTCGATAGATCACCGATTAATTATTTTAGTATTATTATTACTTTTCCTCGTCTATTCTTGACCTTGTTTAATGACTTTTTATGATATTTCTTGGAGTATAGGTCAATGTAAACCAAGTTATAGCCAACGTTTCGATTTATTTAAAATCATCCTCAGGGCTACGAAAGAGAAAACATGAACGATATAAAATACAAACAGCACCATTGTCCTCGTCCTTTTTCTATTCCATGTTCCTATCCCTTTCTTTCCTTACCTCTGAATTTATATGTATGTTTGCGCTTAAGGCGCCATGTGAATGAATGAAGTAGTGTATCTGCCATATTGGCTTATTTCACTTGGGCTCTGCGTGCCCCGAAACGCATGTTCCTGTCTCTGTCTTACTATCGTGTGAGTGTGTACCTTTCCTTTCATCCTTGTGTCCTCGTCCATTCCTTCCCTTGGTGAGTGGTGAATATATATAAGAACAGAATAGAATACAAAAAAATATTTTGACATACCTCTTAACTTTGTACATATTTATTGATGTTGTGTTACTAAGGTATTGCCACACCTAGTTACCATTAATTTTGATGTATTAAATAAAAATAAATTTTACTGAGGTTATCAATGTCTGTTTTTTTTATTACAACTGTTTTTTGTTTTTGATATGTAAAACATTTCTTTGAAAAGTCTTTTTTTCAATATAATCTCATGATCTAAAATTTCGGCGTTGTCAAAATCAAAAACGTGGCCATTGCTTATGCTGTTACTAGCAAGAGCACATAGTGTTATACCACCTTTTACTGATGACTTCTGTTATGAAATCCTATTTTTGAAATATTGTGATGTTTGTCCTATATAGCAAGTGTTACAATCGAGATTATATTGAAAAAAAGAAGACTTTTCAAGTAAATGGTTTACATATCAAAAACAAAAAACAGTTGTAATAAAAAAACAGACATTGATAACCTCAGTAAAATTTATTTTTATTTCATCAATCAAAATTAATGGTAACTAGGTGTGGCAATACATTAGTAACACAACATCAATAAATATGTACAAAGGTAAGCGGTATGTCAAATTTTTTTTGTGTATTCTATTCTGTTCTTAAATATATATGTGTATACTTTAAATTATATTACTGTATAAAAAACGCGATCGTAACATTTTTATGTAAAAATATTGTATATCGTTGTCAACTTTGTATTTTATATTGTTAATGTTTTCTCTTTCATAGCCCTGAGGATGATTTTAAATAAATCGAAACGTTGGGTATAGCTTAGTTTACATTGACCTATACTCCAAGAAATATCATAAAAAGTTAATTATTTTAGTTACTTGGATAAGAGTGTAACTAGAGTGTAAGAGACTAACAGTAAGCTGATACAGCAAAGTGTTTTCATTAGTAATATTTCCTTATGAATATTTATAGATATAAAGTGAAAGCGATCAATTTCCTTTTCTCCTATGATATTAATCGTACATGTCAAAACATTTAAGCGTAATACTAAATTGGTAACATAAGAATTGAGTTATATTTCCGTCGACATACCGACCATTGTATTTTATATCGATATCTAGTGTCAACGTAAATAAAATGGGAAAATCTGAAATATTTATAATTATGATTCTTTTTCAGAGAGATGAATGAAAATTTAAGGATGCAATCCCTTATTATAAAGGTCACGTTTGGCAGTGATAGGCATCCACTCTGTTTTTGCTTCAAGCAATATAAAAACGACATTCCTTGAATTCGACCATCTGCTAATATCTTTTTTACTAAATTTTGCCATTGAAACCCTTTACTGTGTGTTTAAATTGAGATATTTTGTATGGTAAAATTAAAACAAGCGAATTCCATTGTTGTTACGGGTGTTATCATCGATACAACTGTGAATTCGATAGACGCATTTTTAACCGAAAGCTTTAGGAATGGGGTAACAAAAATGCATTACATTTCGGGACAGAAAAACACCTTATGTAAGTATGAAAAATGCTTACCACCAATGATTACTAATAAAAGTATACCGATATGAAGACATATCGATAAGAGTGATTTTATCCTAGGCTTTGAGCGTATCAGTGCGATATTTTCAGTATTTCCTGGCTGCGAAAATAAGTTTTTGGTTATCTTTAAGCCACCATACTGACCTTGCTTTTAAATTTATATCCATGCTTATTTTCATCGTTAAGTTTAGGGAAAATAACTATATTTCCTTTCCATACGAATCCGTTCGTAGGAGATGAATGAAATTACAAGGCCATAATCCTTATTAAGGTCACGTGAGAACAAGAACAACAGTCCATTTGGTTTAATTTCCTAAGAGTAATATCAAATCGACTTTTCTTAGATTCGCTTTTCGCTAGCAATTGTTTTCATTTAAATGAGATGCGATTCTGAAACTCTTATTGGAAATTAATAATAAGGTACCAAATCAAATAAATGTTAAAACTAACAAATTTAGTTAATGGAGTTGAAGTTATGATCGATAAAATAATGCATTCAATAGAAGCAAGCGGCAGTGTTTTTGTTGTTGTCGCGGAAATTCAATTAATGTTGTGTACTTGGACAAAAATGCATTCACGCAACATATCATTTACACTTATTCATATTGCTTGATTGCGATGATATATCTATGTGCAATTATGTCGATTAAATGAAATTTATTTTATAGTTTTAAAGGCACTTATAGTCTGTATACCGTAGGGTGCCTCACGGAGCCGGCAACTACCTGATGTGGTCCGCGAACACCGCGGCTTAAAACGTAAATTTGGAATTTCGCTATTTTTCATCACGTTTCGAAGGATATTACACTTAATATAATAAAGATAAATAAATAAATACGTTTACGTAGTTGGGTGTGTAGACATTACAGAACAATACTATGCAACTATTGGATTTAAAAAAGTAGTGAAAATTGGTGTTTTGGCCAGCTTTTTTTCGATTTCCGCCCACTGCGCGCCGGGGGGAGGTAAGGACCGAACAGAAAAACTATGGGACAGACTCCGGAACCCAGAGAACCCGTGCGCCGACCTACGGTTTAGAGACTATATCCAAAATTGTTTGGCTCGGAGAACTATAGGGTTGATTTGCACGGTACTTACTTATATTATAGCTAGAGATACGTGAAAATCGCACTTTCATTTTTATTTTGTAGCACTTTCAATAACAGGTTATCGCATTTTGTAGCGTCTATTTTTTATTTTCATAATGAGGTAGCTAACGATAGGATGTGGTGAAACAAGTTTTATGACATAATGCAGAATATTTGAAATAGTCACGTTGTAGAACAATAATAAATTAAGGAATGAGACATAGTGGCGGAGGTGTAGCTTGCCCGCGCCAACTTGTAGTTCGCGGCCACGTAGAGTCCCAGGCAACTAGCAGCTGGCCAGTCGCTCACATGCTTTAAGCGATGAGTGTCGGCGGAGCATTTAAACTGCGCTCGGAAAAAAATGTACGAATTTCGCCGTCGGAAAGGCAAATTTGCGTAAAAATGTCATAAAAGTCCAATCATCGCATCCATATCGCATTTATCGCATTCGCGATTTTTACGCATCTCTAATTATAGCATATATAAGTGAACTATTCTAGCTCAGAAAATACACTAATTCAGAAACGAGGCCAAATAGAGTAATAGTAAAGGAGAACTACGCGTCGGACTTACCTTCAAAACAGCAAATTTGGTGCGATGACTCTGACTGCACAGTGGCTTCTGTCGATGGTCGAACTCTCGCGTCTATCTCCCGGCCCGGAACTACCCTCCTCTTTATAGACAGTTTTGCGCAACCCTTGCGTCCGCAGCAGTGGCGACGAAAATGAATTCGGCAGACTGAACCGACTCGTCATTTGTCACACCCAAAAGATGTTGCAATATCTGGAAGCGCTTTTTCCGTTTTTTTTTGCGTCGTACTCAATCGTACAAGGGGAATACAGGATCGTCGGGAGGCCAATCTCGCCCGTTCCCCAGTGTTCCAAAAAATGGAACTCTGTTGTTTTTGTATGTATATAATTACATACGTGTTTGTAAATGTGGAAAAAAATTTATTGCTTTACTTTTCTCGTTGTTTTTTTCTTCATAAAAAGTATGTAAGCGAAGTATCAATAATTGAAATGAAATAAATAATGATACACAATGAAAATAGATGGTGAATATCTTCCGCGGTTCGTCATTACTCTAAATACTGCTCTTTGCTGCATGAGCTTAGTAACCTCTCCATTTGGCTGCTGAATGGGGACTGAAGTACACGATCCAGACGAGGTTTATACGGCATTGTACACTTTTGTCTGCACTACCACTCCCACACAATTGTAATGTTACACCTAACTTCAAAAATATAATTAATATAGTTCAAAAAGTATGTACCTGGATTTCGATTGTGATACAATAAATGAGATGGATAAAAAGGGAGCACCCACCCGTTCTCAGTGTTCCAGAAATGGAACACTGTTTTTTTTGTCGGTATTTGAGCATTAAGAACATTTTATCAAATTGTCGTAAATCATAAAATAGATATTCTTCACAATGTATTGACGGGAAAGAAAATCAATATACTTGCACCAAAAAGTGTTGTGATTCAAATATCAACAGTGATAGAGTAAGAAATATTAAACTATAAATTATTTTTCTTGTAGTTAAAAAAAAAAAATGGCAGGTGTGCAGTAAAATTGCAATAATGGCAGCACACATGTTACCCCCTGCCAATAAAATTCATACCATTTTAAAATATTCTAATTCAGAAATGATAATGTCAATTCTTGATACCAATATTTAAGTTCCAAATTTGGAACACTGGGGAATAATGGATTAAAATTTCGAATCTAGTATGTCATGGTTCATCATCATCATCATCACTGGTCAACAATTCTAGGATTGGTTTGACGCAGCTCTCCACTCAGTTCTCCTATCAGCTAATCTTTTCACTCCTACGTATTACTTCTCTTTCACATCTCTCTTTACTTGTTCCATATATTTTGTTCGAGGTCTTCCTTTTCCATTATTGCCTTCCACTTGCCCTTCGACGACTGTCTTCATCAGGCCATCATGTCTCAAGATATGGCCTATAAGGTTGTTCCGTCTTCTTATTAAGGTTTTCATGAGGCTTCTCCTCTCTCCTACCCTTCTTAGCACTTCCTCGTTACTAACTCGGTCGATCCATTTCATTTTCATCATTCTTCTATATAACATTTAACGTGGTAACATTTACTTTAACGGCTGTAATACTGCGATGTGGAAGGCAAGGGGAAACCACCACATTATCTTCCCGAGGAGTCACAGCTACTCCACTCAATTTATATAATGACATGATGGAATTCTCTCGGGTAAAATATTCCGGAGGTAAACTAGTCCCCCATTCGAATCTCCGGGCGGGGACTACTCGAGAGGGTACATCGGTCAAACGAGATAGAATGTCATGGTTATAAATTCAAAATGCCGAAGCGAGAGGACTCACTTTTCGAGAAAAGAAGCAATCAAAGATCACTCAAAATGATATTACGGTGTGTAATATGCATTGAATGGTGGTTTTCATATGACAGCGATAGACCAATGATTTTAGTGGTTGACGGTAGTAATATTATTTTTTCTTTTCTTGACCTTATTTAATATATAATATGGTATTTCCTGGAGTATAGGTCATTTATACAAAAGTTAGCAGCCAACGTTTCGATTTATTTTCTTAAATCATCTTCAGGGCTATGTTAGAAAAAATGTGAAACAATATAAAATACAGAGAATAAGACGATACACAATATTTATACATAAAGAAGGAACAATTATTTTTTTTATACAATACAATATAATTTAAAGAAATATGAATATATATAAGAACAGAATGGTATATACAAAAAAATTTTGACATACCTCTAAACTTTGAACATATTTATTTATGTTTTGTTTCTAAGGTATTGCCACAACCTAGGTTACCATTAATTTTGATGTATTGAATAAAAATAAATTTTGCTGAGGTTATCGATGTCTGTTTTTTTATTACAACATTTTTTTGTTTTTGAAATAAAAACCATTTCCTTGAAAAGTCTTTTTTCCAATATAACTTCATGATCTAAAATTTCGGCGTTCTCAAAATCAAAACTATGGCCATTGCTTATGCTATGGCTAGCAAGAGCACACAGAGTTATATATCGTCTTATTCTCTGTATTTTATATTGTTTCACATTTTTTCTAACATAGCCCTGAAGATGATTTAAGAAAATAAATCGAAACGTGGGCTGCTTACTTTTGTATAAATGACCTATACTCCAGGAAATACCATATTATAGGTAGTAATATTGCGAGGTCGATTACTTTCATTCTCCAGTTGATTTCCCTCCTGTTAAATATTTTATTTCCTCCCACAACATTTAAGGATTATTTTTTATATATCCCAATTTCATATAATAAATTGGCTTTTCTAATTTCATTTTAAGTAAAATCTCTATATTGGGTATATTTTTTCCTATGTGTCATATTTGAGGGTCAGCTTTTGAAAGCGTTATATACTTAATCACTTACACTCATCATATTATAGAGCATGATTAATATCCACAATTTCTTAAATCATACATTTGGTTTAGCTGAAGCAGAAGTATAAATTATTGAAATAATAATTTATCAAAAGAAGCTGTATAATGGGCTCACTTTCAGCTGGACTATTGTCAATATCTTCCTCTAATAAAAAACTCCGAGTTCTATTAGTAGAAGTAGTAGCAATTCTTTTATCGGGTGCGTCGGCGGCTAAGGCCATTTTGCAACACTTACTGACTGGGTCTGGAAAAGGGAAACAAGTTCGGGTTTAAAAGTTGGTGGGAATAATTTACAAGAGGTATCATTAATATTTTATTGAAAAGGTCAGTTGAGCGTAAGAATGGTATCAGTCGAGAGACGTTTTCGGAATTGTCCACCAGTACCACAATCCGTGGACAATCGCAACCTTAATCCTGAATCACACGATAATTTTTTTCGTCGCGAATGTTATCACTATCGCGATCACTTTTCCCATCGCGAAAAGCAATCGCTCTAGTGATCATTTTACTGAATCACACGGTCCCTCCCGCCGTCGGCTATCGCATCACTTTCAATATCACAGGTTGTTGTCATGGAACCCGCGTAACGAAAATATAATTACGTTTTAGTTTATCTATGTCATTCCCACGATTGTCAAACGTTGCGCTTCAATCACACCATACGGCCATGCGCTCCCATTGGCTGATATGGGGTTTTAGAGACGGTTTTAGCGACGGAAAAAGTGACCGGACGAGTTAAAAATTGCGATGGGAAATTTCATTGCGATAACGAAAAACAATGAGGAACTTGCATGGGTCGTAGATTGCTCTAAAAACTATTTTGAATAAGACAAATGGATACATAAGCTCGCAAAAATACCTTCAGTTTCTCCATTCAACATCAAAAGAAATAAAAAAATTTCATTTAAAATCGAGAAAAATTTCTCTGAGCCGACCACTGCGCGAAGACACCCGAGCGTTGCCGAGGCCAGGCGTGACGTCATAGGTGCCTAAACAACCGTAGGGAGTTGGGAAATACGCTGAGCGCATGGTGTAAAATTTGTTTTGAGGGAGTATTTAGCCGCTCATCGTCACTTTATTCTGTTCTGTTATTCTTGGGCAAGTTTTCCTATTGCTATTGTGCCTAAATTATTACTTGGGATATTAATAATGCGGCATCGGGATGATGAAGTACAAGCGTTTCACTTCGTGTGTTTTGGTTATCAGAAAAATGGATGATAACGTTGCCACTCGTTCGAATAGTACACCTGAAATTCATCTACGTCTACATAATACCCCGCAAGCCGCCTAAAAGGCGTGTGGCATGGGGTGTTAGGACACCAGCCTTTTTTTAGGACACCAAAAATTGATGCCACGATGGAATTTGTTAAGACAAATTATTGCTATACGTCAGCGGCAAATCGAGTTGTAAAAGAAACTTGTAATACTGGAGGATAACGATCGTAAACTGTGCTGTTGACATTAGAGTAAGCTGTGCTGTTGAATTTGGCAACGCCGGATTAACGGAGAAGGTAGTCCTATCCGTCCTACGGTACGAATTCACAGCAAAACAGTCTGCACACAATCCACATGTGAGATCGCGAATCGGTTCCGCTGCCAACAGACACACAAGCTACAACCTATTTCAATAATATAGGTAAATCCATAAACAATATACTAGCATATACCATAAAAATATAGTGGGAAATAGGCAAATACTCTTATCAAAAACTGGATGTCACTATCACATTCTTATATTCATCACGTACAACTTACAATAACAGAACTCGTTATGATGAATACAACTATTTATTCACTGATTTAAACCCTTAAATTAGCCCACACAAGTGACACAGGTGACATTTCTCACTACTATTCGTTGAAATAATGGAATAACAAACTTCACACACAGTTTTTATTTCAATAGCGTGATCGTGAAATGTCATATCTACGGTGAACAACGGAGATTAGCACGCCACTGACAATTTTTACACTACTGTTAGACATGTATCGATAGCGTAATAGCACTTTTTACAATTCAATCACGATGGAACACTGATAACTCTTGGCCGATATTTTTCAACCTTGTCAAACTTTGTGCATTACAACCACTGGCACTGTGATTATTAGCAGTAGCTTAACGGGAGATGTCACGTTGAAAATAACATTATTTTGGCACAAAAATGTTTCTAGATGTCTCCAATCAGCGAGCAAAAGTTGTATTGACTGGAATTCACCCCATAATACAAGCACAGACAGTCCTAAACGACGAATTCTCCGGTACCTACGAATAAACGGATGAAGTTATTGTATATAAAAGCTAAGCGGACATTAGTAAACATCAAAATCGTTCTAATTACATACTTAAATGAATGATATGCCGTCGATAACATCAACTTACAATTAACGTATCCCCCTTCCAATGGCCGTGGCTCAGACTCCTACAACGATGTTATTTAGGTATTATCAAATTTTTGGTTTAACTGCTCCAGTTTTATATTTTATGCCCTTACTCAGATATTAATATTATAAATAATGCAAAATACGAGGGCTTCCAAGCCTCTATCGTCGGATATTTATCTTTAAATATAAAATAATCAACACGTCTAACAAACGAAGCTCTCACAACTGCTGGCAACTATTACAAACAATCACAATAATAGCTTCGCGTGATGTTTAGGCACCTTTGACGTCATCGAGGCTTCGTCGGCAGTGGCTTGGGGGGTGAGGGAGTTTTTTCCGCGCTTTAAAATTCGTTATATTTATCATTAAATATCTCGCGAAGGAAAACTCAGATTTACATGCGGTTTTCTTTGTTGTATTCAGAAAATAATTTTCTGTCCGCCTATGAAATAAAAAAAATTCATGCAAGTTCCCCATTGCCGGCGATGATCATTTGCGAGTGATCTCTCCAGTGATCGCGATAGTGATCCCTTTTCGCGATGGAAAAAATGATCGAGTGATTTATGCTTCAGCATTGGGGCTGAATTCTCTCTTCTGTGAAGAGAGAATTCAGCCCCAATGGGTTAATATGCTGTGACCTATCCTTAAACGTGCTAAAACCACTTTTGAATATCAAGCCATTGTGTCTTCTAACTTCGTCCTATTATAATCCTCATGGTATTTCCCAAAACATCAACTCGTATAAGTAATTTTCAAGCATTATTTACCTCATGGAAGGCTAAAAGTTAGATTGAGCGTTGTTGAAAACATGAGAAAATCCTTATTTTCCTCGATATTGCCGCATAAAATTTACGATATGCCCCTGAAAACTATACTAACCGCGTCAATTTTTCCTATTTTTAATTTTTATTGTCATCCTAAACAATATAGTGAACTACACCTTTCTAAATAAGTATCATTGTATTCACACATTACACTATTCGCAAATAGTTTAATTGATTTAGCAATACTTGGCGCTAAAGCGATTGTTGGCCAGCATTTTTCGATTCCGGCCCACTGCGCGACGATACGTTAACCCGGTTACACCTGAACTAAAAAGTTTCTGCGACTTTTGTGGCAATAGTTCCTCTAAATGTCAATGAAACTCTGAGTCATTAGGTGCAAAATTTATTCTTTTACCAATAAGAGTTACGCCTAGCGGTACCATATAGTACCACTGACATATTTTGCACCATAATATCCCAATATATTAGGCTCACCTCAAATAATAATTATACTTTATACGAGATATACAGGCTACAAAAATCGTAATTACATTAAAAAACCTTTGTATTATCAATACATGGGGCGTAAGTAAATAAAATTAAATGCTTGCTCTAAAATATTCCGTTTTTTTTTGGGCTAGTTGATAATTCCCAAATTTCAAACGGTTCTAAATGCGTTAAAAACAGCTTTAAAACACCAAAATTTCGGAAAATGTAATTAAGATGTTCTCAGCAATTTATATTTCTCAAAAACCCTGATAAATTACGATAAATAATAAAAAAGTTACCTTTAGCAATGCACTACCAGCTGGTACCATTTGGTACCACTAGGCGTTAACGGGTTAACCCATTAATCCCCAGCGTTTCGTGAACGCAACATTATGGAACCCTAATTCTCAGAACAAGTTTCTAATTCAGATTTCTAATTTTTTCTCGGATTCACTGACTCTTCAAAATTATCTCTTATTATAATTTTGTCATTTCCACCAACATTTTCATTCATATAACTGTATTTTTATGACTGACGGCGTTTGGCATAAACATCGGTGCGCACATACGAGACACCCTAGGAAAAATGACATACCCCAGCATGTCCGTTAAAAGGCAGAATGGGGCATTTCCTCCAAAGTAATACTGATAACTTCCGACGAAGATATCGAGTGTGCAAATCAATATATAAAAAATAAAAGATGTGTCCCGAGTTTTTAAAATGACGGCTTTTGAATTTATTTACCGGAGTTTTCCCAGCGTTGCATATGCGCAGCATTATGAAAATCATATTATACGACAAAAGTATTTTTATTAAAAAAATTCATCTTAATTAGGCCAAAATAAATCAGAAAATGCGAAAAAACCGAAGTTAAAAGCCCTACATACAGTCTGGGGAATAATGGGTTAATGTTACCCGTGGGGTGCTTGGCGGGCAAGGTAAGAGTTTCCAGTTCGATCCTCACCCACGGTACTTATCTTATTTATTTTTTAAGGATTTTTATTTAAAATTTTTTTTTTAAGAGTCCTTTCTTATCTTATTTATTTATCTTTACACTAATACGGGCAGCATATTTTTCTGACGTAATCGGATAAGGTGAGTCCAATTTTCTCTTTTAACTTATACTTTTAATTTAAACTATTAAACAGTGAAAAACATTACTTTTCCCATCAATTTGTACATATTGTGCACTGCAGAATCATTTAACATAAAATTGATTATTTTTTGTTTAGCAAAAGTTATACATTACTTATTAATTTCATACTGAGTCAAACAGCGAGTACAGTGGACTTTTTAGACTAATTCTTTCTGTTTTCACTAAAAAAAACACCAAAATTTTATCGTTACATGTACATAGTGATAATTTTACATTATTTTGACAATTCAAACCAAATATTTGTAAAATGCACGTTACTTTTTCATTTCATGCAAACAGATTTACCTTGCCCGGATTTGTGGGAATTCAGGGAAAATATTGTTTTTTAAGTTACTTTAATTTCGAAAGAAGTTTGAATTACTCCAATTAATAGGAAATATACAATTAGAAGAAGTAAACAATTTACAACATGCTGACATTTCAATAACATAATAAAATTCTCAAAAATGTGATGCGATGAGTCCAAGAGACTCGCCTTGCCCGTATTAGGGTTAGCGGTGATCGACTACTAAAGTAATTATGGTGCTTCGATCCATGCAAAATTTTTAAACACTCTTTCCTTTTATGAATAAAAACTTTTAGGCTATGTCGCCGCGTCAATTCTTGGGTGGCCCCAGCGCATCCCAACCGATGCTGGTCGCTTTCTCAAGGGATTCTGTAGAGTTGGGAATTTAAAATCTTACGCGTAGGTATCTTTGCCAGGTGGTATGGGGAGGGGAGTGGCAGTTTTCCTTTCTTCGTTGATGCGATGAAAAATATCTTTACCCTAATACGGGCAAGGTGAGTCTCTTGGACTCATCGCATCACATGTTTGAGAATTTTATTATGTTATTGAAATGTCAGCATGTTACAAATTTTTTACTTCTCCTTATTGTATATTTCTTATAAGTTAGAGTAATTCAAACTTCTTTCGGAATTAAAGTAACTTAGAAATAATTTTTTTCCCTGAGTTCCCACAAATCCGGGCTAGGTGAGTCTGTTTGCACGAAATGTAAAAAGTAATGTGCATTTTACAAATATTTGGTTTGAATTGCCAAAATAATGTAAAATTATCATTATGTACCTGTAACGATAAATATTTGGTGTTTAATGTAGTGAAAACAGAAATAATTAGTCAAAAGAGTCCACTGTACTCCCTGTTTGACTATGTTTGAAATAAGTAGGTAATGTAAAACTATTGTAAAACAAAAAATAATCAATTTGATGTTAAATGACTCTATAGTGCACAATATGTACAAATTGATGTGAAAAGTAATGTTTTTCACCGTTAAATAGTTTCAATTAAAAGCATAAGTTAAAAGAGTCCATTGGACTCACCTTGCGCGACTACGTCAGAAAAATATGTTTCCCCGTATTAGGGTTAATGCGATTTTTCAAATAACTTTATCGCATTTTTATTGCATTTTAAAACCAGGACATTCTAAGCCACATGGCTTGTAAGAAGTTTCCGTAGTATTCATGCAAGTGGCATGTTACATAGTGGAAAATAATATGAACACATGAAACAGGACTCAAAACACATCTCATGAAAAAAAGAAAAACTTAAAAAACCTGTAACATGAATACATTTGCCAAAGTATAACACAATATTGCAATGATATAAGTAAAATAAAATTCACAAAGATCACAGAAATGTAACATATTCATAAATACATAGCTTAGTTTTAAGGGATTCCAAATTCACAATATTATTAATTAACCACTCCTTGATACTTTGTGTAACTTCTGCCATTCTTTTTAAATTTATCAAATGCTTAGGCATACAATTAAAAGTATATGGTAAAATATATTTAGGCAACCTTTTTCCATTTAAATTTTGATAATTATAAGTCATCAGCATTAGAGTATTTCTTTTAGACACACAATGTGTATTCATACAGGGAACTTGGTATTCTTTCTTAAAATAATTTTCCACAATGACTAACCATTTAAATAATTTATCTACAGTTAAAACATTATATTTTACACAAATTGATTTCTAATCAATGTAACCACAATATGAGTACCCATCCAAAGCAATTGATTTTAAAATTCTTTTTTGGTTTTTAAGTATTGCGTTTAATAGTGCATTACAGACCATTCCCCAAACTGTGATGCCATATCTCAGTACGCTGTCAACCATTGCAAAATAAATAATTTATTCTAATCAATTATTTATTTTGCAATGAATACTTAAATTAATAGTTTTGAATCAGTAATAATTAATTCTAATTAATTAATACTAATTCGGGAATGGGTAAGATTGGGATTTGGAACAGACAATGAAGGGTGGATAGAAATCATTCGTCGGCATTAGCCTACTTAGAATAGCGTCATATGGAACACAGTTTAAACCTTTGCGGTTCATAAAGGTGGCAGCGATTAGATTGTATTTATTTATTTATTTTATTTTATTCTCAAACCACCGGATATAGCTCTTATTGGCCATTTTAAACCGGGGTTTTGAACAAATGTAACAACTCTAAACGTACACGAGCAACCATGCCCTGGATAGGGGCAACCTACCCAGGCGGGACTCGAACCCGCGATCTCTTGTTTGGCAGGCGAGGACGTTACCCCGCTGCCACCGAGGCCGGTCTATCGTAACGCTTTCTATGAACACATTCACATGACTTTCAGCCGTGATGTAAAGGTAGCGAATGCCCTGAGGCAGTCATTAATGTCTCCATAGAGATATACAATCAGTAGAGTTGCGTGAAAATCTCAAATACGATAAATGCGATGTGCGCAAATAATTGCGACATAGATGCGATGACTGGACTTTTATGATATTTTTACGCAAATTTGCCTTTTCGACGGCAAAATTCGTACATTTTGTGCCGAGCACATTTTAAATGTTCCGCCGACACTCACCGCTTAAAGCGTGTGAGCTACTGACCAGCTGCTAGTTCGCTGGGACTCTACAAGGTCGCGAACTACAAGTGGACGCGGGCAAGCTACACCTCCACTACTATATGTCTTACTCCTTAATTTATTATTGTTTTATAACATAATAACTTATAATATTCTGTATTTTATCATATAGCTGTGTTTCACTGCATTTTATCGTCATCTACCTCATCATGAAAGTAAAAAATGGACGCTACAAAATGCGATAAACTGTTCTTGAAAGTGCCATAAAATAAAAAAGAAAGTGCGATTTTCGCCAATTTCTAACAATCAGTATGGACGAAGACCTTAAGAGCTGTGCCTGAAGAATTCTTCCTATATCCTTCTTGCCCAATTGCACAACATCTGAGAAATTCATAAAACTTTGGTGGTCAGAGGAAGACTACAGTCAAAAATTAAACAAAAACGAAAGTACCATAGAAAAAATAGAAACTATGATTGAATACTGGACAATTGTGCAAAATAAATACAAAAAAACCGTGGCAATAATCATAAGAAAAGAGCAAAAATTGTTCTTATTCACTTTAAAGGCCAAATCGCGTCTGTATCGTTTTTTTTTAACTATTATGGCGTCGCCATACATATCAGCGGACCCGGCCTACGTGTATCGTGACGCCAAAAAAACCGCTTAATTTTTTTACCCGCACTAACCTTCTTGCCCAAGCCTCCCCTACTCATTCTCCCCATAACTCTAAGTCCTAATGTAAAAGTAGCGAATGCCCTAAGGCAGCCGAGGAAGTCTCCGTAGAGAGATACAATCAGTGGTGACTAAAACCTTACGAGTGGTTCCGTGAAGAATTCCTCGTTGCCTACCATTCACGGAAAAGTTGCTGAAAAAACATATATAGAAGCCGAAGGATACATTTTTAATGCTTAATCAATTATAATTAATTAATAATAATTATTCAAAGAAATATCCTTGAGATACTACTTAGTTTTTTTCCATAACCCATGTTTGTTTTTCAGAATTAACCTCTCATTTGGCCACGTGACCAAATTTCTTATAATTACATTGTCATGCTTAATAGCATGAAACTAGGATCGTTTTAATTTTTTCTCGTTTATGCTTCTCTCAGCTTTCGTTTCGACAACTAATATTATATGTAGGCTGCATTTTCCGGGTTTCACCGCGTCGGTGTTGCGTTGCGAACAACAGTTTCTCCTGCATTGCAGCAGGCGTCTTCAGGTCGAAGTGATTATGACGTGTTTTGGCCGCCGTTATATAGGCAGCCCAGTGGTGTATGTTCTCCCTCATTGGTCGCCAAATACGCCTGCTTGAATGCAGGAGAAACGGTTGTCCACAACGCAACAAAGGCTGAAGACGCCTGCTGGAATGCAGGAGAAGCGGTTGTCCACAATGCAACTCCGGCTGAAGACGCCTGCTTGAATGCAGGAGAAAATGTTGTCCACAACGCAACTCTGACGTGGTGAAACCCGGAAAATGCAGCCTACATTACCAGCGCACCGCGGAAGACTTTGTTCCAACTAATATTAGAAATTTCATAATTTATAGCTTTATTTTATTCACTTTATAAATGAATCACATCACGTTATATAGTTATTTATGATTTTTTGGGAACCACGAGAAAATGTTTTGCACAGAAAATCTTCTTCTTATCTCTACTTCGAAGATTCTAATACCCGACATCCATGACCTTTAACAATTTGAGTGCCGACCGCTAACTTTAAAGCCCTATTGAGATATCCAGCCACTTTTAATAAATTTGTATTTTTTTAAGTATTAGCATCAGAAATATGTTTACGTCGATGTGTATTTCAATTGAAATGGACCTTGCTCTTCTTTATGAATGAGTTGAATAACATTTATTGTAGTTTTTAAATATGCATTTTAATAATGAAAAACCTACTGTTTTTGAAAAATAAAAAAGTGACAACAAATGATGCACCGCCATAAAATGCATATTAATTTTTTTATTACGCTCAATTTGAACTACTTAAACCGTGGAAATCACACAAAAGCGCATCATTCAAAATCCTGGATGTCAAAAAGGGCCACTTCACCCTCCACGATAGGTTATTTCCTCCACAGAATTTTCATACAAAGTGGGCTAAGATAAGGGTACCGGTAGCTACAGAGGACTTTTCGTCCTCAAGACATAAAGTGAACTCTTTTTCCATTGAGCAGTTGATTTTTGAAATAACAGAACCCCTAAGCAGTAAACTGGAAAAGTACCACGGGCAAAATATTACGGCTTCACGCACACAAAGTCAATTAAATGGAAAGACGTAATATTACGTCCATGGCAATCCTCAGAAGGATTAGAAGGACGTAATATTACGTTCATGGCACACAAAGTGTTAACATTGAGGCCAAAATTATCAAAATGACTTCAAACCAGCGTGGGGAACGTTTCTTAGGAGAACGCATGATTGACCTATTTCTATATTTTCGTCGTAACTTTCGTCGTCTAGACACCAAGTTCTTTTCTTTTCTCCACCAACATCGTGCTTTCAAAGTTAAAGGAAACAGTCCTTACTTCTCTCTTATAATTTAACCCATTAATCCCCACCGTTGCGTTAACGCAACATTATTGAATCCTAATTCTCAGAACAAGTTTCTAGCGCAGAATAATTTTTTCTTCCAGTTACTGACTGTTTAAAAGTATCTCTCGTTCTAATTTCATCACTTCCACCAACATTTTCATTCACATAATCGTATTTTTAAGACTGAAGGCGTTTGGTATAAAAATTAGTTGCGCACATACGAGGCACCCGAGGAAAAATGACATACCCCAGCATGTCCGTTGAAAGGCAGAATGGGGCATTTCCTCCCGGCGAAGATGTCGAGTGTACATATCAAGATAAAAAATAAAAGATGTAACATAATTCACAGTGTCCGGCGATATATGGTGGAAATGTTTAATGTTCATGATGATAAAATAAAATGGTTAATTTCCACACACTTTTTATTAACGAACTACCGACCCGGTTTCGACACGTAGTGTCATTATCAAGGTACCCATTTTGGCTTCCCAAGGTCTATATATACCGTCCAGCGGGGGAAAGGTGGGGTGGAAAGGCTAGCAAGGGAGGGGGGGGGGACAGTTTGACTAAAAGGAGCGCAATAAGGAAGGTCTTTGGAGGAGGGGTTGGGAATAGGGATTACGTAAATTAGTGAATCGGTGAGGAAGGAGGAGAAGTCATGACAACCAGGAGAGGAGCGGGTGTTGGCGAAGGTCAGGAATTAAAAACATCTAAGAGCGGGCAGGAATTTTACGTAATCCCTATTCCCAACCCCTCCTCCAAAGACCTTCCTTATTGCGCTCCTTTTAGTCAAACTGTCCCCCCCCTCCCTTGCTAGCCCTTCCACCCCACCTTTCCCCCGCTGGACGGTATATATAGACCTTGGGAAGCCAAAATGGGTACCTTGATAATGACACTACGTGTCGAAACCGGGTCGGTAGTTTGTTAATAAAAAGTGTGTGGAAATTAACCATTTTTTTTATTTTATCATCATAAAAGATGTAACCAAAGTTTTTAAAAATGACTGCTTTTGAATTTATTTACGGGTGTTTTCTCAGCGTTGCATATACGCAGCTTTATGAAAAACACAAAATACGATGAAAATATTTTTATGCTAAAAATTCATCTTCAATATGCCAAAATAAATTGGAAAATGCGAAACAATTGAAGTTGAAAACCCTGAATATAGTCTGATGAATTATGGGTTAATGCTTCTGAGTAATTAACTAGTATTATTTGATGTTTCGTCGCAATTCTGGAATAAATACGAATATTTTGTTGCTCTTGGCGTCCGGTTGACGCCACTCAATAACTTAGGGTACATTACGTAATATACTAATTCTTTCGCGATATTCATTGCAAAGTTTTAACACTAACCGGACCAATCCTTGCACCCTTTTATGCCATAGTATGTCAATTTGACCCAATATGGTGAGATTTACATATTTTACTCAAAAACTTAATTATTTCTCAGTTTATTTATAATTTTTTGCAAAGAAATTATTTGGAAGGGTGGGAAGAAAATTTAATTGGACGAAAAATGTTAAAGTTGTAGTTGTTCAACAAATTCTGTGGTTTAAAGTACACCGGGACTAGCCACGGTGATAACTTTTTACGTGAGTCACCCGCAATGCACAATCGTGCGAAAGATCCACAGAGAAAAAAATCATTCGCCTTGACCGGGATTCGAACCCGGATCCCCGGATTCCCCGAAAAAAATATCCACAGGGAAGAATGAGGCCTCGGTGGCTTAACTGGCTGAAGCACTTGACCGGAAATCGGGGGATCCGGGTTCGAATCCCGTTCAAGGCGAATGATTTTTTCTCTGTGGACTTTCGCAAAATTTTGTGGTGTTATGGGAAGCTAGTTTCCAAAAATTTGTGAATACTTTTCACTTTTCCTCTGATGGGTTTGGGAGGTACAATGTGTTTCAATAGTATAAGGTGAAAAAAACCACAATAAAATTTTGACAAAAAAATCAGTGCAAAACACGTTATATTGAATACAAAGGAACAGTAGAAAGGCTTCAAATGAATTTGGTAGCCAGGGTCAAAATGAGCATGGCAGGTATAAGTGATGGGAAAAAATAGAAAAATAATAATAATATCAGACCTAACTTTTGCACAGTGGTAATCCAACCTAAATGATTAAAAGTCATGAAATATGAGCCCAATATATTTCTTCGTTTGAAAAAATTATCAACATTAATATTCTCATTTGGGTCAAATTGACAAAGCCGGCAATTCTAGTGTTAACACGCGTTTTATAATTTAAACAAGCATTATTAACAACTATTTACAGCATTAAATTTAGGTTACAAACAATTCATCAGATGCTACATATGGAGTATGTTTCTCTATGGAAGCGAGGCTTGGACGTTGACAGCAGCAGAGAAGTCAAGAGTGGAAGCATTCGAAATGTGGTGCTACCGAAGAATGATGAAGAGGAAATGGATTGACCGTGTAAGTAACCAGGAAGTGCTAAGGAGAGTAGGAGAAAAGAGAAGCCTCCTAAAAACATTAAGCAGAAGAAGGGACAACTTAGTTGGCCACATTTTGAGGCACGATGGTCTGATGAAGACAATCGTTGAAGGACAAGTGGAAGGGAAAAAGGGCAAGGGACGGCCCCGAATGAGTTATATCGGACAGGTTATGAAGGATGTAAAAGAGAATAAATATGTAGCTATGAAGAGATTAGCGAATAGGAGAGAGAAATGGAGACCTGCGTCAAACCAATCTTAGGATTGTTGACTGATGACTCTTTGATACAAATTCATGATTGCAATCAATGTATATTTCGTTCAAATAGTTATCTCTTGTGGTATGCTTTTCCTTTAACGATTACTACAAGGCGTATGTGAGACGACGAAAATTGCGTTTCAAAAACTGAGGCGACTGACGGAGGTTTGAAGTGTTCATGCAAATCGGTTCAATAAATTTTCACATAGATAAAATAAGGGAGAAAGATTGCAGATCAGACAGATTCAGAATGTCATTTTTTCCACGATCAATAAGAGATTGTAACGGCAGCGATAGAATTCATGAATAGATTGCATGACTTGTGGTGTAGCCAAGTAACCTATGTAAATCTTAATGCATATTTCTTAATTTTATTATTATTTCTAAAAGGATATAGTAGTATAATTTGTTACCATGCGTGACGTATTTTGTAGTGGGTGGTTTGCATGTTGGAGTCCATTTGCATGCTGCATGCTGGTGATTGATCACCCCCTGCCAAACACCCTAGAGGTGGCACGCTGAGTTTTATGTAGATGTAAATGTAGATGAAATAAATTGATTCACTAAAAAATAATCGCATTACCTTCAGAATGAAACCGCATATTTTTTTAGCATAGTCACCGTCAATGGGAGGATTTATATTTCGATCATGGGCAGGCAAACTAAACGTAATATTAATTAGGACATCCTTATGCAGGTGCTGTCATCTGTTGAGCACTATGCCAATGAAAAACAAGAGATATGCGGAATGATTTGATCCAAAGAAGATCGAAACCCACGTTGTTAACGTGATCAAGTGATTTTGAATATTGGGTTGTGGGAGAGGAGAATTTAATCACGATTTTAGTATCTTAGGCAACCTTTTTATTTTATCAATAGTATACAGGGCGTATACATTTAAAGTCGTAGATTTAGTTCAATACTGTTTCTTGATAGGTAGTTGCTCAATTTTTTCCGTAAGTTTACCTTATATTCTTTGTGTTTAGTTTTTATGTTTCAAGCGTTCTCTCAAACGAATACTTTTTAAAATTTCTAATATTTAAGAAATTTACTTCATTGTTGTGGAATTCCAAGGCCAGGTTTATTTGGTGTATTAATAAGGTTACCCTGTGGCTTACCAATTATTTTATAAATCGTTATAAAGTTTTACATTTAGATTTTTAGCCAATTAATTACAACAAATTATATTTTACGTGCACAAATCACGTTACAATATTTTCTAGTACATTCTCATCATCATTATTTAATTTAATTAAACTATTAATAATTATTTTTGTGACTATTTCTGTTGCAAATTTATGCCCAGTAACTCCGCCTTCTCTTTTATAATTTTCACTAATTTATAAACTTCTTTTAATGCTATTTAATTATTATAAACGTATGCATATAAAACAATTGCATTATTATCGGAGCGAACCATTTATGCTTCTAGAGGATAGTCACCGACAATTAGACGATAAATTTCTCGATGATACGTTTGTTGTGAGGTCTGCTGCTTGAAAAACAACCACAATCCCTCCTTCCGCATAAAATTTGGGAAGGAAGTTGAGGAAACCAAATGATTTATATCGCCATTCCACATCCGGCGATGATTAATAGTTTGAAACCCAGAGTTATTTGGAGTAATAATAAAAATAGATAAAGAAAGTATATTCCGATAAGAAAGAAGCGCAACTGATAGCATCAGAGGAGTATTCTCACTTTAATGCGAAGAGAAGTCAATTAGTATCCGCAACTTCATTCTATATTTTTGGGATAGACGGATACAGCATTTTTCTCGGATCCAGATTCGGCTCGGATCCTTGATTTTCGGAGCCGGATCTATCGGGTCGGATATTTTCGGATCCAAATGCATTTACAAATTCATGACGTTGAGATTCCCCCGATAATTGTTCAATCTATTATGAAGAGTCACACTATGTGCCAGTCATATTTCGCCTTTTTTTATTTTTCCACGGCTGAAATTCTCCTACGTAACCTCTTCGAGAGCTTTCAAACAGAACGGTTCATGAGTGGGACAAAAATCGCATGCGACGGCACACTCGAAGATAGAATCGGAACTCTTTCCACTCTTATGGGATGTTGCATTTAAGTACACCTCCACTTAAGTCATCTTAAAACCCAACTTAAATTGCGCTAGCAACTGTTTCCGCACGGTTGAAGCTCTTCAAGTGTTGTAAATGGCACATAATACCCATCCCACCCCTGACTCATTCCGTTGATTATGTTATAAGTTGTGCTGTATTCCATAATGTGGTTATTGGGTGTTCTATTTCGTTAGTTAACTTCTAATGTTGGGTTTATTCAATCGACGAATTTATTTTGTTGAGTTTCTCATCTTATTGTTGGTTTTATTTCCGTGAAAACTAATTGCTATGCCTATTGCTCACCGTGAAACCCGTTATATAAAACTTATAAACGTTATAAGGAATTTTAAGACTGACAATGAGACGATGACAGAGGATCCGGTGAAGCAGTTTATTTTCCATGGTGTCATAATCGAAAATAACGTAAACGAATGCACTCAGTAACATCCCACACACTGCTATTGAAACCATTGCATAGGGCTTCAATTTTAGTCCTACGGATGCCGAAGGGGATAAGATATGGCGATTTCATTGGACGTGGGAGGAATTAAAGGTTCAAATTTAACATCCATGGTTTAAATAAAGGAGTGGAAATTGACTAACAATAAGTGTTTTCGTTTACGTTATGAATATATGATTCCATGAAGTCAAGCTTAGTAATTCTAAATTCCTCTGGCTCCATCACCTCCCGCCAAATAGCGTTTGCTCATGGACTGAAATCGGTCTTTACTTTTAACCTCCTAAATCCAAAATGGTTAATTCACGGAGTTTGGAAGTTTATTTCAAATAACCGTGGCTTTGGATCAAAGAATCACTAATTGCTCTCCTAGATCTTCATCTGTCAACATAACTGTTTCCGGATATAGACAGTCACGGCGCTGAAGTTGACTTAAAGCTCAAGTGTAGCTACCGCACCACATTAAAGATTATATTTAAGTTAACCCATAATTCCCCAGACTGTATTCAGGGCTTTTAACTTCGGTTGTTTCGCATTTTCCTAATTTATTTGGGCCTAATTAAGATGAATTTTTGGAATAAAAATATTTTCATCGTATTAAATGATTTTCATAATACTGCGTGTACGCAACGCTGGGAAAACTCCGGTAAATAAATACAAAAAAAGTAATTTTAAAAAACTCGGGTTGCATCTTTTATTTTTTATCTTGATTTGCACACTCGACATCTTCACCGGGAGTAAGTCAGTATTCCTCTGGAGGAAATGCTCCATTCTGCCTTTCAACGGACATGTTGAACTAATGTCCTGTCCTAAAAGCAGTTCCTAGGGTGTCTCGTATGTGCGCACTGATTTTTATGCCAAACGCCTTCAGTCATAAAAAAACAATTATGCGAATGAAAATGTTGGTGGAAATGACAAACTTAAAACTAAAGATACTTTTAAACAGTCGTGAAATCCAAGAAAAAATTATTCTGAATCAGAAACTTGTTCTGAGAATTGGGATTCAATTGCGTCAACGCAACGCTGGGGATTAATGGGTTAACCCATTAAGGATTATAAGGGAGAAGTAAGAACAGTTTCCTATAACTTTGAAAGCACGATGTTGGTGGAGAAAAGAAAATGACTTGGTGTCTAGACGACGAAAGTGACGACGAAAATCAAGAATTAGGTCTATCATATGTTCTCCTAAGAAACGTTCCCCGCGCCGGTTTGTGGTCATTTTGATAATTTTGACCTCAACGTTAACCCGTTAACACCTAGCGGTACCAATTGCTACTAGCTGGTAGTGCAGTGTTAAACCTAACTGTTTTTTGTTATTTATCGTAATTGATTAGGGTTTTTTGAGAGTTTTATATTGCTGAGAACATTTTAATGACATTTTCAGAAAATTTTGGCATTTGAAAGCTGTATTAAACGAATGAAGAGCCGTTTGAAATTTGAGAATTATCAACTAGCCCACAGAAACGGAATTTTTCCGAGCAATCATTTCATTTTCTTTACTTGCGTGATTTGCTCTATACCTTATGTGTAAAGATATCAGCTCTAGAAAATAATTTAGGGTATATAAAAGATAAACTAAGTGCCCCAGATAAGATTCACGATTTAAATTGCCCCATGTATTGCTAATGCATAGGTTTTATTATGTAATTACGATTTTTGTAGCCTGTATATCTCGTATAAAGTATGATTATTATTTGATGTGATCCTAATGAGTACATACTAATTACAGCAAATTACTTTAGTAATAAATATAAAATTAAGAAAGTAAACAAATTTGAAATGATTCTGAGAGGTAAAGAGCTGTATGAAATTCCTAAATCCTACACCAAATATGGAATGAGAATGTTAAAAGTAAAAGTACCAACACTGATCAATTATGTAAACCACAAAATACAAAATATAACAACCTATTCCCAATTAATACGAAATTGTAAGAAAATGTTACTTGAAAAATAATACAAAAAACTAATGTAAAATCATTATTTTCTACTTACAAATTTTGTAAATATGTATAATTAGTGTAAAATAATTTCTTAGTTATTTTTCTAGTTACAAGTTTAATGATCAATTGTCATGATGAGTTTAATTTGCCCTCTATATGTTTGTTTACATAAGCACCTCCTGACGAGCCAGTGGCTCAGGAGGACTTAAAATGTAATTATTCACTTGCTATATGAATATGTATACAAGATTGTATTATTGTTCGGATTATTTTTCCACTTGTGTATTTATGACTTAATTGTAAAAAACAAAAGTTAGGATCATGTAATGATTTTCATGCAAGATATTGTATCATATTTTCTTTTTGCTGTATATTGCAAATAAAGTTGTTATTATTATAATAATAAAAAAAAAATATTTGGGATGTCATGATGCAAAAGATGTTGGTGGTGCCATATGGTACCGCTTGGCGTACCTCTTAGTGGTAAAATAATACATTTTGCACCAAAAGACTCAGAGTTTCATTGGCATTTAGATAAATGATTGCCACAAAAGTCGCAGAATCTTTTTAATTCAGGCGTTACCGGGTTAAATGGAGACGCTTTACCCTTAATCAGTAACGTGCAATTGCTGTTACACTACCAGTGACGGGCGACCGCAATAAAACAAAAATTCGTAAAACGTTTCAAAGTCATTTTTAATGCTTAGTTTAATGTTTCTTTGACTTCTCAACTGTTATAAAACTTATATTTAATGATAAATAGAAGGAAATAACGGTAACTTTCACACTTTTAATGTCACAACTCAGCAACCGACCATGGTTTCAACATGTAAGTGTCATTTTCAAGGTGAAAAATAAACAAGTACGAAGAATTTCCAACATAAATGATAAGAATTTTGAAGAGGTTTTCAAAGCACCTATTCTCTGCTGCCGGTAGGATCCCAAAACAAACACGAAACAGTTTACTAAGTATAAATCAAATTACATACATCAAATTCCAAGAAAGATAAATTCGTACATCATTCAAAAAATTAAAAGTCATGAAATATGAGTCTAAAAATCTTTCTTCCTTTCAACACAATCAATATAAATATTATCTTTTGGGTATAATTGACCCAGACACAGAATTTGTACCTAGGCGTAACTCTTAGTGGTAAAAGGTTAAACTTTGCACCTAATGAATCAGAGTTTCAGTGACATTTAGATAAATGTTTGCCATAAAAATCGCAGAAAGTTTTTTATTCTGGCGTTAACGGGTTAACAATCTGCGTACCATGGGCGTAATATTACGTCCTGCTAATCCAATCAACGCAACGCTGGGGATTAATGGGTTAAAGGAAGCTGGTGACACATACACTACCACCTTAAATAGAGAGTCAAATTAAGTAGTCACTTAAGTTACTAGTGTAGACCCGGCATTCACATCTAAGCGGTGATAAAACAAATGCAAGGTTAGATGCGTCGGCCTCTGAAAGTCAGTCCGGGAGCAATTCATCTTATGATTTCGAACCAAACGCCCAATGGTTACGCTAAAGATTACATTTTCGCGTCGAATCATTGCTCAAAATATTCTCTTTCACTATTGATTGCATTAGAAGTAAATAAGTCCACCACAGAGCCGCTAATAATGCAAGTAATTATGGGACTTGCCGTTGTTTTATAATGGCCTTTATGTTTTATTTCCTAACTCGGAATATGCGAAAAACAACAAATTGCATACACCAAGAGAACAAGTGTATCGTTTAAAGTTATTAGAATGATTTATTTATGATAAATATTGTTCAAACAGCCATGTTATCTAAATAGCTTCATCTTAGTAGATCATGAGGGCACAATTGCATTATAGAAATTGAAATATAAACGACAGTAATCACCAGCAATCAGCTCTTACGCTGTATTTAGCTTGTGATACCATTGACAGGTATGTATGACGCTAATCTATGCTCCTCAGTGATTGTAACCTGACCTAGGGTTATAATGTGTCTTATTCTTAGGAAATATATAAAAATCTAAGCTTTAAAATTCACAATAATAGCGAATAATAAATTTAATAGCAATCGTTATTCCCTTTCGAGACACCACTGCATATTTGCATATCTAAGCTTGCCATAAGGAAACATCCAATTCGTAATCACTGGCGTACTGCCGTCATATCGTAGATAAAAATATGACACGATCAGATTTTTTTGCGATGACTAGGCGAGCTGGCGACATGACATCATCAACTCTCAAATAAGGGCACTGATTGGCTTGGGAGCGGTGGCGTCAACTCAGAACCGGACTTAAAAGGCCCCCTAAGCGGTCTACTTAAAGGACGTTATTTCCGGCCAGAGCTATAGACGTGTGAGACTGATCAGAGCCAGCAGTTACTGGACCGTAAGTATTTTTACATTTAATTTGCTGTTGGGAAATAAGTCTGACCCGTAGTTATTTTTTATTTTCTATGATTCATAAGGATTAATCACAAGAAGACTATGTGTAATGCGGTTTTGTAAAGTATCGCGAGGGAGGAATGTGAGACTCAAGATAAAAGTAGGTGGGGAAAAAATTGAACAGGTAGAACAGTTTAACTATTTGGGCAGCACATTAGAGGAAAACGGACATAGTAGCAAGGACATCAGGAAGCGAATTGCACTAGCAAAAAAGGCGTTCATGAACAGGAAGGAGCTTCTGAGAGGATCGTTTTGTAAGAGTTTAAAGAAAAGGTTAGTGAAGAGTTTGATTTGGAGTGTAGCTCTCTACGGTGCGGAAACGTGGACACTGAGGAAAGAAGACGAGAGAAGATTGGAGGCATTCGAGATGTGGGTATGGAGAAGAATGGAGAGGGTGAAATGGACGAAGAGGATGAGGAACGACAAAGTGCTGGACATGGTGGGTGAGGAGAGGCAGCTTTTAGATGAGATACGGAGGAGACAGAAGGTATGGATGGAGCGAGTACTTAGCGGTGAGGGGATGTTGAAAATGGTGTTAGAGGGTAGAATGTTAGGGAAACGAGGGAGGGGAAGGAAAATAATAGGATTTTTGGATAGATTGAAAGAGAGTAGGCCTTGCAGTGAATTAAAGAAGGCAGTGCTGTAAGGAAAAGGAGGTTTCCAGATCAATTCTTGAACACTCCATGGAAACCTACCTTAATCGGTGGAACGCCAGCATCATCATGACTCACAACTCTTAACCGGTGACATGCAATTCTTGTTACACTACTAGTGACGTGCGTAAAATGCATAAAAAGTTGCAGTCATTTTTCTGTGCTTAGTCCAATGTTTCTTTGACTTCTCAACTATTATAAAACTTACATTTACTTTAATCCGTTCCCGATACGAACCAAATTTTTCAGTAAAAAATCGTTATTTGAAACAGGATAAAAAAACTGATATAAAAAAAACTTGAGTTGTTATTATCGTACTTTTTTTTTTAAATTAAGTACTTATTACTCACCGTATGCATCTAAAATTGATTCATTACAATTTATTATTTACAATTATTCCTGAGAAATCGCTACGAATTGTTTTTAACAACTCTTTTTAACCAAGCGTCACGGAAATGTTAAAAAGGCTGGGCTGGAAATCTTTAGCGTTAAGGAGGAAGAAGGCACGCTTGAAGTGTATATTTAAAACTTATAGTGGTGATCCTGCGTGGAGGTACCTAACGAAGCGGTTAAAAGGACCAAGTTATCTGGGGAGGAGGGATCTTAATTACAAGATTAAGGCCCCAAAGCAGCTGCCAAATAAACTAAAATTTTCCTTCCTACATCGGGGGATAAAGGAATGGAATGGCTTGCCGGAGGAAATTTTTTTTTGAGCCCTGTTCCAACTCACGCCACTATATTTATCAATAGGATAAAAACATTGAGTTTCGAGGGCTTTAAAATCGTATATCTATATATATAAAAGAAAGTCTAAAATCGTGTTAGTTAGAACACTTATAATTCGAGAACGGCTGCACCGATTTCAGTGAGATTTGGTTCTTTGGATTCGTCTCAGGCGGGGTTAACATATAGGCCATTAAAAAAGGATAATTTCACAAAAAAAATTCATCTCTTTCCTATGTACATGCTTTTAGGAGTTATAGTAACACAACAATTGATAAGTCGGTCAAAACTACAAATTAAATAATTTGTTTGGTTTTTACCACTTTAATAACTGCATTTTGTAACAATATAACATTTTAATTACTAAATATATTCAAAATATTAATTAAATTGAAATTACATTTTTTAAATTTAATTCGAGCTGATTGTAAGCCCAGCGGTGGCCCAGCTCGAGTTGACACTTCACTACCGTGTTTGTAAACAAATCTCCAAGCAATTGTTGACAAACGGTAATGTCCGTGTTCCTGACGAGGAATCGAGTAGTTTTAACTCATTTCCTTGGAATGATTGCAAATTAGTTTCAGTGAGCTCATCAACAAAGTTCCAGAATATGATTGATCACCAAAAGAATCAAAGATGGTTGATTTAGCGAGCAAGAACGAAGATGTGGATGACTAAAACGAGGTAAATTCAAATAGTTCGTACTCTGCATGGATTCGAATCTTTTAAATGTGTAACAAACGAAGACGAAATCACCAACTATCTATCTGAATATTTTAAGTCCTTGGACGTACCTGGCTTACCAAGGCACGATTTACAGAAAAATTTAGTTTCTGTGCTCATGATCTTTCGAAGCCTAAACCAACCATAACTATCCAACGGAACGTGTTTGATCATTAAAAAAATTGGTGATGAATGTGATTCACGCAACTTTACTCAAAGGAAAATTCAAAGGTCAGGAAGTCCTCATTCCGTAGATTCCATGATCTCAACTCATATGCCCTTTATGAGATTAAACGTATTCAATTTACAATTCGTGTTGCATTCGTGATAACGATTAAAAAATCGCATGGTCATTCTTTCAGTTTTTGTGTTGTTTGTGCTCATGTGCTAATGAAAACCCATGATTTTCTCATGGTCAATTTAGCGTGCTATGTTCACGAGTCGATAAACCATCCTCTGCATTTCTTCCTTCGCTTCAAGTGCGTAGCTAGGATAGGGAGTTTCGGGCGCAGCTAATACCACGGGTCTGTAGGGTATAGAAAACTCGCTAAGGTAAGCGGGAAGTGTGGAGGCATTTCCCCCAGACATTTTTTAAGATAAATGGTTCAAAATAGTGGGTTTTGTGGCTGTGTGAATAGTTAAATATGTTTTGTTTGTTAGTCATCCGTCCCCCTAATATTAATAACAAAATCTTTCATAAAACAATTCTCTAAGCTCTTGGGGGGAGGGGGGTCGCTGCGTCACTGCTTTGCTTCGCTATATTTATTTAGCTTCATCCGCTTCATCTTGCGCCTGATAACAAAACAAAAACTGTTGTTTCTCAGAAGGTGCTTGACGCAAGACATTAAACCCGAATGTGTAGGGCTTACCGTGGTGCGTTTACGCATGCAGTACGTTTACGCAGTGCATTTTTTCCACACAGAGATACTAAAACTGGCGCGCCTTAAGTCATTTAATGCGAATGCTGCTTCATAGGGGCTTTTCTTGCACGATTTTGAGCATCAGTCAAGCGTCGGTCTGGGATCGTGTCAACCTGCCCCCTGAATGGGCCAAGTGTATGCAACAGACTTGGACCTAAAAACATTTTTTTACTGCTAATAACGCAAATAGCCAACAACTGAATGCGTATAATTTTTATTTCATGAACTGCTTCATTAAACCACAATGCCCAAAATTTCTTAAGCTAAAACGTAAGAAAATTTGTTGAAAAAAATCCGCGTAAACGTGCTCCGATTCACCCTATGTAGATTCAATAAAGAAAATGTCTTTCTGACAAGCAATTTTGGTACTCATTAACGTAGTTTTATTGAATTTGTATCCTTATTTTATTATAATAAATTAAACACGATTAAAAACGATACAGCCGCTCTTGATTTATAAATGGTGTAAGTAAACTGTAAGTTCATTGATTGTTAGGCGGTACGAAGTTCGCCGGGTCAGCTAGTTTTTTATATTTGGCGTTTGTCGTTTTTTTTTTTACTTTGGTCTTAGTTTGTTATTTGTGTAAAAATGGATTTTGTGGCATGAATGTAAATGTAGACTTGCATTGTTTTTTTGCTGATTTGGTGCTATGTGGACATGCGTTGTGTGAAACATTTGGCGAAAAATTTGGTGCTTTGAGGACATGTATTGTGAGTGTGAAAAAATGGTATTTTGAGGGCTTTTGAAATTTGTTTTTTCTACTTAGTTTTTTGTTTTGTATTTTGGGTTTAGTACATTATTGTGTCTTTATGTACTTCCTAAATCTATTTTACCACCCGACTTCATGGTCGAATTGTGACTAAATATTTTAATAATAATAATAATAATAATAATTTTTTATCAATTTCCACCATAATTACGTTCATTGGTTTCTCCAATTTGGTGACGTGACGTCTGACACACCGCTACTAAAACTCAGTTCAGAAATAAATGATAAGAATGTTAATGTTTAAGAGTGGGATGTCCTTATTATACAAAATTGAGGATTATAGATATAATGTGAAGAAGCTATTTTGAAAATTTTCATAATTTTAGAAACGCAATGTTCTCTAGGACAGGGGTTCCCAAACTTTTTCGCACCCCGCCCACCCCCCCGCTACACATATCAGCTTTCCATTTTGCAATGCCCTATTTCCACGGTGCCGTGCATACCAACTCCTACTTGTACAAGTACTTGTACTCGTACAAGTATGCGCCTAATTGATACGGTGAGTAGGTAGATTTTTTGTTCACTGTTGAATGCGGTAACGCAGAATGGAAAGATTCAATAGTTGTACGTCTGATCTGAGGAAACTATTTTTGTAATTTTTTTATTTATTTCATTTGGGTTTCATGCCTCCCTGGACATTCTCCACCCCCCCCAGGGGGGCGCGCCCCCCAGTTTCGGAACCCCTGCTCTAGGACCTTACGACACCGGTCAAGGGTTAAGCCCTGCCCGCAGTTAGTTTTTCTTTTCAATGATTCTTTATAGTCCCCTTCCTGAAGTGGTATCCTTTCTGAGTTAGAACTTGTAGGAGCATTTTAAGTCTTTGCTATAGTGTTATCAGTGCTACTAACCTATAAATTTGAAAAGATGACCAGTAATGAATTTATTGAAAAAAAAACAACTCCCCTACATAAATAAAAAAGGTTTATGAAATCCCCTGTGAGTGTGGTAATGTCTACGTGGGTGAGACTGGGCGAACAATTTCTACTCGTCTCAAAGAACATCAAAGGCATTTCCGACTTGGTCACACGGATAAAATTAGCCATAGTCGATCAAAGCTTCGATGAGGACCATAAAATACGGTGGGATGACACCAGAGTTTTATGGCGATGAGATCATTTCTGGGATCGTTTAACCAAAGAGGCGATTGAAATAAGACTTGGAAATAAGAATGTGAACAGAGACACTGGATTTTCGATCAGCAGCTCTTGGAATAGAATCCTTAAAAGAGTTATGCTTGCCAGAGCTAGGTCTACGCTGGTCCACGGTCTTCCGCGACAACAATCGAATCTCGACCAATCCGGCCCCTCCTAATGCTGGACTTCAACGGTCGCTTCGAATTTTCTGTCAGTAGCCTTGAGAATGGGTAGCGAGTCGGTACCCGAAACGTCGGCGCTCTCATTACCCGCGCGGTATCCCGAGAAGATATTTCAAATATTGTTCGCCGGGAAAGTGTAAAATCATATACAGGGTGGGGCAGAATGGACTCCCTGACTTGACAGGTGAATTGTGAAAAAAACAGACAAAGATAGTTTTAAAACGTTTATATTTCCCAAAACTACATTCAATGCCATTTTATTTTTATTTGAAAATTTATTCATTCAGGGGACGACCTTGGCGAGCGATGCACATATTGAGTCATTCAAAAAAGTTTTTGAAAACGCTTCTCAGCATACCTTCTGATATTCCAACGATGACATCTGTAATTGCCTCCTTAAGAGCTTCCTAGGTCCTTGGTCAAACTTTATAAACCTCAGCTTTGAGATATTCCAAAGAAAAAACTCGCATGGACTCAAATCTGGGGAGCGAGGGGGCCACGGAACATCGCCTCGTAAGGAGATCAGGCGGCTGGGAAACTGTCTTTGCAGGATTTGGCGTAAACGAAGGGCGGTATGAGCCGTGGCACCGTCCTGTAGAAACCAAAAGACTTGTGTGTCATATTGCTGATCATACCCTTCCATTTTAGTTTGAAAAAAGTTCTCCAGCATTTCACAATAATGCTCAGAGGTAACAGTAACAGTTAAACCTCGAGATTCAAAAAAGTAAGGCCCAATAATGCCTATGGAGGACACGGCACACCAAACTGTCACTTTGGGGCTATAAAGAGGACTTTTGGTGAAGTTTATGAGGATTTTCAGTCGCCCAGTACCGAAACTTTTGCCTATTAACTGTGAAAGGTGAGGTGAAAATGCGCTTCATCGCTAGACCACAGAATAGCGTCGGGTTGCACACAGGTTAAAATTGCATTGCAAGCATCCGTACGTTTCACCCAGTCTTGTGGACTAAATTCTTGAACGGCCATCATCTTGTAGGGGTGTAAATGAAGGTCAGTGTGCAAAATTCGCCTTACTGTTCTGGACGATATTCCTAGGGCAGCAGCATGTTTCCGCGCAGAGCGCGACGGAGACTGCTCAATGGACGCTCTCACAGCCACGATGTTTTCAGGTGTCGTCACACTTTTATGTTGCCCAGCAGGTTTTCCAGGAAGTGCAGATCCTGTCGCCCGCACACTAGTGATCCATTTCCTAATGGTTTTTGCATCAGGAACTTTGTCATGACGGGCCAAACCAAACTGCCTACGAAAAGCCCTCTGCGTCGCCAACACACTATTATTGTTTATAAAGAACGTTTCTGTGACAAAGCCTCGATGCTCACCAGACCACTTCATGGCGATTACTAAAAAATGGCATCGCTTCCCCCAACTAACTACACTACTCCCACCCCGCTAACACACCTGCGCACTCTACAGTGATTGTCTGAAACTAGGGAGTCCATTCTGCCCCACCCTGTATAACTCCCCTATATCTAGCTATATCATTCAGGGAACCTCAAGAGGGACTGCAGAATCCATGAAATACTAAGGAGTTAGACACAATAACAGGTCAATCTAATGCTGCCGCTATTGTCTCTTATTGATCTAGGAAAAACGGGAGTGTAAACCTTTTTTATAGCCCATCTCCTGTATTTTATTTATGTGATTTTATCTACCGTAGTATGTTGGCGCTCGTATTGCATGGCTAACTTCATCGGAATTGCTTATGAATTAATCTAATTGGTTTAATCTATCTAATTCAGTTGAAAATCTGATAGGCATTCCCATCCGAATATATGTAATAGGTCAGGGACACTAACAAGACTATGATAACGACTTTATACGTTATTGTCATATTTGATTTTATTTTACCTGGCAGCTCCTCTCCACACTCAACGACCTTCTGGTTTACTTTTCCCTCTTTTACCTGCTTACAAAAGCATCTTAACCCGTTAACGCCTAGCGGTACCAAATGGTACCAGCTGGTAGTGCAGTGTTAAACGGAACTTATTTATTATTTATCGTAATGTATTAGGATTTTTGCGAGTTTTAAATTGCAGCGAACATTTTAAATGACATTTTCAGGAAAAGTTTGGTATTTTAAAGCTGTATTTAACGCATTTAGAGCCGTTTGAAATTTGAGAATCATCAACTAGCCCAAAGAAATGGAATTTTTTAGAGCAAGGATTTCATTTTCTTTACTTGAGCCCTATGTATAGCTAATGCAAAGGTTTTATTATGTAATTATGTTTTTGTAGCCTGTATATCTCGTATAAAGTACGATTATTTAATGTAAGCCTAATAATTGGGATGTTATGATGCAAAATGTGTTGGTGGTACTATATGGTACCGCTAGGCGTAACTCTTAGTTGTGAAAGGATAAATTTTGCACCTAATGACTCAGTCTCAGTGACATTTAGATTAATGATTGCCATAAAAATTGCAGAAATTTTTAATTCAAGCGTTACCAGGTTAAATCAAGATAGGAATATATCCTTCTCGATCGAAAGAAAAAACGCGTTCTGGCGATGTGCTCGTCTGTCCTTCCTGAAAAGCTAAAACTTCTTCAAAATCAACTTCATTCAAATACGTGGCCCATCGAATCTTCTCATTGACTACCTTGTTTACCTTAAGAGAAAGCTTGCTGTGGCCCGTTTTGCTATCATTTTTGCCGTTTCGTTGGGATAGGCGAAGGAAAATTCATAGGAGCGTTCCCAATGTGCGCACATGATGCCGTCGAATGCGCCTCGATTCTACGGAGTTCATCGCGAGTCACGCTCTGGGTTGCGGGAGACTCAGTAGTCGGTCGCTTATTTGGACAACGAAGATGGGGAATGGTTTGCCTTCTTTGAATTTCCCTCACTGACCAAAGAATAGCAATCCACTGGAAAGGAAACCCACTATCCCGCGGAGAGATAGTGGCGGCACAAACTTTGTAGGGATGCTTTATTCCCCTATACTACCTGAAAACTCTTCTCTGCACTCGTTCTAACTCTGTTTTCATTCCTATTCCATGAGGGTCTAAAAAACTGGTATTGTATTTTAAATAAATTCTTACAAAGGAGGTTCAGCTAATTTCTCTCACTTTGTTCTCGCAATTGTTTTAATATTATTATAAAACCACTACAATTTTTGAAATATTATACATGCTTTTCGCGCATGGATAATGATAGAGACAACAATGCCGAACAACCAAAGTGGACCACAATATTTCAAATTACGGTTATGGAAATGGTTTTGAATTAAAATTTTTAAGGTTTAAATTTCTGTCTGGATTTTTCGCGTTCCTATTGCCACCTCTCGCCTGAATGTAGTCGAAGTAATTAACGATCAAAGTGTGCATTCCATAGATTCCTTCAGATTTATTTACATTGCGATTGCCAATTTCGTGTGTGTTATTAGAAATTTTTATACAGTGCACCACTGCTGCGCGGGATATTGTACCAGGAAAGCAAAGCAATATACATGGGTGCGACAACCAGGAGGGCTTTCTTATCTACAGCATTAACAATAACAATTTTAATTCAAAATCATTTTCATCACCGTCACGCGGATTATTGTGGTCCAAATTGGTCGTTTGGACTTTCTGTTATGTAGTAATGCGTGGAATAAATACGCAGTTATTCCGGTTGGAACAACAATAGAGTGCACATAGCATTGAAATCAGTGTGTTATTTAACTACTTAATTTGAATTAAGTTATTTAAACTCCCCTCGAAAAGTTATATCGCTACTTCAAAACCGCTTTCACTTCCACTCCATGGTAAAAATCGAGCGCTTGCCTGAGAGTAGAGGTAGAGTCAACGGAGACGATTAAGTTAATGGGGGGTCTTAAGCGCAGGTTTAAGGCTCTTAACCAATTGTGACTTCATTGAGGTCTTACCTCTCTCACGTTACCATTGTTGATGGACGGCGAGGGACTAACATCTAGTACCGTGGGTACCTGTTAAGCAGCCATGAGAATCAAGAAATCTGGATAGTACAGTGGTTCGCGCATTGGCTCGTTAAGCTATAGATCCGTGGTTCGATTCCCGGTCGCGGAGAACGTTTTATAAAAGCAATTCATGAATATTTCACCGCGGCTCACGCGGTAGGGTTTATAGAATAACACATACACCTCATGAGCCGTGTATTTTCAACTGTACCAGTAATCCAATGCGAGTATGTATTAGTTAGTCATATAAAAAAAGTTTTTTTTTTTCTAACCGTCAGCAGCTGTTTTCGAGGACAATTTTATTCTAAAAAATCATTCGTTGCCTGAAAAACAATAAAGTGGCTGAGCTTAAATACAAAAAAATATCAGAAGGACAAAATAAAAGGTAAAAAATTGAAACAGCTTTAACAAAATTTGGGGTAACCAAGTTACCGCGCACAGTCGCGGAAGGGATAACAATAGAAGTGCCAGAGATGTCAATTTGCCCGTTTTTGAATTTCAAATCGTCTTATCTTCCTTAACGATAAACTCGATTGTTTCTGGCTTTGCTCTGTGAAAATCCATTCTTAACAACAAAAAGTTATGGTACTTTTTCGCACGAGTTATTCAAGACGTGTTCTTAATCGGAACGATAAGGTTACTTTGTACTTAAATAGGCCAGACTGGACGTTCGTTCCGATTAAGAAGAGAGGAACACGGAAGGCATTTGAGAAACGGGGAAATAGACAAATCGCATTTCGCGAAACATCTACATGGTAGAGTGACCACAGGTGCGATTTTGTTCCGGAAATTCTCCACCTTGAGGAAAAGGGAAGAAGGAAGGACTTCTTGGAGGAGTTGGAGATAAGGAAGCATATCAAGAAGGGAATTTTAGCGAATTAGAACATTTTTATCAACCATTTTCCCCATCTTGGAAATTCCCCTGAAGCTGAGTGACGCTCCAACCCCAACGCAACCCTGACCAACCAACGCGTCATAGCAACCAGATAAACAACAACAAAATAACTGTTATTATAACGATTTCTGTTCCTGATGATGTCGCCTCTGTGACGAAACCGGTCGTATTGAATAAATCGTGTGAATAAGTACCATAACTTTTTATTGTTCTTTGACGATGGTTAAAATTGTTAGTTTCGTAATTTTTAAAGATTTTCGTTCTCCGACAACTAGCGAAATATATTTACTATCGCCGGCATGAACCATGACATATATACCTAAGCCAGAGCGCTCATTCTGACGGTACAACAAGTGTTCTGCCCATTATGTAAGTCGTCTATAACAAGATTTTTTCCTCTATTATTTGAATAGCAGTCACTTAAACTGATTCACTGACTGAATTCACAACTGATTTTCTGCATTTTCTATACAATCTGTTTCTTTATGCTGCGCTGGTTTATCAGAGGAGAATTGCATGCACTACCTCAGAGTTAACCTAACATAGTCTCCGTTTATGTTGAAGAATTAACCCGTTAACGCCTAGCGGTACCAAATGGTACCAGCTAGTAGTGCAGTGTTAAACGTAACTTTTTATTATGTATCGTAATTTATTAGGGTTTTTGAGAGTTTTAAATCGCTGAGAACACTTTTAATGACATTTTCCGAAAAGTTTGGCATTTTAAAGCTGTATTAAACGCATTAAGAGCCGTTTGAAATTTGAGAATTATAAACTAGCCCAAAAAAAACGGAATTTTTCAGAGCAAGCATTTCATTTTCTTTACTTACGCCCCGTATATTGCTAATGCAAAGGTGTTATTATGCAATTATAATTTTTGTAGTCTGTACATCTCGTATAAAGTATGATTATTATTTTACGTGAGGCTAATATTTGGGATGTTAAGATGCAAAATATGTTGGTGGTACCATATGGTACCACTAGGCGTAACTCTTAGTGGTAAAAGGATGAATGTTGCACCTAATGCCTCAGATTTTCACTGAAATTTAAATAAATGATTGCCACAAAAATCGCAGAAACATTTTAATTCAGGCGTTACCGGGTTGAGTTGTTTGAATTTTTTTCAAAATAAAATGATGCTGCGAAAATACGACAAGTTTTTTTTACTATCGGCTGCATTACCATGAAATAACTGTTGGTGGACAGTGTCAGGGCAGTTATGATGATTCGCACTACTAACTTTCTTGTCACGATGTATGTCCTTTACAATCAGATTTTTTCTTCCATCATTTGAGTCGCGTTTCACGTGAACAGACTGATTTCAAAACTGATTTTCGGCAATTCCTATACAATTTGTTCTTTAATGCAATGCTGATATAACTCTGCATGGACTTCCTCAAAATTTACCTAGAATACTCTGTATTTAATTTGAAGAACTATGTTGTTTGAAATTTATTCTTAAAATTAAATGGTTATCCTACCCTTCTGAAGCTTTACTCCTGTCGTATTGGAAATGAATTTCATTATCGATTTTTAATCAACGCTACAAATAACTCTGATGCTCGAACATTGTATCATCGCCGGATGTGGATTCGCGATATATATTATTTCGTTCCCTCTACTTCCTTCTCAAATTAAATGAGGTAAGAGCGACTGCAGTTTTGTGACTTTCCTCAAAAAGAATACAGAGTTCGCTCCAAAGGTAATGGGAATGTTTTTTTTTTGAGAATTTTGATGAGCAGATTTGCACTGATTCTTTAAATTCTTCCAAACACTGCTCTTGGGCTTTTATACATATATTTTTCTTGTGATTCTACAATGACCGGCACGCGACCAGGAAGGCTTTTATTGTAGCCCTCTGGCAAGGTCCTAGTCATGACTGTTTGTACAATACTCAGTACAATTTACTGTTTTCGACAGAATTCACATTTGCAATATGCTTTTCCAACGACAAGCGATAATCCCAGTAGTCTATTTTGGATACCTCTTGCAAAGTCCTCGTCATGTCTTATAGAACTATATTGATCATTTTTCATTGAAATTTCCTTGGTACTATTTTTACAAGTGTAAAATATCTTGGTCAAAACGCTCACTGTATTCATCTCTAACAGCACTGAGGTTTGGTGGAAAAAGGCAAGGCGTAAATTGAGAAAATTAATTTTTTTTAAATAACAGTTTGAAAATTGATCTGCCAAATCATGGGGACGGCGGAAATTGTCCTTATGACGTTTTACCTAAGTCCAACCAGTAAGAAACTTTACACTGATTGTACATTACACATGGGGAGCCCATCCTTTATATTGGCCACCCAACATGCAGTCAAAATATAGCTTATAACGCTGTCTGAAAAAGGGAGTCATTTTCCGCCTTTGAGTCTTAAAAGTATTTTCACCGTATACATAACAAAAGTCATCAGGATGGTCCACGGACTATCTAGGCCTGATTAAAGCTAAGCCACTTCTCAGTGACTTAGTTGTAATTGTAATAAGCTGTAATTTCCCGCGAGCAACAAAATTCTCAAACTATCTTCAGAGAAAACAAACGTCTTCACGCTCCGACAGATGGTCACTTGCTAATGTTAAGTGGCAACTGAGTCAGCATCGATTAGAAAAAAACGATAGGATATCACAATTGAAACAAATTTTGACAGGATAGGAAGGCATGACATCGTAGGACAACATGTTTTGGCAGAAAAGTTTTATTTTCACTTGCTTATGCTATCACGAAACACAAATGAATGAAATTACTACTTTCGTAAAAGTAAAAACATATATTAAGCTGTCCTAAGGAAACTGGATGCGATAGAAAGAATGTAATCACAGATTCGAATTCGTGAAAAATATATCTATGGTCGCTCAATAACGTCTCTAGAACCAAATCTACATTCGCCAGTGATACCTAAACAATTATCACTTTTTAAGGTTTCAATGCGTCAATTGCGACTGAAAATTTCCTCAAATATATGCACATGATTGCTACAAATTTAATTGATGATTCATATTTTTGTCGAAGTAAATTCCATAAATCGTAAAACAAAATTAGCATCTTATTTTTTTCCAAGCCAGTGGCGAAAAATATATTTTTTCTGCACTTTAATACCTCATTTACTTTTCAAATTATTTGAAAATCAATTTTGCAAAATTAAAGCAATGCACCACATATTGGTATCAAATTACTTTGACAATATTTAAGGGTCGAATGAACTATTTAAATAAATGTGGACAAAAAAGTGAAGAACGAAAAATATACACCCATATTGAATATATGATTACACGTTTCACTTCCGACAATATCTCTCCTTTTATTAAATTTGAAATCTCAGCAGCACTTTGATGTATTCTATGTCAGCATCAACATCTCCTGTTGTACACCTATGTCCTAATCGGTCACTTCTCAGTTGAACGTATTCTCCGATTTTTCAATGCCTCATTACTCTCCCTATTGCGTTTCTCCGAGTACTATACGGTACTTCAATTATTATCCATCCGTTGCTATGTTTTCGCTACTGATAGACCTGCCTCCAACATAATAAAAATTGTTAAAATTCCTTGATTTTTGATGATTTTCGTTTCCCGACCACAAGCCAAACATTTTTATTTTCGCGTGCATAAACTGTGACATATTTACAGATAGGTACATAATGGTGTCAAAGTAGTCATTTTGATCGGTACAAAAAATGTTCTTCTCATTACGCATGTCTTTATGATTTGTACTTCCATTACTTGAGTAGCAGTCACTTTAACAGACTGAATTCACAACTGATTCTCTGCAGTTTCTATACAGTCTATTTCTTTGTGCTGAGCTGGTATATCAGAGGATAATTGCATACACTACCTCAGAGTTAACCTATCATAGTCTATGTTTATGTTGAAGAATTAAGTTGTTTAAAGCTTTTTTCAAAATATAATGGTGCTCAGACAATGCGTCAATTTATTTACAATCGGATACATGAACAATGAAATAATGTTCATTAATGGGTCAGGTTGATGTGCATTAAAGTGTCAGGGCGGTTTTATTCATTCATACTACTAATGTTCAGCTCATAGTGTATGTACCTACTTCATAATCAGATTTTTTCTTCCATTGTTTGAGTCGCAGTCACGTTAACAGACTGAATTCAAAACTGATTTTCGGCAATTCCTATACAATTTGTTCTTTAATGCAATGCTGATATAACTCAGTATGGACTTCCTCAGAGTTTTCCTAACATAATCTGTATTTAATTTGAAGAACTATGTAGCTAAAAATTTATTCTCAAAATAAAATGGTTAGCCTACACTTCTGACGCTTTCTTTCTGTCGTGTCGGAAATGAATTTCGTTATCGATTTTTATCAATTCTACAAATAACTCTGATGATTGAACTTTGTATCATCGCCAGATGTGGATCCGTGATACATATTATTTCCTTCCCTCAACTTCCTTCTCAAATTTTATGCGGAAAGAGCGACTGCGGTTTTGTGACTATTGTCGAAAAGCATACGCGGTTTGCTCCGAGGGTAAAGGGAATATATTTTTAGAGAATTTTGATGAGCAGATTTGCACTGATTCTTTAAATTCTTCCAAACACTGCTCTGGTTTTTAAATATTTTTTCTTGTGACACTGCCGTGACCGGTACGCAACCATGAAGGCTTCTTTGTAGACCTCTGGCCAGGTCCTCGTCATGACTGTTATACTCATGGCGGTTATACTCATTCGTACTCCTAATGTTCTGCTCATAGTGTATGTCCATCATAATCAGATTTTTCTTCCATTATTTAAGTGGCAGTCATGTTACCAGATGTAATTCACAATTATCCCTGCGTAATTTCTATACAATTTGTTTTTCATACTTTGCTGATATAACATAGTCTGCGTTTAATTAGGAGAACTTGGTTGTTTAAAATTTATTCTCAAAATTAAATGGTTAGCCTACTATTTTGACGCTTTCTTTCTGTCGTATCGGAAATGAATTTCAGTGTCGATTTTTAATCAATGCTACAAATAACTCCGATGCTCAAACTTCGTATCATTCCCGGATGTGGATTCGCGATACATATTATTTCGTTCCCTTGACTTCCTCAAATTTTATGCGGAGAGAGCGACTGTGGTTTTCTGGCTATTGTCTAACAGCAGTCTTCGCTCCAAGGGTAATGGGAATATTTTTTAAGAGTATTTTGATGAGCAGATTTGCACTGATTCTTTAAATTCTTCCAAACACTGCTCTTGGGCTTATATATGTATATATATATATTTTTTTTTTCTTGTGATTCTACAATGACCGGTACGCGACGATGAAGGTTTTTTTGGAGACCTCTGGAAACGTCCTCGTCATTACTGTTTTTACAATACTGATAGTTCGCTGTTTTAGACAGATTTCACATTTGCAATATGCTAATCCAACACTAAGCAATAATCCCAGGTCTCTACTTTGGAGACCTCTGATATTTTCCTTGTCATATCTTTTATTACTGTACTGATTATTTACTTTTTTAGACGTAACTCATAATTTCAATATGATTATCCAATTACAGGCGACAATCTAACAGTTTGTAATCCCTGGAAAGATACTTTAAAGACCTCTTGCAAATTCCTCGTCATGTCTTATAGTACTGCACTGATTATTTACTTTTTTTTAGACAGAACCCAGACTTGCTATCTGCTTTATTGAAACAGCCGACAATTGAACAGGTTATAATCCCAGGAAAGATTCCAGAAAATTACTGATTTAACGGGGCAATTCCATGCGTGACGGAATTACCTTTATAGAGAATTGTGCAATAGGATATTTCGATAAAAT
Organism: Ischnura elegans; assembly: GCF_921293095.1. Classification (NCBI taxonomy): domain Eukaryota; kingdom Metazoa; phylum Arthropoda; class Insecta; order Odonata; family Coenagrionidae; genus Ischnura; species Ischnura elegans. The sequence continues at coordinate 7,732,740 of NW_025791659.1, forward strand.
TGTAATATAATAAAATAGTGAGACCCTTCTCACTGTGCATGGTCAATAATCTTTTATGAAGATGATGATCATATAGAGAAACGAAATTAATCATCAAATATCTTCTTAATTTTTTCTAAATTATGCCTTTGACGGAATTACTCCCACGTCAACCTGCTAGGTGTAACGACTTCAAACTTCTTCAAACCCTGTGAATCAAGGATTAATTTGAAAACTTTCAATATGGCTGTGAATAATTTGTGAGTCAATGCTTATGTTTGTCAAATCTAGAAATTATTAATGTGTATATAACAGTCAAAATCAAACACGTGACGGAATCACCTTGACGAAATTACCATGATAGAATAACCTATTGTTTAGACTTGTTTCAAACTCAAAGTATAAGACCATTTAACTTCCAAGAACTCTGAATTAACAGTCAAAAATTATGACAAGCTAAAACAAAAAATTTGACTTTTGCATAATAAAATAACTCTCAGCTCAAAGCTGCTGAAAGATCATACTGGAGCCTAATCAAATTATTTAAAAGCAAAATTCTATCAAAAACCACTAAAATAAGAATGTATAAAACCATAGTACAACCTGTAGTTATATATGGATCAGAAACGTGGGCACTCACAAAAAAATCTCAGAAGAGCCTCAGTACTTTCGAAAATAAAATATTGAGAAGGATTTTTGGACCGTTAAAAGAAGGAGATACATGGAGGATAAGGGAGAATAGATAATTGAAAGAACTGTATGGGGAGCCAGATATTGTGGGCGTAGTAAAAAGTAGGAGGTTGAGGTGACTTGGCCACATTCAACGCAAAAATGAGAGAGAAATGATAAGGCAGGTGTTAAGAGGCAAGCCAGAGGGTAGGGGACAGCTAGGAAGACCAAGGATGCGATGGATTGACGAGGTGACGAAGGACTTGAGAAGAATGGGAGCAGACATAGAGCTGGCAGAAGACAGAAGTGCATGGAGGCACATGGTTGGTGAGGCCAAAGACCACTTAGGTTTACAATGGCCACAGGAGTAAGTAAGTAAGTATAATCAAATAACAAAGAATGAAATGAAGCAAAAGTTTAAGGTGAAAAATATTTTTATTCTGTTGCACTAATTTTTATTTTACTGTCCATTCACTGTATTATGAAAAACGTAACTAGTGCGCTTTCCAACCATGTGAAGTCTAAGCCGTGTCCCAATTGGCCATTTGGCTATGCCAGTCCCAGGATTTAGCCATCTTGGAAGGATACCCCAACTCGTTAGCCAGCATAAGGGAGGGACTTTAGGCAGCTAACGCCGCCGCCAGATTTAGGCATCGAGGAGTGCATCCTTCGCCCCACTTTTCCCATGATTCAAAGCGTGCAAAGCGTCTTCAGGAGGAAATCAGTGAAAGGGCATCGTGGCTGTCAACAAGGGATAGTACTTGTTTGCGAGTAGTGTTGATACTTTGAGACTTGTTCGAATAATTATTAATTCTTATTTTGTTTATGATAGTTAACTTTGTCTTTTAAAGAGAAGGCGGCGTTAGATCACATGTTATCTTTTGCTACCCTTTACTGTTTTAACGTGTTAAATAATGCTTATTAATGTTTATATGCTTCTTATATATACTTAAATATGTAACACTATGTCTAAATTCTTATTTACGTAACACCATTTTGTACATTAGGTTAACACCCGTCAGAATAAACATTTATTATTGCATGTTATTGGACGAAGTCCCGAAATTGGAATCGTAATCGTTAAGTAACGAAAATTAAAATCTATAGTGATTATAAGAACGATACCGAAACATGATTTATGTACGTAAACCATACGTTGTATATAAAAATTGGCTAAAAATCTAATGGAAAACTTTAAATACACATTAAAAATAATTCCTGAGCCAGACAGTAACCGTTTCAATAGAATAAATAGACCTGTTCTTAATAATACAGAACTAGAAATTAAATTGCTAAAAGATAAGAAAGTCGAAAAAGTACTTGGTTGAGAGACGATTGAAATATTACATACCAATTAAAAGGAATACACACTAACATTACGCCACAAACTTAGCTAAACGAGAAATGCGATCGGTTTTCGAGATATATCGATCCGAATTAACATTGGAGCCTTATGGGACTAAAACTTATTCCATTCATTGCCTACTTGCAAATTCCACGGGAACATGAAATTTCTCTGACGAAAACAAGATTTTTTGGCCGATTTTTTGGTGTAGAGGCTATAGCCATATTTTAATAAAAGTATTTTTTATAATTTTTTTAAATTTCCAATGCCTTTCTTATGGGCCTATCTTTGGATTTTTTTAAAACCATTTTTAAATGATTGTAGGAATAAGTCCTGAACGTTTAAGGTACTAGATTTTTTGGTTGATTTTTACGTGTGGTTTTCTTTGCAATATTTTGATTTAAGTATTTTTTGTTACTTTTTCAAATTTTCAATGCTTTCCTTAAGGGCTCATTTTGGAATTTTTTTTGACCAATTTGCAATAATTGTAGGACCAATTCCATTTAACGCAAGATACTAGATTTTTTCTTATTTTTTTGGCTATCTTTTCACCTCCTAAGTTCAACGAATTTTGAGTAATTAACGATTATGTATTTCCACTGCAATTGCGACTCCTACAACGTTTGGTAACTTACAACACATCCGCCGTGAAGTTTGCATTCCCTCAACACACGATTTCAAATTTTTCGGAATTTTTTTTCCACCTCCCGACGAGGTATGGACACCAAATTAACGTCAGTGACGTCTTTCTCGTGCAAATACGTGCCGCTACAAGGAGAACGCAGAATATTTAATTTAAACGGGTGACGCCGTCGAAAAACCATGCTTGCACTACCGCTAAAGAGCCGGAATTTTTATCGAAGGTAATCGATGCCGCGTTATGCGGGACAAGACCATAAAGTCCCCCGAAAACCCCCTGTGACCCCCCCAAAAAATATTAAAAATTACCTAATAAGTCGTATATTTCGTGCACCATTCATCCGAATTGAATAGTTTTTATTGATTCAGAATGGGAATTGTGTCAGCTATATTTACCCGTCATTTTCAATTATCCAGACCTATTAACACACCCGCAATAAAACTTCAAATTTTTTAATGTACATTTCTTAACAAAATAGTAGAATTGTAGAGGGGGTTCCAGGACATGGACACCTAAACGCGATTTTTTAAAACCACTTCCCCATAAGGTACGGCCACGATTTTCGCGTGAGTAATTCCTTATTACAGCGCCTATGCACCACTTTGTGGAGAACACAGAATTTGTAATCTATATGGGAGTAATAGGGGAAAAATCATTGTTCCCGTAAAGCTAGAGAGCTGGAATTTTTATTGTGGGTAGGCAAACAAATTGTATGCAGGAAAACCCCTAGAAATTTCACGCAGCTTCCTAAAAGACCAGCGAAAAAATTATTTTTTTCTGTAAATAGCATGCTTTTTTGTTTTCGAGGAAATAAAAATCATTCCCCTCGATTCGTCGAATAATAGGGTAGTTTCCTTCATCAAAGAAAACGAAAGGCATTGATTGCGATTCGTTACCCACCATAAGTGTATTCATAGTATACAATTATTTGGTTTTAGAAATACCGGTTTAGACGAACGGAAATGGTCAACTTTATCGTCATTTGAAAAAAGGCCAGATTTGGCCCCCATGCGACGCCACTCCACGTGACGTCACAGGGACCTAGTTTCCATACGAGGAGGATAGGAGTTTTACATTGTCTGTGGTTATTAATGCACACATGAGGCACAGAGCTCAGGGACACATGTCTTAATAAATACGTATTAAAACTGGCTAAGATCGGAAAGTTTCCTTCGTTTGATAAGGTATTAATAATCCTTATTTAAACTAATGGCTACCCACTAGCAGGGTACTCTGCTACCTGCTAGAATCCTGCGTCGTATCAGCGCTCAAAGCCTTGCTTCAAGGTCACCTCACTTGCAACAGCGGGACCCAGAACGACGTCACACGGAGTTTTCCCGGCATTCATACTTATCCTTCGAGTTTTCGCGCGCATGAAAATTTTGACTTTTCATTTATTTGCGAAAAATAGATATCGTGATTTAAAAATATAAATGCATAAAATACGTACTACAGGAATAATAATCTATCGATTTATGCAATAAAAAATAATAGGAAACCACCCTCTTACTGTTAGTCATCAATTGCTTGGAGGTTTGTTTACACACACGGTGTGATTGTTTATGTTGATATTGTGTCAATTTAAGGTGGAGTTAGCTTGCATTAGATGCTTTGAATATTATTTTAGTGTTTCAAATATGTTTTTACCACTGAAATGATATAATTTTTGAAATGAAGCCCAATAATTGAATTGCCTTAAAGAAAAGAATTCACGCAGTATTGACCAACTTGATAGTTTTGTATTGTTACCAATACAAAAAATAATAGCTTAACATTAAGATGATTTTTCCCGTTAAATTTTACTATTTTAAATGTTCATTTTGTCATCCGGGGCTGAGATGATAAAAAAAAAACAAAAATCATTAAAATCCGTGCAGACGATTCAGAGCAATAAATGCTGTAACTTACACGATTTTCGACTTTATTTATTCGTATGGATTGTTATTAATATGATTTTTCATTTTATTTCAGGTTCAAAGAATGTCTGGAGCTACGAATCAAAGCAGATTCAATGCAAGCACAGGACAGAGATACTTTTATATGTTCATAATCGTAATATCCATCACGCGTTGCTCTTCAGAAAAATCGGCCATTGACAGCGGAGATGGAAAGATTACGGGCTATCATTGTGAACATGAACCCAGATGTGTCTGTTTAGATATGTGGAGTCAGATAAATGTCATTATCGTCTGCGAAGACAAGGTTTTGTTACGCAGAAGGATGGGCGCACGTTCGCCGGTATACTATGAAATGGAATGCATGGGGGAAACCGAGGTAGACCCATATCATTACCTCCCAATGCTACTATCCGCCAACTTCTCAGCGCCTTCCGACATGTACGAAAACAGGGCCCGCTTTGATGTGACTAACTGCTCAACTCCATCCCGTGATCAATCATACTTATTTGGAGCTGGGAATATGGGCTCCATCGGTGGCTGGAAGGAGGTTCCACTTGAAATTCTGACGATAAACTGCAAAGAGTCAAGACATTTCCACCTTTCCAAGCAGCATTTGAGTGGTATGAAGCAACTGAGGAAACTTAGGCTCATCTGTCCGAAGCTGTCGAAGTTAGACGAAGACCTCTTCTCTGGGATATCAAAGCAACTCGAGCACCTTCAAATAACAGAAACGGAAGTTCGTGAGTTACCAGAAAGATTTTTCGTGGACATGGAAAAGATCTCGCAGTTAGATCTTCGGCAAAATAAGCTCAGATCGTTTAGACGTAGTTTCCTCAGCAGCATGTTGGATATAGAAAATCTCGGTATTGGAGGAAACGAGATAGAAAGCTTAGACGACGACGTTTTCCTCCAAACGGAGAAGTTGTCTCATGTCCAATTATCAGAAAACTTGCTCACGACATTACCGACGAGTTTATGTAGCCTTGGAAAACTTGAACTTCTCTCAGCAGATTACAACAGGATAACCTTCATCCCTCAGGAATGTTTGTGCAACATGCCGCACCTGTCTCTTGTTTCTCTCAAGGGTAACAAACTTGTAACTTTGGGAATCACGCGGGAAGGGATGGCACCAACCTACAAAAAAGTTTTGAGTTCCGATGAAAAGTTTTCAAACTCATCCTCAATTCAAGAAAAACCTGCAAACTTAAATAATGCATGGATAGGCACGTCATTGATCAAGGATCTTTTTCTATAACAATAACATAATATGACAATAACCTCTTATCTTCCCTGCCAGATGAAGTCTTCTACGGGATGCACGGACTTCAACTCTTGAATATTTCCAGCAATAGAATCACTTACTTGCCTCGAGAAATCTTTTCCCGGAACAAAAATCTGATCGAACTCCTGGCTTCGAATAATCTCTTCACCCACATTCCGGCGACGCTGCTGAGGAACAACACCAGACTACGTAAATTGGACCTTTCCCACAATTTCATTGAAACGCTAGACTTGGATTTCTTCAGTGCGTCGACTTCATTGTGCTACATATATATCAACGACAACAGGTTTGTATCTGGTAGTTTTCAGGGTCGAGTCGAGTCGAGTAGTTTCGTTCAAGGAGCTGTCGAGGCCAGTAAAGCCTGAATCACACGATCATTTATTTCTTCGCGAAAGTAATAATAATATACAATAATACATAAAAAATAGCTCAAATATTAAAAAACAATATAATACATTAAAAATATTCCCTTTACAAATTCTTTATACACTTTTCACTGCATTACAAACTTTACATAATCAGAGAAAAGAAAAAAAACTGAAATTACAATATTTAAGAATATAAAAATATTTTTTACAATAAGAGTACCTTCTGAGGCAAAACAGGCTGATCAGCAGGTTTTCCATAATTCATTTTCAAGAAGTTTAATACATTTAAAAGCAATAAAGGAAACAACAAACAAAACTTATATTGCCTTAAAATTAAAAATTAAAGTCCTCCAGTAGATAATTTAAAAGTTTACTTTTGACAGCCTAATATGTTTCTAAACTTTGCATTTCTATTAAAAATAATAATGTAGTTTATTTTCGTAGGCGCTGGGGCCAATGAGAAAACAAAAGTATTGATTTCTACATTTCCATCTTCGTAGATAAATAGAAGTAAAAAAGTAAATAAATACAATTACAGACAAATGCAATCAGTGCATATCGCCAAGAGTATGAGAAAACAATACAATATTTTCTAAAAAAAATAAATAATCGCACTTAGGTATAACATACTAAATACAAGAATTTAAGGCGACTATACAATATGACATTTATGACAAACAAACATTTTCTTAAAGAAACCATGACATTAGGAAAACACTGTGATTTAGCTCAATTCTAAATTTAGTTGACCATTTATTCACATATTTATCAATAAAGTTAACAATAATAATAAGAATTAGGCTAAACACGAATATAAACAAAAGATACTCAACTTGAGGTTAAGGAGGCATTCTTCAGAAACCCAAATGTGCTATGTTTAAACCTATTGATATTTGTACTGCTTCTTATTTGGGCCGGGAGAGAGCTTCATACTGGATAAGGTGATATCACTTTTCCCTTCGCGAAAAGCGATCGCTCTTGTGATCATTCTTCTGAACCACACGGTCACTCCCGCCGCGCCGTCTCTTTTCGCATAATTTCCGATATCTTATCCCGTTGTCATTGGACCCGCATCACGAAAATATATAAAGTGTGTTTGTTTATCTATGTCATTCCCACCTTTGTCAAACGCTGCGCTGCAATCACACCACACGGTCATGCGTTCTGATTGGCTGATATGGGGTTTTATGGACGGTTTTAAGCGACGGAAGAAGCGACGGGACGAGTGATGAAATACAGCGATGGGAATCCTCATCGCGATCGCGAAAAACAATTGCCGGCGACGACCATTTTGCGAGTGATCACTCTAGTGATCGCGATAGTGATCACTTTCGCGACGAAGAAAAAAATGATCGTGTGATTCAGGCTTAAGTTCCAAAATGTGGCGAAAGGAAATGCTATCATGAATTTCAGGTAATGATGGATGAAACATTTCTCGGGTTTCCCACCGGGTCAAGGTCGTCATGGTGTAGGCCAATGTTACGTTGGGAGACTTTACCTACATCACCAGGGCTGATGATGATGATGAGTTGTGACCAGGTAGAAAACCCGAATAGCTTTTCTCCATGCAATTCACCACGAGAAGCTCAGATTCTTCTTCAGGTAATGGTGTCGTTTTAAATGTCGATTCCTCGTTCCAACGCCTTGACCTGGGCATTTCAGCTCGCTGTATACATTGCAGTCAACCACAATATATACCATCATTGGAAATGCGTGAAAATCGCAAATGCGATATAGATGCGGTGTGCGCAAATAAATGCGACATAGATGCGATGACTGGACTTTTATATTTTTACGCAAATTTGCCTTTTCGACGGGAAATTCGCACATTTTGTGCCGAGCGCAGTTTAAATGCTCCGCCGACACTCAACGCTTAAAGCATGTGAGCTTACTGGCCAGCTGCTAGATTGGCTGGGACTCAACGTGGCCGCGAACTACAAGTGGGCGCGGGCAAAAGCTACACCTCCGACACTGTATGTCTCATTCCTTAATTTATTATTGTTCTATAACGTAATTGTTTTTAATATTCTGTATTTTGTCATACGACTGAGTTTCACTACATTTTGTCGTCAACTAATTCATTATAAAAATAAAAAATAGACGCAAATAAATACAATAAACTGTTGTTGATAGTGCGACAAAATAAAAATGAAAGTGCGATTTTCACGTATCTCCAATGATCATCGGCGGAGGCTTGCCGTATTCCGACCTGGCGGAGTATTCGAAGTAAACGAAGTGGATCGCCTCATCCCTCATATTCTCTTTTGCAAACTGTTTAACCCTTCCCCACTTTCTGTATGTAAACGACGAGAGAATGGTAACGATTGCAAAGGTATCTGAAAGAAAGGAGGGAAAGATGTAACTTTCACACTTTACATGCCATGGAAGTAATGTCACGTCCATCTATTTATTGACTTTGTTTGCTCGAAGTTGCAATATTTCACTCATGGTACTTTTCCAGTTTACTGCTTAGTGGTTCTGTTATTTCAAAAATCAACTGCTTAATGGAAAAAGAGTTCTTTTAATGTCTTGAGGACGAAAATTCCTCTGTAGCTACCGGCACCCTTATCTCAGCCTACTTCGTGTGAACATTCTTTGGAGGAATGAACCATTCGTTGAGGGTGCATTGACCCTTTTTGTCATCCACAATTTGGAATGAATTGCTTGTAACAATGCTTTTATATAACTTCCATGGTTTAAATGGTTCAAATTTAGTGAAAAAAAATATTATGCATTTTATCTCGGTACATCATTTGTTGCAAATTTTTATTTTTTTAAACATTAGCTTTTCATTATTAAAATATTTATATATAAGTTTGCGATAAATGTTATTCAACTCGTTCATAAAGAAGAAAAAAGTCCAATTTTATTGAAACACACATCGATATAAATATACTTTCGATGCTAATGTTTTTAAAAAATTGGCCAATTTACGGAAAATGGCTGGATTTTTCAGTAGGGCATAGAAATTAGCGGCTGGCACTCAAAGTGTTAAGGTCTTCGCGGACAGTGTCAATTCTTCCACATTTTGAGACAATTCATCTCAAAACGCTCCCCACTCTGATCTCTAAATTCCACATCAACGCTCCTCATTCACATTTAAATCAGGCTTAAGATTCCACAACAGGGCATTATTTATAGAGTAATATATTAGAGCGTATACTTTTTTATTTTTATATGCCCAGAAATTATCAAACTCGACTCGATACCCAACTCGATATCAATATGTGTTTCTCGCAAAACCCTAATTTTTAGAATTAGTTGGTAAGCGAAAATATACAGGTAAATAATTTCAATGTTTCATTCCAGGATACACCATTTGCCAGACGAGATATTTAAACCATTCGAAGCAAAGCCGTCGGGATGCACCGAATTTGTTCTCGATATGAGCAAAAATCTTCTGGAGGATGTACCTGAATTGTCGCTTCCGCATTTGACAAACCTGAGCCTATCCGAAAATAATCTGACCTGGATAAAATATGACATATTATGGCAAGCAGTGAATCTGAAGGAGGTCAACATATCGCACAACCTGATTCACACCATAGATGATCGATTGGAGTTTGACGAATATCATGTACTGTTTGATAATCATTTGCTCAATTTGGAAGTTATCGATCTATCGTCTAACCTTTTAACAGTGTTGCCAAGCCTTACGTTTGTCGCGGAAACCTTAAAATACCTCAACGTTAGCAATAACTATATCACGGAGTTTGCCTTAAAACCTAATATAAGAGAGAGAGATATAAGTTATCTCGCATTGGAGACGTTTGACATGTCTGGAAACCGCTTAAAATCGGTTGAATTTTTCTGTCATTGGCTTTGGCACTCTGGGAAGACGAAGAACGTGGACCTCTCCCACAACCGGATCGACCTGGAGGGATGCAGCGAGTATATGCATTCCACAAGGTTCGTGTGGGGGTGTTTGTCGCACCTATGCTGGGTTCCAACATTGGAGGTGAGAAAATTTGAAGTATATCAATTTTCAGGGTCTATTTTCTCGAGAAAAATGAGAAAAAAGGAGTAAAAGTGTTTTTTTTACACTTATTTACTAGAATTTGGTAATGAAAAGAAATTATAAATATTATATTTTTTTCCTTTTCTTGACCTTGTTTAATATACGATAAAATATCTCCTGGAGTTTAGGTCAATTTTAAAACAAGTTTCAGAAAACGTTCCCATTTATTTTTAAATCATCATCAGGGATATGTAAGAAAAAAGTATGAACAATATAAAATGCAAAGATTGAAACAATATACAATATTTACACATAAAAAAAGGAACAGTCGGGTTTTTTATACAATAATATATTAAGATCCTTATTTTTGTCTGTACCCGTGTAATTAAATATTATATTAAGGGGAAATATTTGGGAGGTAGGGTCCAAAGGGGGGGGGGAATGAATGTGCTGAGGCAATTAACCCTTAATCAGTGACGTGCAATTCTTGTTACGCTAGCAGTGACGTGCGGTCTAGGAGCCCGCAATAAAAGAAACATTCGTAAAACATTGCAAAGTCATCTTTACTGCTTAGTTTAATGTTTTTTTGACTTGTAATCCATTATGCAACTTATATTTAATATTATAAATTCTAAATACGAACCCAATTTTTCAGTAAAAATTGTTATTTGAAACAGGATAAAAAAACTAACATAAAAAACGCTTGAGTAATTGTTTTTAATATGGCACCTTTTTAAATTAGGAACTTAATTATCCACGTTATGCAACTAACTAACTTCAATATTCTCTTTTGGATCTTTAAAAATAAGTTAAACAGACTGATATGATCACCACTTGACTTTTGTATGTACTCTGGATGATTCTTCTGTCATTCTATAGACATCCAATTTATTTCAGGATTCAAACATTGTGTTGCAATCCACGCTGTCAAATGTCTTCTCGCGGCCCACGAACGCAATGAAAGAGATAGGATCACAAGAATAATGATCAGTAATACGTGAAAATCGCATATGGGATAAATACGATATTGATGCGATACACGTGAATAAATGCGACATAAACGCGATGACCGGACTTATATGACATTTAAACCGTAAATTTGCCATTTTCAATGAATTTGTGAATTAAAAGCCGAGCCCGCCTCTCTCTACGTCACTGGACGTTGGGCCTTACTGCTACTTAGATATTTACATGTATTTTAATCGGTAGCTACTAGAGAGGTTGTGAGAGAACCATGGTAAATTATGTGATGTAAAGCAGAGATTTTCTGCCATTTGCCTGGAAAAAAAAGTTTGGTCACTCTCCACTCCAAAGAATCTGAACACTAGTTAGCATCGTGGATGCAGGGAGGGTTTTCAACCAATACAATCTAGTTGTGACCGACAGTTCCAACTGGTTGAAAGAAGAAAGTGTTGATGTTAACACTTTGCATGCCATGGACGTAATATTACGTCCTTTTAATCTTTCTGAAGATTGCCATGGACGTAATATTACGTCTTTCTATTAAATTGGCTTTTTATGCGTAAAGATGTAATATTTCGCCCGTGGTACTTTTCCAGTTTATTGCTTTGTGGTTCTGTTTTTCAAAAATCAACTGCTCGATTGAAAAAGAGTTCGCTTTATGTCTTGAGGAAGAAAAGTCCTCTGTAGCTACCGGCACCCTTATCTTAGGCCACTTTGTGTGAAAATCCTTTTGCGGAAAGGACCGTTCGTTGAGGGTGCATTGACCCTTTTTGTCATCCAGGATTTATAACGCTTAGCTTCGAAAAATACTTTTTTATGATTTCCAATCTTTACAGAGTTCAAATTGAGCGTATTAAAAAAATTATTATGCATGTTCTGGCGGTACATCATGTGCTGCAACTTTTTTTTTCAAAAACTGTAGGTTTTCATTGTTAAATTATGTATTTATAACTTGCAATGTTATAAAACGCATTCATAAATAGGAGAAAAGTCCATTTTTACTGAAATAAACATCGAAATAAATATATGTTTGTTGCTAATGTTTTAAAAAATTTGCTTCATTTAGTAAAAATGGCTGGATTTTTCGGTAGGGATTTAAAGATAGCGGCCGGCACTCAAAATGTTTAACTATTGTAAATGATATTATGGCTACTAATATCATTACAAACTACTTTTTACATACAATTCCTTAATTTATTATTATTGTAATCCACAATTATTTCAGCTTTTTAGTACTCTTTTAAATAAAAATATTTAATCAAACTTTGTCGTCATCAAATAGTGATGCATTATGAAAATAAAGAAAAAAAGATGCTACAAAATGTTATAAACTGTAAATAAAAATGCGATAAAAATTAAATGAAAGTGCTATTTTCACGTATCTGGAACAATGATATTTCTTTGAAATTTAATTGTAGGTCGTCATACTCTCCCACAATCAAATTGCCTACATACCCATGGAGTTCCAGCACTATCTGCAAAACCTGCGTTACGTCGATCTGAGCCACAACAAAATCAAACGACTGTGGCACGGAGATCTTCTTTTCACCAGGGCCCGGGACAACATGGACCTCGAATTGTTTTGGACGAGATATTATCGTCAATTTTACCTCAATCGATATCCAGGCTCGAAAAATCTGACGATCGACCTCAGGCACAACTCCATCGCTTCTCTGCAACTCCCAGACGATAAGGTAATGTTGTGCTACAAATAATTACAGTATACTGTCAAATAACCCGGTAACGCCTGAATTAAAAAGTTTCTGCGATTTCTGAGGCCATCATTTATCTAAATGTCAATGAAACTCTGAGTCATTAGGTGCAAAATTTATTCTTTTATCACTAAGAGTTACGCCTAGCGGTACCATATGGTACCACTGACATATTTTACATCATAACATCCCAAATACATTAGGCTCACCTCAAATAATAATCATACTTTATACGAGATATAAAGGCTACAAAAATGGTAATTACTTAAAAAAAAACCTTTGTATTAGCAATACATGGGGCGTAAGTAAAGAAAATTAAATGCTTGCTCTGAAAAATTCCGTTTTTTTTGGGGCTAGTTGATAATTCCCAAATTTCAAACGGATCTAAATGCGTTAAAAACAGCTTTAAAACACCAAAAGTTTTGGAAAATGTCATTAAAAGTGTTCTCGGCGATTTAAAACTCTCAAAAACCCTGATAAATTACTATAAATAATAAAAAATGTTACGTTCAACACGGCACTACCAGATGGTACCATTTGGTACCGCTGGGCGTTAACGGGTTAAGATAGGTTTCCATGGAGTACCTAAGAGGCATTCTGGGAGCTTCCGTTATCTTCAAACACTTCCGTCTTAAATTCACAGTGACGCCTACTCCCTTTTATTGAATCTAAGAATCCTTTTCTCTTACTTCCTCTCCCTCATTTACCCAACATTCTACCCTACGACACCGTTTTCAACATCCCCTCCTCGCTTAAAACTCTCCTCATCCATACTTTCCCTCTCCTCCGTAACTCATCTAATGGCCCCCTTTCGTCACCCACCATGTTCAGCACTTCGTACCTTTTCCTCCAAGTCCACTTCACTTTCTGCTTTCCTCGCCATACCCACATCTCGGTCACCTTCAGTTCTCCTTCCTAAGTGTCCACGTTTCAGTATTGTAAAGGGGCACACTCTCCAGCACCTTCACTAACCTTTTCTCTACACTCTTACGTGACGATCCTCTCACAAGCTCCATCCTGTTAACCCATTATTCCCCAGCCTGTATGTAGGGCTTTTGACTTCGGTTGTTTCGCATTTTACGATTTATTTTGGCCTAATTAAGATGAATTTTTGGAAAAAAATATTTTCATCATATTATATGATTTTCAAAAATGCTGTGTATACGCTATGTGCTAAAAACTGTCTTCCTCCATGCTTTCTCTCTCCTCAGCAACTCTCAGACGATAAGGTAATGTAACTTGTTGCATTACAATTAGAATTAGTAACACGAAAACTTGAATCTTTTGTCATCGACCACGACTGAGAATCAAGAGAGATATGGAAAGCTGATTAAGTTCAACCGTAGAATGTATAGAATACGTCACAAACGGCGCTCAGGCCTTGGAGACGGTCTCAGATCAGGAAATAATTTAAAAAATACAGATGCATCTCAAATGAAACTGTGTGACTGGAGAGGATAAACTTTTCCTCAAATTTAATTTGAGTTTTCATTCTCATTATAATCCGTCCTAAAACTAAAATTTATCATTTGTTTACGAAAATTATTTGTTTTTTTGTCTTACAAGCAGGCCACCCGGAGTTACACGGGAAGTATGGTAATCATTGGAGTGAGAAATTTATAACTCTAAAATCCGTGAAATGTCTAACATTTGGACTCAATAATGATTGATCATGGAGCAAACAATCGGTTAATAACAGGCCAAGCTACTCGTACATTGGGTTTGGTTGAAAAGTATTAGGAAAATGCGACGAAAAAGTGAAATAAATTAGCTACTTCACTCTCGTTAGACCCCATTTAGAATACGCTGATAATTAATACAGTATTCTGTCGATTAAGGTAGGTTTCCATGGAGGACTTAAGAGGTATTCTGGGAGCTTCCCTTACCAACAAGCACTTCCGTCTTTAATTTACTTTAACGCCCACTTCTTCTTATAGATTCTATAATCGTTTTCCCTTCCTTCCTCTCCCTCATTTACCCAAAATTCTATCCTCCAACACCGTTTTCAAAATCCCCTCCTCACCAAATACTGGCTTCAGCAATACCTTATGACTCCTCCGTAAATCTTCTAAAGGCCGTCTCTCGTCACCCACCATGTTCAGCACTTCGTTCCTCCTCCTCCACGTCAACTTTACTTTCTGCTTTCCTCGCCTTAGCCAGATCTCGGACGACTTCAGTTCTTCTTCCTAAGTGTCCACGTTTCGGTGTTGTAAAGAGGTAGACTCCAAATCAATATCTTCACTAATTTTTTCTTTACACTCTTGCATAACAATCCTCTCATAAGCTCCATCCTGTTAAAGGACGCCTCCTTTGCCAAAGCAATTTTCATTCTGATGACTTTTCAACTCTATCCGCTTTCCTCTAATGAGCTGACTATATAGTTGATTTGCTCTACCTACTCAATATGGTAATGTAACTGCCTCCGAAAAAATGTGATACTTCCACCAGAAAAATCAATTAGAATTCAGACAAATACGGTCTATTCGTCAGAAAAGACCAAGCTATTATCGACGCAATTTCAGAGTGAAACTATGAAAGGTTTATTAAACTAATTTATTAGCAGCACGGGAGAAATAAAAATTAACGATTTTTCATGAAATACATGCTTGAATGAGAGATACTGAGATATTATTAACATAAATATAGAAAAACATATATCTTAATGAATAAAATAAGATGCCTGTTTGTCTGTCTGCAAAGCGTTTCCATACGGATTGCAACCGAACTTAGCAAATAGTTGCGTCTCATGCTTCAAAACACCCTAGCGCTGCTTTTGTCTCTGTCCTACGCGTCCTTTCCGCAATTTTCTCATTATCTTTTGTTACGTCAATTCATAAAAATTCTCTGGTTGGACATCCTGTTGAGTAGGCAAACCTATTGATACGCATAAAGGTTGAAAATAACTGAAAGAAATCTGTACATTGATTTTTATCCTTTTAATGCAAACCTTTTAGATGGAGTATGCGTTCAAACTATGTTCTGTTTCTACGCAAGTACGGACGCGCAACAATCAATGTTGTTGAGCAGAACATGAGCTGATCCCATTCGCGGTATCAGTATATCGTTTCTTCCATCGTGTCGCAGTTAGTACTTGTGTATGAAATCACCATGCCTGCTTTCTTCCTTTACGTAATAATTCAGCCACGTGGCCATGACTTCCATCTAACTGCATCTACATAATACTCTGAAAGGCACTTCTATGATGTTTGGCAGGGGGTGATCAATCACTAGCATATGACATGCAATAGGATTCCTACAGGCACAATACACAAGGTACAAATGCGTTGCACATACTAACATGTTACACCACCACATTCATGCATAGGATAATCTCGCTAATTACTCGTTAAGGTAGTCTGCCAATATACCAAGAACACACAAGTCTTGCTGCAAGTAGTAATAAAAAAATGTAGAAACAGGCATTAAGTTATACATAAGATAGTAGGCTACACTAAAAGTTAGGTAACGTTTTTGTGAGTTCTAACAATGCCGTATCAGTGTTATTAATTGTGGAAAAAATACATTCTGATATCTCTCTTCTTTAGTATATCTCTCTCATTTTATTTATAGGATCAGATCATCCATTATATTTTGTCATCCGTAAGATATGGTTAACTTCGTTAGAAAATACACTGTTTTTGAATTTATCTAATAGGTGTAGTCCATTTTTCAATCGACAGTCTGACGGAGAATGCCATCTGAGTTTATATAAGAGGTCATTTACAATAAAATGACTATCGTATCGACTTTTCACGTACCTGGCACTCTTCTTTGTACGCGTTCTAACTCTTTTACTAAGCATTTTTCATGAGGGTCTCGAACACTGTCAGCGTATTCTAAATGGGTTCTAACAAGGGAGAAGAAGCTAATTTCTCTCAATTTTTCGCCGTACTCTTAACAAATCCCAATTTACGATTAGCTTGGCGTAGTACGTCCTGAATGCTTGTTCCAGGATAAATCATTATTGAGTTCAACTCGAATATATTTCACGGATTTTAATGTTTTAAATCTCTCACTTCTATGGTTACCATCCTTTGCAAGAGACGCTGGGTGGCCTGCTTGCATGATAATTAAAAAATAAATAATCAACTTAAAAAAATAATGAATATATTTCGTAGGTGCATAAAAATATATTGAAAACTCAAATTATGGGTAATGACTGAGTTTATCTTCTTCAGTCACACTGTTTAATTTGAGACGCATCTGACTTTTTTAATTATTTCCTGATCTAAGAGTGTTTCCAAGTGCTGAGCGCTGCTCGTAACGTATTTTATGCATGCTACGCTTGAACTCACTCACCTGTTTTTCATCTCTCTCTTGAATCTCAGCCGTGGTCGCTGACGAAGTCTCCATGTTATTCTACAATGAGTGAGTAGTGGCATTCAGAAATATGAGTTCCATTTTTTAATACTAATTTAATACTATTTCGATAACACGACCTTATATTACACCAATACTCAGAATGCGTGCAAAATTTTTATATTTTTATAAAATGCTTTCCATGTAATTGTTGCCATATTTTTACGTATCATGGGATTCGCACTAACGCTACGATAATTTAACACTAGAACCGCGGACGGGACTTTTTTTCCCATCGCCCTTTGCAAATGTTTGCCATTCATGCACTAGTGGTTTGATCCCTTTGAAATTTCCTGAATTTTACTCAGTTTTTATGCTCTTGAAAATGGTTATGTCGAAAACATTGTACGATGTTTGGTTCGCGAGAAAAAACGACGATTTGCCTAGATCCACGGGATGGGACTTTTTTTGTCCCATATGGGGAAAACATACAATTTCAGTTTTATTTTGTACAATTATTTTGTATTTAGCATAATAAAAGTTTCTTACGAAGGGGAACGATGCAAATATACCGTTATTCTGCCAGTTAGAAGCGCAGAAGGGAATAATCTGTGCATTGCGCCGGCCGCCTACTCACGCAGCGCCGGCCGCGTCACCTCTGCCCGGCGCTGCCGCCCCTCTTGACAATCAACACTTTTGCTGTCAAAAGAGGTTTACTGTATTCCTAGTTATATTTGATAAAACATTTTAAACATTACCTAAACACATGTTTTGTTCACACAAACCACAAAAAACCGCCAATTATACTTAAAAGTGACAGGATCAACGTATTTTGTCAATGGGACAAAAAATTCCCATGCCGCGGTTTTGCTGGGGTTGGAAAGTTCAGCGGTTCTAGTGTTAAAAAAATATTTATCGCTTCTATTTCTGTAGAAATAAGAGAAAAAGCAAATTTCATGCGGAAAATAAACATTCAGGTCATATTGCAGAGGTTATGTTATCATCTGTGTTCTTTTCTCCCTTTCAGATCAAAGTAGTGATCCCAGGCTGCGACATAGGCAGCCACTTCTCCCGTGTCAAATTACTTCTGGGACACAACCCTTTCGTTTGCGACTGCGAGGTCTTCAAGCTCCTGCGGTACGCCTCCAAGGAAATACGGCCAACATCTGCGTTGGAGAGGCTCAATGGACACAGGCTTGTAGTGCCAGCGGTTATCGATATACAGGACCTCCACTGCTCGTAAGAATCTACATTGTAACTTGTTTGAAGCGTCACTAAAGGGAGAACACAATCATTGACGCTATATAATAATAAAAATAGTAATAATAATGATAATAATAATAATAATAAATAATAATAAGTTATTTTACTTATTTTATAGGAAGTTTTTACAAAGTAATGATAACTGTGATCAAAGAATCAAACGTCTTCTCACGCAAACAAAACAAAGTGAAGAAAAGTATAAAACATATTATGAGTTTTAAAATATCAAGATATTATTAAATTCCAGGTCCTACTAAACTTATCAATGCTTGTGAACAGGTGCCAATTTGTACTTTATTTGCGGACGTACATAGTTTTTCAAATTTTATCCCACAAATTTGTTTACAATATTTTCAAAAATTATAATTACTATAGTACTCAACCAATTGAGGTATGTTTCTATGTGGTACTAAAGAAGTGATCTGGGAGCCCCCCTTTCCTTCCAGCACTGCCTTCATCAATTCACTGTAAGGCCTACTCCCTTTCAATCTATCTAAAAATTCCTATTCTTTTCCTTCCCCTTCCTCGTTTCCCTAACATTCTATCCTCTAACACCTTTTTCAACATCCCCTCCCCGCTGAGTACTCCCTCCATCCATAACTTCTGTCTCCTCCGTATCTCATCTAAAAGCTGCCTCATCTTCCCAACCATATCCTGCACTTCGTCGTTCCTTTTCCTCAATGTCCATTTAACCTTCTCCATACCCACATCTCGAATGCCTCCAATCATCTCTCGTCCCTTTTCCTCTACCTGCTCTCCTTTTCTTCCTCTCCTACTCTTGAGTCTCACATTCCTCGCTTGCGATGCTTAAAAAATCGCATTACCTTAATCTTCTTGTGATTAAGCCTCATCCCTTGCTCTTCGCACCGCTTGTTTAACGCATCCACTAGAGCCTGCATTCCCCACGCTGACTGGCTAATCAGCGTCTGATTATCTGCGAACCATACCGCTTTAAACATAATTCCTCCCTCTTTCACTCCAACTTCCAACTCGTCCCACACTTTTCTCACCATCTCCTCAGAGTATACGTTAAAAAGCAGCGGCGATAGAGGACAGCCTTGCCTAACACCTTGGCCAATGCGTATCCACCCAGATTTTCCGTCCTCCACCTTCACTTGCGCAGACTGGACAATATACATATTACGAATTAGTCGTCTATCCCTCCAATCTACCCATATTCTCTTGAGGATATCCATTAAATTTACCCTGTTCACCCTATCAAACGCCTTTTCAAATCCACGAAACAAGCATATACGTCCTGGTCATATTCTAGGTTCCCCTCCACGAGGGACCTCATTATTGCAATTGCATCACGAGTTGACTTCCCTTTTCTAAAACCAAACTGATCCTCACCCAATTATTCGTTTGCCCTCGCCTCCATGCTTCTGTTCAATATCCTCAATGCCACTTTCACCGCATGTGGTATAAGGCTGAAGTTCCTATAATCTCCGCATTCCACCACTTTCTTCCTTTTCGGTAGCGGAATCAGAACCGTCTTCACGAAATCGTCCGGCCAACATCCCTCCTCATAAATTCTGCGTACTAGTTCGAAAAACCTTTTCTTACTATCCTTCCCTGCATTCTTCAGAAGCTCACACGTGATATTGTCCATGGCTACTGCTTTCCTAGCCTTCGTATCACGAAGTGCTTTCTCTATCGCCGAATTTAACATTCTCCGCTCAAGATTATACTCCTCCACTGATATCCATGCGACATGGATTGGATTGACATGGATATTGCACGGATGTCAATTGTTAACCCTGGCAATGTTGTCTGGATGTTCTAGAGATGTTGAGTTTTGTTAGGGAAATAAGCAGTGGAAACAACGTGATTTTAATTGCTTATAGCTTCTTCAAGCCAATGAGATTCTGAGCTGTTTTATTATGTTTCAGGCTCCTTAGATAATCAGGGTGGATGGGAAAAATATCATGAATGTGAAATTTGAAATAAATATTTATAAGGTAACAAAAAGTTTACAGTTGTGTACACGACCATGCACCTTGGGATTTTTGAACATAATTTTTATGCACGGCGATTATACGAAGAAATTATTATCGTCAAGAATTTTCATCATCGTTCATTATTTTCAATCGATATATTCTTTCTAAACATTATTTATAAGTTTTAAACAACTGAATACATGGCTTAGTGAAAATATTGGACGACACTCGTTCATCTTGCCTGCCGTTGTGTCATCCATCTTGTTTTACGAATGCAAAACAAAACACATGTGTCGTGCGGTGGCAGAATCATGTAGTAAAAGGTACCAAGAAAAGCAGCGATAGGTTTAAACGACATTAAATGATACTTAAAGGATAAAAATGAAATAAACGAGGGTCTTAGTAGGATATAGATCCCTTCCATCACGTACAATCTTGAAGGTTCAATTTGGATTATAATTTTCCGGTTGAATTTCTAATTAATGTTTTCGTGTTTACAGGAAGCCAGACTCGGTCAACGGGAAGGCCGTTGCGGAAGTGGACACTTGGGCTTATCATTGGTTGCCAATGATTGGTCTTTGTGGATATGACACTGGAGTTGAGCCACTGTCCGGACACACGGCAGCCAACACCACCGAAATAAAAGCAGCGGTTGATCCACCGACATAGAACTCGTGGTATCTGGCGATACTATGCGGATTCTGCCGAACATTCTTGCTCAATAAGATTTTGACAATGTTTTTCCACCTAATTTCTTTGTAACTTGCAAAACTTTTTCCTCAACCAGCAATTATATTTTTAAGTTTTTTTTTAAGCTAGGCTTAACCGGCGCAAAAGAGGCATTACACTGAACTTTGATTGAGAGATTTGTATGAAATTATTTCGAGCTGGGTCGTGAAATATAAATAGTTATATTCCTTGTTTATTACAAAATTGAATTATCTTACTTTGTTTAAGTTTGTTGTTGTTGTTTGTTGTGTGCCTCTGAACGCGAACAAAACTAATGTTAACTAATCAAGTTTAATTTAAACAATTTATATTATAAAAAATACATTTCACAAAAACTCTTAACGGCTTTTTCCTCCAGTATTATTGATCAATTGGTTACATAAATAGCCCTTTTTTGTGAAACTTTGATGTAGTGTCAATTGTTTCGTGGCCTTTTACACGATGTTGTAACCAAGTTGTTGTGTATAATTGTTAGATATGCGTGAAAGTCGCAAATGCGATATAGATGCTCTGTGCGCAAATAAATGCGACATAGATGCGATGACTGGACTTTTATGATATTTTTACGCAAATTTGCCTTTTCGATGGCGAAATTCGTACATTTTGTGCCGAGCGCAGTTTAAATGCTCCACCGACACTCACCGCTTAAAGCATGTGAGCTACTGGTCGGCTGCTAGTTGGCTGGGACTCCACGTGTCCGCGAACTACAAGTGAGCGCGGGCAAGCTATACCTCCGCCACCATATTTCTTATTCCTTAATTTATCATTTATGTTAAAATAATACCTAAATTAAGGAATACATAAACGAGGTCAAGGAGAGTAGGAAAAAATAATAATTTATTGTTGCTCTACAACATAATTATTTGAAATATTCTGTATTTTGCCATATAACTGTGTTTCACTAATTTTATCGTAATGTGCTTTATTATGAAAATAAAAAAAACAGACGCTACAAAATGCGATAAACTGTTCTTGAAAGTGCGATTTTCACGTATCTCTAATAATTATTTTTGCCTCAAAACATTATTGCCACTCAAATTTTGGAGCTAAAATTAAAAAGCCTTGACGAAATATACAAAAAATATTGTAATTTCACACAAATCTGTAGTGTAGGACCTAAGTTTAGACGTGAAAAAATAAAATCTCTGGTAGAGATCCACAGAAAACAGAGAATGAACTGTCACGCACAAAGTTGTTTACCCCTTTCCTCTCCCAGAGGCGTCGTCGGGCTCCTATCGCGGCGGCGCCTCTTTCCTTTTTCCTTCCTCTCCAGCACCTCCCCGGGTGATCGGGCGTATAATCCACTGGCTTGGTTCCCGGCCCCGGTGCGTTGTTTCCCTCGAAGGGTTCACCTAAAACCCTGAAACTCTTTTGTCAACGATGCTATCTAACGATTTGATCGTTGGATCATTCTTCCTCATAGAATGGTCCTCCAAGATCGTTAGAATATTAATGGCTTCGCCTGGTTTCGCTGTAAGTAGGACCCACCCGCCTTACTGACGGTGCGGGATTCCTCGTCCCTTCCCTTCCTTCCCTATCCACTCCCAGGAGGTGTCGTCGGGCTCCAATCGCGGCGGCGCCTCCTTCCTTTTACCTTCCCGTCCTCCCCCTTCTGTGGTGCAGAGGAGAAAAGCTCGCGCTTGCAGTCCCTGCCCCAGGAGTCTAACCTTACGAGCCCACCAAGGAGTCTCGTTTCCACTGTCAATGATGCTTTGTGTACGTGAATCAGCTATACGGATAATTGTTGCTTGAACGTATTTTACAAACTTTGAATTGAATTCCTCGTTTTATTCTGAGAAATTCCAAATTTTGGACAAGGTTTACCTTAAATATTGACGCATTTAAATCAACCATAATTCAAATGTTTATTTTAAATTGAAATAGATACATGAATTAACATTCATCGTGAAATTTCGTTTAAAATTGTAAAAGCCGCTCATAAAGAAAATAATTCAATTCTTTGGTCATCTTTTTTAAGGGAGGAATAAATATATATTTCGCAAAATAACTGGACAAAAAAATTGTACGACCGCGGTCCCTCACCGCTAATTGTAAGAGGGGTAATATAAGACGAGGTCCGGTTACCCGCTCCCTGATATCGAGAGTTAAGCCCAAGCCCCGCTGTGTTGGGTCCCAAAACAAAGAAACATCACACCCGCGAAGGTCGTAAAAGGGGGAGAGATAGGAAATATATACATGGTGTTTCAAAAAGGACTTTACAACTTTGAAAATTCATATTCACGTTTTCTTAACACACGCCAAGCCGTCGTATGTGGTACTTGCAGCTCACGAGATGCACGGCGAGTCGATTTCTTAGGGCTATTAACAAAACTTTGTCCCAATTGCTCAACGACTTCTTCAGATGTGCTTGGACGACCTGAGGATTTTTTATGTTTCACTGAGCACCCTGTTTCTACAAAACACCTATGCCACTCATAAATTGTAGGCCTACTAGGAGGATCTTTAGCGTACTTGGTACGAAATTTTCGCTGAACTGTTGTCGCAGACTTCGATTCATCAAACCGAAACTCACAACTAGCACGCTCCGGTCCAGTGAAGGCAGCCATCTTTAACGTAACTGTCACTAGCGCTTGTGCGGCGCGATTAGGCTCTAGCGGACTACGCGAGTCAAAACTTGAACTGTTTTCCTTTAAAAAAACACCACAACCAACCCTGCACCTTGTTAATAAAAATTTATATAAATTTTCAAATTGTAAAGTCCTTTTAGAAACACCCTGTATGTATTCGGTATTAGGTTTCTTGGGTAGGAAAATCTCCGACGACGCATTATCTTGGACTCCGAGGGTAGTTGTGCTCCCTCTCTTTTCGGAATTATAACCCTACCAGCGGCATCGATACGCGGTAAATCATGCTTTGTTTCTATAAATTAGCGTTATGGACAATTGTTGCATTCGAATAAAATTGTAGACTTTGAATTGATTTCCTGTAAATAAGCAGTCAAAAACAAATTTATTTAAACCTTTGAAGACGGCGAAGTTATCTTCATAGCATGACTGCTGTACTGAGCCCCAGGAGACTCTTCTGTCCACCCCGTAAGGAGCAATGTTGCAGGACATTTGTAAAGAAGGGTCTCAAACCTATTACTGTTGATTTCAGTGGTACTAATACCGGTCATCTTATAAAAAAATTATTTCGTCAAAAATCCTAACTATTTACCATTCGAATGTTATTGATCAATTAGTTAAGGACTTAAATAACCATTTAAACCCTTAACCTAATCCCATCTTCTATTGACGATTTGAACTATTCCTCTAATCTTCCAGTCCATGTGTGCTTCGAAGTTCGTCCTTTGATAGTAGATTACACGGTGTAATTCCATCCAGAATAGTGTCTGTAGTCTAAGGAAAAAGAGTAATTTTTGAGTAAAGAGGAAGTTCAATTCTTATGTCAAGGAAAAAAAGTGGAGTGATGGTGGGCAGTTCGTGGTTTCGAATGACTTCAAATCTGCGAAAACAAGAGATTGCGGTTATAATTGCCTGAAAAAATAATACGTTAAGCTTACATTTGCCCTCTCATCGAAACAGCAAAAGGAGTGAAACATTATGGAATAACATGCTAGATTATCATTTGTAATTCGATAAGAACTTTGCTGATATAGTTTCTGTCTAAAACATTATGTCTTATTGTATTTCATCCGTAATAAATGTTCTTTTTCTGTCCGATAAATGATTTACCATGCTTCGTTGTACTCCAAATTGGATTACGAGCTTACATATTGGGGCGAAGCTTAACACATAATCACCCAGCAAATGTTTTTTATTTTTCTTTCAAATATGATAGGAAAAGTTTATAAATGATCCCTTATGATAAGTGAATCATGCTTAAGGGAATTGTCAAGCCACATTACCTCGTGTGAGACCAATGGAGCGGTTCCGCGGGAAATGATTTTCAAATTATAAACATTATTTCAAATGGGTATTGATATCTTTATCAAATAGTTTAAATACAAATCATTATATAATAACTGAATTTCAGCCTAAGTCTGATATAATATATGATTTTAGTTGAAATAAAAACATTACTTGAAGATTACTTCGTAATCAAATGATGTACTTCCCTTTTTAATTAGTTCCAACAGTAAATATAGTAAAAAGTTCAAGGAATAATTTACTGGGAACTAATTTTCATCCGAAATATATTGAAGTTAGAGCACATATTAAAATATTAGTAATAATATCTCCTTATTTACCCTTTAATATGCAAGGGAAATATATGTTCAAAATTATAGAAATTATCTCAAAATAAAATGAGTATGCATGTGATTATACGAATTTGTTCCGTAGAATAATAGGCTTTTGCCTTATCGTTTTAAATTATTTATGTGATATCCTTTACACATTGCTAAGTGTCACACTTTCACTGTAAATGCTGTTTATAAAGTTGAAATTTAGCATTTTAAAACAAATCTATGAGAAGGTCAAGTATAACAGCCTCGCCCTAAGGTCACCTCACTTGCGGCAGCGGGAACCAGAACGACGTCACACGGAGTTTTTCAGCATTCATACTTAGCCGTCGCGTTTTTGCGCGAATTTTCACTTTTCATTTAATCGCGAAAAAAAATATATCGACATTTAAAAATAAAAAAGCGTGAAATACGTACTACAGGAGCAATAATCTTTCGATTTAGGCAATAAAAAAATAATAGGAAACCACCCTATCATACATCAAATTAACACGGGCGGAACGTAGTCCAGGATAGGAAGCATTTTTTCTTGCAATTTTTTCAAACTGAATTGATTTTCTTGAAATGGTCACAATAAGTAGGAAATATACCAAGAATCAAAATCTATATCATGCTGAGGGGCGCTTTTACCCTGGGGGTGGTTTCCACCCCATCTCGGGAGTGAAAATTTTTAATTATATATTGACCATAGGAAGCGATAGAGAAATAAATTCTAAGAATAAAATGTTCTTTCCATTTTTTGCATCAAATTAATATTTTTCGAGCTATTCGCGATTGAAAGTAACAGTTTTTTGACGAAAAAAATCAACGATTTTAATCGGTTATAGGCAAATAACTTGAAAAGTATTAATTTTATTAGGAAACTTTCAATTACAAAACTGTACCTTGTAAAAAATTAAATAAAAATCTGATTTTAAATTTCCTTTACAACCAATTCGGACCGAGCTACAACTTGTTGATGGTTATATTTTGTTTGTCATACGCTAAATTTGAAAGATTCAATACCAAATAGCGGGAAAAATGCATTTTTGAGGAAAAATTATGCAATCTGATTAAAAGCATTTAAAAACAACTTTCTGAAAATGAGAAAAAAAATTTTTATCATGAAATTTGAGTGAGTTATGGTTAAAAATAGGATCAGTCCGTACTTATTTCTACGAAAAAATCAGTGAAAACAACTCCTTATTACCACACTAGTCGAAATTGATCAATGCCCTTCAGAATTTATCTTTATTAAAGTATTATTAATTGATCCTAGAAGTTTCTTTAATTTACAATTCTAAATGTGGAAAAAATTGGAGGTAAAAGCTGAAAGCAATTATCTACCATTTCGTTAAAGTGCTCTTTTTTCAAAATAACTCCAAAAACACTGGAGCTATGAAAAAAATGCAAGAGTAATAAATTGTAGCTTCTTTATTTTAAAATATTTAAATGTGTTTAAATTTTCTGTACACTAATATTTGGTGAGATATTGATAATTAAACCTCCATTTACAAGGGAGCTCCACCTTATTTAAACTCTTAAATCCCTCCCCTTTCAAAATTAAGGACTCGAAAAAAATTTAATTCACATGACCTCGAACGAGTAAAAACCCTACAAAATACTATTAAAATGAACTTTCAATCATCAAAAGTAAAGGAGCTATGTTTGAAATACCAATTAAATTTATTTTCGAAAAATTCGAAATTCACAATTCAGAGCATTACATTCCTCATAATCAGCATATACTTTGTGTACTTTACGTTAGAAGCTAACGATACACTCAAATTTGCTACAAAATAAACACACATACCCATAAGATGTATTTATACATACACATACGTGAGTATGTGTAGTCTCGCTCACAGTGACCTGTATGCATGCATGTGGGGGGAAGACTGGAAGCCATTCAGTCTCCGTTTGATAGTTTTTCATGTACATTTATTTGTTTATGTTACCATGACAAAGTTTGTTCTGTTTATCCTATTGTTATATCTTTTCTGTGCTGTGATTAAAATTATCAGAGAAAAGAGTGAATATATATAATTAAAAGAATAAGAAATTGAATGAGAAGATACAATGTGATAAATAATTTATAATTTTAGGGTAAATAATGTTTTTTACATTAACCCCCAATAAGGGCTGAAATATTCTAAAATTATTTACAAAACATAAAAAAATAACTACACAAATAATTTAAACTAAATTTTACCCGTATTTAGCTTTAAAATATAATTTTATAAGTTTAAGTTTTTAGGGGTAGTTTTCACCCCTAGTATGAGATTGATGTAGGGGTAACAACAAATATTTTTTTCGGAGTGTCTATTGATCCCTAAAATGTTTAATTTAATTTTGAAATTTTCAAATTTATGAAGAAGTTTAGTTATCGGTCAAAACATTTTGAAAAAAATCAGTATGGTAAAATGTATTTACTTTCTAAAAACAAGGAGAAAATTTTACAAAAATAAACACTGGAGATATGGTTTGAAAAAACTAAAAATCGTGTTTCAATTTTTTGGGGGGTTAATTTGCATTGTAAAGGCCTGAAACTTAATTTTTAATTTACTTATAATGTGTTCTTTTTATTTTCCAAAATATCTTGGGGCCCTTTTCACCAACTTAACCAGTTATACCCTTTATAGGTGATACAGATATAAAGGTACACAAGTGTTACACTGCCAGTCACGCTGCGTTATTTATGCGCCATGGGTGTCGGGTTCCTCTTGCCGATCTGAAAACAAATTTGCCTCAACACTTTTTGCTTCAAAAACTCACGTTATAGAAAGTGAAAATGGCATTTTTATGGAATGGCTTGTTTGGAAATTATTTAAATGATGTTTTCGCTGGGAATACAGCAGCAATTAATGATGTAGTCAGTTTCTAAATACACCATTGCCGCTGATAATGCTTATAAAATAAGGTTACTTTTCCGGTCTTCCATTTCATTATAATTTATCTCATTGAATTTTCTTTCAGCTCGCGATAGCTTTATCATGTTATTATGCCTAGATAAATATTTTCTAGAATATCAAATGACCTTCTTTGGTTCGCCAAAATTAAGAAATTAAATTCCAAACATGTTATCAACCTAGTCACTAATATTTTGTGTATTTTTTCTTGTCGTAAAACTGATTCATAACGAGAAAATTAGTAGTGGTAGGAGTTATCTATAGCGTCTGTAAGACAATAGGGTGTAAGGAGCTTGAGCGTCTACGGAAAGCGTTCAATTTAGATGCAACAAAAAGTTTATGTTATGTTATTAGTGGGTAGGTATCTATGGGTGAACCGGAGCTAAGGCCCCTTATTTTCAAATTGGCGGATTGGCGGCGGTTTCTAGAACTATTTTCCCCGTTATGGTTATGGTTACGGCGTTATGGTTACAAAATTTTTATCGACAAATCGGATTTACTTTCGAAGTTACCATTTCAAAAAACGTTCAAACATGACTTTGATGGAAGTGGATTACAGAAAGAATTTGGATGAATATTTTTCAAGTGAGGTTAAATATTCTAGTGGATATTTAGCTTTATTGTCTGTTTACGGACAAAAGTGTGTGTTAAATTGGTGTATGAATGAAGGTTTGCTTGCGGGAAATTATGAATGTCCTAAGTGCGAAAGGAAAATGAAATTAACGAAGAGACCAAAGAAGACTGATGGTATGAATGGGTACGTAAAAATCAAACTCAAAATAATCCGCATGAATGCTCACGATGTGTAAGAAAGGGTTCTTGGTTTTTCAATAGTCATCTAAGTGTATGCCATATTTTAAAATTGACTAGTCAATGGTTAGGGCAGTGTATGCAAAAGTACAATATGGCAGTTTTGAAAGTGACGGATAAAACAGTGACTAATTGGTATAGTTTTTGTAGAGAAAAGTGTGAGACTGTATTGACTGAAGAAAGTACTCAAATTGGAGGTGTGGGAATGACTGCCGAAATTGATGAAAGTAGATTTGGGAAAATGAAGTATGGAAGAGGAGGGTGAATGTGAAGAGTGAATGGATGTTTGTTGGAATTGAAAGGCGGACGAAAAAATGTTTTTTCCAAGTGGTTCCTAATAGGTCAGCTGAGGAATTACTTGGTGTTATCAAGAAATGGGTATTGCACGGAAATGAAATAATTTCCGATTGCTGGAAGGCCCATCATTGTTTGGAAAAAGAAGGCTTTAAACATTTAAAGGTCCAACACAATGTGAATTTCAAGGATGCGGATACAGGTGCCCACATAAACGCAATTGAAGCTACATGGTCTTTTGGCTACATGGCTCGACATGGGACTTTTTTGTCCCATCGCTCTTTGCAAATATTTACCATTCATGTACTAGTAGTTTGATCCCTTTGAAATTTGATGACTTTTACTCATTTTTATGCTCTTTTGAATGGTTATATCGAAAGTATTTTACGATATTTAGTTCGTGAGAAAATCGACGCTTTACCTAGAACCGCGGGATGGGACTTTTTTGTCCCATATGGGGAAAACATACAATTTCGGTTTTTCTGTACACTTATTTTGTATTTAGCATAATAACAGTTTATTGCGAATAGGATCGATGCACAGATACCGTTATTCTGCCAGTTAGAAGCGCAGACGGGAATAATCTGTGCACTGCGCCGGCCACCTACTCACGCAGCGCCGGCCGCGTCACCTCTGCCCGGCGCGTCTGCAGGTCTGAGCTTGCAATCAACACGCTTCGCCTTGCAGCACATTTAAACATTTAACATTACCTAAACACGTGTTTTGTACACACAAACCACAAAAAACCATCAATTATACTTATTCACGACAGGATC
This sequence comes from Ischnura elegans, assembly GCF_921293095.1. Classification (NCBI taxonomy): domain Eukaryota; kingdom Metazoa; phylum Arthropoda; class Insecta; order Odonata; family Coenagrionidae; genus Ischnura; species Ischnura elegans. The sequence goes on from NW_025791659.1 coordinate 7,762,757, forward strand.
AACGTATTTTGTCAATGGGATAAAAAAGTCCCATGCCGCGGTTTTGGTGGAGTTTGAAAGTTCAGTGGTTGTAGTGTTAAATGAAGTTTTCGCTGGGAACACAAAGGCAATGAATGATGTTGTCAGTTCCTAAATACACCACTCTCGCTGATAATACTTAGAAAATAAGGTTACTTTTCCGGCCTTTCCGGCATTAAAATTTGTGTCATTCAATTTTCTCACTTCTCGCGATAGCTTTATCATGTTATTATTCCTAGATAAATATTTCTAGAACATTTAATGGCCTTCTTTGGCTCAGAAATATTAAGAAAGTAAAGTCCAATCATTTTATCAACCTAGTCACTAGTATTTTGTGGATTTTTCCTGTCGTAAAACAGATTAATAACGAGGAGTAATCTCTAACACTTTGCATGCCATGGACGTAATATTACGTCTTTCCATTTAATTGGCTTTGTGCGCGTGAAGCCGTAATATTTCGCCCGTGGTACTTTTCCAGTTTTTTTCTCAGAGGTTCTGTTTTTTTTTCAAAAATGAATTGCTCGTTGAAAAAAGAGTTCTCTTTATACCTTGAGGACAAAAAGTAGTCTGTATCTACGGGTATCCTCATCTCCAGCCACTTTGTGTGAAAATTCTTTGGGCCAATTGGACCGTTCGTTGAGGGTGCATTGACCCATTTTGTCATCCAGGATTTATAATGCTTTGCTTGTAACGATGCTTTTTTATGATTAACATGCTTTAAATAGTCCAAACTGAGCATATTAAAATTATTAAGTATGTTATGGCAGTATATCCTATGTTGCAACTTTTTCATTTTTCAAAAACAGTAGGTTTTCATTGTTAAATTATATATTTAAAAATTAGCAAAAACTGTTATTCAACTCATTCATAAGGAAGAGCGAGGTCCATTTTTATTGAAATACACATCGATATAAATATATATTTGATGCTAATGTTTAAAAAAATGTACGAATACAGTAAAAAGAGCTGGATTTTTCAGTAAGACTTTAAAATTTGCAGCCGACAGTGAAAGTGCTAACATCTGCAAGAGAATAGAGTTTAGTAGAGCTTTATCGTCTACGGAAAGCAATCAATTTATATGCAACAAAAAGCTTATGTTATGTTATTAGTAGGTAAGCATCTGTTATACTCTGAAACTGTTCCCTTTTCCTAAAATTAACCATGAAATACGAATAACTCCATGCTGGCAATATGCCTTGCTTCGCGGCGACGTTTAAACAATGTGAAATGATTCATTGTATAGTCGGATGAACAATACACGATAGTTTTTCACGAACCTATCGTGAGTCGGCATAATTTCATATCTATGACTAAATCTCAGCATTCTACCATGTCTGCGTCCATAAAAACAAGCTTAAAAAACTTTTAATATTATTAGCGATTGAGGAAAAACTTCGGAAAGTTACGAAGAAATTTTGTGGAAATGCAGTCAAACTTTTATTGATGAAAAATGTTAAGAGGATTGCACATTTTGTCGTCGGAAAACCATCGGTGGTTCAACTGTTCCGGTGGTACAACTATGCCGGTGGTTTAACTATACCAGTGGTTCAACCATAGCTTCTACTTCAGTGGATCTGGTTGCCTTGTGTCCCGACACTGAATTAACTCCAGTCTCATTCTAACAAAATCCAATCATTGGCAGCCAATGATAAGCCCATGACTCCACATCCGCAATTTCTTTCCCGTTGACCGAGTCTGGCTTCCTGTAAACACAAAAACATTCATTAGAAATTCATTCGGGTAATGAGAATCCTAAGTACCGTTCAAAAGTTTTCGATCACCAACGCACAAAACTAGATATTTATTTCAATGGACAAACACGTCATAAAAACTAACCAGCTAAATGACCAACGAAATATATATCTCCTCTCTTCATAATTTACCCATAATTCCCCAGACTGTATTCAGGGCTTTTAACGTCGATTGTTTCGCATTTTCCAATTCATTTTGGCCTAATTAAGATAAGTTTCCGGAAAAAAAATATTTCAATCATATAATATGATTTTCAAAATGCTGCGAATAAGAAACGCTGGGAAAACTCCGGAAAATAAATACAAAAATGTAATTTTTAAAACTTGAGTTACATCTTTCATTTTTTATCTTGATTTTCACACTCGACATCTTCGCCGGGAGTTATCATCCTACTTTCATGCCTCCACTGTGACCTGAAGCTCTATCCATACAAGTGACCAAGTTCAACTCTTTTCCCTGCAGTGAGTAAAAAAGAGCTGTTCTCCTATAATGTAGGGGCATGGATGCCCAGTGGTATTATTTTGAAATAACAGTGACCCTTCTTCAGGATTCCTGTTCTCAAAGCTAGGCTGATGCAAAGGTATTTAAGGCAATGTAACCCAATCGATTCAAAGTTACTGATCATTGCAGCAGGTATTCTTATCTCAAAATAAGCCGTTTTTTTCCTTTTCATGATTTACGTGATTGTAGTAGCTTACTTACCTTATATATCACCAGATCATATCGTAGTACTTATAAATGGGGACATGCAAAAGTTGCAAATACGATTACGCGAATTTTACCGTGAATTCCGGGGTTTACCCGCGAATACGCGAATTCCGTGTTAATAGCGATTTTCTCCAATTCATGGGCGATTTTCACCAACTCATACAAGAATAGGGTTGTTTCATTCATCAAAGAAAACGATAGGCATTGATTGCCATACGTTACACACCATTAGTGCATTCATAATATACAAATTATTTCGTTTTAGAAATACCGGTTTAGACGAGTGGCAATGGTCAATTTTGTTCCTCATTTGAAAAAGGCCAGATTGACGTCCATGCGATGCCACTCCGCGTGACGTCATAGGGGCCTAGTTTCAATACGAGTAGATAGGAGTTATACATCGTCTGAGATCAACAATGCATGCATGAGGCACAGAGCTCAGTAAAACATTTCTTAAAAATCACTTATTAAAACTGGCTAAGGTCGGAAAGTTTTCTTCGTTTGATAAGGTATTAATAATCTTTATTTAAGCCAAGCGCTACCAGCTAGAAGGGTAACCTGCTCCCTGCTAGCATCCTGCGTCGTATCAGCGTTCAAAGCCCCACCCCAATGTTACCTCACTTGCGGCAGCGGGAACCAGAACGACGTCACACGGAGTTTTCCGGCATTTATATTTAGCCGTCGCGTTTTCGCGCACTTGAAAATTTTCAATTTTCATTTAATCGCAAAAAATAGATAACGTCCTTTAAAAATCCAAATGCGTGAAATACGTACTCCGGGAGTAATAATCTTTCGATTGAAGCAATTAAAATAATAGGAAACCACCCTATACGCGAATTTCGTGTTAATAGCGATTTTATCCAATTTATGGGCGATTTTCACAAACTCAGATGCAATTTTCATAATTTATTCTTCTTCCCTTGCTTCTATATAAATTTAGTTATACTGTATATGCTTACGAGCAGTGAAGGTCCTGAATATCGATTACCGCTGGCACTACAAGCATGTGTCCAGTGAGCCTCTCCAACGCCGACGTTGGCCTCATTTCCTTGGAGGCGTACCGCAGGAGCTTGAAGACCTCGCAGTCGCAAACGAAAGGGTTGTGTCCCAGAAGTAATTTGACGCGGGAGAACTTGCTGTCTATGTCGCAGCCGGGGATCACTACTTTGATCTGAAAGGGAGAAAATGACACACTTTTTAATATAACCTCTTCAATTCAGAAAGTCTATTTTCTATATAAAAATTTGTGTGCATCATTCTGATTAGTAAATAGAACAAAAAAATTAATCCACTTGTAGTATTGTAATCGTAGTGATAGTAAACCCAGTAATCACCAGTGATACGTAAAAAGTAAAGCAACAATTACAAGAAAAGGATTATATGATAAAATATTAAAAGGAGAGACAGCTTTTAGATCAGATACGGAGGTGACAGACGGTAAGAATGGAGCGAGTACTGAACGGAGAGGGGATGTTAAAAATTGTGTTGTAGAGGGTAAAATGTTGGAAGGAGCGACGAAGTGTTGGATATGGTGGGTGAGGAGAAGCAGCTCGTAGATGAGATACGGAGGAGACAGAAGGTATAGATGGAGCGAGTACTGAACGGAGAGGGGATGTTAAAAATTGTGTTGTAGAGGGTAAAATGTTGGAAGGAGCGACGAAGTGCTGGATATGGTGAGTGAGGAGAAGCAGCTCGTAGATTAGATACGGAGGAGACAGAAGGTATAGATGGAGCAAGTACTGGGCTAGGAGGGGATGTTGATAACTGTGATATGGACACTATAACGTAACGAAGAAGTACGAAGTACTGCGCATGGTAGTTTAGGAGAGGCAGCTTTTAGACGAGATACGGGGAGACAGAAGGTATGTAAGGAGTGAGTACTTAGCAGGGAAGGGATGTTGAAAACAGTCTTTTAGTGAGTAGAATTTTTGGGTAAACGAGGGAGAGAATGGACAACAATAGGATATTTAGATAAAATAAAACTGTATATACTGAAGGGAATTAAGAAGTGATAAAATGAAAGGGAGGCTCTAACAATGATTTTTAAGTACTCCATGCAAAACTTACTTAAATGGCAGAATGCAATTATAAAATTAATGCAACATGCTACATTACTTTATCGTCTGGGAGTTGCAGGGAAGCAATTGAGTTGTGTCTGAGGTCGATGGTCAGATTCCTCGAACCTGGGAAATTATCGAAGAAGGCCATCCAGTAATATTTTTCAATGTATTTCATCCGGAACGGTTCGAGGTCCATGCCATCCCGGGCCCTGGTGAAAAGGAGGTCTCCGTACCACAGTCGTTTGATTTTGTTGTGGCTCAGATCGACGTAACGCAGGTTTGGCAGGAAGTGCTGGAATTCCATGGGTATGTAATCAATTTGATTGTGGGATAGTATGATGACCTGAAATTAAATTTAAAATATATCATCAGGAATATTAGAAATGAGTTTCTTGAAGCCGGCCTCTAAATGTACTGTCACCCACTGCCCATTAAAATCGTGTTTACAAAAGTCTCCACTCTCGTCGCTGACGTACAATTTGATAGGAGTTTCACTGGGAAATAAGATATGATTAGGGGTACCGACACTTGATAACCCAATGCTGCTTCCAAGCAACATCAAAAATGTTTAAACTTTAAGCTCTATTTAGGAGTTATATAAACTAAATATTATTATAGAGTGTATATTTTAATGACGAAATATATAGCTGCAAGGTAATTATAATTGTGTATAAAATTTTCAAGTTTTCTGATATGAGTTTCACTGGGAAATAAGATATGATTAGGGGTACCGACACTTGATAACCCAATGCTGCTTCCAAGCAACATCAAAAATGTTTAAACTTTAAGCTCTATTTAGGAGTTATATAAACTAAATATTATTATAGAGTGTATATTTTAATGACGAAATATATAGCTGCAAGGTAATTATAATTGTGTATAAAATTTTCAAGTTTTCTGATATGAGTTTCACGGGGAAATAAGATATGATTAGGGGTATGAAACGTATTTTATTAACCCATTATTCCCCAGCGTTGCGATAACGCAACATTATTGAATTCTAATTATCAGAAAAAGTGTCTACTTCAGAATAATTTTTTCTTCGATTTACTGACTTTTTTAAGCATCTCTAGCTCTGATTTTGTCATTTTCACCAACATTTTCATTCACGTAATTTTTTTTATGACTGATGGCATTTGGCATAAAAATCGTTGAGCACACACAAGACACCCTATGAAAAATCACGTACCCCCAGCATGTCCGTTTAAAGGCAGAATGGGGCAATTCCTCCAAAGAAATACTGATAACTCCCGGCGAAGATGTCGAGTGTACAAATCAAGATAAATAATAAAAGATGTAAGCCTATGTTTAAAAATTACTTTTTTTTGTATTTATTTACCGGAGTTTTCACAGCGTTGCTTATACGCAGCATTTTGAAAATCATATAATATGATGAGGACATTTGGGCAATTCCATTTGTGACGGAATTACCATCAGAGAAAATTATGCAATAGGATATTTCGATTGATTTGTAAAATACAAAAAAAATGTAAAACTTTTGAATGTGCATGATCAAAAAACATTTATGAAGGTGATTTTCATGTACATAAACAAAATTAATTATCGAAATACCTTCTAAACAAGCCCATAATTAACATGTGACGGAAGTACTGCGAGGTCAACCTCCTAAGTGTAATGATTTTAAACGTCTTCAAAGCTCTGTGAATCGAAGTATAGTTTGAAAACTTTTAGCAAGGCTGTGAATAATATTTCAAGCATTGATTTCTTGAAATTCAATCGATTAGTTGATGATTTATAAAGATAAAATATTTCCAGCCTAAATTTTAGTTTGTGAGAAAAAGTTGACATTTTCATGGAAATGCCCTTATCCAGTCATTATGCGAAATAAACATTTGTTCCTTTCTCAAAAAATATAAACTAAGAATTGAATTATTTGTCTTTTGAGCAGCGTTTACAACTTTTAAACGAAATACTATGATAAATATTATCTTACATCTTGATTTCAATATAAACACTAACATGGAAATTGTTGCTGAAATAAATGCGTTAATATTGACGGTAGAGCTTCGTTGAAAATTTGACAATTCTCGGAAGGAAACGAGGAGTACAATTCCAAGTCTGCAATTTACGTGCAAGCAACAATTATCCATGGAGCTAATTCATGTAAACAAAGCATTTGTTGACCGCAAACCTATGCCGCTGGTAGGGTTATAAACCCCGATAGGAGGGAGCACAACTACCCTCGGAGACTGAGATAATGCATAGTTCCCTGCTGGCTTAGGCGGATATAGGGGGGCACGCGGGCATGCGCCCCCTCCCAGACCCCCCAGCTCCAGGAGCATCAAAATATTTCTGCCACTGTGTGCAGGACACGAGCGAGGAAGATATTTTTCCGTTCACTTCAGACGTGTGTCTAGCAGGTAGTGGACGTTCATAATCCGGGACTGCCTACCCCACCCCCTGAAGACAGACCATGAATACAATTGAGCCCTTTCTAAGAATCTAAGAATGAAATTTATGAATCTAAGAATGAAATTTATGAATCTAAGAATGAAATTTAAAATCTAAGAATGAAATCTATGAATGACACTTATCTGAGTTAGGTCAAATTAAATTGGAAAATTCGAAACAACCGATGTAAAAAGCTCATTATACTGTCTGGGGAATAATGAGTTAACATGATGATGTGATCTATATATATTATTAAGTTAAATTAAGCTTAACAGTCAGTGGATGCAGTGGTGGAGTGGCGTATGAATAGTTAAATTTGGGAGGCAAGATCACTAGCGACTGGAGAAGTAAGAAAGAAATTATTAGCAGAAAAGCCAAAACAAAGATAGTGGTACACCAAAATAGAGACCTGCTTACAGCGGGAAACTAAAATCTGAAAGAAAAGAAACAATTAATAAAAACCAACATTTGGAGTACGGTATTGTACCAGAGTGATGCATAGGCAGTGACAGCAGTGAAGAAAGCAAGGATAGAGGTCTACAAATGCAGTGCCACGGAAGAATGATGAGAAACAAATGGATCGACCGAGTTGGAGATGTGGAAGTCCTAAGATGAGATGGAGAGAGGGGTAGGCACACGAAAACCTTAAAAAGAAGACAGAAAAACCTTATTGGCCACATCTTGAGTTATGTTTGTCTGATGAAGACGTTTGGAAAAGTGGATGGCAACAATGGAAAAGGAAGACTTCCAATTAAATGCATGGAACAAGTGAAAAAGCATGTAAAAGAGAAGAAATGCGTTGGTTGGGATATTTTTGCTGATATTAGAATGAAGTGGAGAATTGCGTCAAACCAATGCTTGGATTATTGACGAGTGATGATGATGATGACCGGATGGTGATGACGGAAGACATGTTAAGTACACGCAACGGCTAAGTATGAACGCTGGGAGAAGCCCGTGTGACGTCTGACAGCTACTGTGTGAGGCCACCTGGGTGCGAGGCTATGAACTCCGCTACGATGCAGGCTGCTTGCTGGCCGAGCATGGCGGTAGCGTGGAGTACCCTACTAGAGGGTAGCGCTTGGCTTAAATGAAGATTTTTAATACCCTATCAAACGAAGGAAACTTTCCGACCATAGGCAGTTTTATTACATGATTATTAATAGGTATTTCCCTGAGCTCTGCGCCTCATGCATGCATTGCTAATCTCAGACGATATAAAACTCCTTTCTACTCGTATAGATACTAGGTCCCTGTGACGTCACGTGGAGTGGCATCGCATGGGCGCCTATCTGGCCTTTTTCAAATGAGGTTAAAATAGACCATTGATATTTGTCTAAACCAGGATTTATTAACCTATTTATGCCTAGTGTTCCATTTTTGGAACACCTGACGCGACTTTCTAATTTAATGAATACGACTTGTTATACACCAATATGCCGCGGATTTTCTTTCTGTACCTCTTATTAAGGATATATTGTATTATGGGGCGCAAAGATTGCCAGTTCAGTCAGCCAAGTCAGTTTTGCCCATCCATCGCGGCCAGAGTGTTGAAAAATATCGATCTTTTTTTCAAGGCAGTTTTTCTGATACCATCTCTAATGTTATATTAGTAACTATTTACCATTACGCCCAAGTGTTGTAAATTTTTTCCTGCATGTTCAATAATAGTTAACCTATAGTGCTTAATGAAGAAAAATTTGAAATGACGTATTTTTCTGTTATTTATTTATTTATTTATTTATTATGTTTAATGTTCGCCCAACATGTACATAATTCTAGGGCAAACAATACATGATTATAACTACAAAAAATAGAAAATAAAAAAATAAAAAATAAATTGGTCACAGCCACAAAAAAGTAACAATCATGATAACAAATGGTAAAAATATTAACTAAATACTATCACAGTCGCGAAACATATTCTTAACATCTTTTAAAAAGCAGTTTTTCTTTTGATACAGGTCTAAATCATTGAAGTTTTTGTTATATAGTACACAGATCCTTCGTATTGGCGTATTGGAACAATAATTTGTTTTAACCTTAGATATGTAAAATGTTCTTTTGAACCGGCTATTAACATTTGGTACTATTATTTTTATTTCCTTAAGCAATTATAGCAAGCAAGCAAGCAGTTACAATATTTTATTTAGCATTGCTCCGTTATTGGAGCACTAGGCAAATCCACTACTGCTATGCGTGCATTCGTTCATTTTATTCATGTACAATATGTAAAAATCAGGGTGAAATTCTCATTTTCAAACCTTCGGCATAAATGGGTTAACCCAAATAAATTTACGTTGTGAATAACATGTCGTCCTATCTTATATCAATATATGAAACCTACACCACCTGACACCTACTCCAAGTTATCAACCAAGAAGTAATGGACACTATTTGCTTAACACGTAACCAGTGACGTGCTATTCTTTTTCCAGCCTTTATATCAACTCACCAACCTGTCTGTTTGTTTGTCTGTTTGTCTGGTACAAATCTTGTAACTCAAATTTGACTCACTTCCTGTGAAGCAAAAACGCTGAAATTTTGCACACTTCTTCATTTCCGATGACAATACATGAAAATATAACTTTTTCTCTCCAACCCCCCTTTAACCACCCCCCAGTCAACCTATAGCCCCCCAAAACATGTTTTTGATCTAAGAAGTTCCAAATGGTCGATTTTCGTGTTTTGCGACCACAGTAAAAGTTATCCACTTTAGGCATATCCACATAGTAGGCATTTAAAAGCATAGGGGTGGCATTTTGAAACATAGGGGGCTTACTATTCACTGAAAATTTAATAAATATAGTGACTTTTTTAATACGTCACTTTTGGTTTTTCGGGGTCACTGAGTTTTTTTGCCTTGTGTCATATATAAACGTTGCTCATCCCCTGTAATCTAAATATAAAGGCTGGTTTTAAAAAAAAAATTTTTATAAGAGCTTATTACTCTATCAGTGACGTGGGTCGGAGCATGCAGTCGGTGGGGTCCGAGAGACCGCAATAAAACCAAAATGCATAAAACGTAGCAAAGTCATTTTCGTTGCTTAGTTTGATGTTTCTTTGACTTCTCAACTATTATGAAACTTATATTTACTTTTATGCATTCCCAATGCGAACCAAAATTTTCAGTGAAAATTTATTATAAATTTTTTTCTAAAAAGTTATCAAAAAACTGATATGAAAAACACTTGATTTCTTATTATTATCGCATTTTTTTAATTGAGTACTTAATTACCTCTTTATGATACTGAAAAAGCTTCCTTAAAAATTATTAATTAGTATTATTATTATTATTATTATTATTATTAAATCATTAGAAATATTTTTAACTTATTTTGAATCATTTCCACTGTTATTACGTTTATTGGTTTTTCCAATTTAGTGACGTGAGGTCTCACAGACCGCTACTCAAATTCAGTTGCAAATTATCGGAAGTAAATAATAAGAACGTTAAATTTCAAAAGTGCTCTATGTACTTATTGTACAAAATTAAGACGCTCACGAGGGTTAAATATATTTTGTATTAACAATTTTGAAAATATGCAGAATTTTAGAAAGGCAGCGGTCTGTCAGATAACGTATCAAAGCTATTTAACACAAGGAAAATAACACTTGACACACTGTATTTTAATCTTTTCTCAATATACATTCACTTCAAGATGGCTTTCTAACTAGCAATCTCTTGTTTATCTCCCATCACCATAGCGTCCAATCAGCAAACAGAAACCAAAATGAAAACAAACATGCTTACAGACAAATAAAACACAACAAATTAACTCAAAAACAGAAAACAAACCAAGCACATACAAAAGTGATTTCAGTCATAAATACACATGCATCACAGACCACACGTCACCGGTTAAGGTTTAATGTTTTGGCGTATGCAAGTAATATGATAAAAATATGTTCATGTAGCCCATTCCACCCCTTTATTCCTCTACGTAGGAAGATTTTTTCAAAATGTCTGTTTCCTTTTTTTGAACAGAATTTCGAATTAATGATCGTTCTTTCCTATCTAGCAAGGTGAGCACTGATTTAAACCTATTTCTTACCTACTTTTGCAAAGATTTTTCAAACCCCATCTAACCTACTCACGGTCCTTCTCACTTTAAGACTTTTAAGACCAAAGTATACTACCCATAGATTTTTAATTTTTTTGCATGTATATTTATTCTTCAGTTTATTGAAAGATATTATGAAAGCAAAGAAGAACAGAAATTTTCGAATACGTTTTCCAGCATATTTCGAAATGGGCACACGGCACAAAATTTCGTTATATCATGAAAAATAAATGCACACTCGACAAAGAAACTGAGATTTACGCAAGGCAAACATTAGAACGCCATCAAAACAAAGCCCTTAAGCTTCTCCTCAACCTCCCTCGGCTGACACGCATGAAGGACGTTCGCTGCGCACACAACATTCCGTCGATCAACGATTTTATTAACAAAATTGTAAAAAATTTTAAGTCCAGGCTCAAGGGAACAAAAAATACACTCCTTACAGACATCGAACTACGATCGAACTGTTCCAACAACATATATACTGCCTCAACAAGCAACTCTTCTATGAGTCTATCCTATGTCTTTCCATCTTCTCTAGGATTAGCGATTACGTGAAGGTCTTTTAATTGTTGTTTCAATGCTGTATAATGTGAAAAAAAATCTATTTAATGCACACCTATACTAGCAAAAATGTATAGGCGAAAAAAATGCATTTAAACACATAAAAAAACAATTAAAAAAGAATTTAAAAAAATTATTATGAAAATAATAAAATAATAATAATAATAATAACAAATAATTAAAAAAAATGAATGAAAAAAAAATCCATCTACTGCTACCTCTCTCAATTGTGTGTAATATGATCTATGCTTTGATAAGTCAATTTATGTATGTTAAGTATTTAAGTTGCTGCTAACACAAACCCACACTACACCGACAACATAAACACCTGCGCATTAATATTGTGATGTCCTCTGGCTGGTTAGGATAATTGAATTTACCGGAACAGCTGATGACGCGCCTTCGGCGCCCCAATAATGAATAACAGAAACTAAGATTTACGATGTGTTATTAATACGAGGGCTATCCAGAAAGTAGATTACGTTTTCGTCTGTGTCGGCTAGGGGCGGGGCTAGCGCGGCCATCTTGGGGTCAGAGCGTTGCGCAGCTCAGTCGGCATCTAGTCGTGCTAGTGAGAAGTTCGTGCTGTGCTCCGTTAAGATACTGTGACGGTTTGAAATGTCTGCGTTAATTGAAAATCCCGCGAGCTGCGAGGTGCGTGCAGTAATAAGGTTTCTGACTGCAAAAAACTGTAAACCGACAGAAATCTATCGGCAGCTTTGTGAAGTGTATGGGGACAACATATCACTGAAGGTGGAGTGCGTCAGTGGGTCATAAGATTTAAAAATGGCCGAACCAATCTTCACGACGAAGATCGAAGTGGGAGACCCAGCATAGTGACTGCCGAACTTGTCGAAAGAGTCGATGCTAAAGTCCGTGAAAATCGAAAGTTCACAATAACGGAACTTTCTTTGAGTTTTCCACAAATTTCGCGAAGTTTGTTGCACGAAATCATCAGCGAAAAGCTTGGTTACCACAAGTTTTGTGCAAGATGGATTCCAAAAATCTTGACAGAGGACCACAAAAAGCAGCGAATGGCTGCAGCGTTGAACTTTTTGGACGCTTACGATAAGGATGGTGACTCTTTACCCGATCGTTACTGGTGACGAAACATGGGTGAAACACGTGAATTGTGAAACGAGATTGCAATCAATGCAGTGGGGGCACACAAGTTCTCCCCGAAAACCCAAGAAATGCATGCAAACAATTTCGGCAAGGAAGATGATGGCGACTGTTTTTTGGGACAGAAAAGGTGTGATTTTGGTGGACTAACTGGAAAGAGGCACTACAATAAACTCTCAAAGGTATTGCCAAACTCTTCAAAACCTCAGAAGAGCAATTCAAAACAAGCGCAGAGGAATGTTGAGCTCTAAGATCTTGTTGATTCACGACAACGCCCGCCCCCACACGGCAAATGTCACTCGTGAAGTTCTTGAATCTTTTAAGTGGGAGTTGTTTCCTCATCCGCCGTACAGTCCCGACCTGGCACCGAGCGACTTCCACCTATTCCCAGCAATGAAGAAGTGGCTGGCTATGCAGCGTTTTGATGACGACGCACAGCTGCAAGAAGAGGTAACGAAGTGGTTGAAGGCGCAGACGGCCGAATTTTTCGATGAAGGAATTTCCAAGCTCGTACATCGCTACGATAAATGCCTTAATTTGAATGGTGACTATGTAGAAAAGTAGTATTTGAGTGTGGCTTTCATCTGTATATAATAAAATTTGTTTCCTATACTTTGTTTATTTTTTATTCCAAAGCGTAATCTACTTTCTGGATAGCCCTCGTATTATTACTTTCTTTTTCCTCTTATCTTGTCCTCACATGACTAATGATGAAATAATTCTGGGAGAATAGTTTACGTACAATACAAAAATGTTTTAAGCCAACGTTTCTGTTTATTTGAAACCTTCATCTTGACATAGTTTTGCGCAAATTCGTTGATAAATAAATAAATATGTCCAATCATAAGCCCTGATAAAGGTTTTACATAAACTGAAAGGTTGGCTAACAACTTTATTGCAATGAAATATAACCTTTACTCCAAAAATAGTTTATTATCATATTATTATTTTTAATAAATGAGCATTTTTGCGGGAGAGCGAGAGTGGGGGAAGAATATGGAATTAACCACACATTCACTATAGAGCTGATGAAAACTGCCAATTTTGAAAATTTATATTTAACAATCAATGCTTGCATGAGTCAAGCATTTCAATAGGGTAGTTTCCTTCATCAAAGAAAACGAAAGGCATTGATTGCGATTCGTTACCCACCATTAGTGTATTCATAATACACAAATTATCTGGTTTTTGAAATACCGGTTTAGACGAATGGCAAGGGGCAAATTTTATCCTCATTTGAAAAAGGCAAGATTGGCGCCCATGCAATTCCACTCCTCGTGACGTCACAGGGACCTAGTTTCTACACGAGAGGATAGGAGTTATGCATCGTCTGAGATTACCAATGCATGCATGAGGCACAGAGCTCAGGGAAACATGTCTTAATAATCACCTATTAAAACTGGCTAAGGTCGGAAGGTTTTCTTCGTTTGATAAGGTATTAATAAACCTCTTTTAAGCCAAGCGCTACCAGCTAGCAGAGTACTCGGCTACCCGCTAGCATCCTGCGTCCTATCAGCGCTCAGAGCCTTGATCAAGGTCACCTCACAAGGCGGGAGGGGGAACCAGAAATGCGTCGCACGGACTTTTTCCCATCATTCCTACTTACGCGTCGCGTTTTCGCGCGTTTGAAAATTTTCACTTTTCATTTAATTGTGAAAAATAGATATCGTCATTTAAAAATCTAAAAGCGTGAAATACTTACTCCAGGAATAATAATCTTTCGATTTAGGCAATATAAAAATAATAGGAAACCACCCTATTTAGAGCTAAACTCATACTCGATTACATAATGAAGCTACAGAAATGATCACAGATGTAAAAAAATAATTTTCATGAATGTTTTAATCATTCTATTCGCAAATGGGAACATTTGGCTGCAAACATTTTTAGAGGTTTCCAACCAAATCACCCAAACAAAGCCGTTACCCTCTGTCCCTTTCTATCCCTCGAGTGCACTTTTTTGCCTTTCGTTCAGCCCTTTTAACCGTTTACAGTCCTATGTTCCCATTTGGGGACAGATTTATAAAAATTCATGAAAATTATGTTCCGTACCTGTGATCACTTTTATGTGAATACAGTATGGAAGTATTTTTTAGATTGTTAAACTTAGTTTATTGGTCAAATGAACATTTATTTGTCAAGAAATAACAAATTTTGTGGTGTGTTCCCATGGTACGTGGCACTTAAAAATTTTGTTCGGTTTTTTTTTTCAAAATATTAGCAGCAAAATGCCCGTTATTTATGTTATTAGATCATGTTTCTCTCACCGGCGGATACGTATGGGGGTCGCAGGAGGCGCCCCCCCCTTGCGTGTCGCCTTCATTGCCGAAAATTGCTGAACCACAATTGTTACATTTTTATATCATAAAGATGGCATTGTCTTGTCAATGTGCATAATCAGTGTGAATAAAAATTTCTGAGACTTTGCATATAACTTTATTATTTCTCTTAAAATGTTGGTAAACTTTTTTAAAACCAACTTTTGGTAAACTTTTTTAAAAACCAACTTTTTCGCACATTATTTTTCTTTACGATAAAAATATAGGTAGCTCTAAATATTTTTTGCGCCCCCCCCTTGAGTGTTCTCTGTATCCGCTACTGGTTTCTCTATAAATTACTTTATCCGAATTTAACGGGCATTTATTTTTTTGCCTTCTTTTTTTTCCTTCTTCTTAATTGGTTGTAAAATAATAAGGATATGGAGAAAAAATTATAAATATCAGTTGGTAAATTAGTTTGGTCTTCAATGGGTTAAGGTTAAAAGATTTATCTATATATATAATGGGGAATACTTAAGTAAGTTTCCCGAAAAAGGGACCAAAGTGGCCTCGGAAATAAGCTATCTGTGGGATGGAATTGGGTCTTCTCTATGCAGACCCCTTGGATATTATTTTTCCGCAAACCCACTATCGTTGGTTGCGTTCATGGAATTAGAGAAGACATTTGGCAACGTGGATCGGAACAAAATGATGGGAATCCTGATATAAATTGAAAATTTTACAACGACAGGAGAATAATCCAGAGTTCGTACGAAAACCAAGTAGCGGTGCTAACACAGGGCCCCACTGTGAGAAAGCAAATATAAGAAAAGGGATGAGACATGGTTTGGCTTCGTCACCAGTAATATTCAACGTTTACATCGAGAAAGCTATTGATGAAATCAACGGAAAGAACTGGGGAGTGGATATACCGGGGGAAAAATGAACATGCTTAAATTTTACGATGACATAATCGTCATAGCGGAGACAGAGAAGGATTTTAAAAATATTCTGGTAAAGACATGTAGGGTAATGGGTGAATAACAGCTGAAAATAGGCAAGCAGAAGGAATTGGGATTACTCCAAAGTTTCTCACCTCCAATGCTGTCAGTTTATGTAGGG
This sequence comes from Ischnura elegans, assembly GCF_921293095.1. NCBI lineage: Eukaryota > Metazoa > Arthropoda > Insecta > Odonata > Coenagrionidae > Ischnura > Ischnura elegans. Next base: position 7,778,837 of record NW_025791659.1, read on the forward strand.
GAGACAAGCAGCCCCACACAAACCTTTCTTTATGCGTTTGCGCGATGCATTCTCGCAGGTCAATGAGGTTGTGGGAGAGGTCCACGTGTTTCGTCTTCGCTGAGTCCCAGATCCAATGTTTGAAGAATTCAACCGACTTTAAACGGTTTCGTGACACGTCGAATGTCTCCAATGAGAGATCAGGTGAAAGTGTCCTTCGTATTTCAGGTTCAAACGCAAACTCTGTGATATAGTTACCGCTGAGGTTGAGGTGTTTTAAGGTTGTCAGGATGGGACTTATGCTTGGATAAACCGTTAGTCGGTTTGATGATAGGTCGATAATTGTCAAATTGATCAAATGCTTGCTAAAGAGAACTTTATATTCGTCAAGCTCTAATGGATTTTCTATGGTATGAATAAGGTTGTGGGACAGATTGACCTCCAACAGACGTGGTGCTTGCGTAAACATATCCGGTTTAATCAAAGTCAGACGATTTTTGGATAGGTTTAGGTGTGTTAACCCCGGAATCGACAATTCTGGTACATCCTCCAGGCGATTTCCGCTCATGTCGAGAAAAAACTCTTCACATGACTGGTTCTGTGTTTTGAATTGTTGAAATATCTTGTCTGGCAAATGGCGGAACCTGCAAATAAATGTTTAAATTATTTATTTTTATGTATTTTCACTTATAGTGAAATGTCTTTGTAACGAAATCCTACGGACCACCGAAATGCTTTCGTTTTACTGAAATTCCGTTAAACGGGAAGTTTCGTTATACGGGACGGAAAATAACTATGTTATACTGCATATTTCGTTACAATGGCGTTCGTTATAAAAACATTTCACTGTAATAGGTTATTCTAAAATCTCGGGACGTGTGAGTAACACATTTTGATCTAGGGTTGAGTATAGAGTCGAGTTCATATCTACTCGCGAGTGTCGAGTATCGAGTATGCTAATTTCTACAATTTACTATACTACAATGTATTCTCAAAATACTCGATGCATTCACGAATCCCTTGGTTAATTCTCTTCTCTGAATCCTTAGCCTGCTTTGTAAAATAGTAATAAGGAACGAGGTTGTGGTTATTATGTAAAAATTGGGAAAAATCGGCATTGTCCCTGAAAACCGTAAAATAAGATTTAATTCTTTCTGTAAGAAATCCTTAACATTTTACCCATTCACTCGGGGATTGGATATAGAAAGTAGAGTGGGGTACAATAGTATCGCATAAAAAGTGTGAGAGATGTAATGGTCCTCTAGGATTACTCCGAATATGCCGCCGGGCCTGAAGACGGCAGACCACCGCGGATGACGAAAAGGTAATTGGCAATCACGTAGCCACGCAACTCTTGTTGCTGACTGCTGCATAGAAAGCGAGATGTAAGCCGCTGAACAAGACATTAATATTACCCTTCGACTTTAAAAGCTAAATTTTTACCTGAATTCATGATTTTTTTCTTTTTTGATAACTTTTTTAACACACTAACCTCGACAGCTCCTAGTAATCGATATCACTCGACTCGACTCAACCCGGGAAACTACGGGAATTACGAGATTACTAACCTGTTGTTGTTGATATGCACGTAGCATAATGAAGATGTATCACTGAAGAAATCCAGGTCTAGAGTCTCAATGAGGTTGTAGGAAAGGTCCAGTTTGAATAACCTGCTTTTGTTTCTCAACAGTGCCGCCGGAATATTGGTGAAGAGATTATTCGAAGCCAGGAGTACGGTTAGGTTTTTGTTCCGGGAAAATATGTTTACAGGTAAATACGCAATATTGTTGCTGGATATATTCAAGTGTTCTAGGTTGACCATCCCGTGGAAGGCTTCATCCGGCAGGGACGATAAGGAGTTATTCTCCAGATAAAGGTGCCGAATCGAAGACCAGCGGATCCATGCCTTATTGAATTTTCCGGAGTGCTCATGAATTAAAGATGAGTTGGGAAAATTTGTATCAGAACTCATTCGTTTGTAGTTTGTAACTGTTCTGCCAACCGATGTTAGTCCCAATGTTACAAGTTCGTTACCTGGAATGGTAAAACTATGCAGGGATTGGAGACTGTATAAACATTCTTCAGGAATGAATCTGATCCTATTATACTCTGCATGCAGAACTTCAAGTTTCTTCAGCCTGCATATGCTCGTCGGTAATGTTTTGAGTGAGTTCTTTTCTAAATCGAGACGTGTCAAATTCTCCGTTTCGAGAAAAAAATCATCGTCAATACTTTCAATCCCGTTTTCGCAGAGATAGAGTTCTTCTAAATTCCTCATGCTGCTCAGAAAATTACGTTTAAGTGATCTCAGCTTATTTTGGCGGAGATCCAACGTCTTTAAGCTTTCAATTTCCGAGAAAAAGCTTTCTGGTAAATGTCGTATTCCCGTGTCTGTGATTGTAAGGCGTTCGAGCCGCTTTGGTATCCTTGATAAAAGATCTTCGTCAAGCATCGGCAATTTTGGACAGTTTATGGTGAGTTCCTTCAGCTTTTCCAAGGCACTCCAGTGACGCATGGAAAAGTGGAGAGTTTTTGAATCCTCGCAGTATATTGTTAACTTTTCCAGTGGAAGATCCCTCCAGCCACCGATGGAACCAGAACTCCAATCTCCGAGTAGGACTGTTTGGTTACTAGACGGTGGTGTGCATCCAAAAACCATCAAGTGGGCGTTATTTGCGACGGTATAGTTATACGATGAGAAGTTGGAGAATATGATCATGGAGAGGTAATGATAAGGATCCACCTCTGATTGTGCATTGCACATCATAACATAGCGTAGCGTTGTATCCATGAGTATCCATCGGCTTACTAAAACCTTGTCTTCGCAGAAAATTTCATAAAATCCCATATCCCTCACTTCGAAACAGAGACATCTGGGATCTTCTTTACAATGGAAGCCGTTCATTCCTCCATCTTCGCTATCAGGCGATGATTTTTCGGAAGGGCAACCAGTGATGGATATCACGATTATAACGAAGCAAAAGTATCTCTGTCCCATGCTTACATTGAAGCCACTGCGCTTTGGATCTCCAGGCATTCTTTGAACCTGAAATATAATGAATACTGATATAAATTAAATAATAATGACAATAAATACACGAGAAATGCAATGAAAGATGTTACATAGCTAATATTTCTGTACCGCTTTCGTATAATATCGGAAAGACAACATTTGGAAGTAGAAATAAGATCCAAGAATTGCAATTTTAAAAAAATATGGTATATGGAACGAGTTTATGTTCCTCCAAAACCATCTTTGCCACCGGTGTCATTACGAAATATATGCAAAATAGTTTCAAAATAATGAAAATTTATCCAAATATCCATTCATCAAAATGCAGAAGGTTGTGATAATTTCAACCTCCCATATTACGAGAAAAATTCTCAACGAAGAAGGACAGTAAAGTGTTACATTGGTGACTCTTTACAATAAAGCAACTCAGTTAAAACTGACGAAAAAAATAGGAAAAAATAGTAATAGCAACAATTATTATTATTATCATCATCATTATTTTTATTATTAAAAATACCACATGGGGAGATACAGAAATCAGCAAAGCGATTCACCGGCAGCGGCCTTCATCTTATCAGTTCATCGGCAATTACTCTACTACTAGATCAGTTACTCTACTACTAGAATATACTTACTCTATGCCTTTACTTATCTGTATAAAAACAAAAGTGAAGAACATGATGAATTTAAAAAGATACATAGCCTATCGGACGGATACATTGATACGGACATCTGATCCGTATTGTTGTCTTCGCCAAAAGGTTGCATCCGTTCAGTGTGAAATTTGATTTTCACCGAGTAACAGAGCCTTGAAGTTGTGAGACAAGTCGTCTTCCAAAACGTCGGTCTATTCGACGGAGTCAACCTAGTTCAGAACCCTTGAAGAATTCGTCAATATAATTCACCAGGAAAAATTAAAATTCTTCATTGGATGCAAATAACTTCAACAAAATGTGGCTCCAAGCAACAAGGTACTCTTGCTCTCAAACAAAACTATTACTCTTGAATGCAGTTGCATTTATGCAAATGATCTTTTAAAAAATGATTTAACGAAACAACTTAACTCCTCATTTGTAACTTAATAAATATATATAACTTAATAATATTTTTTCCACGATCAATGAGAGATTATAACGGCAGCAATAGAACTCGTAAATAGATTGCATGACTTGTAGTGTAGCCTATCAACCTATGTAAAACTTAATGCATGTTTCTCAATTCAATTATTATTTATAACAGCATATGGTAGTATAATTTCTTATTTTGCGGGACATTTTTTGGACGGTGTGGTGTGCATGTGGGAGTCCAATTGCATGCTCCATGCTGGTGATTGATCACCCCCTGCCAAACACCATAGAGGTGGCTCGCAGGGTATTATGTAGATGTAGAACTCTTTACTACTCGAGTGTCATGATTAGACAAATAAGTAAATAACACTTTTAACGTGTGATTCTGATATAGCTTCATTACTTTATACGTCCTTTAAACGACGTCATAACCATGTTATATGGCATAATTATTTTTCACTCGAAAAATTACGAAGCTCTCAAAATTATGGAGGTACAATAAAATCTGTAAAAAAATGTAATTTCACATAAATCCTTAAAGTTTGAACTAGGTTTAGACGTGGTACTATATCGTCTTGTACGGGTACACAGAAGGCAGAGAATAAACAGCCACTTACAAAGTTTCTCCCGGAATGTTTGTCCTTCTGTTTGTGTGAGCGAATGATTTAAGGGATTGTGAGTGCAATTGTGTGAATACTAGACATCTTTAGCTAGGGTCTCATTAGCTCAGATAAGGATCAGGATATTCCAAGAAAACATACCTGTATTAGGTTATTCATAAAAAAAACTAAATATATAAATATCGGTGTTGCGCTTTAAAAAAATACTATTTAAAATAGTCAACAAAATGAAATTTTCACGCATCGCATGTTGTATTATGCTTACGTAAAGGCAAAATGTAGCATATTAATAAAAGTTCATTCTTTACAAGCACATTAGGACATGTAGAATTTCCAAGTAGGCTTCCTTGGAGATTATGATGATATCTGGTGATTTTTCCGGGTATTCTTCCGCGTTTATCCATTTTGTAGGACAATATTTCGCCAACGTTCCAGTTGGCATCCTCAGGTCACTTCAGTGGTCACTTCAAGTGGTCACTTCAGTGGTCACTTCAAGTGGTCACTTCAAGTGGTCACTTCAGTGGACCTGAGGAAGCCAACTGGAACGTTGGCGAAATATTGTCCTACAAAATGGATAAACGCGGAAGAATACCCGGAAAAATCACCAGATATCAACATGCAGAGTTGATCAAAAGGGATGAGATTTTTTTTATGAAAGGTGATATTATATTCTTATCAAAAGGAAGCAAGGAGACTGATAGTGGACGGAGAATCAGGTTCCAAGGGGGGACCTGAGTAAGCACTGGAGTCGGGACACAGTAATTCAACTGAAACGCCCGCGCAGCTGAGTAAATGAGTGGAATGGGAAGGAAAAAGGATGGAGGCGCCGCCACGATAGAGGACCGACGACGCCGACGGGGTAGGGATAGGGTTTGAAGGGTGGGTGGGATTGGGCAGTGCCCTCGCCGCTACGAAAGCTATCAGGGCAAATCACCGGACAAACTACAATTTTTTATGGCAACGATTTAAGAAAGATTTTTCTATAAAAGAGAATAATGCAAATATGAAATTGTTTGATACTGATAGTGAATTGTTTGCGGTTTAGAGCGACTCACAATCTAATATTATTCCGACCCTACCGGACGCAATTCGCTGTTCAGAATACTGAATTGCACCGGTCCTACAGAAAGGGCATAGCCGGATAAGAAGGTGAAAAGTCCCCCCTCCCGGATTTTTCCCGTACTTGGGATTAAATGGGACAAACATCCCAATATTTCCAGCCCGCTAGATGCCCACCAGGGCCGGCTAGATCGAAAAAACGATTTTCACTCTTTTTTAAATATCTCGGTCAATAATGCATATTTTTTAATGCTGTTTGCGGCATTTGAAACCTTATTTAATGTCACATATTTCCAATTGTTTTCAAAAACTTCAGGCGGGGCAAGAAGATATGGCGTCGATTTGAAAATTTCTAATGCATGTTTTCATAAAACTTTCTTGAGAGGGCCAAAAAGAAAAAAACGTTTTCTGGAGGTGTTTTTTAATACCTTTCGGCTGGCGTATTGGAAATATAACTTTTAAGTGGTGGAACATCGCGAAAAATGCGATTGAAAATATGCGATTTTGGCCATTTGGCTCTATGCTCTGGCCCTCCATAACACCCATTTTTAGTTATTATAGTATTTTACCGATTAAAGTGCTCACCACAGGGACAGAATTGTATGGATACTGGTGCCGAAAATGGCTTCAGGGCCTCCAAAAACTGCCGGAATATAAGAATATCGATTAAGAAAATGAGCTCGATTTGAGTTTTCCCCGCGTTGTATCTACGCGCAAGTGTTGTTTCATTTGTGGATATACCGCTACAAATTATCTCCATCCTGTTCCCGTAGAAGCTAGATTTCAGGTGAGAGGAGGTTGATCATTTCTTTCAAAAATGTGGCCTGTAAAGGTTGTCTACATGATAAGCGGTGTTTACCTATGAAATTCCCACTTTCCGTATCTACTGCATAAGTTTTTTCTTGCATGTTTCTAAAATTCGTCTATTTGTGGACAAAGTCGCATATTTATCTAACCGCAGTTTGACGGCGAAACTTAGTGACTTCCATTTTCTAGAGAAATGATTGCCCGCGAATTTTTACTGGTTTGTCATGCGACCAAGTAACAGAGTTACTTAGTGTGTTAACGTCGACGAGAAATTCGGATATTAGGTCAGTCACTCAAGGGCTGATAGTTTTTCTTTTCAAGCTCCAAACCGGAAACATGAACAGTACTAGTTCCTCTTTGTAAACCATTCCCTATTTTTACCCTTGATGGGTTGTGATTGTTATGCCCGGACTCTTTTTGGCCAATCAAAATGATGCCGATTCTCTAAAATCAATCTTGCAATCGGCATATCCAGTAAAAATTTCATGAAATAGGGTAACATTTTGGTTCTGGATAGAGGATTTCGGGATGTTGTGTCATATTTAGAAGATGATTTAGAGTTCAGCGTGCTGATGCCGACGCTGAAAGGCATGCGAGCTCAATTGACGACTAAAGAATTGAACAAATTGTGATTCGTGGCTAAATTAAGACGGATAGGTTATGGTAATGTTAAGGAAAAATATCATTAAAATATAACGAACAATAATTTTTATTTAGAATATGCTTACAGCGAATGGCAGCGTATGGGGCAGCATATTGAGATATTGCTGTGACTGTGGTAATGGAAGTAGAAGAATAGGGTGTTGCGCTCATATAGCAGCAACAATTTATTATTTATCCTATGGGCAGTACCAAGATAAAATCGCAAGACCTTGATTTTATTAAGTAATATTAAATAAGATTTCAACTAGCATTTGTTTTGACGGACAACGTAGTAACTTGCATCAATGAATATTCAGAGGATGACGAATAACCTTTCAAGAGCGATTTTCATTGACATCCTGGAGTCAATATAAAATTGTATGGCGAAAATTCATCTGTTCGGCTTGTTACTGTCCACCAGATTTTTTTATTTGTATGCCAACTGGGCCATTTTTTTCATTTCAAAAGTTAAACCCATAATTTTTTTCATTTCAGCAAACAGCTATCATAAACGTATCATGATATCCACATAGTTTAGCATTGGTGAGATAATTTCAATGAATTTATATCTGATTAGGACATTGAGGAAGTTCAATAAATTCTCATGGTGCGTTTATTACGGTAAAATCAAACCTATTTCAGCGTTTGAAAGGAATGACGGAGGGGGTTTGGAAGCGGGGAAATTCCTTTTAGCTTACTCGGGCGTTTTCAAGGGCCCTGAAGGCATTTTCGGAACCAGTATCCATACAATTCTGTCCCTGTGGTGAGCACTTTAATCGGTAGAATACTATAATAACTAAAAATGGGTGTTATGGAGGGCCAGAGCATAGAGCCAAATGGCCAAAATCGCATATTTTCAATCGCATTTTTCGCGATGTTCCACCACTTAAAAGTTATAATTCCAATACGCCAGCCGAAAGGTATTAAAAAACACCTCCAGAAATCGACGCCATATCTTCTTGCCCCACCTGAAGTTTTTGAAAACAATGGGAAATATGTGACATTAAATAAGGTTTCAAATGCCGCAAACCGCATTAAAAATATGCATTATTGACCGAGATATTTAAAAAAGAGTGAAAATCGTTTTTTCGATCTAGCCGGCCCTGGTGGGCATCTAGCGGGCTGGAAATATTGGGATGTTTGTCCCATTTGATCCCAAATCGCACATCCCAAGTACGGGAAAAATCCGGGAGGGGGGACTTTTCACCTTCTTATCCGGCTATGCCCTTTGAGTATTACGTCTGCTGGTGGAGTTTAACCCACTATTCCACAGACGGTATGTGGGGCTTTTAACTCAGGTTTGTTTCGCAGTTTCCGATTCATTTTGGACTAATTAAGATGAATTTTTGGAAAAAAAAATTTCATCACATAATATGATTTTTTAAATGCTGCGTATGCGCAACGCTGGGAAAACTCCGGTAAATAAACACAAAACAATAATTAAAAAAATAAGGTTATATCTTTTATTTTTTATCTTGATTTGCGTACACCCGACATCTTCGCCGGGAGTTAATCAGTATTCCTTTGGAGGAAATGCCCCATTCTGCCTTTTAACGGACATGCTGGGGTATGTCATTTTTCATAGACTGTCTCGTGTGTGCGCATAAATTATTTTTTGCCAAGCGCTGTCAGTGATAAGAATAAAATTTTATGAATGAAAATATTGATTGAGATGACCAAATTAGAACTAGAGATACTTAAAAAAAAGTCAGTCAATCGAAGAAAAAATTATCCTTAGGTAGGGACTTGTTCTAAGAATTAAAATGTAATAATGTTGCGTTAGCGAAACGCTGGGAATAATGGGTTAGGCATGGATTACTCCCGTTCAGAATAACGGTTTGCAAAAGGGTCGGAATACGCAATATTATTACGCCTTCTCCTATTATAAATACGAATAGCACGTTGTAATTCCATCCAGAATAGCGACCGTCATGGGGCTCATGGGGAAAAAGCGAGTTTTGAGGAAAGAGGAAGTGCAATACTTATCAAAAGGAAGAGAGGGGGGATGATAGCGGGAAGTTTGGAGTTTCAAACGACGTAAAAACTGCGAAAACAAGAGATTGCGATAATAACTGCCTGAAACAATTATGCGTTGAATATAAATTGGCCCTCTCATATAAAAAAACGGGAGAAGTGAAATATTTCGGAGAAACATAGTAGGTTATCATCTGTAACTTAAGAAGCACTTTGCAAGCTTTTGAAGAAGATCTGTTTTAAAAAAGTAAATTGTGACTAAATTTTATTCAATCCGTAATAAATGTCCTTTTTGTGTACGAAAAATAATTGACCATGCTTTGGTGAAATCTAAATTGGACTTACATGCTGGGGATAAGCTTAACTTTCTTTCAAGCATGATGGTAAAAACATTTATATATAACCCCTTGTGACGGGTAAATCAAGTTTTAGCGAAGTGTGTTACGTACAAACTAACATGCTCGCAAATACGTATCGTTATTTTTGCATTTTCTTTTTGTTTTCCACGTGGTTTACGTTGAATTTGAAATCCTTCTAAAACATGCTCGCATTTTTGCTTATTCAGGTAACTATTGATATTCGGCTTGCTATTAACCTTGACAACCTTCAGGATTGCGTATGCAGCTTGACATGTCTTTCTAAGTTAACACTAGAATGCCGGGAAATGGGCATACCTCTAGAATGCCGGTAGGGTGTCTAGTCTGACACCCATGTTCTGTGATATGTTGAGGATTATTTTTTTCTAGGTCGCCAGTCTTTTTACGCTTATATTTTTTGTACGCCGTGGTGTGTAGTGTATAAAAAAATAAGCGTCGTCGCGGTAAAATTTGGCTGGTTTCAAAGAAAATCATTCGCAAATAGAGCGGAATATACTTATCTCATGAGCTAATGAATTTTTGAAAAAAATGATGAACAGCTGATGCCAATTTATTGAAATTATGTAAAACATAAAACAATCACGAGGGTGTACTATGCTAAAATACTAATTCGGCTAGTAACAATCAAACTGCATCCCGCGAAGCACCTAAAACCGAACGAAGAAATGATAAAATATACTAGGTGTCAAAATGACACCGTCCGGCATCCAAGGTAAATTTGATTTTTTTAGGCCGGAAAAAAGAGGGGTGTCACGCACACTGTCGTCTTATTGAGCCTTAAGAGTCATTAAAAGTCACGAGTTATTTCCTTCTACAACAATCTTTAAAGGCAAGCTATGAAAAAAATGTTCATGCAAGGTGTCAAAATGACCCTTCGGCATTCTAGTGTTAATTCACACAATAAATCCTTTGAAATTGTCATTAACCGGGTAACGCCTAAATTAAAAAGTTTCTGCTATTTTTGTGGCAGTCATTAATCGGAATGTCAGCGAAACTGAGTCATTAGGTGCAAAATTTGTTCTTTTACCAAACATATGGGCTTAAAAAACGGTGGTAGTCTTTTGGGGCTAAAACGTTTTCGCTTTCAACAGGTGTTTAAAAATATTTTAGTTTGTTATTTTAACAAGTTAGAAATGATTTTTCAAAAATATTTGGTGTAGTGATTTATAAGGTTTACGATTATTTTACAAAAAAATATAAAATTTTTGAAAGTTGCCCATGCCTTCTTTATGTTTCGTAGATTTTTAACCGAAATGTGTTATGCGACTGAAAATTAATTGCCGCCATTTTTTTTGGAGCATGCGATCTTAGTTCTTAGCACTTTGAGTAACGGCTGCTAAATTTAACTGCCTGCTGAAAAATCCAGCCATTTTTACCATATTCGTACATTTTTATAAAAATTAGCATCAAAAATATATATTAATATCGATGTGCATTTCTGTAGAAATGGACTTTGCTCTTCTTTATGAATGAGTTGAATAACATTTTTTGCTAATTTTTACATATAGGTATAATTCAATGATGAAAACCTACTGTTTTTTTTAATAAAAAAGTTGCAACTAATGACGTATCGCCATAACATGCAAAACAATTTTGTAATACGCTCAATTTTAACTATTTAAAGCATGGGAATCATAAAAAAGCATTGTTCCAAGCAAAGCATTATAAATCCTGGATGACAAAAAGCGTCAATGCACCCTCAACGAACGGTCCAATTGGCCCAAAGAATTTTCACACTAAGTGGCCTAAGATGAGGATGCTGGTAGCTACAGAGGACTATTCATCCTCAAGACATAAATTGAACACTTTTCCCAACGAGCAGTTAATGTTTGAAAAAGCAGAACCCCTAAGCAGTAAACTGGAAATGCACCACGGGCGAAATATTACGGCTTCACGCATACAAAGTCAATTAAATGGAAAAAACATAATTTTACCTCCAAGGCACGCAAAGTGTTTGTAACCGTTCGAGCCATTGAACTGATATCTTTTGCAATGAGGGCCACTCCTCTCTATCAATTCATGAGCAAGATATATCGATACATACATCGTTGGATAAGCCACATTCGAGAGTAAATATTTTTTTGAACAAAGTGTGATAATGAAATAAGAGAAAATAACACTAATTGTTTGAAATATGATAAAAGTTTGATCCAACGATTAGAACCAAAGTTATAATTGATATACGAGTTTTTGCAGACTTATTATTTTAGGTACTATGATACACGTTATGATTGTGTGCTAAGACATCAATGAACTCTACATGCATAAAAATTATTTTGATGAGCAACATTTCCTTAAGAGTACATATCGATTAATCGATAAGTATCCTTTTCTGCCATAATATTACCCGTAGGTACGTATCTGAAACTTAAAGCGTAGTACCGAATTGGTAATATAAAATTTTATTTATCTTTCAGTCTCCATGCGAACCATTGTTTCTATTTTCTATCCTCTATGTTGTTTCTACTGTATAGATTCCTTTTTCTCAACTTATACGCATCCAAACTCTTCAAATGAGGTACCAAAATGCACAGAATTTATTAGAGAACATGCAACGGCATATCTTACTTCCTAAATATTGCTTTTGTATCCTAAAATTTGTTTTTAAATAATTAAAAAAAAACAAAAAATAATCATAAACCGGGAAATATCCCTGAAGTTTACGGCGCTCAGACGGATACATTAATTCATTAGCAACAATTCTCATTCTTTTAAGAACTTTTATCAAAATCCGGCTGATTCCACATTCAAGCCTCCTGTTTATACGTATGTACGAGTAATCATGTGCGTTTAACAGAGGATAGCGTAATTACTTTCAATGTTGTGTTAAAAGATGTCCTCTGACCTTAATTTTTACATGAACATTCCAATTAAATTTGTACATAAGACCCTGCCTTTTTTTTCTACATTTTAAAATTAGAAACGCGCCTATCCCTCTGTGGACCTGTATTGAAAAGAGCGAGGGAAGCCCGCTGGGAGCGGGCGCATCACGCACGTCGTTATCTAATCAATGCATAGTCAAGGGAAAAAACTCAAGTGCTTCTAAATACCCTCTTTTTGAGGCAAAAAAACGTGTATTTGAGAATATAATCCATGCTTAGCTGATATTTATATTTTTTGATCGATATCAAAATATCAATGTAAAATAAAGGCGAATAGCCCCAAAAACTTCAAAATACGACTCTTTTTGCGCCAAATAAACGAACGATTTAGGATATACAGTGAAACTTGGTTATAACGGAATCGGTTGTAATGTCTACTCGGGTTTTACGTCACATTTTATACATACCAGCCAAAATTGAACATTTTATGTTGTACGAAAACCCGTTCATATCGTCGACAAATATTGCGACCGTCGGGTGTGGCGTCAAAAATTTTGCGATTCTTGGGTAGCAAAAGTGGAAGTGTGATTTTAATATGTCTCAAATCTATACCCATGTGTAGAACTATCGAAAGCAAGAACAGGTTACGAGCAGGACGTTGAGCTGGTGACGGGATGACTCTCATTACTTTAATCGGTACCTGGACATATTCCAATTGTAACATAACAGAAACAAGCCACCACATTGTTTTTATATAATTTAAAACTGACAATGGTAGTGAGGGACTGTTGTAACATAAAATAAACAAGCCACCATATTGTTTTTATATAATTTAAAACTGACAATGGTAGTGAGGGATGGTTGTGAAGGAAAAGGGAGTTGTGTATAGAGAGTTGAAGGAGGCAGACGTGTTTAAAGGAAGGATCGGGATAAGGACTAAGAAAGGTGGCGGTGTAGCAGAGAAAGGAAGAGAAAGCAGAGAAGGGGAGGCGCCTACGAGAGGAGAAGAGAGCGGGAGGAGAGGACTATAGCGGAACTCAGGATCCACGCTGATGCAGTTCATGGCGGTGGTTCGGAAGAGTGGTGGTGGTAGATATAAATGGAATTGTGATATCATGGTGGCTTTTGATGTTGGTTTTATGCTCTAAGTTTCAAAATATAGAGTTTGTTTCGAATTGTATTGGAATTATTTGTTTATAAAGCAGCGAAGATTTTAAAAAGATACACAATGTACGAGTAGATTTCAATAAACAGTGTTGTAAATAGGAGAACATTTGCATTTTTACTTTGCCCTTCGCACTCAGATTTAAGGCAGCTTTTTTATACCGTCACTCGGATATAACGTTAAAAATCTACTGGCCCCCTTGATGACGTTATAACCAAGTTCAACTGTAGTCCTTATTACAAAGGTCACATTGGGAAACGGGAAGAATCATACTTGATCTATTTTCTTACAAGCAGTATCAAATTGACTTTCATTGAATTCGATTATTCAATATCTTTTTTCTTTGATAAGCCGTTACATTGCACATATTACTCCGTTAAAATTTGGGTATTTAGTGTGGTAAAAGTAAAAAAAAACGAATTCCTTTGTTTTAAGTGAAACAAAACGTATTTTAGCTTTTTTACTGGGTGTTGTGATCGATACCACTATGAAATCGTTGTACGCATTTTGAATCGAATGTTTTACGTAAGGAGTAACCTTTTATGACAGCAATATATCTAATGGAAGTATGCTGAATGTTTACTTGCAATGCTTACTAATAACGGCATGAAGTTAAGTCGATATGAGTGATTTTATCCTATGCTTTTGAACGTAGCAGACCAATATTTACAGAATATATCTTCTCTGATAACATAAGAAACACGTTACCTTAAAAGTACCCATGCCTAATTTTCTTTTTATCGTTTATCAGTGTCTATTTTCACTGTAAATCAATGGGAAACATGAATATATTTCCCTTTAACTCCATTTCCTTTGAAGGAAATGAAAGAAATTACCAGGCAATGATCCCAACTAAGGTCACATTGGAAAAATACCGATTGATTGATACATTGATTTTTCAAAATCAATTCGCCTCTCCTTGGATTTCACTTTTCTCTTTTGATCGTTTCATCTAGATGAAATGAGGTTCTTAACCTCTTATTAATAATCAATAATAAGCTTCCAATCATATAAATTCTAGAGATATCAAATTCAGTTGAAATGATTGAAGTTATAATCGATACAACAATCAATTCGATAGAAGCCTACGGCTGAGTTTTCATTGTTTATGCGTGTATCTAACTTAACACAAGAACCGCGGTCGGGATTTTTTTGTCCCGTCCGCGGGAAATGTTTGCCATTCCTGTACTAGTAGTTTGATCCCTATGAAATTTACTTTTACACATTCTTTATGTTCTTCGAATAATCATATTGAAAATAGTGTACAATGTTTGCTTCGCAAGAAAACGACGATTTACCTTGAACCACGGGATGGGACTATATTGTCCCATTTGGGGAAAACATACAATTTCAGTTTTTTTTGTACACTTATTTTGTATTCAGCATAATAACAGTTTATTACGAAGGGGATCGATGCACAGATACCGTTATTCTGCCAGTTAAAAGCGCATAAGGGAATAATCTGCGCACTGCGCCGGCCGCCTACTCACGTAGCGCCGGCCGCTTCACCTCTGCCCGGCGCGTCTGCAGGTCAGAGCTTGCAAATAATACGTCAAAAAAGTTTACTGTATTCCAAGTTATCCTTAAAAAAAACAACGTTGCAAACATTACATAAACACATGTTTTGTTCCCTTATATCACAAAAAAGGTAATTCCACTTAAGCATGACAGGATCAACGTATTTTGTCAATGGGACAAAACATTCCATGCCGTGGTATTGGTGGGGTTGGAAAGTTCATCGGTTCTAGTGTTTATGCTATGCACTTTGACAATAATGGATTCATGCTACATATCATTTACCCTTATCCATATTGCTTCAATACGATGATATATCGATGAAAGATTATTTAGCCACCAAAATATCTTGCGTATGGAATTAACCCCTAAGTCCACAGAGTTGCGTTAACGCAACATTATTAAATTTTAATTCTCAGAACAAGTTTATCCCTCAGAGTAATTTTTTTTCGATCAACTGACTAATTTTGTAATTTTCACCAACACTTTCATTCATAAAATTGTGTTCTTATGACTGATGGCGTTCGGCATAAAAATCGGTGCGCACATACGAGACATCCTTAGGAAAAATGACACACCCCTTAGCATGTTATCGTAGATATAACTTTATTTTTAAAACTTACTTTTTTATATTTATTTTCCGGAGTTTTCCCAGCGTTGCGTATACTCAGCATTTAAAAAATCATATAATACGTTGAAAATATTTTTTTCCAAAAATTCATCTTCAGTAGGCCAAAATAAATTGGAAAATGCTAAAAAAAAACGGAGTAAAAACCTTTACGTACAGTCTGGGGAATAGTGGGTTAAAGGCAAGTATCCAAAATTGTACGGTCACAGGAACTACATAACTAATTGCCATGGTATTTACATTTATTATAGCCAGTGGAAATGAACTTTTCCAACTCAAAAAACGCACAAATTCAGAGACCGGACGGTATACCATATTAACGGTAACAACTGAATAAAAAGGTTTCTGCGATTTTTTGTGGCTATCATTTATCTAAATGTCAACGAGACTCTGAGTCATAAGGTGAAAAATTTATCTTTTATCACTAAGAGTTACGCCTAGCGGTACCATATGGTACCACCAACATATTTTGCACCATAACATCGCAAATATTAGGCTCACATCAAATAATATTAATCATACTTTATGCGAGATAAACAGGCTACAAAAATCATGATTACTTAATAAAACCTTTGCATGAGCAATCCACAGGGCGTAAGTAAAGAAAATGAAATGAAATGCTTGCTCTGAAAAATTCCGTTTTTTTGGGCTAGTTGATAATCCTCAAATTTCAAACAGCTCTAAATGCGTGAAATACAGCTTTTAAGAATACAAAACTTTCGGAAAATATCATTTAAAATGTTCACAGCAATATAAAACTCTCAAAAACCCTAATAAATTACAATAAATAATAAAAAACTTACGTTTGACACTGCACTACCAACTAGTATCATTTGGTATCGCTGGGCGTTAAGTGATTAATAGGGAAAAACTACTGGTCGGACTTGCCTTCAAAACAGCAAATTTGGAAGCAATTCTTTCTCCAAGTCGCTAGGGCGACTTCACCGTCGTCGCTAGCAAAAATTTGCTCTTGGCGAATGCTAACAATCGTTAAAATCTCGCCAGAAAGAACGAGAATAACTTTTTCATCGCCAGAGGAAGGGAAGCTTTTCTGGCGAAATAGCTGGCGAATGAAAACGAGAATACGAATTCAGTCATCGTTCGCCAATTATTTCGACAAATCGCGGTGGCTATAGCCAGAAAGAACCAGAATAGACCTCCGGCATACAGCCCGGGAAATATTGGGTTAGGGGAAATGAAATAAATTGCAAGGAAGCAATCCCTATTAAGGCCACAATTGAAGTATGCCGACAGTCCACTTGACTTGAAAGTTGAAATGATTTTTCTAAGAGCAAAATCGATTCAACTTTCCTTGGATTTGACTTTTCGTTATTGAGTGTTTCATTTAAAGAAGATACGATTTCAACCTCTTATTAAAAATTAATCATAAACAACCCAATGATATAAATGTTAAAGCTAACAAATTCAGTCAAAAGGATTAACGTTATAATCGATGCAATAATGCATTCGATAGAAGACAACAGCACCGTTTTTATTGTTACTGCGTAAATTAAATTAATGTCATGTAGTTTGACAACAATGCATTCACGCTACATATCATTGACACTTATCCGTATTGCTTCAATACGACGATATATCGATGGAATAATATATAGATACCATAAAATTTCTGTTATCGCTTTTAAGGCACGCATTAAAAATTGTTTGGCCAGAGAAACTACTAAACTAATTTATATGGCATTTACTTTTGGTGTTATCAAGGGAAATGAACTGTGCCAGCTCATAAAATGCACAGAATAAGAGACCGGACCGTATAAAGTATTAATAGAGAAAGCTTCGGGTAGGACTTACCTTCATAACAGCAAATTTGGTGTGATAAATCTGACTCCCCAGTGGCTTCTGTCGATGGTTGAACTCTCGCGTCTATGTCCCTTCCCGGAAATACCGTCCTATTTGAAGACTGCTCAGCGCAATCCTCGCGTTCGCGACAGATGCGAACTTCCTGTCGTCGCGGTTAGGTGCAAACGTGACTCTCGACTGACGAGTCACGTAACCCCAAGGAGGTTTGCAATATCAAGAGGCGCCAATTCAGAGCTTTTAGCGAGATCAGAGCGGCGCCATTATATGTTGACAACTCTTTTGACTTATTCCCCTGAATGATATATGCAGGTGGCTATTTTTTGCTCCACATATACGCTAAGTTTAGAGAAAAATATTACCACAACGACTAGCATACATCTGGTGATTATCGTCGGAGTTTACCCATCCTTCGCGAGAATACTTTAAACCAACAAACCTTATTTCCTGAAAGTGACTTTGCTCTTGGGAAAACCTTGAAGATATACTTTTGTACTTTATTTTTTTAGATTTCCATTGGCTATATTAAATAGCGACATATTCAGTATAGCGAAATAATTTTTCGTTCCGTATATCGAAATGTTCCATAAAACGAAATTTCCCGTATAGCGAAATATTAGAAAAATGATCATACTTCGTTGGTCCGTGGGATTTCGCTACAAAGACATTTCACTGTAGTCACTTTGCTGATTGGGATATCCATGTTCATTCCCTCAAGACGACGTTTAAATAATTTTTAATGATTCATTGTTATAGTCGAGTTAAGAATGTGTGAAACTATATGTATATTTTGGCAGAATTTCATACATCTCCTTTAATTTCAGCTTTGTAGCAACATTGCGACTATAAAGTCTAGGTTAAAACAACCTTCCTATACAATCGATGACAGAAGCAATATTTCTGAAGTTAACGAAGAAATTCTATGGAAAACATAGTCAAAATTTTATTAGTGAAAAGTATCAAAGAACTTTCACCACATAACTGCCGAAATTGTTATACTAATTAAATCTATTCCTCTTACTTAATATAAACCAATAACACGATTATTTCCATGTTTGAAGCATGTATTGTGGTGGGGCGACGTTTAAACAATGTGAAATGATTCATTGTTGTAGTCAAATACACAATGAGTAAAAGTATATGTATTACGCGAACCTATGGAGCTTCGGAAGAGATTCTTACAAGTGTCACCTTAACCCGGTAACACCTGAATAAAAAAGTTCCTGCGATTTTTGTGGTAATCATATGTTTTAATACGAATTAAATTCTAAGTCATTCAGCGCAAATTTTATTCTTTTATCTCTAATAGTTACCTAGATACAGCCTGGTACCATATGGTACCGCTAGGCGCTTAAGGGGTCAAAAAATCGAAATTTGAAAAACTTTTCGGAAATCACATTTTTAAGCCAAAACCGTTAAATATTTATTATTTTCCGGAAAATACATTCATTTTCATACAAAATTACACTCAAATATCAATAATATTCAATTGATTATTAAATATTATTGTATATAAAATAGAAGTTATGTATAATTGACGTAGAAATCAAGAATAACATGATTTTAGTGTTTCACTCAGTCGTTGCCGCACATGGAAATGAACAAAGCAGTCACTGCGTTGCATTTCATGCATTCTGTTCTTATTCTACTGGTTCAGTTTTCAGTTTTTCAGTTCCTGTTAGACCCTTTAAGGTTTTTAACATTGTTGCGCGGAATAAACCTAAATATTAAAAAAGTAAAAATGTAATTCCTGGTCGAGCAAAGACTTTGGAAAGTTACGAAGAAATTCTCTGCAAAAATGTAGTAAAAAATTTATTCATCGAAAATGTTCAGCAAATTACACAATGTATCGCCGGAAAACCAGCAGTGCTACGCCGGTGGTTCAACCATTGCTTCTGCTTCGGTTGAGCTTGTGGCCTTGTGTCCGGACGCTGAATTAACTCCATTGTCGTTCCAACAGAATCCAATCGTGGGCAGCCAATGGTAAGCCCATGACTCCACATCCGCGACCGCTCTCCCGTTGACCGAATCTGGCTTCCTGTAAACACGAAAACATTCATTTGTAACCCATTCGGAAAATTAAATAACTCACTACCGCTCAAAACTTTTCGATCACCTTCGCACGAAACTTGATCTTTATTTCAATGTGCAAACGCACTGTAAAAACTAAATGGACCAACAGAATAAATATTTCCTCTTTCAATCATTAATCAACATAGAATATGATTTGTGTTTGAGCTTGTTTTTTGGATATAGTATATTTTATTGTTCTTAACGTGATTTTAATCATATGTTAAATTATAACTTTTTATATTGATCTCTAGGATGGGCCGTAAAATGGTTTTATTCCTGATCCAATTTGGACTGTGCGGGAAAGTTGCGAAATGATATAAGGATCTCGCACACAGATTTTTTTTTCAAATCGGATGATATTAACCACAGCCGCCCGAGCTCTAAAGTTTAAAATTTCGCGAAAAATCAGGCTGATTTATGAATCAAATGGTTATGAAGACGAATTTTATGAAAATATGGGATAATGGGTAATATTAAAGAGTGGAAACATGTTTATAATTTATAAAAATGAAATTTGAAGTTTATTTGACAAAATCTTTTGCTCAAACAATGTCTAGGAATCAGCAACAAAATTAGTGTATAGACCATCCGCACAACACATTTTATTTTTGCCCACGTTTCTAAAATTCCTTTTTTCGGGCTAAATCGCAGGTAAGTAATATTTATTTCGATCGAATTTAATTTTTTTAGCAAATAAGTCATCATATGGTACTAAATAGTCCCACAAAAAGTAATAATAAGTTAAATTATTTTAAATTAACATCAATCGTAAAGACGAATAACGTATCTGTGTAGCTATTTTCCACAAGAAATTCAGCCAAGGCTGAGAAAAAACATAATACGAACGCCACGTATTTCACTAATGAGCTCTCTGCCAATTTCGTGAGAAAACTACCCAGAACTCACCACGAGGATTACGGGGGGGATTGACGCAATGGTGAAAATAGAGATAAAGCTACCAGGTGTGGAGTGGAGTGCGTGATATTTGTTGCACCCGAAAATTTCAGGGGTAATGATCTCAATAAACATGCTAAATGCAATGTTTTACGTACTTAAAGGAGACAAAAGAGCTCTCACGAAAGGAAAAAGCACAATGGAAGTCCTTCGGAAGGGTAACGCGGAATGGCCCGTGGGTTGTAGGTGACACCTGATACTTTAACGTGATACTTTACCTCGTTCGGAATTATAAAGTTTATGAGATCATCGCAGCGTTTAGGCAAAATGCGAGTTGAGGGCATAAAAGCTAATAATGCTACAAGTGCGACGATAGGGTAGTGAGAGGAAAGATATTGCATGGGGCAAGATACCTTTTACGAAACATTCTCTTTTTTTTCGTGAAGATGCCACATGTATTATCAATCAGTTACATTTAATGGACCGAATTGAGCAGGAGGGTGCTCTCAGTGAAAGGTATCGAACGTCAGAACGCCTTATTTTTCCTTTTTTTTTCATTTTTGCGCGACTTTTGCCTAAATTGTAGGACCGGGTAATTCTTATCTTTGCTTTTGGCGTTCATTTATCTACTGTTTTCGTCTAGCGATACTTTAAAACAATCTTTAAAACGCCTTTTTTGCCTCGACAATACACGCTATTATCATGTTTGCAGCTCAACATGTGGTTGTGGTATGGCGTAATAGGTGCAGCAAATGCAGTTGGACCACGAGTCCTGCGGCAAGTGTCCGCATGAGGACTCTTGCCCCACGGGCGCTGACTCCAGCCCCAATATATCACGTAGCTTAAATTACACTTAACGTGCTAGTTTCTGTAATAAATATCACATGATCTTTGTTGATAAATGCATTCTTGATAAAATTCGGAAATCAAGACGAAAAAATCGATCGGAAAGAATTTGGAGTACAAATTTCGGAGATAACTATACTGAGGAGGAAAAATGGGGAATCCGTGAGTTCTATTACAGCTAATGTAGAAATTTATGAATTTTCCTTGCTTAAATTTTGCTCAATTTCAGACTTAAAGATGCGTTTCTTTCGTAGATATTCATAAAAGAGCCGCTTGTCTCATCTGAGAGCAGTAAACCGCATCAATAAGCATTGAAAGCGCATACGCGTTGCATTAACTTATTAATCCCAAGCGTTGCGTTAAGGCTCCATTATTGAATTCTAATTATCAGAAAAAGTGTCTACCTCAGAATAATTTTTTCTTCGTTTGACTGACTTTTTTAAGTATCTCTGGCTCTGATTTGGTCATTTCCATCATCATTTTTATTCAGATAATTGTATTTTTTTGACTGATGGCGTTTGGCACAAAAAGGAATCGATGCGCACATACGAGACACCCTTTGAAAAATGACATACCCCATCAGGTCCGTTAAGGCGGAATGGGGCATTTCCTCCTAAGGAATACTGATAACTCCTGGCGAAGATGTCGAGTGTACAAATCAAGATAAAAAATAAAAGATGTAGGATTATTTTTAAAAATTACTTTTTTTGTATAAATTTACCGGAGTTTTCCCAGCGTTGCGTGTGCACAGCATTTTGAAAATTATATAATATGATGAAAATATTTTTTTTCTATAAACTTTATTTAATTAGGTCAAAATAAACCGGAATATTCGAAACAAACCGCTGTAAAAAGCACTTCATACAGTCTGGGGAATAAGGGATTAAATCAAACGCAATTGTCCACTTAACACTTTGTGTGCCGGCCACTAATTTCAAAGCCCTACCGATAAATCCAGCCATTTTTACTAAATTCGCAATTTTTTAAAAACATTCGCATCAAAAATATTTTTATATCGATGTGTATTTCAATAAAAATGGACCTTATTCTTCTCAATGAACGAGTTGAATAACATTTACTGCTAAATTTAAAATATATATTTTAATAATGAAAACCTACTAATTTTGAAAAATAAAAACGCTGCAACAAATGATGCACCGCCATAAAATGCATAATATTTTATAATGCTCAATTTCAACTATTTAAACCATGGAAAATAATACAAAAGCATTGTTTCAAGCGAATCATTCAAAATCCCGGATGAAGAAAAGGGTTAATGCACCCTCAACAAACGTTTCTTTTCGCCAAAGAATTTTCACACAAAGTAGGCTGAGAAAAGGGTGCTGGCAGCTACAGGGGACTTTTCGTCCTCAACACAATAACAGAACTCTTTTTTCATCGAGTAGTTTCTTTTGCAGCAGCATTTTTAAAATATCAGAACCTGTACGCGAGGGGTACAAAGATAAATGATTAATAAATAAACGAAGGACCAGGCGGTTTATGATGATTGAAATTGCTATATATTACAAAAAAGGAGAACTCTCCCGTTCGACCGTTCTACCTGGCGACCAAAGGCTGACTGCCTACCCTCGTGCCGGAACACGTGGGGGCAGTTACAAAATTTGACTTAACACAAATTTGACTTACTCTGTAAACAATGGAAAAACGAATTGAACTG
This sequence comes from Ischnura elegans, assembly GCF_921293095.1. Classification (NCBI taxonomy): domain Eukaryota; kingdom Metazoa; phylum Arthropoda; class Insecta; order Odonata; family Coenagrionidae; genus Ischnura; species Ischnura elegans. The sequence continues at coordinate 7,801,814 of NW_025791659.1, forward strand.
GCGGGAACTCAAACTAGATTACACAGACTTCAAACATTCCGCCCACCTTCTCTTCGCAGAAGAGAACCATTACATAACAACAACAAAAATATTTAAATGAACATAGATTTTAAACTCAGATTACAATATTCATTTTAAAATTACTAGATCATTCACTGGTCTTTTAAGCACTGAATTTGCAGTTTGAATTGTCACCACTCGGACATATCCATCATCACCCGGGTGAACTTTTATTACTCTGGCTAGTTGCCAACGCGCTGGTGGAGTGTTGTCATTGCAGGCAATCACGAGATCCCCAGCCTTGATGTTTGGGGTTGATGTTGCCCATTTCTGTCGTTGCTGTAGAGATTGCAAGTACTCCCTCGACCAGCGTCGCCAATAATGCTGAAGCATTTGCTGTACCATTTGCCATCTCTTTAAAGTCGGAATACTTTCCTCAATTAATGCTGGCTCTGGAATTAGATAAGATGAAGATTGAATTAAAAAATGAGCAGGAGTCAACGCTTGGATATCATTAGGATCATTTGATAAGGGAACAAGCGGGCGGGAATTCAAACATGCTTCCACTTGACATAATAGAGTTGACAGTTCCTCGAAAGTCAACTTTGTTTCCCCGATAACCCGTCTTAGATGATGCTTTGTTGACTTGACTGCCGCTTCCCAGATCCCACCAAAATGTGGGGCTGTGGGGGGATTGAAACGCCACTCCGTTCCATTAGATGCTAAGGCCTCAGCGAAGGTGCGGGTGAAGTTGGAAGATCTCTGGAACAGTTCTTTTAATTGTCTGTCAGCACCCACAAAATTAGTTCCCTTGTCACTTAATAACAAGGAGCAATGACCTCGTCTCCCAACAAATCGTCGGAAAGCTGCAATAAATGCTTCAGAAGTGTAATTAGAAACTGCTTCCAAATGCACAGCACGAGTGCTCAGACATACAAAAACACATATGAAACCTTTGTATGAACTTCTACACTTTCCTGGTGAGGTCTTAATGCTCACAGGTCCAGCATAATCAACACCAGATTTTGAGAAAGGTCTGTTAGGCATTGTTCTGTATTGTGGCAAATTACCCATGATTTGATATGAAGTACTTTTTCTGTAACGTTGGCACACAACACATTTATGGATTATCTCTTTGATTTTCTGCCGTCCTTTCAATACCCAGTACTGTGTGCGTAGTGTTGTAAGAGTTAGCTGTACCCCACCATGCAGTGTACGTTTATGGCAGTCTTCGATGATTAAGCGTGTGAGTGGATGATCACTGGGTATGATCAACGGATGTTTCTCATCCTCAGAAAGTAATGAATGCTTTAATCTTCCTCCCACTTTTAATAACTTTTGATCAATAAATGGCGTTAACCTGATAAGCACACTGTTCTTAGGAATAATTTCATTTTTCTCCAAGATCGAAATTTCTTTAGAAAATGATTGCCGTTGTGCTATGTACACTAACAATAAACGAGCTCTGATAACTTCACTTGGATTCAAAATTACATCAGCATTCATTAATTCAACATTAAACCATGATGCACTGAAAATTGGATGCACTAGTTTTTTTGCTTGTAGAAAACGTATCACATAAGCCATGACATGCACTGTAGTTTTTAGATTAGAGTACTTTTGAAAGATATTAAAGCCACTAGCTTTAATTGTTGCAGTATTTGTTGATAAAACAATAGGAATTTTAGATTCTTCATTAGTGCTTCTATTAAAAACTGTTTTTGGCCATAGTTGGTCACACTTAGAGAGCCAGTCCGGTCCTGACCACCATAAGTTCTGATTTTTCAGTGCAGATGCTAAGCAACCACGAGATGCTAAATCAGCTGGATTATTCTTAGTCCCAATATGACGCCAGTTGGCAGTTGGCACCAGGGTATGAATATCAGAACACCTATTAGCTATAAAGGTAGGCCATCTTGAAGGATGTTCTTTTAACCAACATGAAACATCTTGAGAGTCAGTCCACAGATGAATTTTTAATAATTCAGATTCAAATCTTTTTGTGTGGTGATTAGTTAACTTAGCAAGTAAATGAGCAGCTGATAACTCCAAACGAGGAATGCTAATAGTTTTCAAGGGAGCTACTCTTGTTTTAGCTTGAATCATTCTCACTCTAAATGATTTTTCTGAAGATTTATCACTTGTACGCAGATACAAGACCGCACCATACGCTGATTTAGAGGCATCAGCAAATCCATGTAATTCAATAACATTCATTTTTGCACTATAACCCAACCATCTAGGCACTTTGATATTTGTGATTTGAGGTAAATCGCTGTAGAAAGTTTCCCATTGCTCAGCCTCCGTTCGAGGCAAAGGTTCATCCCAATCTATCTTAAGGAGCCAAAGTTTTTGAAGAAAGATTTTGGCCGTAATTATCACTGGCGCAATCCAGCCTAATGGATCAAATAGTTTAGCTACCTTGGATAACACTAATCGTTTAGTCCATTGCTCTACCTTTTGATCAATTTTAACATTGAAGTTAAAACAGTCTTCACTGGGTTGCCAATTAAGTCCCAAAACTGCAAAAATGGAATCATTCGCAAAAAGTGATTCCGGTTCACTGACTAATAACTCTTGTGGCAACCACTGAAGTAGAGTAGAACTATTTGAATGCCATTTGCGAAGGGAAAAACCGCCCACCATGCACAAATTAATGACATCTTTTTGCTTAGCCAATGCGGTGTGAATCTCATGATCATCTTGTTGCATCGTAAATACAGCTGAAGTCTGCGGTAGGACCGCATTTGTCTCACCAGATAAGATCCACCCTAGGGCTGTGGCCATAGCAATCGGATGGTTAGCTTCCCCTTTGTCGACTCTACCTTCCACGACTCGGGCGTGCACCGCGTCTCCAAGGAGTAGATCGATTTGTCCAGCCTGGAAGTATTTGGGATCAGCAAGCTCCAACTCCTTCAGATGAGGCCAGTTATCCCTGGTTAGAAGACTCGGTTTGTACAACGTTACCTTGGGTACCACCAGAGCTTCAGTGTGACAGCTAAAAGTAGACATGAATCTTGGCTTAATTATAACACTAACAGAGCCTTTGCATTTCATATGAAGACTGTTACCAAGTCCACTGACAACCACCGACGCTGATTTTTTATCAAGTCTATGTCTTTGACAAAGTGATTCCGTGATGAAACTAGACTGAGCGCATTGATCAAGTAATGCTCTAGCTAACACAACATTTCCATGAGGTCCTTGCACTTTTACCCACGCAGTGGAAAGAAGTACTGTCTCAGGCTTGCTATCGATCACATTAGTTAGTTTACGTTCGATAGATTCTTCAGTAAAAACAGGAAAATAGCTTGTTGATTGGTTCTTCACACAGTTTTTCGAAGATTCAGAATTAGTTGAAGGCTCATGTAAAAATGTATGATGCTTTTTATGGCAAACCTGACATCTCTTTTTTGATATGCAATTTCTGAAAACATGTTGTCCAAAACAATTGAAACAAAGATTCTTAGAAAGGACAAATTCCTTCCGTTGCTCTACTGATTTATCACGAAAAGTTTCACAATACGCCAACCAATGGCTGCGGCCACACAAAGCACACAAGGGATTTTTCATTACGGTTGATCCGCCCATATGAAAACTCTTTGATTTGTATGATCCACTCTTTTCATGAAATTGACGTCGCTGTTGCATGCCCTTGGGAGATCCCGAAGATTGTTTATTACCACAACTTTCCAGACTGTCCAAACTCATTATTTTTGTTTTTAAGAAAATTTTAAGCATCTCATAAGTAGGAGGTGCAGTTGAATTCTCTAATTTAATTTCCCAATCACGTCGCGTTTGTGGGTCTAATCTCCTTTCAGTTATGAATACAATTAAATCATCCCAATGACATACTGGACGTCGCAACGCTTCAAGTGAGAGCAAGGGGTTCACTGTGCCGGCATAAATGCGGCGTAATTCAGATGCTGACTCGTTTTGCATCGATTTAAGATCAAACAACGCAGCAAGGTGAGCACTAGTTATGCGTCTATTATTCTCGTAATAATTTTGCAAAGATTGCCATGCAAGAGTGAAATTTTCTTCTGTGATAGGAATAGTTCGTACCAGGTCAGCAGCTTCACCAGAAAGACAGCTTAACAGATATTGCAATTTTGCAACCTGCGAAATATCTTTGCGATCTATTATCATAGACTTCAGGAGATCTCGAAAAGTTTCCCAATTTCGGAAATCACCTGAGAATTTAGGTAACTCCGGGACAGGTAATCTAACAAGGTGATCACTCTCACTATGGGAAGTTTTATTCTCACCATTCCGTTCACTTTTACTTGATGCTGATACAAGGTTTATCAGAAATTCTTCAAACTCGCCCTTTCGTTGTAAGTACACTTCCTCAGCATTATTGATTTTCTGATGACTGCTAGCCCCAAAGACGCCCTCTGTTGTCGATGTACGATGCCTTCGTAGACGTCCGATGATAGCACGAGCGGGGATGAATCAGCCGTTGCAAGGACGACGGCACGATGCACTCCTTCCCCCTCCGATTTCCTCTTCTCCGAGCTGCTTTGAAGAGCTGTCCCTCGTGCCTCCGTCATGAGCCTCACGGTAGATAGAGATGACCAGCGGGACTTCTTTTTCGTCGATGAGTTCCATTAGTCCGCCGATACGATTTTTCTCCGATAAACGATAAATATATGAAACATTGACCGCCAAGATTCGCTAACAACTCCGTTAACGAGTAAACGGGACCGATAATCTGGTAAAAATTAATCCGGCAGCGATATAACCGGAAAGATATGTCCCGAGAAGATAAAACCGGTGATGATACGTACGACCTCTGCAATGCGACGATTTTTAATTTGGCGATGCTGAGATCAACGATACTGAGTCCGGAAAGATAGGTCCCGAAAACATGAGATCCTATGTAATTCAGCACTATCCGTCGAGATCCGATGAGTTCCGATATGATCCGACGCATCCGATGAAATCCGTTGACATCCGTTGACATCCGGCCCGAAGGACCAAAAAATATGTACGCGATGGGTACAAAGACAAATGATTAATAAATAAACGAAGGACCAGGCGGTTTATGATGATTGAAATTGCTATATATTACAAAAAAGGAGAACTCTCCCGTTCGACCGTTCTGACTGGCGACCAAAGGCTGACTGCCTACCCTCGTGCCGGAACACGTGGGGGCAGTTACAAAATTTGACTTAACACAAATTTGACTTACTCTGTAAACAAAGGAAAAACGAATTGAACTGACGGGAACCCAAACTAGATTACAAAGACTTCAAACAGAACCACTAAATAGTAAACTGGAAAAGTAGTATGGGCCAAATATTACAGCTTCACTTAAACAAAGTCAATAAAATAGAAAGACGTATTTTTACGTCAATGGCAATCTTCAGGTAGATTTACAAGACGAAATATTATGCCCTTGGCAGCCAAAGTGCTAAATATGTCGTGTACATGAGTGAAGGTACCCAGACAGCACAGAATGCTCCGTATCTAATTCGTATGCATATAGTATCCATTGACGAAAAGCGACGGAGCGGTAGTCAATGGATACTATCTGCATACGAATTGGATATGGAGGATTCTGTGCCGTCTGGGTAGTTATACTATTCCAGAATCCAGACAAGCAATACGCCAACTATCGGCCGAATTGGGAAGTAAAGATCAGATGGTACGAAGCATTTCCTATGGGAACCACGTTAACAAATCATTGGTATCTCTGGGAATTTATTGATTTTTCTAATTATATTTTTCGTATTATGCAATCATAACTTCGTAAGTAATATATTTAATGCATTCAGATTCATTAAAGTGACTTTTTGTTGCCATTCATTGCTACAATTCACCATTTACTGGGACGGTGGTTTGTTTGTTTAATGCACTTGCGGTAACCGACGAATTGCACTTTTTTTTTCTAGCCTGCTATGAATGAAGTTTATTTATCTGAATCACGCATTTATTGTCATTAGGAACCCTTTGTCAATCGTCGTGTATTAGTAGAGGATATTTTAGCTGTACTGCATGAATTCCTAAATATTAACTGCTATATGTCGCAGTCCCTAGGAATCGAAGTACCACCTCAAAGGCAATAAAAATCTTCTTTGATATATTCTTAAATACATTAATTTAGGCAATGGCTCAACGATTCAACCTGTTACACCTATGTAATCATCACAAAAATATCCTCGGCCATGTTGGCAAATCACGTCACTGCCTTCAGCGCAGCCATCGGTGATTTGAGTCTCGAATAGATGCTTACGAGCAGCGGAGGTCCTGAATATCGATGACCGCCGGCACTACCAGCATGTGTCCAGTGAGCCTCTCCAACATAGACGTTGGCCTCATTTCTTTGGAGGCGTACCGCAGGAGCTTGAAGACCTCGCAGTCGCAAACGAAAGGGTTGTGTCCCAGAAGTAATTTGACACGGGAAAACTTGCTGTCAATGTCGCAGCCGGGGAGAACAACTTCAATCTGAGAGGGAGAAAAGAACACGGATGAAAACATAACCTCTTTAGACCTGAAAGATTATTTTCTACATAAAAAATGCGTATGCATCATTTTACTAAGGAAATGGAACTGAAATAAAATTAACCTGCTTATAATATTGTTATCCTAGTGATGGTAACTCCTTGCAACAACCGTGATACGCAAAAAAAGGCAGCAATTACAAGAGAAAGATTTTATGGAAATATATTATGCATGCAGATTATTGATGTTATATCAGGACGTGTCATAGAAATAATACCAATAATACCTTAAATGGCTGAACAAAATTAAACAGTGTGTCCCAAAAAGAATGATCCGATTTTAACTTGTAATAATATTGAAACAAATGTCACTAGGCAAGCGAATCAGCGCCAGATGTGGTCGGCATTGTTTGGAGTTTTAGAAATATTCGCTGAATTTCACTACAAGCGCTGATGTTTAGCGTGCAACCCTTAGACCATCGGTCTAGCAATTTGGTCTAACAAAAGGTGCAGCCAGTTTGGGGTGAATTCAGCTATCGGCTAGATGTCGTACGCCTAGCCAATGGAGGACATATTGAGACAATGATACAATGATAAATGAAGAGCAAACTTAGTGCACGTCCACAGTAATTTTATTAATATTATTAATATTATATAAAAAAATTTGTACCTGATGATAGCGAAGTAAGGTCGCTGAATAGCGTCGTACCAAATAAAATTATTGTGGACATGCACTAAGTTTGCTCTTCATTTATCATTGTATCATAATGTTCCACAACATCTCGCCGAACACCGTTGAAGACGTATTGAGAATTTATGATGGGTTTACGTACACTTTTCTCATTTGTGAGCAATTAATATACAATAAGTTGATATTAAACCCTTTTTCCTAATCAATAATCTTATTTAAAATCGGGTCATTTTTAGAACACACTGTAATATAAATATAACATGTTACGTTACCTTATTGTCTTGGAGTTGCAGGGAGGAGATGGAGTTGTGGCTGAGGTCGATGGTCAAATTCTTCGAACCTGGAAAATGATTGAGGTACAAACGATGATAGTGTTCATTGTATTTAAACATGAACGATTCTAGGTCCATGGTGTCTTGGGCCCTGGTGAAAAGGAGGTCTCCGTGCCACAGTCGTTCGATTTTGTTGTGGCTCAGATCGACGAAAGTCAGGTTTGGCAGATAGTGCTGAAACTCCATGGGTATGAAGGCAATTTGATTGTGGGATAGTATGATGACCTGCAATTAAATAATACAGATATTATCGTTAATATTACAAATATGGTTGCTAAAGTCGGCCTCTAAATGTGTTGTCACACACTTCCCATTAACCCGGTAACGCCTGAATTAAAAACTTTCTGCAATTTTTATGGCTATAATTTATCTAAATTTCATTGAAACTCTTAGTCATAAAGTGCAAAATTTATCCTTGTACCACTAAGATTTACGCCTAGCGGTACCATATGGTACCACCAACATATTTTAAAACAAGTTATTCATCACAATCACTTGGTTTAATCATCACAAAGAGCAAAGGTACACATGGAAAAGTCCTGGGGACATTGGGAGATATTAGATAGACTACATCATGGTAAAGGAAGAGGTTTAGAAATAGTGTGAAAAACTCGCGCAGCGGATGCGGATTCGGACCACAATCTAGTGCTCATGGAATGCAACGTAAGATTCAAAAGACTTATGAAAGTTAGGAAGGCGAAGAAATGGAATTAAGAAGCCCTGAAGGGGAGTATGAGGAGAGAATATCAGGAACTAGTGGACATTAGTCTACGGGAGATTGAAAGTACCAAGGCGGTAGAGGAAAGATGGGATAATATAAAAACGGGAATAGTCAAAGCGGCGGAGAAGTCAATTGGTTACGTTGACAGTAGTAGGATAAAGAAGCCGTGAATAACGGAGGCAATAGTAAATGAAATGGAGGAGAGGAGGAAGTGGAAGAACGTGGACACAGAACAGGGCAAAAGAATGTATAGAGAATGGAATAATCGATTGCGACGTGAAACTAAGAGGGCAAGGGAGGCTTGGTGGAAAAGACAGTGTGAGGAAATGGAAAAAATCCAGAAGGATGGAGAAGTAGGCGCGTTGTACGCCAAAGTCAAGTCGCTATCGGGCGGCAAAAGAGGACAAGCCATGTTTAAAATTAAGGCTTAAGATGGGAGAGTGCAAATGAGCGAGAAGAGGTACAGAGTAGATGGAAGGAATACTTGGAGGACCTGTATGACGGAATGAACAGACCAGAGAGATTGACTCTAGAGGAGGAAAGTGCAGTGCAGGAGGAAATCTTGGGCCGGAGATATTAGATTCAGAAATATAGAGAGCACTTCGTAATATAGGAAAGCAGTAGGCGAGGACAATATCCCGTGTGAGCTTCTGAAGAATCTAGGGAGGGAAGGTAAGAAAAGGTTTTTTGAACTAGTGCGGAGATCTACGAGGAGGGATGTTGGCCGGAAGATTTCGTGAAGACGGTTTTAATTCCGCTTCCGAAAAAGAAGAAAGCTGTGAAATGCGGAGATCATAACACTACCAGCTTAATATCGCATGCGGCGAAAGTGGTGCTGAGGATATTGAACAGACGAATGGAGGCGAGGGCAAACGGGTATTGGGGCGAAGATCAATTTGGTTTCAGAAAAGGGAAGTCAACTCGTAATGCAATATCAATAATGAGGTCCCTCGTCGAGCGGAACCTAGAATATGACCAGGACGTATATGCGTGTTTCGTGGATTTTGAGAAGGCGTTTGATAGGGTGAACTGGGTAAAGTTAATGGATATTCTGAAGAGAATAGGTGTAGATTGGAGGAATAGACGACTGATGCGTAATCTGTATATGGCCCAGACTGGGCAAGTGAGGATAGCGGACGGAGAATCTGGGTGGGCAAGCATTGGCCGAGGTGTGAGGCAAGGCTGTCCTCTATCGCCGCTGCTCTTTAACGTGTACGCTGAAGAGATGGTAACGGAAGTGTGGGATGAGTTAGAAGCTGGAATAAAAGTGGGAGGAATGATGTTAAAATCAGTGAGATTAGCGGATGATCAGGCGCTGATTAGCCAGTCAGCGAGGGGGCTTCAGGCTCGAGTGGATGCGTTATACGAGCGTTGCGAGGAGTATGGGATGAGGATTAATCACAAGAAAACTAAGGTTATGCGGTTTTGTAAAGCATCACGAGCGAGGAATGTGAGACTCAAGATAAAGGTGGGTGGTGAAAAAATTGAGCAAGTTGAGCAATTCAACTATTTAGGCAGTACGTTAGAGGAAAACGGATACAGTAGTAAGGACATCAGGAAGAGAATAGCATTAGCAAAAGAGGCGTTCATGAACAGGAAGGAGCTTCTGAGAGGATCGTTGTGTAAGAGTTTAAAGAAAAGGTTAGTGAAGAGTTTGATTTGGAGCGTAGCTCTCTACGGTGCGGAAACTTGGACACTGAGGAAAGGAGACGAGAGAAGATTGGAGGCATTCGAGATGTGGGTATGGAGAAGAATGGAGAGGGTGAAATGGACGGAGAGGAAAAGGAATGACGAAGTGCTGGATATGGTTGGCGAGGAGAGACAGCTTTTCGATGAGATACGGAGGAGACAGAAAGTATGGATGGAGTTAGTGCTTAGCGGTGAGGGGATGTTGAAAATGGTGTTGGAGGGTAGAATGTTTGGGAAACGAGGAGGGGAAGGAAAATAATAGGATTTTTAGATAGATTGAAAGAGAGTAGGCCTTACTGTGAGTTAAAGAAGGCAGTGCTGGAAGGAAAGGGAGGCTCCCAGATCACTTTTTGCGTACTCCGTGGAAACCTACCTTAATCGGTAGAATACTATAATGATAATATTTAACGATCAATGATAGCATAAGTCATGCATATCAAAATTTAAAACCTCCATACTCAATTACATATTACATCTACAGAAGTGGTCACAGATATTAAAAATAAAATTTTCATGAATAAAAAAAAATCTTTTCCCAAATGGGAAACATTTGGCTGCAAACATTTGTAGAGGTTTCCAAAAAAAACACTCTAACAATGCCGTTACACTCTGTCCCCTTCTATGTTTTCCTCGAGTATAATTGTTTGTCTTTTTTTAGCTCTATTTAGGTTAAAAGATTCATATTTATAATAAGGAATACTCTGGTAAATTTCTCGAAATAGTGACATATGTGGCCGCTATAATCAGCTATCTGTGGGATGGAATGGGGTCTTCTCTATGCAGACCCCTTGGATATTATTTTTCCACTATCCATCTGTCGGTGGTTGCGTTCGAGGAATTAGAGAAGACATTTGGAAACGTGGATTGGATTAAAATGATAGGAATCCTGAAATAAATTAAAAATCTTTACAATGACAGGATAATATACCAGAGTTTATGCGAAAACCAGGTAGCGGTGATAAAACAGGGTCTAGCTGTGAACAAACAAGAATCAGTAAAGAGATGAGACAAGGCTTTGCTTCGTCACAAGTAATTTTCCACTTTTACGTCAAGAAAACCATTAATGAACTCATAGAAAAGGCCTCGGGAGTGGACAACCAGGGAGAAAAAATGAACAAGATTACATTTTCCGATGACATAGTCGTCATAGCAGAGACGAAGATAGGCTTTAGAAATATTTTGAATAAGACACGCAGGGTAATGTTAGGTTAATGTAATGTCAGGGTCATGGGTGAATAACAGCTGAAAATAAGCATGGAGAAGGAATTGGGATTACTCCAAAGTTTCTCACCTCCAATGCTGTCAGCTTATGTAGGGGCGACAAGCAGCCCCACACAAACCTTACTCCCAGCATATACCCGCTGCATTCCCCCAGGTCAATAAGGTTATGGGAGAGGTCCACGTATTTCGTATTCTCAAAGTCCCAGAGCCAATGTTCGAAGAATTCAACCGACTTTAAACGGTTTCGTGACACGTCGAATGTCTCCAATGCGAGATCAGTTGAAAGTGTCCTTCGTATCTCAGGTTTAAACGCAAACTCTGTGATATAGTTTCCGCTTAAGTTGAGGACTTTTAAGGTTTTTAGGACGGGCGATACTCTTGGATAAACCGTTAATTGGTTTGAAGATAGGTCGATAATTTGCAAATTGATCAAATACTTGCTAAAGAGAACTTTATATTCGTCAAGCTCCAATGGATTTTCTATGGTATGAATAAGGTTGTGCGACAGATTGACCTCCAGCAGACAAGGTGCTTGCGATAACATGTCTGGTTTGATCGAAGTCAGATGATTTCCCGATAGGATTAGGTGTGTCAACAACGGAATCGACAATTCCGGCACATACTCCAGCCGATTTCCGCTTATATCGAGAAGAAACATGTGACATGTCCCGTTCTGTGTTTTGAATGGTTGAAATATATTGTTTGGCAAATGGCGGAACCTGTAAATAAATGATAAAATTGTTTATTTATATATATTTTCACTTATAGTGAAATGTCTTTGTAACGAAATCCTGCGGACCGACGAAATGCGTTCGTAAAACTGGAGTTTCGTTAGACGGGAAGTTTCGTTATGCGGGCGGAAAACACTTTCGTTATACTGAATATATCGATACACTGGCGTCCGTTATGAAGACATTTCACCGTATTAGGTTATTCCTAAAAGTTAGGAATGTGCGAGTAGCCCATTTTGATGTCGAGTCGAGTATCGAGTCGAGTCCATATCTACTCGCGAGTATCGAGTCGAGCATGATAATTTCTAAACCTGAAAATACTACAATGCATGCTCCTAATTACTTTCTACCTTGGTCAATCCCCTGGTTAATTGTCTATTCAGAATTCTAGGATAAATTTAAAAAATGATAGTGTGGAACGTATATGGTAATTTTGTCAATATCGGGAATAACCAGCATTGTTCCTGAAAACTTAAGAGTTACTCTCATTTTTTCTTCGAGAAATCATAATTTTTTTAAATTATTCACTCGGATTTTGATTATAGAAAGTAATTAAGGCTACAAGTTTATCTCATGCGAAAGTATGAGAGATATAATGGTCCACTCAGACTACTCCGAATACGTCCCCGGGTGGGAGGACCAACGCGTCTAAAGAAAAAGTACTCGGCACCAACGTTGATATATATTGTGGCTGACTGCTGCCTAGAGATGTAAACCCCAGAACAATACATGAGTATGACGATTTGACTTTAGCCCATTAATCCCCAGCGTTGCGTTAACGCAACTTTATTGAATCCTAATTCTCAGATAAAGTTTCTACTTCAGAATAATTTTTTATTCGATTAACTGACTGTTTTAAGTATATCTAGTTCTTATTTTGTCCCTTCCACCAACATTTTCATTCATAAAATTGTATTTCTATGACTGATGGCGTTTGGCACAAAATAATCGATGCGCACACACGATACACCCTAGGAAAAATGACACACCCCAGCATGTCCGTTGAAAGGCAGAATGGGGCATTTCCTCCAAAGGAATACTGATAACTCCCGGCGAAGATGTCGAGTGTGCAAATCAAGATAAAAAATAAAATATGCAACCTAATTTTTAAAAATACTTTTTTTTTGTGTTTATTTTCCCGAGTTTTCCCAGCGTTGCGCATACGCAGTATTTTGAAAATCATTTAATGTGATGAAAATATTTTTTTTTCCTGAAATTTATCTTAATTAGGTCAAAATAAATCGGGATATGCGAAACAATCGCAGTTAAAAGCCCTGAATACAGTCTAGGGAATAATGGACTAGAAACTATATTTTTACCATTATTCATGATTTTGTTTCCTTTTGGCAATCTTTTTAATACACTGGCCTCGACTGATTCGTAACCGATATAACTCGACTCGACTCAACCTGGGAAACTACGGGCACTTCGGGATTACTAACCTGTTGTTGTTGATGCGTAGGTAGCATAATGAAGATGAATCACTGAAGAAATCCGAGTCTAGAGTCTCAACGAGGTTGTAGGAGAGGTCCAGTATGATTAGTCTGGTTTTGTTTTTCAACAGTGTTGCCGAAATGTTTGTGAAGAGATTGTTCGATGCCAGGAGCACGGTTAAATTGTTGTTCCGGGAAAATATGTTATCAGGCAAGTGCGCAATATTGTTGCTGGAAATACTTAAGTGTTCGAGGTTGATCATCCTGTAGAGGGCTTCATCCGGTAGGGCCGATATGGAGTTATTGCCCAGATGAAGGTGCCGAATCAAAGACCAGCGAATCCATGCCTTATTTAAGTTTTCAGACTGCTCAAGAATTGAAGATGAGTTTGGAAACTTTATATCAGAGCTCAATACTTTGTAGTGGGTGGGTGTTATGCTAACCGATGGAAGTCCCAATGTAACAAGTTTGTTACCTAGAAGGGTAAAAGTAATCAGGGATGGGAGACTATATAAACATTCTTCAGGAATGACACTGATCCTATTATACCCTGCATGCAGAACTTCAAGTTTCTTCAGCCTGCACAAACTAGTTGGTAATGTTGTAAGTGAGTTAAGTTGTAAAACAATATGAATCAAATTTTCCGTTTTGAGAAAAAAATCATCGTCTATGCTTTCTATCTCGTTTTCACCGAGATAGAGGTTTTTTAAATTCCCCATGCTGCTCAGAAAATTACGACTTAATGTTCTGAGCTTATTTCGGCTAAGATCTAAAATCTTTATCGTTTTTACGTCCGTGAAAAATCTTTCTTCTAAATATTGTATTTCCGTGTCCTCGATTTGAAGAATTTCTAGCCGTTCTGATATCCTTGAAAAAAGGTTCTCGTCAAGCATCGACAAATTTGGACATTTGATATTGAGTTCCTTCAGTTTTTCCAAGCCACTCGAATGATGCATGGAAAAATGGCGAGTTTTTGAATCCTCGCAGTGTATTGTTAATTTTTCCAGTGGAAGATCCCTCCAGCCACCGATGGAACCAGTACTCCAATCACCAAATAGGACTAATTGATTTCTAGACGGAGCTGAGCAATTATACACCCTCAAGTGGGTGTGATTTGCGACCGTATAATCATATGATGAGAAGTTTGCAAACATGATCATGGAGAGGTAATGAAAAGGGTTCACCTCTGTTTCTGCATGGCATTTCATTGTATAGTGCACAGACATATCATTGAATATCTCTCGGCTTAATACAACCTTGTCTTCGCAGAGCATTTCATAAAGTTCCCCATTCATTTTGATACAGAGGCATCTGGGATCTCCTTTACAATGGAAGCCGTTCATTTCTCCATCTTTGCTATCGGGCGATAATTTTTTGGAAGAGCAATCAGTGATGGATATCACGATTATAACGATGCAAAAGTATCTTTGTCCCATGCTTACATTATAGCCACTGCGCTTTGGAGCTCCAGGCATTATTTGAACCTGAAATATAATTAATACTGATAAAAAATTAAATACAAAGTGTTTTAATTATACGAGAAACACAATGAAACATGTAACATAGCTGATATTGCTGTACCGCTTTCGTATAATATCGGAAAGACAATATTTGGAAGAAGAAATAAGTACCAAGAATTGCAGTAAAAATATAAAGAGTATGGAATATGGAACAGGTTTATGTTGCTCCAAAACCATCTTTGCCACCGGTATCATTACAAAGTATGTACAAAATTGTTTCAAAATAATCAAAATTTATCCAAATATCCATTCATCAAAATGCAGAAGGCTGTAACAATTTCAACCTCCCGTATCTCGAGGAAAGTTCTCAACGAGAAAGAACAGTGAAGAGTAACGTTGGTATTTCTTTACTACAAAACAACTCAGTTAAAACTGATGAATATTTCAGGAGAAAAAAATAAAACAATTATTATTATCGCGGGTCCGTATCCCGCTTGGGTAGGTGGTCTCTATCCAGGGCATCGATGTTTGTGATGCTCTATTGTTAATGTTGTAGTACCCTTTGCAATGGCCGCCGTGAGCATTTTACGGGGATGTGGGAAATAAATATTTAAAAAAAATTAATAAATATTTTCAGCAATAGTATTGTGCCATTAAAATTATAGTAAAAACTCATGAAATTATAATGTGTTTTTATACAACGTATTTATACTATTTTCAGCAGCGTTAGTATTATTTCTGCGGAAAATAAATTTACATAGCATCATTCAAACGCAAAAATTGTACATTTTTGCAATATTTTGTGCTCCCTTCCACGTACTTTTGACAGTAAGACGAAGTAAAATTATACATTATGCATTCCTACAATGTTCTCCACTTAACATTAATAACAGTTTTTTCCGACTCACTTTGTTGATGTGAAAAGAATTAAACCATCTTTGAATTTCACTATTTCCCGAAGTTGAAGCATGCTATTAATTTCATACACCCGACCTTCGAATGCTATACGGGTGGTTTCAGTTTGAAACGGGAAGCTACTGAATGATTTCAGGCTCCCTTCCATTTATTTTACTCGTTTTTTTATGCATATCGTTTCGAAAAGCTTTCGAATCGTAAGCATAACGGAGGAAATTGCAGTATTTCTCCACATTAATAATAGGATGTTATAAAATCGTTTTATATCAGTTACCTCTTTTGCGAAATGAACCAAATATAAGAATATAGTCCTCACCATAGAGGTCACATTTAGCAATGATCGACATTTCGCTTGATCTATTTTCCAACAAGAAAAATAAATTCGAAAATCCCAGAATTCGATGATTGACACAATGTGTTTGAATACGGGGGAGGGGGGCGTGGTGCTCCCTGTCGGCGGCCGATCACATTGACATAAATTTTCATTATTTCGTATTCATTATTTTTAAGTTAACCATACAGTACAGAGGAGTTAAGACAAAATACTGCGTGTTAATTAAAATTCATATTTTACAAGCACTTTAGAACATGTGGAGTTGATATAAGGGGATAGCGTGAGTTTTGAGGGATCAGGATGTTCAATTCTTATAAAAGGGAAGAAAGGCGACCGATAGTAAACAGGTTGCGGTTAACTCATTTACGGCCAAAATTTCGAAAACGCAACATTATTGAGAAATGCAAAAAAATGTTTCAATTGAATTTTATTCAAGTAGAATTCGCTTTTTTCGATAAAAATAAGTTTAAACTGATTTTTAGTGTGATTATAATGACATTTCATATGTATTTCAAGATTTATAAAAAAACTCAAAATGTGTCAATTTTCAAGTCACTTGTTACGCAAGATAAAAATGTTTTCCTAAGATTAACTATTCCCTGTATTAAGTTTTTTATTCGTCCATGTGGATGTAGAAATTTCAATTAATAGATATTAAGGCTTATATTTCGTCAGGGAGACAACATTAAGCTAAAATCGGATCGGGAAAATAATGTTGCGTTTTCGCAACTTGGCTGATTCCGGTATCTATAGGCAGCTATAGAACCCGTATTACCACAATTTCCGTCTAGTAGGAATATGCTGCTTATACTGTCAGATATATTCCTACGGATTTTTATGTCACCGCATATGACAAATATCGTCATATTTGATAGTTAAAATTCTTATATATTTTGTTTCCAATGAGATGCTGCATTACTTAACCTAACCCCGATATTAAATAGAGATTTATTACGGTTTGAAAGAAATGAGACAAAGTGAATATTTTTACGGATGATAACGTATTTTTCAGTTTTTCGTTGAAATTTTTATCACAACAGATTAAATTGCAACATACAATGACTATTTATGAATTACATGAAAGCATTTCGGGGGCAATATAACACAAAACTTGGTACATTCATTCCGAATTAGTCCTCCCTTACTTCACGATACAGCGATATCACCGACTTCCACAGCGAGATATTGATATGAAGATATTGGTTGAAAGAAGACGATAAGGCGTGGATTTGGTTCGGAAATCATTGTACCAAAACGTATTTAGTTTAATAAAAAATGATCTACACTTTTCAAACAATCCCTGTCTGGAAAAATATTACAGATTTTTAAATTATGACCTTAATTTGACGACTTGAAATAAAAATTATTACAGTTCGGAATATTTGCACATCAATTTTTAAATAATAAGCAGATGGTACCTTACATCAAGTGCATAAATGTACTTTAAAAACAATCCTTTTAGATTTCGCTTTGAACTTTGGTGCTTATGTTATTCCGACGGTTTTAGGGGCCAACCAGGCGATAGAAAATTACTTCGATCGAAAATTAATCTTGGAAGCAAGAGTTATTCTGGAATATCTCAAGGTTATCCCTGAACTCTTGAATTATCGAATGTTTTTCGATAATTTCTTTTCATCTGTTAGACCATGTTTTTGTTTTGAAAGAAAAAGGATAATTTTCATAGCCATCCGTGAAAATATAACGGAGGAGTGCCTGATAGAATATAGTATAACCATCGCCAATAGGAACATGAAAACAAACATTGAATAAAGCTGGAGGTCTTAGAACTGGTCGATGGAATGATAAATAGATTGTCACTGTAGACTGCAATACACATTTTTCGCCTCTGTTGGGTACGGGAAAATGTTTCAGCAGAAAAAAAATACTATTCCACAGCCTCGTGTTATTGGGGAGCATATTAAATAAATGAAAGGTGTGGACCTACTTGAAAATGCAAATGCAAATTACCGCACTGGAATTCAGGGGGAAAAAGACCTAGCTTTTCAACTTACTGGACGGAGTTTGCACTAACGCCAGGAAATTGTACAGGTACCATTGGAAATAAATGTCATTGGTAAACTTCAAATCGTATCCAGCGGGGACGCTTCTAAAAAGTGAAATGAATCAGTCAGTAGATGGCGTACCCCTATGTGATTCACGTCCATAAACACAGGAAAAGGGTAGGCCATTTAACACTAGAACCGCGGACGGGACTTTTTTGTCCCATCGCCCTTTGCAAATGTTTACCATTCATGTACTAGTGGTTTGAACCCTTTGAAATTTACGGACTAATACTCATTTTCTACTCACTTTCTAATGGTTATATCAAAAATATTTTACAATGTTTTGTTCGCGCGAAAAGTGACGATTTACCAAGAACCACGGATTGGGACTTTTTGTCCCGTATGGGGAAAACATACCTTTTCGGGTTTTTTAGGACCCTTATTTTGTAATTAGCATGATAACAGTTCATTGCGAAGGGGATCGATGCACAGATACCGTTGTTCTGCCAGTTAGAAGCGCAGAAGGAAATAATCTGTGCACTGCGCCGGCCACCTACTCACGCAGCGCCGGCCGCTTCTCCTCTGCCCGGCGCGTCTGCAGGTCTGAGCTTGCAACCAACACGTTAAATAAGTTTACAGTATTCCTAGTTATACTTAATAAAACGTTTTAAACATGACCTAAACACGTGTTTTGTTCACACAAACCACATCGAAACCGTCGATTATACTTAAACACTATAGGATCAACGTATTTTGTCAATGGGACAAAAAAGTCCCATGCCGCGGTTTTGGCGGGGTTGGAAAGTTCAGCGGTTCTAGTGTTAATTCATCGCGGAATCGTGAAAGGACGAATTTGGCTTAAGAGTTAAAAAATTCAATAATTGCCGAAACGACAGTGTAAAAGCCAATCCATGTATGAATGTACAAAATTTTATCTTCCAATGCACCCAAAATGCTTAATGCAAGTATTTCATAAATAGTCATTAATTGTTGTAAATCAATCTGCAATGATAAAATTAATGTCAATGAAAAAATGTGAAATGCCTTCTCTTCTGATAAAATTTTCCCTTTCACTTATTTCTTTCAAACCGTAAAGCATGTCTATTTTATAGTGGAGTTAGGACAAATAATACAATAACTAATTGGAAACATAATACCAAAGGATTTTATTTACCCAGTATGACGATATTTGTCATATACGTGGCATAAAAAGGCAAAGGACTATATCTGACAATGAAAGCAGCATATTCCTATGACACGGCAATATATTGTGATGCGGGTTGCATAACTGAATGTAGATACCGGTTTCTGCCAAAGTTGCGAAATCGCAACATTTATTTTTAACAATAGCAATTTTTTTAAGGGCCCATATTTTCAATTTACCTTGTTTAGAATGCTATTAGGTGAAATGAAGAGAAAAAATGACTATATAATATTTTCTAGTACTTCTTTACTCAGTAAGTAATGGGTTAAGAGCGAATTACGGTCTAATATTATCCCGACCCTACCGGGCACGATTTGCCGTACAGAATACTGAATTGCATGGGCGATAAAGAAATTTTGAGAATTACGTCTACCGGTGGAGTTGAAGCATGGATTACGCCCCTACAGAATACCGTTTTGCAACAGGGTTGGAATACGCAATACTATTGCGCCTTCTTCCGTTATACATGCGAATTACACGGTGCAATTCCATTCAGAATAGTGGCTGTAGTCCAAGGAGTAAGAGCCAGTTGTGAGGAAAGAGGAAATTCAGTTCTTATCTCAAGGAAAAAAGGATTGTGATGGTGGGCAATTCGCGGTTTCGAATGTCTTAAAATCTGCGAAAAGAATGGATTAAACGATTGGATGAAACAATTTACGGTTAAGTTTACAACAGGGTCAGATAAGGAAATATTACTGCGACTTCTCCCGTGATATTGGCGATTAGCACGGCGTGATTCCATCCAGAATAACGACCGTAGAGTTGATCAAGAGGAAATGCGGGAGTTTCGAGGAGAAAAGAACTTCAAATCCTATCTAAAGGAAGAAGGGGAGTGATAGTGGACAGTTTGCGGTTTCAAATTACTTAAAAACTGCGAAAACAAGAGAATGCGATTATGATTGCTTGAAACAATTTATGATTCTGCTTACATTTTCCCTCTCAGCAAAGTGGCAGAAAAGTGAAATATCCTTGAGTTTTATATTAGATTATCACCTGTAGTTAGATAATCACATTGCAAACGTAAGATAGATATTAAAAACGGATATTGTTAATAAATTTTATTTCATCAGTAATAAATGTAATTTTTCTGTCCGAAAAATGTTTTACCATTATTCAATGGATTACAAGTAAAATTACGGGCTTACATGACGGGGCGGAGGTTAAAAAATTGCCAAAAGCGATTTTCTTATCGATTTTTCCTTCAAGTATGATCGCAAAAGTTAAAAATAGTGGTCACCTAACAAGGGTAAATCAAGTTTGAGGGAAGTGTCCCGTTTCGTGAGACGTGGTCGTAAGCATATCATTGGGCTGTACCCTGGGAAATGGTTTTAAAGTGCAAAAACATTGTTTTAAATAATTTTGGAAATTTTTATCAAATCCTTGATATAAAAATATTTATAAGTAACTGCATTTCAGCGATATTCTGACGTGATGTACTGGTAGAAATAAAAACATTATTTGAAGATTTTTGCGTAATACAATGACGTATTTCCCTATAGGATTTGTCCGAACAATAAATATTGTGATAAATTCAAAGACTACTTTCACTGAGAAGCAATTTTTTATCTAAAATATATTGCAGTTAGAGTAGCTACTAAAATGTAGTCAAACCTTTTATAATAATAATGCATCATTTACCCTTTAGTACCACAGGGATATGTATGTCTCAAATTATGGAAGCTCTGTCAAAATAGAATGTAAGAATTGGTTCTGTAGAATAATAGGCTGTTATCTTCTAAGTTTTCGTGGATATTAGACAATAGGCTAGTTTCCTATTTTTTTAATTGCCTAAATATAAATATTATCACTCCTGGAGTACTTGTTTCACGATTTTTTATTTTAAAATGACGATATCTATTTTTTGCGATCAAATGAAAAAAAAATTCAAGCGCGTGGAAACGCGACGACTAAGTATGAATTCCGGAAAATCTCCGTGTGACGTCGTTCTGGTTCCCGCTGCCGCAAGTGAATAGGGGCGAGGCTTTGAACGCTGATACAATGTAGGATGCTAGCAGGTAGCAGAGTACCCTGCTAGCTGGTAGCGCTTGGCATAAATAAGGATTATTAATACCTTATCAAACGAAGAGAACTTTCCGACCTTAGGCAGTTGACGCCACGTGGAGTGGCATCGCATGGGCACCAATCTGGCCTATTTCAAACGAGGTTAAAATTGACCATTAATTAACATTCTTCTAAACTGGGATTTATAAAACCAAATAATTTTTATAATATGAATACACTTATGGTGGGTAAAAAATCGCAATCAATGGCTTTCGTTTTCTTTGATGAAGGAAACTACCCTATCACCTTATACCACTTATTTTGTAATAAGTGGTATAAGTACTTGTCTGATATCCAGAAAAACTTATAATGGAAATAGCACAAGAGTTAGTGAATTTTATTGGCCTCTTATTTTTATTCTTCATGTGACATCCTTGATATATTGTAGTTTAGGCATCGCTAAGAACTTTCACTGCAAATACTGTTTACGAAGTTGAAATTAAATATTTGATAACAAACTAATGAGAAGGTCAATTATAACGGGACTTCCGGTTTATCCTTAATGTGCACCTAACCTGTGGAGTTAGTGCGAAGAACTGCACATTTGTGTTTTAATTTTCACAGAATTAGCGTTTTTATGTCTTAGGACACATATGTCGCAATGGACCATAAGGTTTCGAGGATTGATGTTATCTCATGTCACATACTGTATCTCAGAAGCTATTTCAGTTATCCCTTTCGTATGAATATTTTTGGAATCCACGCATCAATATTAACCAAAAAACGTATAAATTATGCAATTATACGGCTGCTTTTATTAAGGAAATAAAGGGAGACGGTGGAGTTTTCTCCTTAGCATGAATGCTGGACTGTACTCCATCAGAATAAATTGCAATCCCGTTTTCAAAGAAATGGCGAAAGAAGTGAAATATCTTAAAGTAACATGTTAGGATATCATCGCTTTTAATATGATGCGCACTTTACAAATGTAATTTCTCTCTTAATCGGAATAGCATCTCCAATTTTTGTTGCTTAAGTGTCCTCTTCATGTCCAAAAAATGAGTAGTTATAGTTAAGCCTCGGTGCACTCCAAGTCGGATATTGAACATACATTTTCGGGCGTAGCTTTATATAACATCATTTACCCTTTCTCCTTAGTACGACTGCTGGAATAGTCCCCGGGAGAATCTTTGGTGAGGTCCTGCCGGTTAATACTAAATGTAGAATTTAGTTTAAAAATGTTAAACCTGAGATCGTTGAACTAAAATGCCTGTGGCCACCAATGACTCACACGCTTTCAGTAACAAAGGAGGGCGGCTATGTACATTTGGGAACGTTTAGATCACTTATCCTCTTCATACCACAGAGTACTGCCCCTGTTCGATTAGTCAAAACAATTATTATTTCATATTGGTATATTTATTACAATGATCTTATTTTCTTTGAGTTTTGACAAAATAATGCGAAAGTGATTTGCCTGCGTTTCGGTGAATATTAAACCATTCTCAAGGATTTTAAATGAAAAAATTATTGCACAAAATTGATAAATTATTAAAAGGTTACAGGCAGTTAAGTATTGAACAAAACATTATCCAAAAAATTATAATAAAAGGGGGATGACGAAAGAATTATGACATAAATTATTTTCACAGGTTTGTCTATTTGTAGTAATTAAGTTACTACCTTACTAAGTTACCTTCATTTTCCATTAATAAAATTTAGTTTACGTTAATTCTCAATGTCTGATCTTTCATAACATTGGTTATTGGATTTAGGTATATTAACCATTTCTTTGAATAATATTTTTTTAAATTAATTTGCTAAGTCTAAAATTTTGGTGTTGTCAAAATGGAAAGTAAAGTCAAAATGGTTTCCATTAATAAAATAAATTTTACATTAATTCTCAATGTCTGATCTTTCATAACATCGGTTAAGTACTGGATTTAGGTATATTAACCGTTTCTCTGAATAACCTTTTTTAAAACTAATTTGAAAAGTCTTATATTTCGGTGTTGTCAAAATGGAAAGTATGGGTATTGTTTATTTTATTGTTAACAAGGACGATAAAGGATAAGAACTCCAAGAATATAAGATAATTATGTAATAGAGGCCAAGGAAATAACAAAAGTAATATTTACATTTATTATTAATATAATGATTAATTCAGATGAAACAACCAAGTTTTTATACTTCCGGAAGGCTTTGTTGTAAGCTTCCTTTATCTTCTCTTAGCTGAGAATTTCATGATTAACTTGGAGAAAAGAATGTTCAGCTGAGTTATCTAAAATCAACACATTCGAATATTTGCAGACTTTACTGATCATTGAGAACTAAGACAATCAAAACGCTCAAATATTTGATCTTCAAACATTGCGTATGAGGTAATAACACATTCTTGCATATTGTCTGAGTGATAAAAAATTAACAGGTGACTTCGGGAATATTAATATTAATCAATCACCTTATTAGGTGCTAATATCTAACTCGTTCAGATTTGAGGTACTAAACATAACCTTCTCGTTCAATATAAACTGAATTTTAAATAACCTTAATAACAGTATAAGGTATCAATTATTAGCAGATACGATGGAAATCCCATCTGTAAACTATAATAACCTGAATTCATAATTTTTGCAAACACTAAATGTAACCTAATATGCACCCAACGTGTTTCATTTTGGTCGCAATGATTGTCATAAAGTATCCCACCATATAAAAATCATTCAACAACTCATATCTATACAATTCATATCAAGACGCAGATATGGACAGAGACATATATTTTTCTTTTAAGGTGGCTAGAAAATCGTTGTTTATAATGCTTTTAATTTACGAGGGAAGTTCGATAAGTAATACACCATTTATTCTCAGAACATATTGACTGTAAAGATTCAGAATTTGGTGACAATATGCATCGACATGTCTTGGCCATACCCTATTTTTCTACCTAGTACCCATTACGTTCTAAGGCCTAGCGTCAACATTTTGGGGGAGCATGTATTTCCTGGTGGTAAAAGCTCTTTCGTTGTAGGCGATGCCATGCCGAGCGTGGCTGATCATGTATCTTTGTATCTGCATCTCCTGCTGAGGCTGTAACTTTCTTTACCCATCGCCCAAATTCACTCCTACCAAATGCAGCGTCGCCATGCACCGCACTCAAACGTTTTTCGACGTTCATCAAGGTCTCTTTTTCTGTACACAAATATTCAATAACAGCACGTTGGTATTAACGTGAGTGGTATGTAGACGCCATTTTAACGCTGTACTATGGTTCTTCTCTCTGCTAGAACGGTGTCAAACCTCATCAGCGCAGAGAACATACATGATTTGTGAAGCACCGACTAGAAGAATGATCTATGTATATCAATGTCTTTTCAAAAAAAATGTCGGGCATTGCTTATTGAACGACCCCCGTACAATATTATTCTATTTTGGATTTCGACCTTCAGGCTTTTGGCATTTGAATATTTTGAATCTTCAAGAAAATTCTTATCCTCGTGCTTAACCCTACTTTTCCGAAAATTCTCTTGGTTTGAGCCGTCTACTGAGGCTCCGATCCGAGAACAACCCATTGTAAGCAGTGGAAGTACGACCTCGCTGCGGGGCGTAGGCCGAGTCTTCGGACTAGCCCTAGCCGGTCGACTGTCCCAGTCCGTTGCTGCGGAAGGAATCAAATTGCGGGCTCCCTATATATTTGGGAGAGCAAGAAGATGCGGGGCCTCTTTTTGGGGATTCGTCCGTTGTGGCATGTTGTGCCCTCTAACCTCAACGCCGCTCCGGGGCTGCCTCGCCGCCAGATTCGCCAAACTACGTAAGCTTGGGAGCCCCTTCTTTTCCACTTTCCAAATTATTCCCTTCACCCCTTCTCCTTTGTTCCGTGTGCCGTGGTCGACTTTTTGGCAGGGTTTGTGGTTTGCCTGAAGTTCATTTTGTGACGATAAATTGCATTTTTTTAAAGTATTACTTCCTGCTTACTGCCACCCACCTTCACCAACAGTTCAGGTTAATTGATTTTATATTCAAATATATATCCTGCACTTAAAAATTCATTGTCGCCACTTAGCCTGTTGAGCCTGCGAATTTGAATCTTTAAGGTAACCATTCAAGCACGATGAGTGAAATATTCAGGCTAAAGCTATTCTCAATGCAGTCAACTTTTTCATTGATTGCCATTCCACATGAGCGATCCATGAGCGAGTTTTACCGATGCAAATCTCCTTGGATGCACTTTATACTCGAGTGTAAATTGTGTTTAACAAAGTATGCGAATGAAGGAACAAGAGAAAAATGACTGTAATGGTGTGAAATATGATAAAAATTAAATCAAACGAAAAGTATGAATTCCCTCGTTTCAATGAATGTTATGATAGATACACTGTGCATTCGTTAGACGCATTTTGAGTAGAAAGTATTATTTATGGGATAAAGCAAACTGTATAGATTTTTGGGACGGCAAAATATCTTACGGAGGTACAGAAAATCTTTACAAAAATGCTTACTAATGACGATGTGAAGATTAGTGGATAAGATTGATGTAATACAATGCTGTTAAACGATGCAGTCCGATATTTTCAGAGTATTACCAGGTAATATAATCATGTGGTTATCTTGAAGTCTCCATTCTGATCTTATATTTTATTTTATATCCATACCTCTTTTCATTGTGAAGTTATGGGAAACGTGACCATATTTTCAATTCGAACAGCTCCGCTCGAAGGGGATCAATAAAATTGTTTAAATTGAAATTCATTTAACACTATTGAAGTTGTAATCGATATAATAATACCCTTGATAGAAGCCCGTAGCAGAATGTTTTTGTTGCTGCGGAAATTAAATTAATGTTATGTGCTTAAAAAACAATGGATTCACGCTACATATCATTTAAACTTATCCATAATGCTTCAATACGATGATCTATCGATTTACGATTATGTGGATACAATGACATTTATCATATAACATTAAGGGCACATATCAAAAATTGTTTAGCCAGAGGAAATATTTGATTAACTCACACGGTGTTTACTTTTATTACAGCCAATGGAAATTAACTGCTCTAGCTCAGAAAACGCACGAAATCAGAGACGGGATATGTACAGCAATAATAGAGTAAAACCTATGGTCGTACTAACCTTCAAACCAACGAATTAGATGTGAAAACACTGACTGCCCAGTGGCTTCTTTCGATGGTCGGCCTCATGCGTCTATCTCCCAGCCCGGAATTTCCGTCCTATTTATACACTGCATTGCGCAATCCTCGCGTCCGCGACAGTGGAGGAATTCCTGGCGGCTCTGCAAATCCGCTAATTCGATAGAAAAATGCTACCACGACCACTATCCGGTGATTATCATCGGAGTTTAACCATGATTCACGTGACTGTTTTCCTTCTATAAACTAAAACAACCCAATATAGCTGGCACTATCATTCCTTACAATGTGGGTTTTCAGGGCTA
This sequence comes from Ischnura elegans, assembly GCF_921293095.1. NCBI lineage: Eukaryota > Metazoa > Arthropoda > Insecta > Odonata > Coenagrionidae > Ischnura > Ischnura elegans. The sequence goes on from NW_025791659.1 coordinate 7,828,449, forward strand.
CCACCATATCCTATGAATAATTCTACTTCTATGCGATGCAGCTACGAATTTTGAGTAGGAGTCATTAAGTATCTTGCCAAATTTAGTGCAATGGCATTTAGCAAATAAGTAAATATTGCGTTTTGGTTTTACGACTGACTTTACATAAATTTTAAACGTTGCAAAGATTTATCTGTGATCCTTACACCGTCAATAATACCGACTTATTTCATCAACTTAAGATGTCTTAACGCTAAATGGTCTAATATCATATTTCCTCTCGTAGGCTTGTAAACTACTTGGGCGAGAGGGTGATTTTCAAGTACGTTGACTAAGATCTCGCTGATTTCTCTATTCCATGAAATCGGTTTTACAGTGTAAGTATCCCAATTTATAGATGGAAGATTAACATCTCCCCCGATAACCATAACATATTAACTGTGTCTGTGAGTAAATGCGGATATTTGATTTTCTAGATGGTAGATAATATCGACTTTAGAGTTCGGAGGTCTACAAAAAGAGCAAGCATGAATTTTCTTTTTGTTTCGTCGTTTCATTGTACACCATACGCTTTCTATTTCGTTGTCAATTATTTTGTGGGTGGCGCTGTGTAAACGTGATTAAACTGCTATATAAACTCCACCACCTGTTCTGCTGCGTCGATAGCATGTGTATATTTTTTATTCTGGAGGAAAAATTTCGCTGTCACTTATATCTTCCGTAAGCCAGGTCTCTGTACCCATGACCAAGTCTGCGTCCTGAAAAATGTGCTCGATTTTGGTGAGGTTGTTTTTTACGCTACGGCAGTTAACTACAACTAGGTTAGTGTTGGATGCAACAAGTTAGTGTTGACGTTAGCAACAAGGATCACCCATTACATGTTTTTCGTAGTTTTAACCTGTCATGTATTTGCTCTAGGAATTACTAACCATTAGCATTTTTTAATGAAAAAGAATGCATATTTTTCTAGTGTGCGTAATATTTCTATGACCGTGTGGTGTGCATGTGGCGGTACTCTTGCACGCTGCATGTTGGTGATTGGTCACCCCCTGCCAAACACCCTAGAGGTGGCTCGCAGGGTATCATGTAGATGTAGATGTAGTGTCTCATTTTGTAGTTTGAGTTTCAGTTGGTAAACGACACGGGGGGCGGTGGAGCTGAGTAAAAAGAGGGTTAGGGTGAAAAAGGGAGACCGCTAGTCGTTAGAACTGGAGAAGTGCAAATAGCGTGGCTGGAAAGAGACTGGAGAGAGACTATTTCATTTTTTTAAATTCCTTTTCTTGCTATTGCCCCGTCATTTTTACGTATGATGAAATAACTGTAGAGAGAATTCGAAATACCGTATGATCCCATTTTTTCCCGGCGCATAATGTTCAGAAAATTTCCTCGGGTTTCCAACAATTTGTCATCTTTACGTCCTCCGGCGTTTTGATCCACGACTACCTAATCATCAAAAGGGGATCTGCTGATTCAGAAGACGTCGGGTAACATTGAGGATGTAAACCAATAGAAAATCAAAGAAATTTTTTTCCAGGAATCACCGTATTCTTACTGCAGAAGACTTTTCAACTGCTGTACATGCACAGGAAATTCGTAATAACATGCATTGAAGAGTGAAAATTGAATGACTCATAAAACATTAAAAATTTAACATTATGTTGTAGTGTATTTTATTATGTATAACATTTGTTTCAAGCCGCTTTACGTCATTCAATTGTTTCCTGAATAAAAACGTGGTGTTGCCGCCATCTTGGCAGTCTCACGCTAGACTTCTAGTTGGTATGTTAATTGACCCTAAACACCACAGTTATGTTACCCAATCAATAAATTTGTTCATTAATACTGCGCAAAAAAACTACAGAATTACCTTGTCGAATAATGATGTTCTTTTCAATTTTGTAATACCTTTGTTGTCTTCGTATAAAACTTTTTGATCAAGTTTGTTGTAATTGTAGCAACTAACTAAAATTTTCAATTTACAAAAAAAAACTGTGATACAAGTTATTTGATATCTAATTAATTACACCTTCCATTCACACCTTGCTGCAGAAGCGATACAATAAGTTGTTTCAGGCGTGAATCATAGAATCTACTCGAATGAATACAATGAAAAATAAAGGTAACTGTGTAAATCTTCATTGAAAGATATACAATGCGACCTAGATATCGACTTAAGGAACATATTAAAAATGTATTTTCACGGATGCACGGATGCATCAGTTAAGAAGACAAGTAAACACAATATACCTCCTCCGCCACACATATATTGTTTACGTAGACAGTGTAAAATTAAAAAAAAGTATAAATGCTACTAACATTTCTGCCACTTACGTCATTTTATTGTATGATTGACAGTCTAACAATTTCATCGTTGGAACCTTCTTTCTCATAGAAGGGCCCTCCAAGATCGTTAGAACATAAATTGCGGAAGCTTGGTTTCGCTGATAGTAGGTCCCCATTCGTTTCCATAGCGCTGGGGGATTTTTCCCTCGTCTCGCCCCTTCCGTCCCTTTCCCGTCCCACAGGCGTCGACGGGCTCCTATGGCGACGGCGCCTCTTTCCTTTTTCCTTCCTCTCCAGCACCTCCCCGGGTGATCGGGCGTATAAGCCACTGGCATGGTTCCCGGCCCCGGTGCGTTGTATCCTTCAAAGGGTTAACCTAAAACCCTCAAACTCTCTGTATGATTAAAATACTGTAATTACACAATTTTGGTTCACGAAAAAGAAAAATTAATTACTTTAAAATTTGCCTGCAGATAATGTATTTTTTTGGAGATTGTCCCAGTTGTACCTTTTCTCACTCTCTCAACTCTGTACGCCTGTTTCCTACCCCCTATCAAAACATTTGAAACCATCACCACCACCTTCTAATGTACATAAAGGCGGTCTTTATATGTATCACAATATCTTTGACCGGATGATGGCTATGTGAGCCGAAACGCTATGTGCGCACTAAAACATTGTGGAAAAGTGCTGCCACCTTTTATTTCAATATGTATAGCTTGTTAGGATTTCTTTGAAATTCGTAATTTCGTAATTTCCCGGACAATGCCGATTTCATCAACAGAAAATTTACTAACAAGGAGACATCGCCAAAGTGATGCTCGGGATCTGCATAAAGATGTTATTAACTGAAACTATATAGGTAAGGTAGAAAAAGTGTCACGGCTTTCTTCCACATAGGCCCGGGTTCGAGAGATATTCGCTTGTAAAGATTTCGCGCAGCATGACATCCCTTGAGTAATCGCTACCTCTTAACTACGGCTGTATTTTTCTCTCTTCTGATTTTTGAAATCACTGTTACATTTTATCCCTATTCGTTTTATTTAGTTACTTCGCGATTTTTAAAAATTAAATATCAATTTATGGATTTTAAACGAAACTCCGAATTGTGCCTTACCGCGGCGATTACTCAAGGGATGTTATGTTGCGCGAAGTCTTTACAAGCGAATATCTCTCGAACCCGGGCCTATGTGGAAGAAAGCCGTGACACTTTTTCTACCTTACCTATATAGTTTCAGAAAATAACATCCGCGTCCAGATCCTGAACATCACTTAGGTGACTTCTCCTGAGTACTTTGGTGGTAAAGGTTTTGTTGAAGTACTTTGTTCAGAGATAATTTAACGTATTGTTGAGAATAAAAACCGAAGGAAGATAGCGAAACCTGATTTTTTCATTCCTCCGGAATAACTGCCGATGCTTTTTTAGTTGCGCGAAGAATTCGTCTACGGATTACTGCAAGAATAATTTTTTATCAGAACTTCCACCGCCTAGCGCCTGAAACCGTTGAACTCATTCGAACTGTCCCTCTCCCCAAAATTAAATCGCAAATGCGAATATCGCCCATTAGGCCATGTTCATTCCCTCAAGACGACGTTTAAATAATTTTAAATGATTCATTATCATAGTCGAATAAGGAATGAGTAAAACTATATAAATTCATACAAATGTCTAAATTTCTGCTTTCTAGCAACTTTAGACGATATAGTCAAGAGTGGAAGCATTCGAAATGTGGTGCTACCGAAGAATGATGAAGATAAAATGGATTGACCGTGTGAGTAACCAGGAAGTGCTAAGGAGAGTAGGAGAAAAGAGAAGCCTCCTAAAAACATTAAGCAGAAGAAGGGACAACTAAGTTGACCACATTTTGAGGCACGATAGTCTGATGAAGACAATCGTTGAAGGACAAGTGGAAGGGAAAAAGGGCAAGGGACGGCCCCGAATGAGTTATATCGGACAAAGGGTTATAAAGGATGTAAAAGAGAATAAATATGTAGCTATGAAGAGATTAGCGGATAGGAGAGAGAAATGGAGAGCTGCGTCAAACTAATCTTAGGATTGTTTACTAATGATGATGATGATGGGATAGTTTAAAAAAAAACCTACTAAACAATAGATGATTGAGGAAAAATTTCAGAAATTTACGAAAAAATTCAATGAAAAATCATAGTCAAAATTTCATTAGTTAAAAAGTATCAAAGAACTTTCACCACATAACAGCCGAAACTGTTTAAGAAAATCAAACTATTCCTCTTACTTAAAATAAACCACTAATGCGATTATCTCAATGTTTGCAGTATGCATTGCCGCGACAATGTGAAATGACTCATTGTTGTAATCAAATCAACAATGAGTAAAACTATATGTATTACGTAAACCTATGGAGCTTCGGAAGAGATTCTTGCAAGTGTCTAAATTTAAGGGTGTTACCAGTTTTGCGCCGAATGAACCTAGATATTGAAAAAATAAAAATATAACTCCCGGTCGAGCAAAAAGTTTGGAAAGTTACGAAGAAACTCTCTGCAAAAATACAGTCAAAAATTTATTCATCAAAAATGTTCAGCGATTTACGCAAATTGTCGCCGGAAAACCACCGGTGGTTCAACTATGGCGGTGGTTCAACTATTCCTTCTGCTTCAGTGGAGCTCGTGGCCTTGTGTCCGGACACAGAATTAACTCCAGTGTCATTCCAACAAAATCCAATCATGGGCAGCCAATGATAGGCCCATGACTCCACATCCGCGACCGCTTTCCCCTTGACCGAGACTGGCTGCCTGTAAACACGAAAACATCAATTAGAAATTCATTCGGAAAATTAAAAACCTTACTACCAGTCAAAACTTTCCATCACCTTCGCACGAAACTTGGTCTTTATTTCAATGTGAAAACACACTGTAAAAACTAAATGGACCAACAGAATATAAATATTTACTCCTTCTATCATTTATTAACATAAAAATTATTTTATATTTTAAAACAGTCACTTTTTTGCCATTTTGATCAGAGGGCAATTGCTAAGTCAAAGTAATATCGTTTCAGACAATTTTAAACGCACACTCCGCTGTTGCAGGTTTTGAATCCTTAGAAAACCCATACTGCTCGCCATCACTTCCTTCTTTTTCTTCTTGATAAGAATTGAACATCCTCGTTCCTCAAAACTCGCTATTTTCACTGGGATCAACAATCTAAGTTCGAACACGCATTCCTTTTTTAGATATGGTATATTTATGTAATGACAAGGGAGGAATTTTTTAACCCTTAACCGGTAACGTGCTGTCTGAGAGACCGCTGCTTTTCTAAAATTATGAATATTTTCAAAATTAATATTTCAAAATATATATAATTCTCGTTACCTTCATATTTTTGCATAGCAAGGACATCCTACTCTTTAAATTTAACGTTACTTTTATGTATTAATTTCTGTAAATTTGCAATTGAACTCGTTTAGCGGTCTGTGAGACCGCACGTCACTTACTAAGAATGCATCAAGGAAAAGGAATAAGCGGGATAAATGTCATGGCTACTTACTACTTAGCCTTCCAACTTTAACATTTGAGGCCTTTTTTGAATCTGGCGACATATTGATACTTAAATATAATAATTTTAACCTAAGTGTTTTTGGAATCAGTTTTTTGATCCTGCTTCAAATATAATTTTTTGACAAATTGGATCGTATTGGGAGTGTAAAAATTTTAACAAAAGTTTTAACATAGTTAAGCATTCAAAGAAAAATTAAACAAAACAATAAAAAAGGCGCAGCAATATTTTATGAATTTTTGATTTATTGCGGTCTCCCAGACCGCACGTCACTGGTAGTGTAACAAGAATTGCACGTCACTGGTTAAGGGTTAATCTGTGATGCGTCATGAACAGAAGGCGGTGTTTGATTATAATTTAAATCATTTCTAAATAATGTCCTACTTTTGATATCATTTCACACAATCGCTTCGGCGATTGAGGAAAAAATCGTGCCTGCCTGCGTCGTCGTTCAAACACTACCTATCAGAAGTTTTCGACCATCTCTGCGCAAAACTAGATCTTAACAAATTTGTACAATTATCAGTATACAAACACATCGTAAAAAATAAAAAGACCAAAAATATACATGTTTCATCTCTTTATCATGAAGTACCATACAATACCATACCATAAAAAATCTTGATTGGGGAGTGCATATTGATCAAGTGGTAGGGAGATCATTTAAAACCCTGCATTGGGTCATGCAGAATTTAAAGAGACCAAAAACGAAATGAAAGAAATGGCCTACATGACCATGGTTTGACCTGTACTTGAATATGCAACTTCTGTGTGGGATCCCTACAATAAAAATGAATCTTCTAAACTTGAAAGGGTTCAGCTAAAGGCAGCCAGGTACACTCTAGGGAAACATGGAAGAGGGGAAAGTGTATCAGCTATTCCTTTCATTGCGTAACATTTTCTCAGTGATCTTTCACATTGGCGGAGAATTTTTTTTCACTGCATTCACTTTATTTTTCGAAAATATGAAAACAATATCAATAAAAAAAGGATTTTTATATTAATTTGACTATTTATTAAACAATTTGTTTATGGCATCACAGTAATGCCATCCGCACCCATGTGATAAATACTCCGGATATTTATGCAACCCGTTACACAAAAATTAGGAACGACGTACAACATATATTTACGTAGCAACTAAGAAGCTTGAAATAATTTTTGAAATGATGGCGGAATTGAATTATAAAATAAGATAAATATTTTTTCAGATGTCATCCACTATCCTTGCATCAAATTTCGGGTAAATAAGTTTTCTAATTTTAATTTTCACATTTCTAAATTTTTAAATTTACTTGTAACTTAGATTTGCGTGCAAACATATGAAAGTTATTTTATCTTTTTGACATTTTCTTTTGCGTGAATGCAGCAAAAATTAATTAACAATTGTGAAATTCTTTGAAAAAAGGGTTCAAACACAACCCTGGAACTTCTTCTGTACATCATACATCATCAGAGGTATACTGATTCTCCACTTTTTAGTCGTTCTTAGGACGTGAGGAGGATTATTTCTCCTGTTTGTCCTTAGATTTTCAGTGGTGTGTCTTTTTTGAGAAACTCAATTGATGTTTGAACAGATTATTATAATTTTCCATGTACAAAGTCAGTAGGGTAGCCACGGGAGGGGGTTATAGGTTACAACCCGCGTTGAGACGCCAAAAACGGGTAAAATGGCCCCCGCACCCTCCGGAAGGGCCCCAAAATCTCCGGCAAAAAAACCCCCATTTAATAATCGTTGCTACGCGACTGTATAAACTGGGCCCACAGAGAAGATATCTATCGATTAATTATCGCATGACTTTGTTTGCATGTCCCCTGCCTCCAACACCAGGATCCTTCGCCCCAGTGTAAATTATAGCATCTTGCATCTGCATTAGGCTCAGAAAGCATATATATAATTTTATGCCGTGTTTGTGACGCCAAAGCAACATGGACTCATGAAGCAGAGTTCTTTACCCGTATTTTAAATTGCTATCATTCTTTGAGTAAAAAATTCAAAAGGTGTCGAATTTTATGCAAGGGGTCTCTTGGTATCGAATCATCTACTCCATGGTTCCTGCCAAAATGCATGCAACGGAAAATTAGTTGAAATCGGTCTCGGGAAAAATTGCTGTGAAGGTAAAAAAAATCGAAGATATTTTCTACCTTTTCTGATAATCTGGAATGGATGGCCATCTGACAATACTTCATAAAATCATACATTAGGTATATCAGACCAAAAATGTCTCCCATTCCCCACGAGTAAGATTTTTATGATCGGTTATCCTTGAAGAACTGCATGTTGAGATGCATTGGCAGTATGGACCAAAGCCTTTGAGACGAGAGTATTTCCTCCAGCTCCCACATACTTGCATCCTCAACGTAAACTTCAGTCAACACCTATAAAATATACTATAATAAAATACATTACATCTACGAAATACACAAGACTGACGAGGTTGCTCTTTTGCAGTCCGAAAGAGATGTAAGCGTTTAGAACCGACGTACAAGAAATATCTAAACGTGTATGTTCCAGATTAAACGGCAACGTATAATAATCCAAAAATAATTGTTTCTTTGCGCATAGAAATTTTACTGAATTACTTTTCTGATTATAATAGCTCTATTTGGTCGAAGTAAAATATGTAAATTGCTTCAAAGTTAAAAGGAACTTTGGCGGAGAAGACCCAATGCAGTTTTCCATCTATACACTTGAGTAAATTGTGCCAGAGGTAATTTTATTGCAAGGAGATATTCTTAGTCTAGTTCACCACAGGCTGATACATAAACGGTCCTTAGGGTTCGAAAATAGGAATAAAATTAAAAATATAGGTTTCTCCCATATTCTATTTCCTAGAACCTTCATCTTTTCCCGTGAATAACGAATTGGTGGTCGCAATAATTCCCACTTTAACAAACTCATACGAAATAAATGAGAATAAGTCGTAAAAATCTATTTCTTTTTCCGTAGCCAATATAATCAAATAGGGGAGAATGATTCGTTCAGAAAATGAGTTGCAAATACATTATGGAAGAATGTTATGACTAATAACGGCATTATGTAAATAATAAGTTTAAACAATAATAAAAACAGCAGCATATTATTCAACTGTGTTTAGCGTGTGTATGGTGACCGTATTTTGAAATACGAAAATATTTTTCGTCGATGAGATGGAAGGAAGATTATGACTAAATATTGTTTAAAAAATTTTTAATATTACTAAAACGAGAATAATAACCTTCAAATGCGGTAACATTTAGTAAAAACATTCAGATGAGTAAAGAAAATATCGCATTTAATTTTTTTCAATGGCGGAAAATCTTACAAATTAAAAAGTACTCCATAAATGTAAAAAAAATGTACAAAAAAAATATAAACTATTTTTCAAAAACGGAAGGCATATCCAGGTAGCGTAATACAGTGCGTGTGCGGGAAACCATCACGAGAATAGAGAGAACAGAGCGGAGGAGCGTTGGGAGCGATTGAAGGACATAGGCCGGCGTGGCATCAATGATTTGCCACCCGCCCGTTGGCAGGACCTACGCTGGGCATCAATGCTATGCCATCCGCACTCAAAGGGCTATGCTAGGGAGCTTAGGATGGAACCCTCTAAAAGTGAGGAAAACCATTAATAGGCTATGCGGGGTATAGAAAGCATTTACAAAAGAGCAGGGTTGGAAAGAGATAGGTCTGAAGCTGAACTCACCCTGCTACATAGGAAGGAAAGACCATAAATTTAAAATTAAATAAAAAAACAAAAAACAGACAATTTGAGAAAATCCTTCCTGCATTTAGGAATGAAGGAGTGGAATGACCTACCTGAAGTGATTTTTAAGATCTTCCCTTCAAATGCCAAAATTTTTGGGAAGAAGTGTGCATCACTTACCTATTGATTAATTAATTACATCGTGGTTTAAAAAGGAGATTGTGAATTTGGTTCAATGCTCATTTTTTAGTTGTATTATATTAGAATTAATGTATTTAATGGATTGTTTTTAAATTGTTTTATTGGGGCAATGTTAAATTATTAGTTGTATGTGATTAGAATTAGTTTATTATTTTTACCATCGATATCTATTCTGTTTCTGCGTCTTTGTATTATGTACTTCCTGATTTTATGTTACCACCCGATGTTATGGTCGACTTGGAACAATTTATGTAATAATAATAATATGGTTTATATTTAACCCTCAACAAAGTATCGTTGCTTTTCCCTCAGAACAGATGCGCAAACTCTTGGCATACAGAAAATTAGATTTCGTTTTACTTGTGCAGATACTGCAGCCCAACATCTCAGTGAATTATTCCATATTTCTTTAACAATACAAGACCTCAGTTTTCGGACCTCCCTGTCAAGTTCATCCCAAAATAATTCAATGGAATTCAAGGCCAGTGAATGGCTTTGCCTTAATCATATTTTTCATTTCCCCACTTTTCTCTTTTCTATTGACATACCCTTCACACAAAAAGGGTGTTACCTTTCAATTCTTTATTGCCCAAATCGAAAGATTAGTACTCCGGGAATACCCCTTTTAAATACTGTTCTCACCAATTTAACTTGCGTTCCTAGGTAAATAAAGGTTTTATACCTAGGTACATGAGCCTGACGTACCCAGGAAAAATTTCAAGCACTTTTCGATGTTTAATGTGATGCATTATTAATAAAGGTACAAGTCTTAAAGTTAAAACATATGTTAATTAACCCTGATGTACTAATTTTAAATAATAATTTAAGGAATTATTTTAATTGTTAATAATAATTAATAATTTAAGGAAGGAATTTGAGAAACGAGGACTCAGACAAATCGCTGTTCGCGAAAAATCTATGGGAGAGTTACGACAGGAGCGATTTTGTTCCGGAAATTCTCCACATTGATAAAAAGGGAAGAAGGATGGACTGCTTGGGGGAGTTGGAGATTAGGAAACACATCAAGGATGGAATTTAAGCAAATGAGAATATTTTTATCAACTATTCCCACCTCTTGGAAATCCCCCTGAAGCTGAGTAACGCTCCAACCCCAACGCAACCCTCCCCTACCAACGCGTAAGAGCAACCGGATAAACAACAACAAAACGACTGTCGTTATAACGATTTTTGTACCTGATGATGTCGCCTCTGCCACGAAACCGGTCGTATTGAATAAATCGTGTGAAAAGGTACCATAACGTTTCATTGTTTACAATGGATTTTCACAAAGTGAAGCCTGAAAGAATCGAGTTTATTAAGAAAATTAATTGATTGAAATAAAAGAAAAATAATTAAATGCGATGGTGGTTGGCGTAACATGGTGAAACTCCTTCATGATGCACAAATGTTAAGAAAATACTCAGCTGTTTCACAAAATAAAATATATTTTCGACCGGTTTCGATACAGCGTATCATCATCACCAGAAAAATAATTAATTCTCACGAAAGAGAAAAGCTCAGGGCTAGTCCTATGGCTCGGGAGAGGAACGTGGTAGGGCGGTTGGGGGGTAGGTGACAGCCCAGTACACTTTAATTCGTTTGGATCCCGAAGCGGAACGAAAATTTGATGCGATCAAGGCTGTAATTAGTGAATATGTGTGTGACTTGGAGGTATAAAAGCTAATAACACTGTAACTACCGCGATATATGTGCATTGGGTCAAATAGGAACCATCGGGTTTCATAAACACCTCTCACGACCTTTCCCGGATAAACTTAATGCATTTCTTAAATAAAACACCTGAAACTGGGCCTCCGCCTGAAAACATGGGGAAACGCTGATGCATTGCAGAAAAAGATTTCCACGAAGAAAAATAAAACTTTCAGTGATAATCATAGAAACTATGACGACCAGGAAAAAAAAAACTTTTAACCCATTAATCCCCAGCGTTGCATTCACGCAACATTATTGAATCCTAATTATTAGAACAAGTCTCTACTTCAAAATAATTTTTTCTTCGATTTACTGACTCTTTTTAAGTATCTCTAGTTCTGATTTTGTCACATCCACCAACATTTTCATTCAAATGAGTAGGATTTTTGGATAGATTGAAGGGGAGTAGGCCTTATAGTGAATTGAAGAAGGCGGTAATGGAAGGAAAGGAAGGCTCCCAGATCACTTCTTTAGTACTCCATGCAAACCTACCTCAATCGGTAGAATACTTTAATAATAATTGTGTTTTTACGACTGATGACGTTTGGCATAAAAATCGATGCGCACATACGAGACACCCTGAGAAAAATGACATACCCCAGCATGTCCGTTGAAAGGCAGAGTGGGGAATTTCCTCCAAAGGAATACTGACAGCTTCCGGCGAAGATACCGAGTGTGCAAATCAAGATAAACAATAAAAGATGTAACTCAAGTTTTAAAAATTACTTCTTTTTTGCATTTATTTTCCAGAGTTTTCCCAGCGTTGCGTAAACGCAGCATTTTGAAAATCTTTTGATACGATGAAAATATTTTTTTTTCAAAAAAACATCTTACTTAGGCCAAAAGAAATCGGAAAATGCGAAACAACCGAAGTTAGAAGCCCCGAATACAGTTTTGGGAATAATGGGTGAAATAAAATGTTAATGGCGAGAATCGAACCGGGGACTACCTTGTAAGAAGAGAACACCGTAAACATTGGGATAGCATACTGAAAAAGAACTTATATATTACACGTGTAAATGTTTAACTGCGGGTATTCTTTACACTATTGGTTGCGCAGTCCCATATGGAGGTAATTGGTGGACAGCTCCCAATGGACTACGACACTACAAAGTTTGATTGGAATCTGCGGCTAAGTTTACGTACACTACCCTCGTTAATTTTGATGACTTTTTTACATATCTTTAACAAATACAACACTATCACTGATGAATAGAGTCGTATTTGCACCAATGAGCACATTGAAGTATACACATAACATGAAAAATCGTAACTTTTTATTCTCCCTTATTATTATTATTATTATTGATCAATTACCTGTGAATCCATGTCATATACAGCGTCCATATTATCGTGGTTCTTAAAATTAATGAACGAATGTGATGGATGAACGAAGAAGTTAAATTTAAATGGTTTGTCCCGGGAATTGGTTGTTGCTAGTCACAGTTAATTTCTTTAAAAGGTATGAAAGGTGTTCATTGTTGTCGGAGTAGTCATCTTAACAGAATAAGTTGCGTGCTTTAATAATAAACAGAGATGTATATGTGTAAGAGTTTTAACCAACTTATCCCATTAACTACCATGATCCCCAAATGGGGACCCGGTACTTTAAACTACATAGCAGCGCCACTTGTGACCAATATATAGAAACAGGACCTTCGCGTCTTCCAACGAGATGTCGTTAATGAAAGGAGACATCAAGTGATCTCGTGCATGCATTGACATGTGCACACGAGCTCGTTTCTGTTTAGAGGTTTCCGTTTTTTGGTCGTAGAGGGAAAAGGTGACTTTTGACGGCATGAAAGACGTTATTCGCCGTGGCTATTCTCCAACTGGGTCAATTTTTCTTCATCTCTGGTTAGTATACAATATATTATAATCGACGTTTTGTATTGCCAACGTGCGTCACTGGAGAACAATGGACACAAACACCTCGAGCCCCAACTGGGGCTCACGGTTGACATCGTGGTCGTCGTGAGATTCAAAATGCGTGTTTTCCTAACTATTGGGATGTAGACGGAAACAAATAAAGTAAAAAAAAACAAATTTGGCAGTTAATGGGTTGTACTGTAGATGCTTACGAGCAGTGGAGGCCCTGTATGTCAATAACCGCTGCCACTACCAGCCTGTCTCCTTTAAGCCTCTCCAACGCAGACGTTGGCCGTATTTCCTTGGAGGCGTATCGCAGGAGCTTGAAGACCTCGCAGTCGCAAACGAAAGGGTTGTGTCCCAGAATTAATTTGACGCGGGAGAACTTGCTGTCTATGTCGCAGCCGGGGGTCACTACTTCGATCTGAGAAAGAGAAAGTAACAAACTTTATACTGCGACACCTTAATACCTGAAAGTCTTTTTTTCTACAAAAAAATTAGTCTGCATCATTGTCATAAGGAAAAAGAACAAAGAAATTAATCCGCTTGTAGTATTGTAATCGCTGTGATAGTAACCCCTTGTATCACCGTTGATGTGTAGAAATGAAGCAACAATGACAAAGAAAAGGATTTCATGAACAAATAAAAAAGATATATCTGCAGAGTATTGATGTAATTTAAGTCCATGCAATTGATAACAATAATAACATATTAATTAATAACAATAAATAAGAATGAAATAGTATGAATAAATGGAACTTCCCTTTCTTAGTTCCATTCATAATTGAAGAAAACGAAAATGCTGCGTGTACGCAACGCTGGGAAAACTCCGGTAATTAAATATAAAAAAGTAATTTTTTAAAATTAGGTTACATCTTTCATTTTTTATCTTGATTTGTACACTAGACATCTTAGCCGGGAGTTAATCAGTATTCCTTTGGTGGAAATGCCCCATTCGGCCTTGACGGACATGCTGGGGGATGTCATTTTTTTACAATAAGGTGTCTCGTATGTGCGCATTGATTTTTATGCCAAACGCTATCACTCATAAGAATTCAAATTTATGAATGAAAATTTAGGTGGAAATGACAGAATTAGAACTAGAGATACTTAAAAAAGTCAGTATAATCGAAGAAAAAATTATTCTGAGCTAGAAACTTGTTCTGAGAACAAGAATTCAATAAACAATAAATAGTCATGGTAATTTTTCATACGATTTACGATATTCAAGACGACCGGTTTCATCGCATAGTTTAATTCCATATAACATTGAATTCCTGTGCAGGTACCGGTAAAAATAAGTTAAACCTGCAATTGGAAGGAGGTAAGACATAGGATAGGCACATAGACGTGATTTTTATTAAGGCAGTGTAATTTGCATTTTGGATAATGTCTGTAAAGTTTTAATTAACCTTAGGAAGACTGAAAAAAAATTATCGCGTAGTAGCCTGACTGGGTCCAATGGACCCTGAAACGTTTTTTCCACAATATTACCAGTTTATGATGAATTTAGGCTGAGTAAAGTGATGGTTTCCATCTTATTTACATCCTCAACATATTTCTTCGTCTTCATTATTATTAAATTATTTTGTTTTAAGCTATTACTGCAGTGGAGAATAATATTATCCCCTCTACCAGAAATATCACTCCACCTTTCCCATTTTCATGAATGTTCATTAGCACAGTAACATTAACACAAATAACAAAATGGATTTTTTGCAATGATTAATTAGATACATAACAAATTTAATGAAACATAAGTATGATGAATTTTCTAAAGTTATTGAAAACTGTTATGCTATTACAGGCACTGATTGCATAAAATTTCTGAATGAACTTGGCATATAATTTGTGCACATTGTGAAAAGGATGTTCGTGTCCTTCTATCCCTTTTGTAGTTGCACTTACGACACTTATTTTCCTAGGTTGCTAAGGTTGTCAAGGAGTGTGCCACATTTTCTTTTTCGCGATGTAAATTCTTCCCATACTTGAATTTCTCTTGGATTCCATGATATTCATGAGATACCACTTTGTTAGGAATTCCTGTAGGCTGTATGGCATTTATAGACGTGAGCTCGGGTGGAATCTCTCGTTTATTTTACCTCATGATCTCTACAATCGCTAAACCTTTGGAAAGTATTGGGCTACCTACTTATGTTTCTGGCTGATTGATCCCTCAACCATACGTGTAACTAATCTTTTACCTTGATTGACCTCTCGACTTTTATGAGATTCTCTACCTGTGTATACTTGGACATTCCACTTGTATGAATCACTACTACGACTTGCAGCCAAAATTTTAATTCCATACTTTCCTCGTTATGATGATACAAACTCTCTAAAGGTACAGCGCCCACGGATTATCAATAACTGTTTGTCAAATGTCATGCAGGATCCTGGCAAGATTGCATATTTCAAATATTCATTCCGCCCATCAAATATCTCTCTAATAGTCTGCAACTCTTCTTCGCGTCTGCTTTTCCTCCTTTCTGTCGCATTATCAAATCAAATAACCCGCAGTTTTACTTTTGACTCCATAAACTTTTGCATATTGGTCGCCCGTCTAGTTTACTCCAAAGTTGTGAAAAAAACTTTCACTTTTGACTAGTAAAAATGGTATGTATTAGCAATGGCAGAACCTTATTTATTTCAGTCATCTTCTTCGTTCTACAAACTTTGAAAAACTATATGCCTTTCAATGGTGGTCCATTTCCTAACAACATCAAAGATGTTAGGACGCAAAATTAACAAAAAAGCAGAAGACAGAATAAAAATTCCGCACGGCGCACGGGATATGACGCAAAATATTACGCCTTCGCATTCTACCCTTTTTAGTGGCATGATGTTTTGTTTGCCCCTCCTCTTTCAGATTACGTGAAATAAAATTTTCTCCCGATAGGAATTCCCTATTTTCGCATTTCTATCATCTTCTCAGAAAGATGAAGAAAAATCGGGCAATGTTCAGTTCTTCTCCATCCTGTTTCAACATTTTAGGCTTCATCTCCACCGGAGTCACTACTACCCTCCTCCTGTTAGCGCTGTATATTTAGATGCTGAACACGTCGTTCTGCAATCTTTAGATGAATGCACTCCAAATGTGTGTCACTATTCGCAAGCCTGCGAATAAAGTTACAATGAAATTTATCAATTTTTCATTCCAAACTTTACTTAGATATAAATGGAAGATAACAATGTTCGTGCTACTCCTTAGTTGTAAATTCAGGTAAAAATGAGAAAAGCACTGTCTCGTATTATGTTTCTGATATCATAAAGCAATTCAAAGAGTTCAATAGTTTTGCCAGAACAGCTAATTTTTTCAATAATTATAAACAATCCTTTTTTCTTATTACCTCAAAAATATCTTGATAGTTATTTTGACTGTAATATCCAAATGGCGACGCCGAATTCTTAGCTCCTCAACTACAGAGTCTATCAATAGCCACTCTATGAATTCAGTCACATCAATACCTCACTAAACAAAATTTGGTACCACCAAGTATCCTGTAAAGACAGGAATAATGACATTGCTGTATATCATAGCAGTTGAAAATCAATCCACCACTTCATCTAACTAATCCATCTGAGGAGTAAACGATTTGGTAAATGAGGTAAATACTGAAGAAGTACATGAGATTGAAGGAATACAGTCTTTTATTTAATCCATAAAGTTTTGTACCTACCATGCATGGTATCAAAATGTAATAATGGAATTCAAATTCTTTGAGGTCTTCAGTTGGTATAACAACAAATGTCGGCAGGCAGCGAGAGCACTCCAACCTGCGAGCGTAACTTCTGACTGTCCACCACGAAAGCACCGCAGACGCTATATGAACGGTCTCACATATAAAACTAACAGATTATGGGACTGAATGTAGATAATTCACACTGTGTCTGCGTCCAACCAGAGAAAGTTGCAAAAACTACCCATTACGAAACGATGTGGATACATGTTTCTGACTGGGTCACTCTAAATGTGACATTAGAAGACTATATGAAAGGCTTCAAGCCAATCCATAAAAAATGCCCACTAATCGGTAATAAATACCGCCTACGACTTTGTTTATATCTCCATAAACATTAAATCTCCCAAAAATACAAAGTAAATAAGAAAATTGCTGATAAGTTGAAATGAATTACCCATAGCATTGAAAATAGTCGACTGGGTCCAATGGACCCAGTCCGTCCACTATGTAACTTTGTAGCATACTATAAAGTGTAATGAGCCCATTCTCGTTATTTCTTGCTATGTTATAGAGGACATATATTTAGGAAAAGCCACGGCATCAAAATCAGTTTCGTGCATTTTTGACATAATTATAAACTTTCAAAACTACCAACTGGGTCCATTGGACCCAGCCCGTCGTTCTAGGGTTAAGCCCTGTAGCCTGGACAATTATTGCGAATGGATGATTTTGCGAATTGCGAATGAAAGCAGTTAAGTAATTAAAAATGATTTTTTTCTCGGCTATTGAATTTAAAGATGACATAATTCACAGTGTCCGGCGATATATAGTGGAAATGTTTTATATTCATGAGGATAAAATAAAATGGTTAACTTCCACACACTTTTTTATTAACAAACTACCGACCCGGTTTCGACACGTAGTGACGATACACATGCGCCAATTTATTAAATTATTTTGTCAACTGGCTGGTTATGATGAGTTTGTTCTCATCGGTACAGCGGAATAAACGAACCTTCGGCGCGGACAATTAGTGACTGCGTTGCATTATCGCAAAATTATTGAATTCCATAAACTCGTTTGTTTAAGGCTTTACTTTGTGAAAATCCATTGTAAACAATATTGTGTCGAAACCGGGTCGGTAGTTTGTTAATAAAAAAGTGTGTGGAAGTTAACCATTTTATTTTATCCTCATTAAGGATGACAAGTGTGAATTTATTCCTAAGAACCATGAAAGGAGATCTAGGTTATCTGAAGCTGAAGGAGTGGAGGAATTATTTTGGGTAGGCAAGGAAGGAAAGGATCCAGGGTTAGCGGCAGAAACGAATGATTTGAAGTAAAAATGTAAGTAAAAATGATTATTTCTCAGCTATTGAATTTAAGGATGACATGTGTGAATTTATTCCTAAGAACCATGAAAGGAGATCTAGGTTATCTGAAGCTGAAGGAGTGGAGGAATTATTTTGGGTAGGCATGGAAGGAAAGGATCCAGGGTTAGCGGCAGAAACGAATGATTTGAAGTAAAAATGTAAGTAAAAATGATTATTTCTCAGCTATTGAATTTAAGGATGACATGTGTGAATTTATTCCTAAGAACCATGAAAGGAGATCTAGGTTATCTGAAGCTGAAGCAGTGGAGGAATTATTTTGGGTAGGCAAGGAAGGAAAGGATTCAGGGTTAGCGGCAGAAGCGAATGATTTGAAGTAAAAATGTAAGTAAAAATGATTATTTCTCGGCTATTGAATTTAAGGATGACAAGTGTGAATTTATTCCTAAGAACCATGAAAGGAGATCTAGGTTATCTGAAGCTGAAGGAGTAGAGGAATTATTTCGGGTGGCCAGGGAAAGAAAGGATTCAGGGTTAGCGGCAGAGGCGAATGATTTTGTAAGGGGGGATAGGGATTAACGGGTTAAGTACACCACGGAAATCTATCTTAATCGGCAGAATACTTTTATAGTGTTATTGCAGCATGTTGCAACATCTTAAAATATATCGAATTGCTATAACATATAGAATTTTACATCCACGGGCATAGTTGATCAGGAACTATATAGCAGACGTCCATAGACTGGAAGTAAAGTCAACAGCATTGCGGATATTACGATACAGATATCAGTATAATCGAAAGATCGATTCGATTATTGTAGCAAATACGCAAATTGGCATAACTTGAATAGAATATTCGTTGGACCAATGAAATTTGGTGAATGGGTACATCTTTGTATTCCTCAAAATTTGCAATGAGATCATGTTCTGTAAGTAATCCCTCATTCCCTTTAAATCGAATCTGCATTTTCTTCAAATATATCGAATTGCTATAACATATAGAATTTTACATTTCCTCTTTTGCGAGATGAACAAAAAATTTAAGGATATAATCCTTATCGCAGAGGTCACAATTACTAATGATCGAAATTCTGCCTCACCTCTTATCCAACAAGAAAAATCATAATTCGGAAATCCTGAACGTCGATTTTTCCTACATATATTTTTATTTACTAAAGCAAGGGACTGAAACTCTTGTTGAGAGGTACAATTAAGGCAAAAAATAAGATAAAAGTTTAAGTACACTAATGTAGTATATACAGTCGAAGATATATTCGATAATAGCTTGCATTCGATAGATCCCTTTTAAAAACAAATTTTATTTGTGATTGGGATATGTCTTTTACCAATATGTTAAAAAATAATCAGAAAGAAAGGAGCTACATCATAGGGTAGGGGCTAAAATACGAAAAAGCGGCTATTTATCACATGTTCATTCGTCATTCATTTTATATTTATCTCCATTACGTAAATATACAATTCAAAACGTTATATCAACGCCAATATCATCGTGGTTACTTAGAAGACCTTAAAAATCAAAACCCAGGTTTGTTGGTAAAAACGATCACCAGTTCAAGATAAAGTGCCGATAAGAAATCGCAAATGCGAAGCAGTTCTCCTTCTTAAATAGGACCATAAGGGACTGGAACGACCTACCAGCAGAACTATTTGAGCCCTTCCCGAAAAATTTACATAGTTTTAAAAAGCGGCTGAAGAAGTAGGGACCAAGGGCTTTGTATAATGTTTTCTATTGTTCTTTCAAATGTTTTCTATTGTTTTTTCAATTTTTCTATTGTTTTTTTCAGTGTTTTCTATTGTTTTTTTTCTTCATATGTACATGTTACCACCAGGCTAAATGCCTACTTGTAACAATTTTAATTATAATAATAATAATAATATAAATATTGTTGACGGCGAATATGCGTGTTGTCCGTCTATTCCGTCCATTTAAACGACATTGCGAGTGTTTTTTTTGCGCTTTTTAAGCAACTTATGGACCCAATACTCGAACACACGTGACAAAAATATGTTCCCTCACCACTTAAAAACCCGCTTGATGAACTCAAGCGCCCATCGACTGGTTACCTTATCGTCTGGGAGTTGAAGGGAAGCAATGGAGTTGTGCCTGAGGTCGATCGTCAAGTTTCTCGAGCCAGGATAACGATCGAGGTTGTAACCTGACCACAGTTCTTCTCGCTCTATCCTCCCAATCACCTCTAGGTCCATGTAGTCCCGGACCCTGGTGAAGAGGAGATCTCCGTACCACAGTCGTTTGATTTTGTTGTGGCTCAGGTCGACGTAACGCAGGTTTGGCAGATAGTGCTGAAACTCCATGGGTATGTAGGCAATTCGGTTGTGGGAAAGTATGATGACCTGCAATTAAATTTAAAAGATATCATCAGGAATATTACAGAAGGGGATCCTCATGTCGGCTTCTAATAACTAATTAACTATATTACTATAATACTTTGACATAAACTAGATTTTTTGGTTGATTTTTTGGTTTGGTTGCCATTGCGACGGATTGATATTTAGTATTTTTTATTATAGTTTGAACGCATTCAATGCTTCTCTTATGGGAAAACTTTAGGAATTTATTTGACCAACTTGCAATATTATTATTATAGTATTCTACCGATTAAGGTAGGTTTCCATGGAGTATTCGAGAAGCGATCTGGGAGCCTCCCTTTCCTTCCAGCACTGCCTTCTTTAATTCACTGTAAGGCCTACTCTCTTTCAAACTATCTAAAACCCTCCCTCGTTTCCCCAACATTCTACCCTCCAACACCATTTTCAACATCCCCTCACCGCTAAGCACTAACTCCATCCAAACCTTCTGTCTCCTGCGTATCTCATCCAAAAGCTGCCTCTCCTCACCAACCATATCCAGCACTTCGTCGTTCCGTTTCCTCTCCGTCCATTTCACCCTCTCCATTCTTCTCCATACCCACATCTCGAATGCCTCCAATCTTCTCTCGTCTTCTTTCCTCAGTGTCCACGTTTCCGCACCGTAGAGAGCTACACTCCACATCAAACTCTTCACTAACCTTTTCTTTAAACTCTTACACAACGATCCTCTCAGAAGCTCCTTCCTGTTCATGAACGCCTCTTTTGCTAATGCTATTCTCTTCCTGATGTCCTTACTACTGTATCCGTTTTCCTCTAACGTACTGCCTAAATAGTTGAATTGCTCAACCTGCTCAAGTTTTTCACCACCCACCTTTATCTTAAGTCTCACATTCCTTGCTCGTGATGCTTTACAAAACCGCATAACCTTAGTTTTCTTGTGATTAATCCTCATCCCATACTCCTCGCAACATTCGTATAACGCATCCACTAGAGCCTGAAGCCCCCTCGCTGACTGGGTGATCAACGCCCGATCGTACGAAAAATTCCTTGAAATATAAGGTGGAAGATTTTTCGGTTGATTTTTTGGCTATCTTGGAATTTTCGTGCGTCGAAACAATTCCGAGGAATAAACGATATCGATTTTACATTGTCGTGAAGGGCGAATTTTCAAACTCGGATTTCGGCCTTGAGACATTAGCCGCATGAAAATTTGAAATCTCCTGGAAAAACCGTAGGATTATAATATAACTATAATGGCTGAAACTGCATGGGTATGTAGGCGATATCGTTGTGGGAAATTATGATGACCTGCAATTAAATTTAACCAATTAATCCCCAGCAACATTATTGAATTCTAATTCTCAGAACAAGTCTCTACCTCAGAATAATATTTTTTCTTGCATTTACTGACTTTTTAAAAGTATCTCTAGTTCTAATTTTGTCGTTTTCACCAACATTTTCATTCATATAATTGTATTTGTATGACTGAAGGCGTTAGGCATACAAATCGATGCGCAAATACGAGGCACCCTAGGAAAAATTACTTACCCCAGCATGTCCGTTGAAAGGCAGAATGGGGAATTTCCTTCAAAGGAATACTGATAACTCCCGGCGAAGATATCGAGTGTGCAAATCAAGATAAAAAAAGATGTAACCTAAGTTTTTAAAAAATTACTTTTTTTGTATTTTTTTACCGGAGTTTTCCCAGCGTTGCATATAAGCAGCATTATAAAAATCGTATAATACAATGAAAATATTTTTTTTTCAAAAAAACATCTTACTTAGGCCAAAAGAAATCGGAAAATACAAAACAACCGAAGTTAAAAGCCCTGAATACAGTCTGGGGAATAATAGGTTAATGCAACATAATTGAATATTATTATCAGAAAAAGTGTTAACCTAAGAATAATTTTTTCTTAAATTTTCTGACTTTTTTTAAGTACCCCTAGTTCTGATTTTGTCATTTCCACCATCATTTTTATTCATATAATTATATTTCTTTTACTGCTGGCGTTTGGCACAAAAAAATCGATTCGCACATACGAGACACCCTAGGAAAAATGACAGCAAAACGGCATAGTTGTTCGTGTACGTTTCATTGTTGAATTTGCTGAATACCCCGATTTAAAATGACCCATGAGAGCTGTATTCGGAGGTTTGGGAATAAAATAAAATAAAAATAAAAATAGGCTCCTAAGAGGTGGTGGTACATAAACGTGGTCTTAAACAAAACCCCGCAGAATAATGTAACAGGGTGTCACTGCCCTTCGTCACTGATATTATGGCACTACGGATCCGGTTCTTTTCCTGTTAGAGGTTCCTATTATGTGGTGGTACATGAACGTAGACATTGACGTAACCCAACAGGAAGACGACACAGGGTCCAAATTCAGTCACCGTGAAGGACCTATTTGAGAAATGATTAAGTCAGCAAATGCTTGATGACCAATGCTACGGCTAGGTAGAGTTTCCTTCAGATTTAGACTGAAGACTGGAGGAGGTTAGCGGAGATAAACACGATATAGGAACATATTCCAAATGTTGGTTCTGATAAATTGTTTCTTTACTTCCATGCTTAAATATATATTGCCGCAGTAAGGAGACCTCTATTATCTTGAAATGCTCTCATCGATTCGGCTTTCCTGCTGAGAATTTGTTCTTACTCCTCCCATCGCTAGTGATTGTGTGACCCGTTGCTATTACCATAGCTGAGGGAAATTCATAATTTAATAAGAAGAGAGATGTATAATGTAAGAGCGTGGCCTGAGGTCTGAGGAAGTAAACGGTGAAATGGAACGTGTGATATGCTGTGTCATTTGGATCCTTGACGACCAACGCAACGCTTTGGTACAGATTCATACAGATATTCACGAAGTTAGCTACTACAGTGAGGTGGTTCCCCGTCTTGTTAAAAAGTGAAGTTGTCTTCGTGCACACATTGAAACAACCGAGGCCCAAAGATCGATAAATTGAAAAATATAATACTTTATAATGAATATATGTACTGAAGACTGGAGGAGTTTAACGGAGATAAAGACAATATAGAAGCAAATTCCAAATGTTTGTTCTGATAAGTTGTGTCTTTACTTGCAATTTTAAGTTTCCCGCAGTTAGGAGGTCTCTCTATTCTTGGAATGCTCTCATGGCTTTGCCTTTACTGCTGATAATTTATTCTTGCTTCTCTGGTCGCTAGAGATCGTGTTTCCCATAGCTATTATGGAAGCTGTGGGCAATGCAGAAATTAATAAGAAGAGAGAGGTATACCGTAACAGCATGACCAGGCTGTGGAAGAAAATAGTGAAAACTACGCATGGATTCTGTTTTATATGGATGTGAAACATCTACCGGACTAGCAATAAAAACGTTGGGAAACTGCTATAGAAAGTCGAGCAATGATGAAACTTCATGAAACAATGATGAAACTCATCTAAAAGCCTACGGTTGGTTAAGAGGGAATGATGGGGTGAGGGGATTCTTTCAAAGTAAAGCACCTATTTTCTACAATGTGTCAGTTTGATTTTATCCCTCCTCGCTTTTGAATCTTCCATGAATAAATTGTAATACACGAGAAAGAGCGCGCGGTGTTCCTCTGACTCCGCAAGATTCTACTTGATCTGGATATAACTTAACCATTCCATATTCAATGTTGCAGGCCTTTGCTTACATGTAGCGTCACATTGCTTACATTTTAATTAAATTTGAACCCACTATTAGGTTAAGTAAGGATCTCATGACCAGCACTTAAGTTAGAAATGAGAGGAGGGTAGCGTACAAGGAAGACGAACGCACCACCTGGCGTCCCTGGTACACTACATTTGTAACGTTGGTAGGCGCGTGGGGTCTAAAAAGACCCGAATGCTTAATAATATTATTTTGCGAGAAATTGATCCATTAAAAAATAGAGGTTTTTTATTTTTCAGCTGTGTGTAGGTGTCCTAGGAAGGTACTGAAAAGGTCAACTTCGAAAGCAGTTTTTGTTATAAAATATTGCGTTTGCTACACCCATGGGGTCTTTAAAGACCCCATGCGCCTACTTAAGGGTTAAAACGATTAACCCAGTCGACGCGCGACACTTGTAAAAGGTACCCGTAGTCTAGATGTCAACATCCAGTTGATATCATGTTTTCTTCGCCAAATGTTTGCACCGAAGTCTAAAAAAAATCAATTGTACCCCTTGGCCGTCATTTTTCTAGCAAAAATTGTCCCTTAAATTAGAAGTACTACAAGGCTTCTCACCTGCAAT
Source organism: Ischnura elegans (assembly GCF_921293095.1). NCBI lineage: Eukaryota > Metazoa > Arthropoda > Insecta > Odonata > Coenagrionidae > Ischnura > Ischnura elegans. The sequence continues at coordinate 7,853,318 of NW_025791659.1, forward strand.
GCTGGGGGCCAGATGAGGGGCGAAAAACAGCCCCACGCAAGCCTTTTGGAATACACGTACTCGACGCATTCCTCCAGATCAAGCCGGTTGTGGGAGAGGTCAACGTGCTTCATCTTTGCAGATTTCCAGAGCCTGAAATCAACCTTGAAATGGCAATCCTTCAAAAGGTAAAAGTTTTTTAATGAGCGCACAATAGATTCCACCACTTCGGTTTCGGTGTAAAACGCAAACTTTGTGATGTTGTTACCGCTGAGATGGAAGTATTCTAAGGTTGCCAGGACGGGCCAAATGCTAGGATGAACCGTTAATCTGTTTGATGATAGGTCGATGACTTGCAAGTTGACCAAATACTTGCTAAAGAGTACATTATATTCGTCAAGCTTCAATGGATCTTGTATGGTATGAATAAAGTTGTGCGACAGGTTGACCTCCAACAGACGTGGTGCTTGCGATAACATATCGGGTTCGATCAAAGTCAGATGATTTTTGGATAGGTTTAGGTGTGTCAACCCCGGTATCGACAATTCCGGCACATCTTCCAGACGATTTCCGCTAATATCGAGAACAAACTCGACACATGTTCCGTTCTGTGTTTTGAATGGTTGAAATATCTTTTCTGGCAAATGGCGGATCCTGCAAAGAAATTTTAAAAATTTATTCATATATTTTCACACATAGTGAAATGCCTTTGTAACGAAATCCTGCGGACGCCGAAATGCGTTCGTAAAACTGGAACTCCGTTATACGGGAAGTTTCGTTATGCAGGACGGAAAATACTTTCGTTATACTGAATATTTCGTTGCACTGACTTTCGTTATGAAGACATTTGACTGTATAAGCTTATTCTAAAAGTTAGGAATGTGCGAGTAGCCCATTTAAATGTCGAGTTGAGTATCGAGTCGAGTTCATATCTACTCGCACGTACCGAGTGGAGCATGACATTTATTACACCTGGCGTTACTACAATGCGTGCTCCAAATTGATTGCTACTCTTCCAAACCCCTGGTTCATTTTCAATTCTACATCCCTGGCCAGATTTAAAAAATGATAATGAGGAACAATGATCGATAATGAACAACCGGCTTTGTCCCTGAAAGTTGGAAGCAAAGGCATGAAGTTTGTTAGGATCACTATTACTACATTAATATGGGCACAAATTGGGTTTCGTAACGTATTTAATGTTCAATTTATTTCTAATATAGGGGGTTTTCACAAAGTAAAGCCTGAAGTCATCAGTTATATTTTGTCCCTGAAGAAATAAAAATTACATTTTTTTCTTTTTCCAAGAAATCTGAAATATTTTTAACCTATTCCCTCGGCAATTGAATATAGAAAGTAATGAAGGCTACAAACAAATGTGTGAACATGGCAACGGTCCACTCAGACTACTTCGAATATGCCGCCGGCTCGGAAGACGGCTGACCACCGTGGCTGACGAAAAAGCCAAAAAGGCATCATGCAAGGCCAAGGTCGATGACTATTATGGCTGAATGCTGCATGCACAGCCAGTTGAAATACCCGGAACCAGGAAAAAGGATGATGATTCGACTTTAAAAACGATATTACTGTAGATTCCGTTTAAAGGGTCCACCGGTTACTTAGGGCAGCCGCTTAATTGGGGCCGATCTTGAAGAACAGAGCCCAATAGAGGAATATCCCAGAGTATTCTCCGCTTAATTGGGACAGCATGCCGCTTTATTGGGCCATGAGTCGGCGACATAGACTCTATACTCGCTACGAAATTAAATTATTTTGTTTTCAGAATACTATTTTTTTATATTTTCCTCCTTGGATTTACTCTTATTTTTCACAAATGTTCCTATTCTTTCCCTATTTTGAAAGCTCTTCTTTTTATAGTATCCGCAAGAGGATAGGACTTTTCTTTATTAGGACTAAGTAAAAGACATTCATTCAGCGTCACCCGAGGCTGTGAAAAATATTTTTAACTAAATTGTTATAATTCTTAAAAATGATAATAAATTTACTTAACTCGCTGATTTATAAATAGTTCATAGTTTAATAAGCTTAAGTTGCATTAAAAACATTCTTTAGTCTTCTTTCTGCCATTTCATAGTTTTTATGCCCACATGCAAGAGAATTCGCCTAATTGGGGCAGCCGCTTAGTTGGGGCAAAGTGCAAAAGTCCCGGTATGTCTTTATTAACCGGAATCTACTGTATTCCCTGAATTTCATGATTTCGTTTCCTTTCGGTAAACTTTTTCAACTTACTGGCCTCGGCAGCTCAGTAACCGATACTACTCGACTCGACTCAACCCCGGAAAACTACTAGATAACTAACCTGTTGTTGTTGATATGTACGTAGCATAATGAAGATGAATCACTGAAGAAATCCGAGTCTAGAGTCTCAATGAGATTGTAGGAGAGGTCCAGGATGAGTAGTCTGGTTTTGTTTTTCAACAATGTCGCCGGAATGTTTGTGAAGACATTGTTCGAAGCCAGGAGTACGGTTAGATTGTTGTTTCGGGAAAACATTTTTTCAGGAAAGTGCGCGATTCTGTTGCTGGAAACATCCAAGAATTGAAGTCCGTGCATCGCGTACAAGGCTTCATCCGGCAGGAACGATAAGGAGTTATTGCCCAGACGAAGATCCTTGATAGAAGACCAGGCGATACATGCATTATTTAAGTTTCCATATTGTGCATGCATTAAAGGCGAGTTTTGTAACGTTTCATCAGCACTCAATATATTGTTGTAGGAGGTTGTTATGCTAACCGATGGGAGTCCCAAGGCTAAAACTTTATTACCGTGAAAGGCAAACCTAATCAGCGATGGGAGACTGCATAAACATTCTTCAGGAATGAAACTTATCCTATTATTCCCAGCCTCCAGAAATTTAAGTTCTTTTAGTCTGCATAAACTTGTTGGTAATGTTGCGAGTGAGTTATTTTCTAGATCGAGGAGATACAACTTCTTCGTTTGGAGAAAAATATCATCGTTCAAACTTCCTATCTCGTTTCCACCAAGATAGAGGCCTTCTAAATTCCACATGCTGCTCAGCAAATTACGTCTAAGTGATCGGAGCTTATTTCTCCGAAGATCTAACGTCTTTAACGTTTCCTTGTCGGAGAAAAATCTTTCTGGTAAATGTCGTATTCCCGTGTCTGTGATTGTAAGGCGTTCGAGCCGTTTTGATACCCTCGAGAAAAGGTCCTCGTCAAGCATTGACAATTTTGGGCAGATTATAGTGAGTTCCTTCAGTTTTTCCAAGCCACCCCAATGGTGCATGGAAAAGTGGAGGGTTTTTGACTCCTGGCAGTCTATTGTTAAATTTTCCAGTGGAAGATCCCTCCAGCCACCGATGGAACCAGTACTCCAATCTCCAAATACGACTGATTGATTACTAGACGGAGCTGAGCAATTATAAACCTTCAAATGGGCGATATTTTTGACCGTATAGTTATACGTTGAGAAGTTGGCGAATAGAAAGATGGAGAAGTAAAGATATGGGTCTAGCTCTGTTTCCATTTTGCATTCCATTTCGTAGTATACCGGCTCATTGTTGTTCATCAATCGAAGTAATAAAACCTTTTCTTCGCAGATTTTGACCAAATATCTCTGACTCTTCATTTCGAAACAGAGGCATCGGGGATCAGTTTTGCAATGGAAGCCGTTCATTGCTCCATCTTCGGTATCAGGCGATGATTTCTCGGAAGGGCAACCAATGATGGATATCACGATTATAACGATGCAAAAGTATTTCTGTCCCATGCTTACATTGAAGCCACTTCGTTTTGGAGCTCCAGACATTCTTTGAACCTGAAATATAATGAATATTGATAAAAACTTAAATAAAAATTATAATAAATACACGAGAAATGCAATAAAACATGCTACATAGCAGATATTTTGCTTACTGCTTTCGTATAAAATCGGAAATAGAATACCGGACCGGACCGGAAAAATTAATTAGAATCAAGAATCGGCATTAGGAATAAGAAGAAAATGGAATATGGAACAGGATTTTGTAGATCCAATTGCCATATTTTTTCCTCCGGTATCATCCCAAAACGTATACAAAATAGTTTCAAAATATTCAACCTTCATCTAAATAGATAAGTCAAATAGCTGAAGGCTGTAATAATTTCAACCTGCCATATCACTTGAAAATTTGTCAACGCATTGGAACAGTAAAGCTTTATTTTGTTGAAAGCCCGCGCTGTTTAGAATAAAAAAAATTCTTGAAAAACTGAAATGTAGGGAATAATAATTTTTTTAAAATCATAATTAAAATATACATAGTTTATTCTTACAAGAATAACTATTCAAAAAATAATAATAGATTTGAATAATACATTTTCCAAAATAGGGAATATTTACAATAATAATAATGAAAACAATCATGTACAAGCAAGCTCGCGACCTCACGTCCTCCTGAGCTAAATCGACCTGTCAGGATGTATTAGTGAAATAGGCAAAAACAATAACAATTTGGTCCCGCCAAGCCTAGGAAGTGATAATGTACACAACTTTTGGCACAAAAAATTCACCAGCTGCCATAAAAATCTACAAAATACATAAACGAATTTTAAGTAAGGCCGAGTAAAGAAATATTTGAAAATATATAATTTTTTCTCTTCATTTTACCTAATAACATGCTAAATAAGGTAAATTGAAAATATGGGTCTTCAAAAAAATTTCCTTATGCTAAAACAAAAATGTTACGTTTTCGCAACGTTGGCCGAATCCGATATCTGAATGAAGTTATGCAACCCGCATTACAATCAATTGCCGTCTCATACGAATATGCTGTTTTTACTATCGGATATAATCCTATACCTTTTTATTCCACGTATATGACAAATAACGTCATATTGGATAAATAAAATCCTAAGATATTATGTTTTCAATGCGATGTTGTTGTTATTTGACCTAAATCCACTATAAAATAGACATGCTTTACGGTTTGAAAGAAATAAGTCAAAGCGAAGTTTTTTTTAGAAGAGCATGTATTTCACATTTTTTCATTGATTTTAATTTTATCATTGCAGATTGAATTACAACAATTAATGGCTAGTTATGAAATACTCAAGCATTTTGGGTGCAATGGAACAAAATTTCGTACATTCATACATGGTTTGGCTTTGACACTGTTTCGGCAACTACTGAATTTTTTAAAACTCTATGGCCAAAATCGTCCTTTTATGCATCATGAATCCGCTATGAATTAAATGGCCTAACTTTTTCTATGTTTAAGGACGCGAATTGTAACGGGGTACGTCATCTACTGACTGATTCACCTCACCTTTTAGTTGCGTCCTTGCTAGATACGATTTGAAGTCTATTAGTGAAATTTACTTCCGTTGCATAACCTGTACAATCTCCTGGCGTTAGATCAAACGCTGTCCAGTAAGTTGATAAGCTAGGACCTCTTTCCCCTGAATTCTAGTGCGATAATTTGCATTATCAAGTAGGTCCACACCTCCCATGTATTTACTATACTCCCCAATAACACGAATAGTATTTTCTTTTATTAACATAGAATAGTATGTGAAATAGTATTTTCTTTTTTCTGCTGAAACTTTTCCCTGTGCCCAATGGAAGCGAAAAACTTGTACTACTGTCTACAGGGACAATCTAGTTATCATTCCATCAAACAATACTAAGACCTTCGGCTTTATCAAATGTTTGTTTTCATGTTCCTCTCGGTTTCACGTCAATAGTTTTATTATATTCTATCAGGCACTCCTCCGTTATATTTTCATGGGTGGCTCCAGTGACAAATAATCCCTTTTCTTTCAAAACCATAAATAGTCTTCAAGATGAAAAGAAGTTATCGAAAAACATAGGATGATTCGAGGGATCAGGGATAACCTTGAGAAATTCCAGAATAACACTTGCTTCCAAGCCTAAATTTCGATGGAAGTAATTTTCTGTCGTCTGGTTGTACCCTAAAACCGTCTGAATAACATAAGCACCAAAGTTAAAAGCAAAATCTAAAAGGCTTGTTTTGAAAGAAGATTAATGCACTGTAGTGACCAAAGTAAGGTACCATTTTCTCATTATTTCAAAATTTATACGCAAATATTCCTAATTTTAATAATTCTTAATTCAAGTAGTCAAATTGAAGTCATAATTTACAAATCTGTCATTTTTGTCCAGACAGGAATTGTCTGAAAAGTGTAGATTATTTTTTATTAATCTAAATATGTTTTGGTTCAATCATTTTCGAACCAAATCTACGCCTTATCGTCTTCTTTCACCCAACATCTCGTTGTGGAATTCGGTGATTTCGCTGAATCGTGAAGTAAGGAAGGACTGATTCGGATTGAATGTACAAAGTTTTGTGTTCCATTGCACCCGAAATGGTTTTATATAATTCATAAATAGTCATTATTTGTTGTAATTCAATCTGCTGTGATAAAAATATCAATTAAAAACTGGAAAATACGTTATCTTCTGTAAAAATATTCACTTCGACTCATTTCTTTCAAGCCGTAATGCATCCCTAATTTATATTGGATTTAGATAAAATAATGCGGCATCTCATTGAAAATATAATATCTAAGAATTTTAACTATCAAATATGACGATATTTGTCAAATACGAGGCATATAAAGGCGTAGGATTATATCGGACAATAAAAACGGCATAATCTTAGGAGACGGAAATATGTGGTTATGCGGGTTGCATAACTGCCTGTAGATACCGGATTCGGCCAACGTTGCGAAAACGCAACATTATTTTCCGGACCTGATTTTCGCTTAATGTTGACTCCCTGACGAAAGATAAGCTTTAATATCTATTAATTGAAAACTCTACGTCCAAATGGACGAATAAAAAACTTAACAAAGGGAATAGTTACTCATAGGTAAAATTATTTATCTTGCTTAACAGGAGACTCGAAAATTGACACATTTTGAGCATTTTTATAAATATCGAAATACTTATTAAATGTCATTATAATCTCACTAAAAATCAGTTTAAACCTATTTTTATCGAAAAAGCGAATTCTACATGAATAAAATTCAATTGAAACATTTTTTTTTGCATTTAACAATAATGTTGCGTTTTCGCAACGTTTGCCGTAAATGGGTTAATGGAAGGTAAAACATTTACTAACAAAAGAAGTCCCATCTAACGATCCATCAAAATATAGACCGATTGTTTGTATACAAACATTTTCACTTCTTGTATAATGGAGGTAATCAACAACCATATAGATGAGAACCACATTTTTACGGAAGAACAAAAGGGTCGTCGCAGGGGAAGGAAAAGGGTGCAAGGAACAGCTGATAATTGATTCAATAATTTTTAAACAAATACAAGATAATAAAAGGAACTTACACAGTTGCTACATAGATTACAGAAAAGATTATGACTCTATTCCCCAATCCTGGGTTATAGAAGTACTAAACAATTGTATAATTCACCCAGAAATTATCAAATGCCTCCATACCGTGATGAAAAAATGTATCACTATCTTGCACATATAAATTGACGAGGGTCTTCCACAGACAAAAAATATCAAAATCAAACGAAGAATACTTCAAGATGACTCTTTGATCGCGTTATGGTTCTGCCTTGCGCTAAACCCTTTATCAAACCTCCTGAATATGAATTATTAGATTAGAAACCCAATTTGAAGTCAAAATAAAAGGAAAAGAACAAAGATGCCATACTCTTTCACATCTTTTCTATATGGATGATCTCAAGCTGTATGCATGATCTAATAATAATCTAATTCAATTAGTCCGTTTAACTGAAATATTTTCTAAGGGTATAAACATGGAATTTGGAATAGATAAATGTAAAACTATCACAACAGTTCGAGGTAAAGTACAAAGGAATGATATTCTACTACAGGATGGGCAAATAATGGAGGCCATGGATGAGGAAGATACCTATAAATAACTAGGATTCCAACAAGGAAGACGACTAGACAACTCTACGATAAAGCAAAACACATACAAGTAAATACCAAAATAGAATCAATATTCTTGTTCGAAATGAATTAAACAACAAAAAGCTCACTAATTCAATTAGTACTTTTGCCATCCCTCTCCTGACATACTCTCTAGGAATAATTAAACGGTGACAAACAGATCTAGACGACCTACAAAAAAATTGGATATCGGAGAAGAGCACGTTGCCCAGAAAATTTGGTCGAAGGGGTATCGCAGAAATCAAGAATCAGCACAACTCACCACTTTATCAACTACTGAAATATTTTTCAGCAAGGAATCTACCTCGGATCTCCTGAGAACTATCTGAGACGCAGACAATAAATACACACCGTTAAACTTATTTGACGAAAGTACGAAACTTATTGATCCCACTATTACTATAGAAAGTAAAATGTCAATATGGAAAGCTAAATCAAATAAATGCAACTCTTTCCAGAAACAGAAGGATTTATGATCGCAACAGAAGACCAGGTGGTGAAAAAAAATAATATGAAAAATATATAATTAAAAACCCAAAATTATTGGATGATAGATGCAGAAAATGTGGTAATGCTTCTAGGACGATACAGCACATCACAAGTGGATGCACTAACATATCCTAAAAAGATTATCTGCACCGAAACGATCAAATATGCAGCATCCTCCACTAGAAATGAGTTCTAAATTATAAACTCATAGAAAATGTAGTTTGTTATTATGAACGTACGCCTAAAACCATCCTTAAAAATGATCACTGTAAGATTTATAATGACCGATCAATTATCACCGATAAAAAAGTCAATAGCAATACACCTTATCTAGTATTGTAAGGTAAAATTTACAATTAAACGTACTTGGTAGTCATCGCCGTACCTTATTCGCATAATATCACGACAGCCATAGGAGGCTGGTGGGATCCCATCAACCGCACGAAGGTTCCCGTATTAAGACCAGGGATGGCGACTGTAACTAAGTGAAAGTCAAGCCATTTAAATTTCTTTTGTTTCGTCCCTGGGTGCGATATGTGGATACGAAGCGAAATGCATTTAAACCCGGACACCTAAGCTTAGCTTCGAAACGAAATCGGAGTCAAAACTACTTCGGGTGGAAACTAAATTAAAACTCAGGGAGGAAACGAAACGCAGATAATATTTCGCGCCGAAGGGACCGCGTGCTTCACCTTCAAACAGTTTAGTTTCGACCCACACACGGCGCGAGAGTGTCACTAAATCCAATTTTGAAAGTAACGCCACCCCAGTAGCTGCAATATATAAGTCCTATATTCAATCCAAATTACTATATGCAGCTTTTTTTTTCAAATTGGAATATCTTTAGAATAACTATTTTTTAATACCAAAGAAATTTGGGGAATCGTTACAATTTAGTATTTTACACACTGCATTATGGACATATGTTTTGCGAGTGGTACATCTTTATATATTTATCTAAGGAATCTGCGTTTCATTTTCAAGTTTCGCTTATCACAACGCTTTTGGACTTTAAGAGTTGAAAAATAACCAAAAAATCATCACTGTCTTGAAATTTGAAAAACCTTATTCCAATTATGTCTCAGTGCTAAACTTAGCCTATTCAAATAATGAAGTATCCGTCAAATGAAATCATATTGAAAATAACAAATAATTTTAAAAGTAAACAATTAAGTTCCTTACCCTTTCAAAAACCGGCAGGGAAATTTTTGAATATTTTTAACACTTATGGACACAATGCTCGACAACACGTGACACAACAATGTTCCCACCCTCCTAATTACCCGCTTGAAGAATTCAAGCACTCAATCGGCGTGGTAGGGACTATTGAGCAAGAAAAAAATCGACAAAATCGATAAGCTTGAGAGACGACATCCACGCACAATCTTTAAAATTAGGATACGCATGGGCAATGAAGCGGTGTACAGAATAAGTAACACAACCGCAGTCAAGGAGGTTGCGCGAAAAACAGCAGAGAAATATTACGAAGAGTTGTCGGTAAATGAAAACGAAGCGATCCAAGAAATAATAAAATTTTAAGACACCCTGAAGTACAAACACAAAAGGCCGGAGAATATCCTAATTATGAAATAATAAACATATAAAAAAAAAGAGAAATTACAAACAAAAGGGTGTTAAATCGAAAAAATAAGGATTAAAAGAAGTAAAAGACTTCAATATCCAGAAAACAAAGACCACACGGCGACCCACACACCGAGTACGAAGTATGGTTGAGTGAAGCAGAGATTTGGCCTACATCCATTACATGAATAAGGCACTTACATTTTTACCACTAACAGAAGTACGGTGAAAGCTAACTGGCCATTAGATTTTAAAGCATATTTTAACCCATTATTCCGCAGACTGTATTCAGCCATCTGGGAATAAAACGTTTTTGCTTTTATCGGGCATTAAAAAATGTTGTAGGGACATGAAATTCCCTTGATGGAGAGAAAATTTTTTGATCAATTTTTTTGGTGTAGTTGGCTTTTTGATTATTTAAGAAAATTTAATTTTTGAAAATTTCCTATGCCTTCTTTATATTTCTCAGATTTTTTACCAACTTTCTATAATCGCGGGACAAATTCCATGAAAATTAAAATATTAGATTTTTTGCTCATTTGTGACTATCATGGAATTATCACATGTTGAACCAATTTCGAGGAATGAAAAAAATTTTAATTCCGTTGAAATGTAGGTGAATTTTCTATTTCGGATTTCGGCCTTCCAGGTTTGGCATATGATATGTTAGAATCTTCAATAAAAACCGTTGAGAGCACTTGGTATCCTCAGGGTTTATTCTACTTTTCTATTAACCCATTTACATCCAATGTTGCGAATACGCAACATTATTGAGAAATGCAAAAAAAAATGTTTTGATTGAATGTTATTCATGTAGAATTCACTTTTTTCGATAAAAATGAGTTTAAACTGATTTTAAGTGAGATTATAATAACATTTAATAAGTATTTTGATATCAATAAAAATAATCAAAATATGTCAATTTTCCAGTCTCCTGTTAAACAAGATAAATAATTTTTCCTAAGAGTAACTAATCCCTTTATTAAGTTTTTTGTTCGTCCAAGTGGACGTAGAAATTTCAATTAATACATATTAAAGCTTATATTTCGTCAGGGAGTCAACATTAAGCGAAAATCAGATCCGGAAAATAATGTTGCGTTTTCGCAACTTTGACCGAATCCGGTATCTATAGGCAGCTAGCCAACCCGCATTACCACATATTTCCGTCACGTAGGAATAACCCGTTTTTACTCTCATATGTAATTCTACGCCTTTTTATGCCTCGTATTTGACAGATATCGTCATATTTGATTATTAAAATTCTTAAATATTATATTTCCAATGAGATGCTGCATTATTTTACCTAAATCCAATATAAAATAGAGATGCAATGCGGCTTGAAAGAAATGAGTCAAAGTGAATATTTTTACAGAAGAAAACGTGTTTTGCAGTTTTAATTGACATTTTTATCACAACAGATTGAATTACAACAAATAATGACTATTTATGAATTACATAGAAGCAGTTCGGGTGCAATGGATCACAAGACTTTGTACATTCAATCCGAATTAGTCCTACCTTATTTCACGATTCAGCGATATCACCGACTTCCACAACAAGATATTGGGTGAAAGAAGACGATAAGGCGTAGATTTGGTTCGGAAATGATTGAACCAAAACATATTTAGAGTAATAAATAATAATCTACACTTTTCAGACAATTCCTGTCTGGACAAAAATGACAGATTTGTAAATTATGACCTCAATTTGACGACTTGAATTAAAAATTATTACAATTCGGAATATTTGCGCATACATTTTGAAATAATGAGCAAATGGTACCTTACTTTGGTCACTACAGTGCATAAATGTTCTTTTAAAACAAGCCTTTTAGATTTTGCTTCTAACTTTGGTTCTTATGTTATTCAGACGGTTTTAGGGTTCAACCAGGCGATAGAACATTACTTCCATCGAAATTTAGGCTTGGAAGCAAGTGTTATTCTGGAATTTCTAAGTTTATCCCTGAACCCTCTAATCATTGTATGTTTTTCGATAACTTCTTTTCATCATGAAGACTATTTATTATTTTGAAAGAAAAAGGATTATTTGTCACTTGAGCCATCGGTGAAAATATAACGGAGAAGTGCCTAAAAGAATATTATTCGTGTTATTAGGGAGAATAGTTAATAAATGGGAGGTGTGGACCTACTTGATAATGCAAATACAAATTACCGCACTAGAATTCAGGGGAAAAAAGGTCCTTGCTCATCAACTTACTGGACAGCGTTTGCACTAACGCCAGGAGATTGTATAGGCTATGCAGCGGAAGTAAATTTCACTGGAGGACTTCAAATCGTATCTAGCAGGGACGCATCTAAAAAGTGAAGTGAATCAGTCAGTAGATGGCGTACCCCTATACAATTCGCGTCCATAAACATAGAAAAAGTTAGGCAATGTAATTCATCGCGGATTCGTGAAGCAGGAAAGGACGATTTTGGCCATTGAGTTTTAAAAATATTCAGTAGTTGCCGAAACAGTGTAAAAGCCAAACCATGTATGAATGTACGAAATTTTATGTTCCATTGCACCCAAAATGCTTGAGTACTTCATAACTAGCCATTAATTGTTGCCATTAAATCTGCAATGATTAAATTAATGCCAATGAAAAAATGTGAAACACATGCTCTTCTGAGAACATTTTTGCTTTGACTTATTGTTTGCATATTGTTAGCATATATAAAGTGGGAAACTAATTAATTGATTGTGTGATTGACACAAATTAGTAGCCCAAACTGTGATAGGTGTGGGTATATGGAATATTGGACGTAAAAGTAAAAAAATATTCATCGGGAGGAAAAATCTGAAAAGTTGAAAAAGTCGATTAGTTTTCGAGATATATCGACTTGAATTAACATGGGAGCCTTATGGGACTACAACTTTTTCGCTTTTATTTAGTACTTTTAAACTTCCGAGGAACATGATATTCAATGGACATGGACTAGATTTTTTGGTCGATTTTTTGGTGTGGTTGTCATAGCGACGAATTGATATTTAGTATTTTTTATTACTGTTTGAATGCTCTCAATGCTTTTCTTATGGGAAAACTTTGGGAATTTTTTTGACCAACTTCCAATAATCGTACGACAAATTCCTTTGCCAAAAAGTTAGATAATTCTTTGGTTAATTTTTTGGCTATCTTAAAATTTTCGTACGTCGATATAATTCCGAGGAATAAACGATTTCGATTTAACATTGTCGTGATGGGCGAATTTTCAAACTCGGATTTCAGCCTTGAGACATGTGCCATATGAAAATTTGGACTCTTTAGGAAAAACCGTTAGAGGGTTCTCCGAACCCTCACGTTTGAGCTCACTTTCTCCTTATCCCTCTTGGTTAATTCATAATTAAATTCCGAAAAATGTCCTGCACGCGAAAAATCATTGTCGCCATTTTTTTGTGGAGCATGCAATCTTGAATATCTTAGCAACCGTTTAAGCTAGAGAAATGAAATTTTCAGAGTAATACTTTTATCAAAATGGTCAACTTTCGCAATGATGACCATTTCGCTCGATCGATTCATGTGCGAGTTATGTCGATACCAATCTCCTTGGTTACGCTTAAATCGCTAATAACTTTTTTCTAAATCAAGGCATGAATATGAATGTCATATATAATACTACTGTTAATGTCTTTTCTCCGACAAAAGTTAAATAAAGCGGATCGAGCGATTAGAGTCGATGTTATGATCGATACAAGGTTGTATTCGATTGAGCCATTTTTTGGGCTTATTTACATAGTTACGGAAATAAAAATTTTAACAATATGTAGGGAAAAAAATGAATTATGCGCACACATAAATTATTTAGATGAATTATGTTTCCTAATGAAGATACATCGATTTGAATTTATATCTTTTTGTATAAGGCCCCCGTAAGAAATACACGCATCCCGTCTGTCTACGTCACCAATATAAGAACATAGGCTAAATTTTGAAAGCGGGGATATTAGAGAAGGCAGGGATAAGGGAGTGACCATAGAAGGGATATCAATAGGATTGCGGATTTTACAGTACAGATGTCAGCAGTGTCTAAAGTACGATTCGATTAGTATAGCAAATACGCAAATTGGCATAACTTGATAAGTGTGTACGTTGGACCAATGAAACTTGGTAAACAGGTACATCTTGGTATTCCTCACGATACTCTATGGTAGTATGTTTTGTATTCAGTCTCACGTTCGATATATATCGAATCTACTTTTTCTTAAAATATATCGAATTGCTATAACATGTAGGATTTAACATTCAAGGACATAGTTTACTAGGGATTAAATAGTAGATACCCATGGACTGGATTTAAAACCAATAGCATTGCGGATTTTACAGTACAGATGTCAGTATGATCGAAAAATCGATTCGATTATTATAGCAAATACGTAAATGGGCATAACTTCCATAGATTTACCGTTGGATCAATGAAAATTGGTGATTGGGTACATATTGGTATTCCTCACGATTCCCAATGAAAATTTGTTTTGTACGTAGTCTCACATTCGATATATATCGAATCTACTTTTTCTTAAAATGTATCGAATTGCTATAACATGTAGGATTTTACATCCAAGGACATAGTTTACTAGGGATGAAATAGTAGATACCCATTGACTGGATTTTAAACCAATAGCCTTGCAGATTTTACAGTACAGATGTCAGTATGATCGAAAAATTGATTCGATTATTATAGCAAATACGTAAATGGGCATAACTTCCATAGATTTACCGTTGGATCAATGAAATTTGGTGATTGGGTACATATTGGTATTCCTCACGATTCCCAATGAAAATTTGTTTTGTACGTAGTCTCACATTCGATATATATCGAATCTACTTTTTCTTAAAATGTATCGAATTGCTATAACATGTAGGATTTTACATCCAAGGACATAGTTGACCAAGGATTAAATAGTAGATACCCATAGACTGGGTTTTAAACCTATAGGATTGCGGACTTTACCGTACAGATGTCAGTATGATCGAAAAATCGATTCGATTATTATAGCAAATACGTAAATATGCATAACTTCAATAGATTTACCGTTGGATCAATGAAATTTGGTGAATTGGTACATATTGGTATTCCTCAAAATGCCCAATGAAAATTTGTTTTGTACGTAGTCTCACATTCGATATATATGCGAATCTACTTTTTCTTAAAGTAAATCGAATTGCTAATACATGTAGGATTTTACATCCACAGGCAGAGTTGACCAGGTATTAAATACTAGATACCCAGAGACTGAAAATTAAACCAATGGGATTGCGGACTTTACCGTTCGGATGTCAGTATGATCGAAAAATCGATTCGATTATTATAGCATATACACAAATTGGTATAACTTGAAAAGTATACCCGTTGGACCAATAAAATTTGGCGAATGTGCACATCTTGGTAATCCTCACACTGCCCAACAGAAATATGCTTTGTATGTTGTCTAACGTGCGATATATATCGAATATGCTTTTTCTTCAAATATATCGAACCGCTATAACATATTGGATTTTACATCCAAGGGCATAGTTGGCCAGGTATTGTATAGTAGATACACAGACTGACAATTAAACCAATAGCATTGCGGATTTTACAGTACAGATGGCAGTGTAATCGCAAGATCGATTCGATTATTCTATCAAATACGCAAATTTGCAAAACTTGATTAGTTTATACGTTGGACCAATGAAATTTGGCAAATGGGTACATCTTGGTATTCCTCACAATGCCCAAATGAAACATATTTTGTGTATAGTCTGACGTTCGGTATTAATCGAATCTACTTTTTCTTAAAATATATCGTATTGCTATAACATATAGGATTTTACATCCAAGGACATAGTTGACCAATATAATTATGTGGAAGATAGCCATAGACTGTAAGTTAAATCAATAGCATTGCGGATTCACTAATACAAATGCCAGTATAATCGAAGAATGGATTCGATTATTATAACAAATACATAACATTGGCAGAAGTTGTATAGTGTATCCGTTGGACCAATTAAATTTGGTGCTTGGTACATCTTGGTATTCCTCACAATTCCAAAAGGTAATATGTTTTGCATGTAGTCTCACGATTGATGCATATCGAATATGCTTTTTCTTAAAATATATCGAATCGTTATAACATAGGATTTTGCATGCACGTACATAGTCGACCAGGAATTTTAGTGTTGATGATCAAAGATTGGAAGGTAAATCAATCGGATTGCGTATTTTCAATGCACGTGTCAGTATACTTGATAATTCGATACGATTATGATAGCAAATATGCCAAATCTTATTTGCAAATTGGAATAACTATTTTTTAAGACCAAAGAAATTAGAGGAATCGTTACAATTCAGTATTTTACAAACTGCATTATGGAAATTCGTTTTGCAAGTGGAATATCTTTATATATTTATCTAAAGAATCTGCGTTGTATTTTCAAGAGTGGCTTATCACAATGCTTATGAACTTAAACAGTTGAAAAATAACCACATAATCAACACTCTCTTGAAATTTTTAAAACCTTATTCCGATTATGTGTCAATGGTTAACTTAATGGATCAAAGAATCAATTATCCGTCAAATAAAATCACATTGAAAATAACAAATATTTCTAACAGTGAAAAATTTAGTTCCTTACCCTTTCAAAAAACGGCGGGGAAATTTTTGAATATTAAACCACTTATGGGCACATGACTCGAAAATATGTGACACAACTATGTTTCCACTCCCCCTAATTACTCGCTTGATGAATTCAAGCGCCCAATCGACTCGTTAGCATATATAAAGTGGGAAACTAATTAATTGATTGTGTGATTGACACAAATTAGTAGCCCAAACTGTGATATTTGTGGGTATATGGAATATTGGACGTAAAAGTAAAAAAATATTCATCGGGAGGAAAAATCTGAAAATTTGAAAAAGTCGATTAGTTTTCGAGATATATCGACATGAATTAACATGGGAGCCTTATGGGACTACAACTTTTTCGCTTTTATTTTGTACTTTTAAACGTCCGAGGAACATGATATTCAATGGACATGGACTAGATTTTTTGGTCGATTTTTTGGTGTGGTTGCCATACCGACGAATTGATATTTAGTATTTTTTATTACTGTTTGAATGCTCTCAATGCTTTTCTTATGGGAAAACTTTGGGAATTTTTTTGACCAACTTGCAATAATCGCACGACAAATTCCTTTGCCAAAAAGTTAGAGAATTCTTTGGTTAATTTTTTGGCTATCTTGAAATTTTCGTACGTCGAAACAATTCCGAGGAATAAACGATTTCGATTTAACATTGTCGTGATGGGCGAATTTTCAAACTCGGATTTCAGCCTTGAGACATGTGCCATATGAAAATTTGGAATCTCCAAGAAAAACCGTTAGAGGGTTCTCCGAACCCTCACGTTTGAGCTTACTTTCGCCGTAACCCTCTTGGTTAATTCATAATTAAATTCCGAAAAATGTCCTGCACGCGAAAAATCATTGTCGCCATTTTTTTGTGGAGCATGCAATCTTGAATATCTTAGCAACCGTTTAAGCTAGACGAATGAAATTTTTAGGGTAATACTTTTATCAAAATGGTCAACTTTTGCAATGATGACCATTTCGCTCGATCGATTCATGTTCGAGTTATATCGATACCAATCTCCTTGGTTACGCTTAAATCGCTAATAACTTTTTTTTAAATCAAGATATGAATATAAAAGTCGTATATAATACTACTGTTAATGTTTGCTTTCCGACAAAAGTTAAATCAAGGAGATCGAGCGATTAGTGTCGAAGTTATGATTGATAAAAGGG
The DNA here is from genome assembly GCF_921293095.1 of Ischnura elegans. Lineage (NCBI taxonomy): Eukaryota > Metazoa > Arthropoda > Insecta > Odonata > Coenagrionidae > Ischnura > Ischnura elegans. Next base: position 7,871,075 of record NW_025791659.1, read on the forward strand.
TGCATTCAATTGAGCCATTTTTCAGACCTATTTACATAGTTACGGGGATAAAAATTATAACAAAATGTAAGGGAAGAAATGAATTATGCGTACACATTAATTATTTAGATGAGTATTGTTTCCTAACGAAGATATATCAATATGAATTCATATCTTTTTGTATTAGGTCCCCGTAAGAAATACACGCATCGCCCTATATACGTCACCAATATAAGAACATAGGCGAAATTTTGAAAGCGGGGATAGTAGAGAAGAGAGGGATAAGGGTATGGCCATCGAATGGAGGGGTTATCAATAGGATGCGAATTTTTCAATACAGGTGGCAGTATAGTCGAATGTACGATTCGATTTTTATAGCAAATACGGAAATTGGCATAAAATGATAAGTGTATACGTTGGACCAATGAAATTTAGTGAATTGGTACATCATGGTATTCCTCACAATGCGCAATGGAAACATGTTTTGTATATAGTCTCACGCTCGATATATATCGAATCTACTTTTTCTTAAAATATATCGAATTGCTATAGCATATAGGATTTTACATCTAAGGACATAGTAGAACAGGAAATATATAGTAGGTACCCATAGACCAGAAATTAAACCAAAAACATTGCGAATTTTTAAGTACAGATGTCAGTATGATCGAAAAATCGATTCGATTATTATAGCAAATACGTTAATTGGCATAACTTCAATTGTGTTTCCGTTGGACCAATGAAATTTGGTGAATGGGTACATCATTGTATTCCTCACAATGCCCAATGGAAATTTGTTTTGTATGTAGTCTCACGCTCGATATATATCGAATATAATATTTATTAAAATATATCGAATTGCTATAACACATAGGATTTTACATCCAAGGACATATTTGACCAGGAATTATATAGTAGATACCCATAGACTGTAAGTTAAACCAAAAGCAATGCGGATTTTAAAGTACAGATGTCAGTATGATCGAAGAATCGATTCGATTATTCTAGCAAATACGTTAATTGGCATAACTTCAATAGTGTTTCCGTTTGACCAATGAAATATGGTGAATGGGTACATCTTTTTATTCCTCACAATATCCAATGAAAATATGTTTTGCATGTAGTCTCACATTCGATATATATCGAATCTGCTTTTTCACAATTTATATCGAATAGCTATAACATATAGGATTTTACACCCACGGGCATTGTTGACCAGGAATTATATAGTAGATGACCATAGACTGGATATAAAAAAATGTCATTGCGGATTTTACATTACAGATGTCAGTATAAACGAAAGATCGAATCGATTATTGTAGCAAATACGCAAATTGGCATAACTGGATTAGTATATACGTTGGACCAATGAAAATTGGTGAATGGGTACATCTTGGTATTCCTCACATTGCCCAATGGAAATATGTTTTGCATGTAGTCTCACATTCGATACATATCGAATCTGCTTTTTCACAAATTATATCGAATAGCTATGACATTTAGGATTTTACACCCATGGGCATTCTTGACCAGGAATTATATAGTAGATGACCATAGACTGGATATAAAAAAAATATCATCGCGGATTATACCTTACAGATGTCAGTATAATCGAAAGATCGAATCGATTATTGTAGCAAATACGCAAATTGGCATAACTGGATTAGTATATACGTTGGACCAATGAAAATTGGTGAATGGGTACATCTTGATATTCCTCACATTGCCCAATGGAAATATGTTTTGCATGTAGTCTCACATTCGATACATATCGAATCTGCTTTTTCACAAATTATATCGAATAGCTATAACATTTAGGATTTTACACCCACGGGCATTGTTGACCAGCAATAATATAGATGATGACCATAGCATTGAAATAAAATCAATATCGTTGCGGATTTTACAGTGCAGATGTCAGTATAATCGAAAGATCGATTCGATAGTTATAGCAAATGCTGAAATTAGCATATTTTGATTAGTATATACGTTTCTTATTAGTATATACCAATGAAATTTTGTGAATGGGTACATCTTGGGATTCCTCACAATGCCCAATTGAAATATTGTTTGCGTTTAGTCTCACGTTCGATATATATCGTATCTACTTTTTCTTAAAATATGTCGAATTGCTATAACATATAGGATTTTACATCCAAGGACATAGTTGACCAGGAAATATAGAGAAGATTTCTATTAACTGGAATTAAAATCGACGGCATTGCGGATATTACAGTGCAGATAGCAGTTTTATCGAAAGATCGATTCGATAATTGTAGCAAATACGCGAATTGGCATAACATGATTAGTATTTACGTTGGACCAATGAAATTTGGTGAATGGGTACATCTTGGTCTTCCTCACAATGCCCAATGGAAATATGCTTTGCGTGTAGTCTCACGATCTATATATATTGAGTATGCTTTTTCTTAAAATATATCGAATCGTTATTACATACAGGATTTTCTATCCACGTACATAGTTGACCAGGAATTTTAGGGTTAATGATCGAAGACTAGAACAGGATTGCGAATTTTCAATACACGTGTCAGTGTACTTGATATTTCGATACGATAATGATAGCAAATATGCCAAAGCTATTTTTTTAAAATGGAATATCTTGAGAATAACTATTTTTTAGTACCAAAGAAATTTGGGGAATCGTTACAATTTAGTATTTTACACACTGCATTATGAACATATGTTTTGCGAGTGGTATATATTTATATATTTATCTAATGAATCTGTGTTTCATTTTCAAGTTTCGGCTATCACAACGCTTTTGGACTTTAAGAGTTGAAAAATAACCACAAAATCATCACTGTCTTGAAATTTTAAAAACCTTATTCCAATTATGTCTCAGTGCTAAACTTAGCCTATTCAAATAATGAACTATCCGTCAAATGAAATCATATTGAAAATAACAAATAATTTTAAAAGTAAACAATTAAGTTCCTTACCCTTTCAAAAACCGGCAGGGAAATTTTTGAATATTTTTAACACTTATGGACACAATGCTCGACAACACGTGACACAACAATGTTCCCACCCTCCTAATTACCCGCTTGAAGAATTCAAGCACCCAATCGACTCGTTCGCAAATAATAAAGCTGCAAAACGATTGATGACTTATTCATTGATACAAATTCACAGCCCAAACTACCGGGTCGATCGAGTTGAAATTTTCGATGGTAGAACTAAAAAAAAATTCATCGGGAGGAAAAATCTGAAAATTCAAAAAAGTGCGATACTTTTCGATATATATCGACTTGAATTAACATGGCAGCCTTATGGGACTAAAACTCTTTCCCTAATAACGTCGCAAACAAAACTCCTAGAGACATTATCTCCCATTGACGTAAACTAGATTTTTTGGTCGATTTTTTGAAACCTTAGTTTTTCGTCGATCTCTTTCGATCACTGTCGAAATAATTTTTGAAAATCGACAATGCTTTTCTTATGGACCAACTTTGGAATTTATTTTGACCCACTTGCAAAAGTAGTAAGACCGTCGCCGCCTAATACAATTTGTCTTATTTTTTACCTGATTTTTTTGCTATCTCGGAATATTCATATGTCGAATATATTCCGAGTTATTAGCATTATCGAAATAACATTGTCGAGATAGGACGATCGATAAATATCGATTTGAGAGCTGGCGCTTCAAAATTAGGCTATTCAGCTCAAAAAAGCATGCCTACAAACGTACCTCCGGTACGTCCAGGTTTTCATTTTTATTTAGATTTCGTAATATTTAACGAGTTATTTCATTCCGAATTTTTCCCAAATTATTTTCTTGAGCCCGCGGCCATCGCCGCCATTCCTCTCCGCCAAACGGGCGGTGGTCGGTGCCCGTAAGATATACACGCATTTCCCTATCTCATACGTGCATGTATACGGATGAAATTTGGAGAGGGCTAACATGGTTATGATCCCAGTAAAGCCTCACCGCCTAATTTTTTTGAGTATTGATTTTTTCATTACGTATTCGGTATCGCATATGCAACAGTCATTTGTTATATATACGGATTTCCCATTGACAGTGGCAATAGGCTTAGAAGGTGAATTTACTGCAATGGTGTAACGGAAAAGAGCATAACTTCCAAAGTATTTCACCTAAGCCTATGAAATTTGGCGAAACGGTACATCATTGTATTGTGCATTTGACCATATAAAATGTAGTCCAGTACTGGTCATTACTTTCGATATATATCGAAACTACGTTTTCTTGGATTTTATCGAATGCTAATAACTTATTGGAATACTCAACTCCGGGGATAGTTGTGCCGGCATAACATGTGAACCGACCAACCAATGGAAAAAAAACAAATGACATGCGTATTTCCGAGAACCTATGTCATTATAATCGAATTATTCGATTCGATCATTTTAACTAAAATGAATATTGAGATAACTTGACAAGTTTTTGTGGTAGATGAATGAAATTTGGTAAATTGGTACATATTGGTATTCCTCATAATGGAATGTGGAAATATGTTTTGCATGTAGTCCCGTATTCGATATATATCGAATCTGCGTTTTCTCAAAATATATCGAATTGCTATAACACATACGATTCGGCATCCACGGGTATATGTGCGATGGTAATAGATAGTGGATGGCCATAGAATGATTTTCGAATCAATAGCTTTGACAATTTTGCCGTACAGCTTTCAGGGTTATCGAACGTTCGATTCGATTACAATAAGAAATAGGAATATTGAGATAACTTGGGAAGTATTTAAGGTATATGAATGAAATTTGGTAAATGGGTAGATATTGGTATTTGGCATCCTGCACAGGGGATATACGTTTTGTATTTTGTCTCACATTCGATATATATCGAATCTGCGTTTTCTTAAAATATATCGAATTGCTAAAACACATACGATTTGGCATCCACGGGCATATGCGCGATGGTAACAGATAATGGATGACCATAGATGGAATTTCGAATCAATAGCTTTGAGCATTTTGCCGCACATATGTCATTGTAATCGAACGTTCGATTCGATTATAACAAGAAATAGGATAATTGACATAACTTGGGATGTATTTGAGGTAGATGAATGAAATTTGGTAAATGGGTACCATATCTCACATATATATATATGGGCACCATATCTCCTTACCCACCACGACACGCTTGAAGAATTCAAGCGATAAAATACTCGTTGGATAATATAAAGCTGCAAATCGATTAACCATTGACTGATTCATACAAATTCACAGCCTAAACTGCCGAATCGATCGAGATGAAATTTTCGGTGGTGAAACTAAAAAAAAATTCATCGAGAGGAAAAATCTCAAAATTCCGAAAAGTGCGATACATTTCGATATATATCGAGTTGAATTAACATGGCAGCCTTATGGGACTAAAACTATTTCCTTAATTATGCCATAACTAGGCGTCTTGGGGTATTCGTCTCCCACTGACGTAAACAAGATTTTTTGGTCGATTTTTTGAAACCTTAGTTTTTCGTCGATCTCTTTCGATCACTGTCGAAATAATTTTTGAAAATCGACAATGCTTTTCTTATGGACCAACTTTGGAATTTATTTTGACCCACTTGCAAAAGTAGTAGGACCGTCGCCGCCTAATACAATTTGTCTAATTTTTTACCTGATTTTTTTGCTATCTCGGAATATTCGTATGTCGAATAGATTCCGAGTTATTAGCATTATCGAAATAACATTGTCGAGATAGGACGATCGATAAATATCGATTTGAGAGCTGGCGCTTCAAAATAAGGCTATTCAGCTCAAAAAAGCATGCCTACAAACGTACCTCCGGTACGTCCAGGTTTTCATTTTTATTTAGATTTCGTAATATTTAACGAGTTATTTCATTCCGAATTTTTCCCAAATTATTTTCTTGAGCCCGCGGCAATCGCCGCCATTCCTCTCCGCCAAACGGGCGGTGGTCGGTCTATGGAAGAAATACACGCATTTCCCTATCCCATTAATGTATTTAGGCGGGTGAAATTTGCGGAGGGCTAACATAGGTCTATACCCAGTAAAGCCTCACGGCATAACTTTTTAAAGTATTGATTTTTTCATTACGTATTCGGTATCGCATGTACAACAGTCATTTGTTATATATACGGATTTCCCATTGACATTGGCCATAGGCTTAGAAGGTGAATTTACTGCAATGGTGTAATGGAAAAGAGCATAACTTCCAAAGTATTTCACCTAGGCCTATGAAATTTGGCAGATAGGTACATCGATGTATTGTTATTATGACCATATAAAATTTAGTCCAATAATCGCCATCACTTTCGATATATATCGAACCTACGTTGTCTTTAATTCTATCGAATGTTAATAACTTATTGGAATACTCATCTACGAAGGAAATTAGTGCCGGCATTACATGTAAAAACGACCAACCAATTGAAAAAAAAACAGATGACATGGATATTTCAGAGTTCCGGTGTCAGCAATATCGAATTTTCGATTCGATTATTATAACTAAAATGAATATTGAGATAACTTTTTAAGTATTCGCGATAGATGAATGAAATTTGGTAAATTGGTACATATTGGTATTGCTCATAATTCAATGGGGAAATTTGTTTTGTATGTAGTCCCATATTCGATATATATCGAATCTGCGTTTTCTTAAAATATATCGAATTCCTATTACACATACGATTCGGCATCCACGGGCATATGTGCGATTGTAATAGATAGTGGATGACCATAGAATGATTTTCGAATCAATAGCTATGAGCATTTTGCCGTACAGATTTCAGTGTTATCGAACGTTCGATTCGATTATAATAAGAAATAGGAATATTGACATAACTTGGGAAGTATTTGAGGTAGATGAATGAAATTTGGTAAATGGGTAGATATTGGAATTTGGCATAATGAACAGGGGATATACGTTTTGTATGTCGTCCTACAATCGATATATATCGAACTTGCGTTTTCTTCAAATGTATCGAATTGCTATACTACGTAAAAATTAAGCATCCACGGGCATAGTTGTGATTGAAATAGTTAGTGGATCACCATAGAATGAAATTCGAAAAAATAAATATGAGAATTTTACCATACAGATGTCATTATAATCGAAGTTCGATTCGATTATTATATGAAATACGAATATTGACTTAACTTGAGAATTATTTGAGATACATAAATGAAATTTGGTGAATGGGTACATATTGGTATTCCTCATAACGCACAGGGGAAATACGTTTTGTATGTTGTCTCACATTCGATAAATATCGAATCCGCTTTTCATTAAAATATATCGAATTGCTATATCACATAGTATTTAGCATCCACGGGCATAATTGTGATGGTAATAGATATTTGATGACCATAGAACGCAAGTTTAATCAATAGCAATGAGTATTTCACTGTACCGATGTCAGTATAATCGTAACTTCGATTCGATTAATATCGCAAATACGAATATTGATATAACTTGATAAGTATTTCAGGTAGATCAAAGAAATTTGGTAAATGGGTACACATTGGTGTTTCTCATTATGCCAAGGGGAAATACGTTTTGTATGTCGCCTCACATTCGATATATATCGAATCTTCGTTTCCTTAAAATGTATCGATTTGCTATACCACGTAGGTTTTGGCATCCACGGGCATAGTTGAGAAGGTGAGAGATAGTGGATGACCATAGAATGAATATTAATCAATATCTCTGAGCATTTTACTTTTAGTATGTAAGTATATTCGAAATATCAATTCGATTATTATAACAAATACGAATATTGACATAATTTGAAAAGTATTTGAGGTAGATGAATGAAATTTGGTAAATGAGTAAATATTGGTATTTTTCAAAATGCACATAGGACATATGTTTTGTATTTAGTCTCTCATTCGATATATATCGAAAATGCGATTACTTAAGGTGTATCACATTTCTTTACAACATAATATTTTGTATCCACGGGCATATACGAGAGTGTTTATAGATAATGGATGAATAGAATGAATTTGTATGGATATTTTGATGAAAGTATGAATAGATTTGTGTATTTTTCAATACAGATGTCACTTTATTCATAAATTCTATTCGATTATTGTAGCAAATATGCAAATTGACATATCTTCATAACTATTTCAGTTAGAGGTATGAAATTTCGTGTGTGAGTACATATTAGTATTCCACTTGCTGTCAAATAGAAATTAATGAAGACTTTGGGCTAAGTGCCAATTAATATCAAATATGAATTTTCATAAAATTAATCGACTGGCTTTACCTTTGACATGGTGAATTTCTCCAACTTTTCAACAACTTATGGACCCAGGACCAGGCCACCATTCACACCACCATATCTCCTTACCCACCACGACACGCTTGAAGAATTCAAGCGCCAATATACTCGTTGCATATAATAAAGCTGCAAAACGATTGATGACTTATTGATTGACACAAATTCACAGCCCAAACTACCGGGTCGATCGAGTTGAAATTTTCGGTGGGAAAACTAAAAAAAAATTCATCGGGAGAATAAATCTGAAAATTCCAAAAAGTGCGATACTTTTCGATATATATCGAGTTGAATTAACATGGCAGCCTTATGGGACTAAAACTATTTCCTTAATAACGACTTAACTAGGCGTCTTAGGGTAATCGCCTCCCACTGACGTAAACTAGATTTTTTGGTCGATTTTTCGATACCTTAGATTTTCGTCGATCTCTTTCGATCATTGTCGAAATAATTTTTAAAAATCGACAATGCTTTTCTTATGGACCAAATTTGGAATTTTTTTTGACCAACTTGCAAAGGTAGTTGGACGTTCGCCGCCTAACACATTGTTTCTTATTTTTAGCCTGATTTTTTGGCTATCTCGGATAATTCGTATGTCGATTACATCCCGAGTTATTAGCATTATCGAAATAACATTGTCGAGATAGGACGATCGATAAATATCGATTTGAGAGCTGGCGCTTCAAAATTAGGCTATTCAGCTCAAAAAAGCATGCCTACAAACGTACCTTCGGTACGTCCATGTTTTCATTTTTATTTAGATTTCGTAATATTTAACGAGTTATTTCATTCCGAATTTTTCCCAAATTATTTTCTTGAGCCCGCGGCACTCGCCGCCATTCCTATCCGCCAAACGGGCGGTGGTCGGTGCCCGTAAGATATACACGCATTTCCCTATCATACGTGCATGTATACGGATGAAATTTGGAGAGGGCTAACATGGTTATGATCCCAGTAAAGCCTCACCGCCTACCTTTTTTCAGTATTGATTTTTTCGTTACGTATTCGGTATCGCATATGCAACAGTCATTTGTTATATGTACGGATTTCCCTTCGACATTGGCCATAGGCTTAGAAGGTGAATTTACTGCAATGGTGTAATGGAAAAGAGCATAACTTCCAAAGTATTTCACCTAGGCCAATGAAATTTAGCGAATAGGTACATCATTGTATTATTATTATGACCATATAAAATTTAGTCCAATAATGTCCATCACTTTCGATATATATCGAACCTACGTTTTCTTTAATTCTATCGAATGTTAATAACTATTTGAAATACATATCTTGAGAGTTACTTATGCCGGCATAACATTTGAAACGACCAACCAATGGAAAAAAAACAAATGACATGCGTATTTCCGAGAACCTATGTCAGTATAATCGAATTTTCGATTCGATTATTATAACTAAAATGAATAATGAGATAACTTGATAAGTATATTAGGTAGATGAATGAAATTTGGTAAATTGGTACATATTGGTATTCCTCATAATGCAATGGGGAAATATGTTTTGCATGTAGTCCCATATTCGATATATATCGAATCTGCGTTTTCTGAAAATATATCGAATTGCCATAACACATACGATTCGGCATCCACGGGCATATGTGCGATGGTAAGAGATAGTGGATGACCAAAGAATGAATTTCGAATCAATAGCTATGAGCATTTTGCCGCAAAGATGTCAGTGTTATCGAACGTTCGATTCGATTATAATAAGAAATAGGCATATTGACATAACTTGAGAAGTATTTGAAGTAGATGAATGAAAATTGGTAAATGGGTACATATTGGTATTTGGCATAATGCACTTGGGATATACGTTTAATATGTCGTCTCACATTCGATATATATCGAATCTGCGTTTTCTTAAAATATATCGAATTGATATAATACATGGGATTTAACATCGACGGGCAAAGTTGAGCAGGAATATTATAGTGTAAGACCACATAATGAAATTTGAATCAGTAGCGTTGCGCATTTTACTGTTTTTGTGTGAGTATAATCGAAAGTTCGATTCGATTATTATAGGAAATACGTGTATTGACATAACATAGTAGAAATTTGAGGTAAATGAATGAAATTTGAATAATGGGTACATATTGGTATTCCTCATAATGCAGAGGGGAAAAATGTTCTGTGTGTAGTCTCACATTCGATATATATCGAATCCACCTTTCCTTAAAATATATCGAATTGCTATAACAGATACGTTTTAGCATCAACGGGCATAGTTGTGATGGTAAAAGATAGTTGATGACGATATTATGAAATTCCAATCAGTAGCTATGAGATATGTGCCGTACAGATGTCAGTATTATCGAATGTTCGATTCGATTATTATAACAAACACGAATATTGAAATAACTTGAGAAATATTTGACGTAGATGAATGAAATTTTGTAAATGGGTAATTATTGATATTTCACTTGATGCAAAGTGCAAATACATGTTGCATGTGGTATAACATTCGATATATATCGAATCTTCGTTTCCTTAGAATATATCGAATTGCTGTAGCACTTACAATTTGGCATCCACAGGCATAGTTGAATTGGTAAAAGATAGTGTATATCTTTTGAATTAAATTGTAACCGAAAGCTATGAGCATTATGCTGTGCCGTTGACAGTATAATCGAAATTTTGATTCGTTTATTATAACAAATACGAATATTGAAATAACTTGATAGGTATTTGAGGCAGATGAATAAGATTTGGTAAATAGCTTAATAAAGGTAATCCTCATAATGCAAAGGGGGAAAAAGTTTTTTTTATGTAGTCTCACCTTCGATATATATCGAATCTGCGTTTCCTTAAAATGTATCGTATTGCTATACGACGTAGAAATTAGCGTCCACGAGCATAGTTTAGAAGGTTATTGATAGTGGATGGATAGAAAGAATAGAAATGGGTGACACAATGAAAATATGAAATGATTTGCGTATTTTTTATACAGATGTATCTTTACTCATAAGTTCGATTCCATTGTTGTAGCAAATAATCAAATTGACATATCTTCATAACTATTTCAGCTAGAACAATGATATTTTTAGTGTGGGTACGTGTTAGTATTCCACTTACCTCCCATTAGAAATCAATGAAGATAATGGGCTTACTGTCGATATATATATAATCTGCGTTTTCATAATTTACGTCCAATAACTTCAATTTGACGTGGTGGAATTTTTGAACTTTTTACCAACTTATGGACCGAGGACTAGGCTACATATGACACCATATTATCTCTTTACCTTTTGAGTACACGCTTGAAGAATTCAAGCATTACATACTCGTTGGATATAATAAAGCTGCAAAACGATTGATGACTTATTGATTGACACAAATTCACAGCCCAAACTACCGGGTCGATCGAGCTGAGATTTTTTGTGGTAAAACTAAAAAAATATTCATCGGGAGAATAAATCTGAAAATGCCAAAAAGTGCGATACTTTTCGAGATATATCGATCTACTTTAACATGGGCTCTTATGGAAAAAAAATAAATTCGCGATATCACCCACTTAATATCGCCGCACGCGGACGAGATCCAAATGGGAAACATTAGTTTTTTGGCCGATTTTTTTGACATGCGAAAAAAGCGCCTAGGTCGAACCGTTTTCGAGATATCGATTTACACGCGTTCTTATGTGATTTCGATTTGAGAGCTGGCGAACGAAATTTAAGCTATGTAGCTCGCGAAGTTGTTGGCACAAGCCTAACTATTCGTTAGACTTCGGGTTTTCTTTTTTAATTAGGTATCGTAATAGTTAATGAATTATTTCATTTTGAAATTTTCCCAAATTATTTTTTTGGCTTCCCGGCAATCGCCGCCATTCCTCCCCGCCAAACGGCAAGTGGTCGGACTCGGTAAGAAAAACTCGCATCGCCTTATAGGAGGGAGCATGGCAGTAGACATTGGGAACTTGCATTGGGTATGTATACGGAGATTCTTAACCAAAGACCACGGTCCATTTTTCGAAATGCGTTTTTCTATTGTTTCCAAATTAATATCTGCTATCTCATGAATCCTATCTATATACAGCCCTCGTGGTGACTGACTCACTGATGGATACAAATTCCCGACCACTTCTAGAAGTGCTGGAGAGCTGAAATTTGGCACGCGTGCGGGGAACCGGAAATGATTCGGAGAAAAAATCCGAAAACCGGAAGTTTCCGCCACGTGTCGTCCCTAGGACGACAAAATGGCCGAAATCGCGCTTTTTCCGGGGACCGTCTTCCGGTTTTTATTTTACTGCGCGCGAACCGTGCGTGCCACACGAATCGTTAATGCATTTTTTGAAAGCTGGTAAATGTAGTAACGTAATTATGTTATGTTATAAGTTTCTGTTTAAGAAATTTGCTGCCAAAATGGCGTCCAAAAATTGGTTTTTCGAAAAATATTTCATAACTTCCGCTCCCCTAGTCGTAATTACAGGTGTAGGATATTGAAAATGATTATTATATATGCTCATAACATAGTCTACGAAATGTAGGTAACGTTTTTCTTTCATCGTCCTTGGTTACTGAGAATAAAATTAAAATATTCCGAAAATCACCGAAAATTACGATTTTCAAAAGATTAACACAAGGTTTTGTCAATTTTAACTCAACTGATTTCTTTCAAACTTTGTAGTTACATACAACTATGCATTGTCTTTCAGAAAACATAAACATATTAATAATAATTTTATGGATTCAACCGCGACAAAATAAAAATGGCGGGCACTGCTAACATTTTTCAGGGACTGGTTTGCTTTTTATTGTATTACTTTCGAAATATGGATGTCATGGGGCACAATTCTTTAAGACATGACAGTAAATGAATGTGACCATATAGTACCGTCATCTTTTAACCCCCCGAAACCCCCTAAAAAATTAAAATTAGCATATAAGTAGCCTTGTCGGGTACTTTTCGTCACAATTCCGCCGCTTTTCCAATCCTTACCACTCATCGCTACGGAATTGATGTGGACGATTGATGACCGGTGGCAGTAAAAACCTATAAACCCCCGGTAAACCCACATACACCCCCCCCCAAAAAATAAAATTTTCAAATAAGTCTACTTTTTCGGTACTTTTCGTGACTATTCCACCGCCCCCAACGACTCATCCCCCGAAATTTATGTGAATGGATGGTGACCGCCAGGAGTACACACATTTCAACCCCCGGTATCCCCGTGAAATCCCCCCCAAATGTAAAATGTGTCATTTGGTCTCCTATTTGGGAACTTCTCGCAAACATTACGCCGCACTACCCGTCCCCTCTGAGCTCTAGATCCGGAATATTTGGTGAGGGCGAGCCACCGTAAACTATACGGGAAAAAATACCAGAACACCCCCTATTACCTACTGGAACATCGCCGAAAAAAAATAAAACAAATTTAAACTCGCCTTTCCGAATAGTTTTCGACACAATTTAACCGGTGCCCCTACCACTTATTAAAACCCCCGATAACCCCGTGAAACCTCCCAAAAAATTTCTAATAAATAGCCTCTCCAGGGAAAAGAATCGTAAGACCACTCTTCCGGTCCCCTAGGACTTATCGGCACGGAATTTATGAGAACTTTTAGTGACCACTGGTTTAACACAAGTATAAAACCCCCGGTATTCCGTAGGAACCCCCCGTAAAAAAAATGAAAAACTTGCCATTAAGTCTTCTTTTATGGGTACTTGTCGCCACTATTAATCCGCATTGCACTACCTTTTACAATCATCGCTAAATGATCACTGTGGACTTTTGGTGACCGCATGCATAACACATTAAAATCCCCGAATCCCCCTGGGCACCCCTCTCGGTGGGGAAGACCATTTATAAGGACTAGGCGGAGCAGCCGCGGGGGGGCTCCTCAACCCCAAGGCGGCGAAGCCGCCCCACAACGAGGAACTGGCGTAGGCGAGGGGGAGCTTCAGCAACCCCCGGGCGGCGTAGCAGCCCCGATGTTCAAGCGGCGCAACCGCTGTGGACTCCCCCCACCTCTGGGCGGCGAAGCCGCCCCTTAAACGAATGACGGTGAAACAGTTCCGAAATGCCCTCGCCCTCTGGCACACTAAACCCCCAGGCGGCGAAGCCGCCCTTTAGCGAGGAACGGCGAAGCCGTTCCGAGGTATGTGTGGGGCACCTCCCTACCCCCTGGCCGGCGAAGCCGGCCCCTAGCCGTGTTGAGATTATTCGAACTTCAAAAGTCTTCGAACGACCACAAATGTAGACGGCGAAGCCGGAACCGGGGTTTTAAGGGGCGGAGCCCCTTAACGAGCGCGCGGAGCGTGCGAGTATGGATATGCATATGAATACAGGATGGGTAGGACCATTGGCTCTTAGGGTCCCCTATGCCGCCATTGAAAAAAGCAAATGAACATAACTCTGTTGGTGTTTAGGATAGACCAATGAAATTTGGCAAACGGGTACATCTTGGTATTCTCCATACAGCAATGTTTAAATGACTACTGTTGGTGAGTTAACTTTCGATATATATCGAATCTACGTTTTCATGAATATTATCGAAGGCTAATAACTTTTTGGAATATCCATCGCTTGAGATGGTTGTGCCAGCATAACATGAAGAATGACATACTAATGGAATATAACCCAATAGAAATGCGTATTTCAGAGTACCGGTGTCAGTTTAATCGAATGTTCGATTCGATTATTTTACCAAATACGTAAATTGGCATAACTTGGTAAGTATATTTGTTAGGCCAACGAAATTTGGTAAACTGATGCATCTTGATATTACTCACAACTTGTTGTGTAAATATGTTTGCTACGTAGTCACACAATCGATATATATCGAATCTGCGTTTTCTTAAAATATATCGAATTGCTATAATACATAGGATTTAACATCTACGGGCAAAGTTGAGAAGGAATATTATAGTGTAAGACCACAGAAGGTAATTTGAATAAGTACCATTGCGCATTTTACTCAACAGGTGTCAGTATAATCGAGAGTTCGATTCGATTATTATAGCAAATACGAATATTTGTATAACTTAATAAGTAATACTGTTAGACCAATGAAATTTAGTGAATTGATACATCTTAGTATTACACATAATGCATTGTGTAAATATGTTTACTATGTAGTCTTATATTCGATATATATCGAATCTGCGTTTTCTTAAAATATATTGAATTGCTGTAATACATAGGATTTAACATCTACTGGCCAAGTTGAGGAGGAATATTATAGTGTAAGACCACAGAAGGTAATTAAATCAGTAGCATTGCGCATTTTACTGTACACGTGTCAGTATAATCGAAAATTCGATTCGATTATTATAGCAAATACGAATATTGGTATAACTTAATAAGTATTAGAGTAAGGCCAATGAAATTTAGTGAATTGATACATATTGGTATTGCACATAATGCATTGTGTAAATATGTTTACTATGTAGTCTCATATTCGATATATATCGAATCTGCGTTTTCTTAAAATATATCGAATTGCTATAATACAAGGGATTTAACATCCACGGGCAAAGTTGAGGAGGAATATTATAGTGTAAGACCAGAGAAGGTAATTTGAATCAGTAGCATTGCGCATTTTACAGTACAGGTGTCAGTAAAATCGAAAGTTAAACTCGATTTTTATAGCAAATACCAATATTGGTATAATTTTATAAGTATTACTGTTAGACCAATGAAATTTGGTGAATTGATACATCATGGTATTACACATAATTTTTTGTGTAAATATGTTTATTATGTAGCCTCACATTCGATATATATCGAATCTGCTTTATCTTAAAATATATCGAATTGCTATCATGCATGGGATTTAACATCCACGGGCAAAGTTGAGGAGGAATATTATAGTGTAAGACCAAAGAATGAAATTTAAATCAATAGCGTTGCGCATGTTACTGTAATTGCGTCAGTACAATCGATAGTTTGATTCGATTATTATAGCAGATACGAATCTTGACATAACTTGATGAATATTCAAGGTAGATGAATGAAATTTGGTAAATGGGTACATATTGGTATTCGTCATAATGCACAGGGGTGTTATGTTTTGTTTGTAGTATCACATTCGATATATATCGAATCTGTGTTTCCTTAAAATATATCGAATTGCTATACCACATAGAATTTAGCATCCACGGGCAAAATTGATTTTCTTTTATAATTCGGTTTCGTAATAGTAAATGAATTTTTTCGTTTTGAAATTTTCCTAAATTATTTTATTGGGTCCCCGGCATTCGTCACCATTCCTCCCCGCCAAATCGGCGGTGGTCGGTCCCCGGAAGAAATACACGCATTTCCCTATCTCATTCATGCATGACTTTGGTGTGAAATTTGCGGAGGGCTAACATAGGACTATACCCAGTAAAGCCTCAGGGCATTACTTTTTAAAGTATTGATTTTTTCATTACGAAATCCGTATCGCATAGGAGACACACATTTGTTATGTATACGGATTTTGCATTGACATGGGCCCATGTCTTAGAACGTGACTTTACTGCTATGGTGAAACGGAAATGAGCATAACTTCCAAAGTATTTCACCTAGGCCTATGAAATTTCGCCTGTAGGTACATCATTGTATTGTAAATATTACTATATGAAATATAGTCCGAAGATGGCCATCAATTTCGATATATATCGAAACTACATTTTCCTGAATTTACACGAATGCTAATAACTTTTTGGAATACTTATCACGGGGGAAAGTTGTGCCAGCATAACATGTGAAACGACCAACATATGGAAAATAAACCAATTGACTTGCGTATTTAAGAGTACCAGTGTAAGTATAATCGAAAGTTCGCTTCGATTAATTTAACTAAGACAAATATTGACATAACTTGAGGAGTATTTAGGTAGATGAATGAAAATTGGTAAATGGATATCTATTGGCATTCCTTATAATTCCCAATGCAAATATGTTTTCCGTGTAGTCCCACATTCGATACATATCGAATCTGCGTTTTCTTAAAATATATCGAATTGCTATAACACATAGGATTTAGCATCCACGGGAAAGTTTGCGATGGTAATAGATAGTGGATGACCATGGAATGAAATTCGAATCAATACCTATGAGATTGGTACCGTACAGATGTCAGTATAATCGAAATGTCGATTCGATTATTATAAGAAATATGAATATTGACATAACTTGAGAATTATTTGAGGTATATGAATGAAATTTGGTAAATGGGTACATATTCGTATTCCACATAACGCACAGTGGAAATATGTTTTGTATGTCGTGTCACATTTGATATATATCGAATTCACTTTTCCCTAAAATATATCGAATAGCTATATCACATAGAATTTAGCATCCACCGGCATAGTTGTGATGGTAATAGATAGTGGATGACCATAGAATGAAATTCGAATCAATACCTATGAAATTTTTACCGTACAGATGTCAGTATAATCGAAATTTCGATTCGATTATTATACGAAATACGAATATTGACATAACTTGAGAATTATTTGAGGTATGTGAATGAAATTTTGTAAATGGGTATATATTGGTATTCCACATAACGCACAGGGGAAATGCGTTTTATTTTTCGTCTCACATTCGATATATATCGAATCAGCATTTTCTTAAGAATGTATCGAAATGCTATAATACATAGGATTAAGCGTCCACGGGATTAGTTTTGATGGTGATGGATAGTGGATGACCAGTGGAAGAAGCTCTATTACACTGCTATGAGCATTGTACAGTACAGATGTCAGCAGTGTCTAAAGTACGATTCGATTAGTATAGCAAATACGCAAATTGGCATAACTTGATAAGTGTGTACGTTGGACCAATGAAACTTGGTAAACAGGTACATCTTGGTATTCCTCACGATACTCTATGGTAGTATGTTTTGTATTCAGTCTCACGTTCGATATATATCGAATCTACTTTTTCTTAAAATATATCGAATTGCTATAACATTTAGGATTTAACATTCAAGGACATAATTTACTAGGGATTAAATAGTAGATACCCATAGACTGGATTTAAAACCCATAGCATTGCGGATTTTACAGTACAGATGTCAGTATGATCGAAAAATCGATTCGATTATTATAGCAAATACGTAAATGGGCATAACTTCCATAGATTTACCGTTCGATCAATGAAATTTGGTGATTGGGTACACATTGGTATTCCTCACGATGCCCAATGAAAATTTGTTTTGTACGTAGTCTCACATTCGATATATATCGAATCTACTTTTTCTTAAAATGTATCGAATTGCTATAACATGTAGGATTTTACATCCAAGGACATAGTTTACTAGGGATTAAATAGTAGATACCCATTGACTGGATTTTAAACCAATAGCCTTGCGGATTTTACAGTACAGATGTCAGTATGATCGAAAAATCGATTCGATTATTATAGCAAATACGTAAATGGGCATAACTTCCATAGATTTACCGTTGGATCAATGAAATTTGGTGATTGGGTACATATTGGTATTCCTCACGATGCCCAATGAAAATTTGTTTTGTACGTATTCTCACATTCGATATATATCGAATCTACTTTTTCTTAAAATGTATCGAATTGCTATAACATGTAGGATTTTACATCCAAGGACATAGTTTACTAGGGATTAAATAGTAGATACCCATAGACTGCAGATGAAACCAATAGCATTGCGGATTTTTCAGTACAGATGTCAGTATGATCGAAAAATCGATTCGATTATTATAGCAAATACGTAAATTGGCATAACTTCAATAGATTTACCAATGGATCAATGAAATTTGGTGAATGGGTACATATTGGTATTTCTCACAATGCCCAATGGAAATATGTTTTGTATGTAGTCTCACGATCGATATATATCGAATATGCTTTTTCTTCAAATATATCGAATTGCTATAACATGTAGGATTTTACATCCAAGGACATAGTTGACTAGGGATTAAGTAGTAGATACCCATAGATTGGATTTTTTAAAAATTGCATTGCGGATTTTACAGTACAGATGTCGGTATGATCGAAAAATCGATTCGATTATTATAGCATATACACGAATTGGTATATCTTGAAAAGTATACCCGTTGGACCAATGAAATTTGGCGAATGTGTACATCTTGGTATTCCTCACAATGTACAATGGATAAATGTTTTGGTTGTAGTCTCACGTTCGATATTTATCGAATATGCTTTTTCTTCAAATATATCGAATTGCTATAACATGTAGGATTTTACATCGAAGGATATAGTTGACTAGGGATTAAATAGTAGATACCCATATACTGGATTTTAAACCAATAGCATTGCTAATTTTACTGTACAGATGTCAGTATGATCGAAAAATCGATTCGATTATTATAGCATAAACACGAATTGGCATAACATGAAAAGTATACCCGTTGGACCAATGAAATTTGGCGAATGTGTACATCTTGGTATTCCTCACAATGCCCAATGGAAATATGTTTTGTATGTAGTCTCACGTTCGATACATATCGAATATGCTTTTTCTTCAAATATATCGAATTGTTATTACATGTAGGATTTTACATCGAAGGACATAGTTGACTAGGGATTAAATAGTAGATACCCATATACTGGATTTTAAACCAATAGCATTGCTAATTTTACAGTACAGATGTCAGCATGATCGAAAAATCGATTCGATTATTATAGCATATACACGAATTGGCATAACTTGAAAAGTATACCCGTTGGACCAATGAAATTTGGCGAATGTGTACATCTTGGTATTCCTCACAATGCCCAATGGAAATATGTTTTGTATGTAGTCTCACGTTCGATACATATCGAATATGCCTTTTCTTCAAATGTATGGAATTGCTATAACATGTAGGATTTTACATACAAGGGCATAGCTGACAAGGGATTAAATATTAGATACCCATAGACTAAAAGTGAAACCAATAGCATTGCGGATTTTACTGTAAAGATGTCAGTATAATCGAAAGATCGATTCGATAATTATAGCAAATACGCATATTGGCATAACTTGATTGCTATATAAGTTGGACCAAAGAAATTTTGGGAATGGGTGTATCATGATATTCCTCACAATGCCCAATTGAAATATGTTTCGTATATGGTCTCACTTGCGATTTATATCTAATCTTCATTTTCCAAATTATATCGATTTTCCTTAAAATTTAGGATTTTACATCCACTGGCATTGTTGACCAGGAATTATAGAGTAGATGACTATTAACTGGAATTATAATATGCAGCATTGAGGGTTTTACAGTGCAGATGGCAATTTAATCGAAAGATGGTATCGATTATTATAGAAAATACGCAAATTGGCATAATTTGATTCGTATGTCCGTTGAACCAATGAAATTTGGTGAATGTGCACATCCCGGTATTCTTCACAAACTTCAATTGAAATATGTTTTGCATGTTTTGTCTTATTAGATATATATTGATTCAGCGTTCTCTTAACATATATCGAATTGCTATAACATGAAGGATTTTACATCCGCGGGCGTATTTGACCATGAAATATTCAGTAGATGATCAAACGGGAAGATAAATCAATATGATTGTGAAATTTTAATTTCACGTTTCAGTATACTTGATTATTCGATGATTACGGTAGCAAATACGCAAATTTTCGTATCTGTCTAACTATTGATGTTAAACCGAAGAAATTTAATGAATATGTTTATTATAGCATTGTTCATGCTGCACCAATTAAATATATTTGCTTTCCAAGCTCCCATTCCACACATATCGAATCTATGTTTTTGTAAAATATATCGAACTGCTATTACTTATAGAATTTAACATCTACGGGGACAGTTGAACATTCTTTGGTTATTTCTCCAACTCAAGTTTCTTAACCGTATTCATATATTTATTGTTATCAATTTGTTTTGTTGTTATAAACCTTCCTTGAAATATAATAATATGACAGCATTGAGAGATATACATCGTCAGTGAAATCCGAACATTACTTCATTATTCGAGACATATTTATTCGGATAATCATTTCATTAGTCTCTGTTCGTTTATTTTCTAAAACTGACGTTTTTAATTTCATTAAGTTTTCTGTATTCTAACGTTATAAATCAAAAATAGGTGAGCAAATCAAGAGGTGATACAATCCTAGGGTAAGACTGAAATACGAAAAATCGGCTACATTTCATAAGTTCATCTACCATACACTCTATATTTTTCTACATTGCGTAAATCATTCATATCAAAACGGTTTCCCAAAGCATTTCTCACCGTCGTTTCTAAGAAGGTCTGAAGTATTGTTGACTGTGAATAAGCGTATTGCCCGCCTATTTCACTCATTTAAACGATATTTTGAGTGTTTCTTTCGCTTTTTGAACTACTTATGGGCACATGACTCGGAAACATGTGACACAACTATGTTCCCACCCCCCTAATTACCCGCTTGATGAATTCAAGCGCCAAATCGACTCGTTAACGTCCCTATTAAAGCTGGAAACTGACTCATTGATTGTGTGATTGACACAAATTAGCAGCCTAAACTGTGATATGTGTGGGTGAATGGAATATTGAACGTAAAAGTAAAAAAAAATTCATCGGGAGGAAAAATCTGAAATCTTTAAAAAGTCGATAACTTTTCGAGATATATCGACTTGAATTAACATGGGAGCCTTATGGGACTAAAACTTTTTCACTTTTTTTATGTGTTTTTAAATATGTGAGGAACATGAGATTCCCTTGAAATAAACTAGATTTTTTGGTTGATTTTTTGAAGTGGTTGTCATTGCGATAAATTGATATTTAGTATTTTTTTATGATTTTTTGAAAGTGCCCCATGCTTTTCTTATGGCACTACGTAAAGAATTTTTTTGACCAACTTGCAATCATCACAGGACAAATTCCTTGAAACGCAAGATACTAGATTTTTTGGTTGATTTTTTGGCTATCTCGGAATTTTCATATGTCGAAACAATTACGAGGAATAAACGATTTCGACTTTCCATTGTAGAGGTGGTCGAATTTTCAATCTTGGATTTCGGCGTTGAGACATGTGCCATATGAAAATTTGGAATCTCCAAGAAAAACCGTTAGAGGGTTCTCCGAACCCTCACGTTTGAGCTTACTTTCGCCGTATCCCTCTTGGTTAATTAATAATTAAATTCCGAAAAATGTCCTGCAAGCGAAAAATCATTGTCGCCATTTTTTTGTGGAGCATGCAATCTTGAATATCTTAGCAACCGTTTAAGCTAGAGGAATGAAATTTTCAGATAAATAATATTATTAAAATGGTCAACTTTTGCAATGATGACCATTCCGCTCGATCGATTCATGTGCGAGTTATATCGATACGAATCTCCTTGGATACGCTATAATCGCTAATAACTGTTTTATTAATCAAGTTTTGAACATGAATGTCATACAAAATACGACTGAAAATGTCATTCATCCGACAAAAGTTAAATCAGGCGAATCGATTGATTAGACTCGAAGTTATGATCGATACAAGGTTGTATTCGATTGAGCCATTTTTTGGGCTTATTTACATAGTTACGGAAATAAAAATTTTAACAATATGTAGTGAAAAAAATGAATTATGCGCACACATAAATTATTTAGATGAATTATGTTTCCTACTGAAGATACATCGATTTGAATTTATATCTTTTTGTATTAGGCCCCCGTAAGAAATACAAGCATCCCGTCCAATTACGTCACCAATATAAGAACATAGGCTAAATTTTGAAAGCGGGGATATTAGAGAAGGCAGGGATAAGGGAGTGACCATAGAAGGGATATCAATAGGATTGCGGATTTTACAGTACAGATGTCAGCAGTGTCTAAAGTACGATTCGATTAGTATAGCAAATACGCAAATAGCCATAACTTGATAAGTGTGTACGTTGGACCAATGAAACTTGGTAAACAGGTACATCTTGGTATTCCTCACGATACTCTATAGTAGTAAGTTATGTATTCAGTCTCACGTTCGATATATATCGAATCTACTTTTTCTTAAAATATATCGAATTGCTATAACATGTGGGATTTTACATCCAAGGACATAGTTTACTAGGGATTAAATAGTAGATACCCATTGACTGGATTTTAAACCAATAGCCTTGCGGATTTTACAGTACAGATGTCAGTATGATCGAAAAATCGATTCGATTATTATAGCAAATACGTAAATGGGCATAACTTCCATAGATTTACCGTTGGATCAATGAGAATTGGTGATTGGGTACATATTGGTATTCCTCACGATGCCCAATGAAAATTTGTTTTGTACGTAGTCTCACATTCGATATATATCGAATCTACTTTTTCTTAAAATGTATCGAATTGCTATAACATGTAGGATTTTACATCCAAGGACATAGTTTACTAGGGATTAAATAGTAGATACCCATTGACTGGATTTTAAACCAATAGCCTTGCGGATTTTACAGTACAGATGTCAGTATGATCGAAAAATCTATTCGATTATTATAGCAAATACGTAAATGGGCATAACTTCCAAAGATTTACCGTTGGATCAATGAAATTTGGTGATTGGGTACATATTGGTATTCCTCACGATGCCCAATGAAAATTTGTTTTGTACGTAGTCTCACATTCGATATATATCGAATCTACTTTTTCTTAAAATGTATCGAATTGCTATAACATGTAGGATTTTACATCCAAGGACATAGTTGACTAAGGATTAAATAGTAGATACCCATAGACTGGGTTTTAAACCTATAGGATTGCGGACTTTACCGTACAGATGTAAGTATGATCGAAAAATCGATTCGATTATTATAGCAAATACGTAAATATGCATAACTTCAATAGATTTACCGTTGGATCAATGAAATTTGGTGAATGGGTACATATTGGTATTCCTCACAATGCCCAATGAAAATTTGTTTTGTACGTAGTCTCACATTCGATATATATCGAATCTACTTTTTCTTAAAGTATATCGAATTGCTAATACATGTAGGATTTTACATCCACAGGCATAGTTGACCAGGTATTAAATAGTAGATACGCATAGACTGAAAATTAAACCAATGGGATTGCGGACTTTACCGTACAGATGTCAGTATGATCGAAAAATCGATTCGATTATTATAGCATTTACACAAATTGGTATAATTTGAAAAGTATACCCGTTGGACCAATGAAATTTGGCGAATGTGCACATCTTGGTAATCCTCACAATGCCCAACAGAAATATGCTTTGTATGTTGTCTAACGTGCGATATATATCGAATAAGCTTTTTCTTCAAATATATCGAACCGCTATAACATATAGGATTTTACATCCAAGGGCATAGTTGGCCAGGTATTGTATAGTAGATACACAGACTGAAAATTAAACCAATAGCATTGCTGATTTTATAGTACAGATGGCAGTGTAATCGCAAGATCGAATCGATTATTCTAGCAAATACGCAAATTTGCAAAACTTGATTAGTTTATACGTTGGACCAATGAAATTTGGCAAATGGGTACATCTTGGTATTCCTCACAATGCCAAAATTAAACATATTTTGTGTATAGTCTCACGTTCGGTATTAATCGAATCTACTTTTTCTTAAAATATATCGTATTGCTATAACATATAGGATTTTACATCCAAGGACATAGTTGACCAATATAATTATGTGGAAGATAGTCATCGACTGTAAGTTAAATCAATAGCATTGCGGATTCAACAATACAAATGCCAGTATAATCGAAGAATGGATTCGATTATTATAACAAATACATAACATTGGCACAAGTTGAATAGTGTATCCGTTGGACCAATGAAATTTGGTGCTTGGTACATCTTGGCATTCCTCACAATTCCCAAAGGTAATATGTTTTGCATGTAGTCTCACGATTGATGCATATCGAATATGCTTTTTCTTAAAATATATCGAATCGTTATAACATAGGATTTTGCATGCACGCACATAGTCGACCAGGAATTTTAGTGTTGATGATCAAATATTGGAAGGTAAATCAATCGGATTGCGTATTTTCAATGCACGTGTCAGTATACTTGATAATTCGATACGATTATGATAGCAAATATGCCAAATCTTTTTTGCAAATTGGAATATCTTGAGAATAACTATTATTTAAGACCAAAGAAATTAGAGGAATCGTTACAAATCAGTATTTTACAAACTGCATTATGGACATTCGTTTTGCCAGTGGAATATCTTTATATATTTATCTAAAGAATCTGCGTTGTATTTTCAAGAGTGGCTTATCACAATGCTTATGGACTTTAACAGTTGAAAAATAACCACATAATCAACACTCTCTTGAAATTTTTAAAACCTTATTCCGATTATGTGTCAATGGTTAACTTAATGGATCAAAGAATCAATTATCCGTCAAATAAAATCATATTGAAAATAACAAATATTCCTAACAGTGAACAATTTAGTTCCTTACCCTTTCAAAAAACGGCGGGGAAATTTTTGAATATTAAACCACTAATGGGCACATGACTCGAAAATATGTGACAAAACTATGTTTCCACCCCCCCTAATTACCCGCTTGAAGAATTCAAGCGCCCAATCGACTCGTTAGCATATATAAAGTGGGAAACTAATTAATTGATTGTGTGATTGACACAAATTAATAGCCCAAACTGTGATAGGTGTGGGTATATGGAATATTGGACGTAAAAGTAAAAAAATATTCATCGGGAGGAAATATCTGAAAACTTGAAAAAGTCGATTAGTTTTCGAGATATATCGACTTGAATTAACATGGGAGCCTTATGGGACTACAACTTTATCGCTTTTATTTTGTACTTTTAAACGCCCGAGGAACATGATATTCAATGGACATGGACTAGATTTTTTGGTCGATTTTTTGGTGTGGTTGCCATAGCAACAAATTAATATTTAGTATTTTTTGTTACTGTTTGAACGCTCTCAATGCTTTTCTTATGGGAAAACTATAGGAATTTTTTTGACCAACTTGCAATAATCGTACGACAAATTCCTTTGCCAAAAAGTTAGAGAATTTTTTGGTTAATTTTTTGGCTATCTTGGAATTTTCGTCCGTCGGAAGAATTCCGAGGAATAAACGATTTCGATTTTACATTGTCGAGATGGGCGAATTTTCAAACTCGGATTTAAGCCTTGAGACATGTGCCATATGAAAATTTGGACTCTTCAGGAAAAACCTTTAGAGGGTTCTCCGAACCCTCACGTTTGAGCTCACTTTCTCCGTATCCCTCTTGGGTTATTCATAATTAAATTCCGAAAAATGTCCTGCACGCGAAAAATCATTGTCGCCATTTTTTTGTGGAGCATGCAATCTTGAATATCTTAGCAACCGTTTAAGCTAGAGAAATGAAATTTTCAGAGTAATACTTTTATCAAAATGGTCAACTTTTGCAATGATGACCATTTCGCTCGATCGATTCATGTGCGAGTTATATCGATACCAATCTCCTTGGTTACGCTTAAATCGCTAATAACTTTTTTCAAAATCAAGGTATGAATGTGAATGTCATATATAATACTACTGTTAATGTCTTTTCTTCGACAAAAGTTAAATCAAGCGAATCGAGCGATTACAGTCGAAGTTATGATCGATAAAAGGTTGCATTCGATTGAGCCATTTTTCAGACCTATTTACATAGTTACGGGGATAAAAATTATGGCAATATGTAAAGGAAGGAATGAGTTATGCGTACACATTAATTATTTAGATGATTATTGTTTCCTAACGAAGATATATCAATATGAATTAATATCTTTTTGTATTAGGTCCCCGTAAGAAATACACGAATCGCCCTATATACGTCACCAATATTAGAACATAGGCGAAATTTTGAAAGCGGGGATAGTAGAGAAGAGAGGGATAAGGGTATGGCCATCGAATGGAGGGGTTATCAATAGGATGCGAATTTTTCAATACAGGTGGCAGTATAGTCGAATGTACGATTCGATTTGTATAGCAAATACACAAATTGGCATAACATGATAAGTGTATACGTTGGACCAATGAAATTTAGTGAATTGGTACATCATGGTATTCCTCACAATGCGCAATGGAAACATGTTTTCTATATAGTCTCACGCTCGATATATATCGAATCTACTTTTTCTTAAAATATATCGAATTGCTATAGCATATAGGATTTTACATCTAAGGACATAGTAGAACAGGAAATATATAGTAGATACCCATAGACCAGAAATTAAACCAAAAACATTGCGAATTTTAAAGTACAGATGTCAGTATGATCGAAAAATCGATTCGATTATTATAGCAAATACGTTAATTGGCATAACTTCAATTCTGTTTCCGTTGGACCAATGAAATTTGGTGAATGGGTACATCTTTGTATTCCTCATAATGCCCAATGGAAATTTTTTTTGTATGTAGTCTCACGTTCGATATATATCGAATATAATTTTTATTAAAATATATCGAATTATTATAACACATGGGATTTTACATCCAAGGACATAGTTGACCAGGAATTATATAGTAGATACCCATAGACTGTAAGTTAAACCAAAAGCAATGCGGATTTTAAAGTACAGATGTCAGTATGATCGAAGAATCGATTCGATTATTCTAGCAAATACGTTAATTGGCATAACTTCAATAGTGTTTCCGTTTGACCTATGAAATTTGGTTAATGGGTACATCTTTTTATTCCTCACAATGCCCAATGAAAATATGTTTTGCATGTAGTCTCACATTCGATATATATCGAATCTACTTTTTCACAATTTATATCGAATAGCTATAACATATAGGATTTTACACCCACGGGCATTGTTGACCAGGAATTATATAGTAGATGACCATAGACTGGATATAAAAAAAATGTCATTGCGGATTTTGCATTACAGATGTCAGTATAATCGAAAGATCGAATCGATTATTGTAGCAAATACGCAAATTGGCATAACTGGATTATTATATAAGTTGGACCAATGAAAATTGGTGAATGGGTACATCATGGTATTCCTCACATTGCCCAATGGAAATATGTTTTGCATGTAGTCTCACATTCGATACATATCGAATCTGCTTTTTTACTAATTATATCGAATAGCTATAACATTTAGGATTTTACACCCACGGGCATTGTTGATCAGCAATTATATAGAAGATGACCATGGCGTGGAAATAAAATCAATATCGTTGCGGCTTTTACAGTGCAGATGTCAGTATAATCGAAAGATCGATTCGATTATTATAGGAAATACGTTAATTGGCATAACTTCAATTGTGTTTCCGTTGGACCAATGAAATTTGGTGAATAGGTACATCTTGGGATTCCTCACAATGCCCAATTGAAATATTGTTTGTGTTAAGTCTCACGTTCGATATATATCGAATCTACTTTTTCTTAAAATATGTCGAATTGCTATAACATATAGGATTTTACATCCAAGGACATAGTTGACCAGGAAATATAGAGAAGATTTCTATTAACTGGAATTAAAATCTTCGGCATTGCGGATATTACAGTGCAGGTAGCAGTTTTATCGAAAGATCGATTCGATAATTGTAGCAAATACGCGAATTGGCATAACATGATTAGTATTTACGTTGGACCAATGAAATTTGGTGAATGGGTACATCTTGGTCTTCCTCACAATGCCCAATGGAAATATGCTTTGCGTGTAGTCTCACGATCTATATATATTGAATATGCTTTTTCTTAAAATATATCGAATCGTTATTACATACAGGATTTTCTATCCACGTACATAGTTGACCAGGAATTTTAGGGTTGATGATCGAAGACCGGAACAGGATTGCGAATTTTCAATACACGTGTCAGTATACTTGATAAATCGATACGATAATGATAGCAAATATGCCAAAGCTATTTTTTTCAAATTGGAATATTTTGAGAATAACTATTTTTTAGTACCAGAGAAATTTGGGGAATCGTTACAATTTAGTATTTTACACACTGCATTATGGACATATGTTTTGCGAGTGGTACTTCTTTATATATTTATCCAAGGAATCTGCGTTTCATTTTCAAGTTTCGCTTATCACAACGCTTTTGGACTTTAAGAGTTGAAAAATAACCACAAAATCATCACTGTCTTGAAATTTTAAAAACCTTATTCCAATTATGTCTCAGTGCTAAACTT
This sequence comes from Ischnura elegans, assembly GCF_921293095.1. Lineage (NCBI taxonomy): Eukaryota > Metazoa > Arthropoda > Insecta > Odonata > Coenagrionidae > Ischnura > Ischnura elegans. The sequence continues at coordinate 7,900,368 of NW_025791659.1, forward strand.
AGCCTATTCAAATAATGAACTATCCGTCAAATGAAATCATATTGAAAATAACAAATAATTTTAAAAGTAAAAAATTAAGTTCCTTACCCTTTCAAAAACCGGCAGGGAAATTTTTGAATATTTTTAACACTTATGGACACAATGCTCGACAACACGTGACACAACAATTTTCCCACCCTCCTAATTACCCGCTGGAAGAATTCAAGCACCCAATCGACTCGTTACGCTATTTAAAGCTGGAAAGTAATTCATTGATTGGGTGATTCATCAAAATTAGCAGCCCAAACTGTGATATGTGTGGGTATATGGAATATTGGACGTAAAAGTAAAAAAATATTCATCGGGAGGAAAAATCTGAAAAGTTGAAAAAGTCGATTAGTTTTCGAGATATATCGACTTGAATTAACATGGGAGCCTTATGGGACTAAAATATTTTGGTTTTTTTTCGGTATTTATAAATGAGTCAGGAACATGACAATCCCTTGACATAAACTAGATTTTTTGGTTGATTTTTTGGTGTGGTTGTCATTTCGATACATTAATATTTAGTATTTTTTATGATTTTTTGAAAGTGCCCCATGCTTTTCTTATGGCACTACGTAAAGAATTTTTTTGACCAACTTGCAATCATCACAGGACAAATTCCTTGAAACGCAAGATACTAGATTTTTTGGTTGATTTTTTGGCTATCTCGGAATTTTCATATGTCGACACAATTCCGAGGAATAAACGATTTCGACTTTCCATTGTAGAGGTGGTCGAATTTTCAATCTTGGATTTCGGCGTTGAGACATGTGCCATATGAAAATTTGGAATCTCCAAGAAAAACCGTTAGAGGGTTCTTCGAACCCTCACGTTTGAGCTTACTTTCGCCGTATCCCTCTTGGTTAATTAATAATTAAATTCCGAAAAATGTCCTGCAAGCGAAAAATCATTGTCGCCATTTTTTTGTGGAGCATGCAATCTTGAATATCTTAGCAACCGTTTAAGCTAGAGGAATGAAATTTTCAGATAAATAATATTATTATAATGGTCAAGTTTTGCAATGATGACCAATCCGCTCGATCGATTCATGTGCGAGTTATATCGATACGAATCTCCTTGGATACGCTTTAATCGCTAATTACTTTTTTATTAATCAAGTTTTGAACATGAATGTCATACAAAATACGACTGAAAATGTCATTCATCCGACAAAAGTTAAATCAGGCGAATCGATTGATTAGACTCGAAGTTATGATCGATACAAGGTTGTATTCGATTGAGCCATTTTTTGGGCTTATTTACATAGTTACGGAAATAAAAATTTTAACAATATGTAAGGAAAAAAATGAATTATGCGCACACATAAATTATTTAGATGAATTATGTTTCCTACTGAAGATACATCGATTTGAATTTATATCTTTTTGTATTAGGCCCCCGTAAGAAATACACGCATCCCGTCCAATTACGTCACCAATATAAGAACATAGGCTTAATTTTGAAAGCGGGGATATTAGAGAAGGCAGAGATAAGGGAGTGACCATAGAAGGGATATCAATAGGATTGCGGATTTTACAGTACAGATGTCAGCAGTGTCTAAAGTACGATTCGATTAGTATAGCAAATACGCAAATTGGCATAACTTGATAAGTGTGTACGTTGGACCAATGAAACTTGGTAAACAGGTACATCTTGGTATTCCTCACGATACTCTATGGTAGTATGTTTTGTATTCAGTCTCACGTTCGATATATATCGAATCTACTTTTTCTTAAAATATATCGAATTGCTATAACATGTAGGATTTAACATTCAAGGACATAGTTTACTAGGGATTAAATAGTAGATACCCATAGACTGGATTTAAAACCAATAGCATTGCGGATTTTACAGTACAGATGTCAGTATGATCGAAAAATCGATTCGATTATTATAGCAAATACGTAAATGGGCATAACTTCCATAGATTTACCGTTGGATCAATGAAATTTGGTGATTGGGTACATATTGGTATTCCTCACGATGCCCAATGAAAATTTGTTTCGTACGTAGTCTCACATTCGATATATATCGAATCAACTTTTTCTTCAAATGTATCGAATTGCTATAACATGTAGGATTTTACATCCAAGGACATAGTTTACTAGGGATTAAATAGTAGATACCCATTGACTGGATTTCAAACCAATAGCCTTGCGGATTTTACAGTACAGATATCAGTATGATCGAAAAATCGATTCGATTATTATAGCAAATACGTAAATGGGCATAACTTCAATAGATTTACCGTTGGATCAATGAAATTTGGTGATTGGGTACATATTGGTATTCCTCACGATGCCCATTGAAAATTTGTTTTGTACGTAGTCTCACATTCGATATATATCGAATCTACTTTTTCTTAAAATGTATCGAATTGCTATAACATGTAGGATTTTACATCCAAGGACATAGTTTACTAGGGATTAAATAGTAGATACCCATTGACTGGATTTTAAACCAATAGCCTTGCGGATTTCACAGTACAGATGTCAGTATGATCGAAAAATCGATTCGATTATTATAGCAAATACGTAAATGGGCATAACTTCAATAGATTTACCGTTGGATCAATGAAATTTGGTGATTGGGTACATATTGGTATTCCTCACGATGCCCAATGAAACTTTATTTTGTAAGTAGTCTCACATTCGATATATATCGAATCTACTTTTTCTTAAAGTATATCGAATTGCTATAACATGTAGGATTTTACATCCAAGGACATAGTTAACTAAGGATTAAATAGTAGATACCCATAGACTGGATTTTAAACCTATAGGATTGCGGACTTTACCGTACAGATGTAAGTATGATCGAAAAATCGATTCGATTATTATAGCAAATACGTAAATGGGCATAACTTCAATAGATTTACCGTTGGATCAATGAAATTTGGTGAATGGGTACATATTAGTATTCCTCACAATGCCCAATGAAAATTTGTTCTGTACGTAGTCTCACATTCGATGTATATCGAATCTACTTTTTCTTAAAGTATATCGAATTGCTATAACATGTAGGATTTTACATCCACAGGCATAGTTGACCAGGTATTAAATAGTAGATACCCTTAGACTGAAAATTAAACCAATGGGATTGCGGACTTTACCGTACAGATGTCAGTATGATCGAAAAATCGATTCGATTATTATAGCATATACACAAATTGGTATAACTTGAAAAGTATACCCGTTGGACCAATGAAATTTGGCGAATGTGCACATCTTGGTAATCCTCACACTGCCCAACAGAAATATGCTTTGTATGTTGTCTAACGTGCGATATATATCGAATATGCATTTTTTCCAAATATATCGAACCGCTATAACATATAGGATTTTACATCCAAGGGCATAGTTGGCCAGGTATTGTATAGTAGACACACAGACTGAAAATTAAACCAATTGCCATGCGGATTTTACAGTACAGATGGCAGTGTAATCGCAAGATCGATTCGATTATTCTATCAAATACGCGAATTTGCAAAACTTGATTAGTTTATTCGTTGGTCCAATGAAATTTGGCAAATGGGTACATCTTGGTATTCCTCACAATGCCCAAATGAAACATATTTTGTGTATAGTCTCACGTTCGGTATTAATCGAATCTACTTTTTCTTAAAATATATCGTATTGCTATAACATATAGGATTTTACATCCAAGGACATAGTTGACCAATATAATTATGTGGAAGATAGCCATAGACTGTAAATCAATAGCATTGCGGATTCAACAATACAAATGCCAGTATAATCGAAGAATGGATTCGAATTTTATAACAAATACATAACATTGGCACAATTTGAATAGTGTATCCATTGGACCAATTAAATTTGGTGCTTGGTACATCTTGGTATTCCTCACAATTCCCAAAGGTAATATGTTTTGCATGTAGTCTCACGATTGATGCATATCGAATATGCTTTTTCTTAAAATATATCGAATCGTTATAACATAGGATATTGCATGCACGCACATAGTCGACCAGGAATTTTAAGGTTGATGATCAAAGATTGGAAGGTAAATCAATCGGATTGCGTATTTTCAATGCACGTGTCAGTATACTTGATAATTCGATACGATTATGATAGCAAGTATGCCAAATCTTTTTTGCAAATTGGAATATCTTGAGAATAACTATTTTTTAAGACCAAAGAAAGTAGAGGAATCGTTACAATTCAGTATTTTACAAACTGCATTATGGACATTCGTTTTGCAAGTGGAATATCTTTATATATTTATCTAAAGAATCTGCGTTGTATTTTCAAGAGTGGCTTATCACAATGCTTATGGACTTTAACAGTTGAAAAATAACCACATAATCAACACTCTCTTGAAATTTTTAAAACCTTATTCCGATTATGTGTCAATGGTTAACTTAATGGATCAAAGAATCAATTATCCGTCAAATAAAATCATATTGAAAATAACAAATATTTCTAACAGTGAAAAATTTAGTTCCTTACCCTTTCTAAAAACGGCGGGGAAATTTTTGAATATTAAACCACTTATGGGCACATGACTCGAAAATATGTGACACAACTATGTTTCCACCCCCCCTAATTACCCGCTTGATGAATTCAAGCGCCCAATCGACTCGTTACATATTTAAAGCTGGAAAGTCATTTTAAATTGCGTGATTGACCATAATTAGCAGCCCAAACTGTGATAGGTGTGGGTATATGGAATATTGGACGTAAAAGTAAAAAAAAATTCATCGGGAGGAAAAATCTGAAAACTCGAAAAAGTCGATTGGTTTTCGAGATATATCGACTTGAATTAACATGGGAGCCTTATGGGACTAAAACTTTTTCACTTTTATTATGTATTTTTAAACATGTGAGGAACATGACATTCTTTTGACATATACTAGATTTTTTGGTTGATTTTTTGGTGTGGTTGTATTGCGATGATTTGATATTTACTATTTTTTATGATTTTTTGAAAGTGCCCCATGCTTTTCTAATGGCACTACGTAAAGAATTTTTTTAACCAACTTGCTATCATCGCAGGACAAATTCCTTGAAACGCCTGACACGAAATTTTTTGGTTGATTTTTTGGCTATCTTGGAATTTTCGTGCGTCGAAACAATTCCGAGGAATAAACGATTTCGATTTTACATTGTCGAGATGGGCGAATTTTCAATCTTGGATTTCGGCATTGAGACATGTGCCATATGAAAATTTGGAATCTCCAAGAAAAACCGTTAGAGGGTTCTCCGAACCCTCACGTTTGAGCTTACTTTCGCCGTATCCCTCTTGGTTATTTAATAATTAAATTCCGAAAAATGTCCTGCAAGCGAAAAATCATTGTCGCCATTTTTTTGTGGAACATACAATCTTGAATATCTTAGCAACCATTTCAGCTAGATGAATGAAATTTACAGGGTAATACTTTTATCAAAATGGTCAACTTTTTCAATGATGACCATTTCGCTCGATCGATTCATGTGCGAGTTATATCGATACCAATCTCCTTGGTTACGCTAAAATCGCAAATTACTTTTTTCTAAATCAAGGCATGAATGTGAAAGTCATATATAATACTACTGTTAATGTCTTTTCTTCGAGAAAAGTTAAATCAACCGAATCGAGGGATTACAGTCGAAGTTATGATCGATAAAACGTTGCATTCGATTGAGCCATTTTTCAGACCTATTTACATAGTTACGGGGATAAAAATTATAAAAATATGTAAGGGAAGAAATGAATTATGCGTACACATAAATTATTTAGATGAGTATTGTTTCCTATCGAAGATATATCAATATGAATTAATATCTTTTTGTATTAGGTCCCCGTAAGAAATACACGCATCGCCCTATATACGTCACCAATATAAGAACATTGGCGAAATTTTGAAAGCGGGGATAGTAGAGAAGAGAGGGATAATGGAATGGCCATCGAATGGAGGGGTTAAAAATAGGATGCGAATTTTTCAATACAGGTGGCAGAGTAGTCGAATGTACGATTCGATTTTTAAAGCAAATACGGAAATTGGCATTAAATGATAAGTGTATACGTTGGACCTATGAAATTCAGTGAATTGGTACATCATGGAATTTCTCACAATGCGCAATGGAAACATGTTTTGTGTATAGTCTCACGCTCGATATATATCGAATCTACTTTTTCTTAAAATATATCGAAATGCTATAGCATATAGGATTTTACATCTAAGGACATAGTAGACCAGGAAAAATATAGTAGATACCCATAGACCAGAAATTAAACCAAAAACATTGCGAATTTTAAAGTACAGATGTCAGTATGATCGAAAAATCGATTCGATTATTATAGCAAATACATTAATTGGCATAACTTCAATTGTGTTTCCTTTGGACCAATGAAATTTGGTGAATGGGTACATCTTTGTATTCCTCACAATGTCCAATGGAAATTCGTTTGGTATGTATTCTCACGCTCGATATATATCGAATATAATTTTTATTAAAATATATCGAATTGCTATAACACATAGGATTTTACATCCAAGGACATAGTTGACCAGGAATTATATAGTAGATACCCATAGACTGTAAGTTAAACCAAAAGCAATGCGGATTTTAAAGTACAGATGTCAGTATGATCGAAGAATCGATTCGATTATTCTAGCATATACGTTAATTGGCATAACTTCAATAGTGTTTCCGTTTGACCAATGAAATTTGGTGAATGGGTACATCTTTTTATTCCTCACAATGTCCAATGAAAATATGTTTTGCATGTAGTCTCACATTCGATATATATCGAATCAGCTTTTTCACAATTTATATCGAATAGCTATAACATATAGGATTTTACACCCACGGGCATTCTTGACCAGGAATTATGTAGTAGATGACCATAGACTGGATACAAAAAAAATTTCATTGCGGATTTTACATTACAGATGTCAGTATAATGGAAAGATCGAATCGATTATTGTAGCAAATACGCAAATTGGCATAACTGGATTAGTATATACGTTGGACCAATGAAAATTGGTGAATGGGTACATCTTGGTATTCCTCACATTGCCCAATGGAAATATGTTTTGCATGTAGTCTCACATTCGATACATATCGAATCTGCTTTTTCACAAATTATATCGAATAGCTATAACATTTAGGATTTTACACCCACGGGCATTGTTGACCAGCAACTATATAGAAGATAACCATGGCGTGGAAATAAGTCAATATCGTTGCGGATTTTACAGTGCAGATGTCAGTATAATCGAGAGATCGATTCGATAGTTATAGCAAATGCTGATATTAGCATATTTTGATTAGTATATACGTTGCACCAATGAAATTTTGTGAATGGGTACATCTTGGGATTCCTCACAATGCACAATTGAAATATTGTTTGTGTTTAGTCTCACGTTCGATATATATCGAATCTACTTTTTCTTAAAATATGTCGAATTGCTATAACATATAGGATTTTACATCCAAGGACGTAGTTGACCAGGAAATATAGAGAAGATTTCTATTAACTGGAAATAAAATCTACGGCATTGCGGATATTACAGTGCAGATAGCAGTTTTATCGAAAGATCGATTCGATAATTGTAGCAAATACGCGAATTGGCATAACATGATTAGTATTTACGTTGGACCAATGAAATTTGGTGAATGGGTACATCTTGGTCTTCCTCACAATGCCCAATGGAAAATTGTTTTGCGTGTAGTCTCACGATCTATATATATTGAATATGCTTTTTCTTAAAATATATCGAATCGTTATTACATACAGGATTTTCTATCCACGTACATAGTTGACCAGGAATTTTAGGGTTGATGATCGAAGACTGGAACAGGATTGCGAATTTTCAATACACGTGTCAGTATACTTGATAATTCGATACGATAATGATAGCAAATATGCCAAAGCTATTTTTTTCAAATTGGAATATCTTGAGAATAACTATTTTTTAGTACCAAAGAAATTTGGGGAATCGTTACAATTTAGTTTTTTACACACTGCATTATGGACATATGTTTTGCGAGTGATAGGTATGTATATCTTTATATATTTATCTAAGGAATCTGCGTTTCATTTTCAAGTTTCGCTTATCACAACGCTTTTGGACTTTAAGAGTTGAAAAATATCCACAAAATCATCACTGTCATGAAATTTTAAAAACCTTATTCCAATTATGTCTCAGTGCTAAACTTAGCCTATTCAAATAATGAAGTATCCGTCAAATGAAATCATATTGAAAATAACAAATAATTTTAAAAGTAAACAATTTAGTTCCTTACCCTTTCAAAAACCGGCAGGGAAATTTTTCAATATTTTTAACACTTATGGACACAATACTCGACAACACGTGACACAACAATGTTCCCACCCTCCTTATTACCCGCTTGAAGAATTCAAGCACCCAATCGACTCGTTACATATTTAAAGTGGGAAAGTAATTGATTGATTGGGTGATTGACACAAATTAATAGCCCAAACTGTGATAGGTGTGGGTTTATGGACTATTGGACGTGAAAGTAAAAAAAAATTCATCGGGAGTAAAAATCTGAAAAGTTGAAAAAGTCGATTAGTTTTCGAGATATATCGACTTGAATTAACATGGGAGCCTTATGGGACTACGACTTTATCGCTTTTATTTTGTACTTTTAAACGCCCGAGGAACGTGATATTCAATGGACATGGACTAGATTTTTTGGTCGATTTTTTGGTGTGGTTGCCATAGCGACGAATTGATATTTAGTATTTTTTATTACTGTTTGAATGCTCTCAATGCTTTTCTTATGGGAAAACTTTAGGAATTTTTTTGACCAACTTGCAATAATCGCACGACAAATTCCTTTGCCAAAAAGTTAGATAATTCTTTGGTTAATTTTTTGGCTATCTTAAAATTTTCGTACGTCGAAACAATTCCGAGGAATAAACGATTTCGATTTAACATTGTCGTGATGGGCGAATTTTCAAACTCGGATTTCAGCCTTGAGACATGTGCCATATGAAAATTTGGAATCTCCAAGAAAAACCGTTAGAGGGTTCTCCGAACCCTCACGTTTGAGCTCACTTTCGCCGTAACCCTCTTGGATAATTCATAATTAAATTCCGAAAAATGTCCTGCACGCGAAAAATCATTGTCGCCATTTTTTTGTGGAACATACAATCTTGAATATCTAAGCAACCATTTCAGCTAGATGAATGAAATTTTCAGGGTAATACTTTTATCACAATGGTCAACTTTTGCAATGATGACCATTTCGCTCGATCGATTCATGTGCGAGTTATATCGATACCAATCTCCTTGGTTACGCTTAAATCGCTAATAACTTTTTTCTAAATCAAGGCATGAATGTGAAAGTCATATATAATACTACTGTTAATGTCTTTTCTTCGACAAAAGTTAAATCAAGCGAATCGAGCGATTACAGTCGAAGTTATGATCGATAAAAGGTTGCATTCGATTGAGCCATTTTTCAGACCTATTTACATAGTTACGGGGATAAAAATTATAAAAATATGTAAGGGAAGAAATGAATTATGCGTACACATAAATTATTTAGATGAGTATTGTTTCCTAACGAAGATATATCAATATGAATTTATATCTTTTTGTATTAGGTCCCCGTAAGAAATACACGCATCGCCCTATATACGTCACCAATATAAGAACATAGGCGAAATTTTGAAAGCGGGGATAGTAGAGAAGAGAGCGATAAGGGTATGGCCATCGAATGGAGGGGTTATCAATAGGATTCGAATTTTTCAATACAGGTGGCAGTATAGTCGAATGTACGATTCGATTTTTATAGCCAATACGGAAATTGGAATAAAATGATAAGTGTATACGTTGGACCAATGAAATTTAGTGAATTTGTACATCATGGTATTCCTCACAATGCGCAATGGAAACATGTTTTGTATATAGTCTCACGCTCGATATATATCGAATCTACTTTTTCTTAAAATATATCGAATTGCTATAGCATATAGGATTTTACATTAAAGGACATAGTAGACAAGGAAATACATAGTAGATACCAATATCCCAGAAATTAAACCAAAAACATTGCGAATTTCAAAGTACAGATGTCAGTATGATCGAAAAATCGATTCGATTATTATAGCAAATACGTTAATTGGTATAACTTCAATTGTGTTTCCGTTGGACCAATGAAATTTGGTGAATGGGTACATCTTTTTATTCCTCACAATGTCCAATGAAAATATGTTTTGCATGTAGTCTCACATTCGATATATATCGAATCTGCTTTTTCACAATTTATATCGAATAGCTATAACATATAGGATTTTACACCCACGGGCATTCTTGACCAGGAATTATATAGTAGATGACCATAGACTGGATATAAAAAATATATCATTGCGGATTTTACATTACAGATGTCAGTATAATCGAAAGATCGAATCGATTATTGTAGCAAATACGCAAATTTGCATAACTGGATTAGTAAATACGTTGGACCAATGAAAATTGGTGAATGGGTACATCTTGGTATTCCTCACATTGCCCAATGGAAATATGTTTTGCATGTAGTCTCACATTCGATACATATCGAATCTGCTTTTTCACAATTTATATCGAATAGCTATATAATTTAGGATTTTACACCCACGGGCATTGTTGACCAGCAATTATATAGAAGATGACCATAGCCTGGAAATAAAATCAATATCGTTGCGGATTTTACAGTGCAGATGTCAGTATAATCGAAAGATCGATTCGATAGTTATAGCAAATGCTGAAATTAGCATATTTTGATTAGTATATACGTTGCACCAATGACATTTTGTGAATGGATACATCTTGGGATTCCTCAAATTGCCCAATGGAAATATGTTTTGCATGTAGTCTCACATTCGATACATATCGAATCTGCTTTTTCACAAATTATATCGAATAGCTATAACATTTAGGATTTTACACCCACGGGCATTGTTGATCAGCAATTATATAGAAGATGACCATAGCGTGGAAATAAAATCAATATCGTTGCGGATTTTACAGTGCAGATGTCAGTGTAATCGAAAGATCGATTCGATTATTATAGCAAATACGTTAATTGGCATAACTTCAATTGTGTTTCCGTTGGACCAATGAAATTTGGTGAATGGGTACATCTTGGGATTCCTAACAATGCCCAATTGAAATATTGTTTGTGTTTAGTCTCACGTTCGATATATATCGAATCTACTTTTTCTTAAAATATGTCGAATTGCTATAACATATAGGATTTTACATCCAAGGACATAGTTGACCAGGAAATATAGAGAAGATTTCTATTAACTGGAATTAAAATCCACGGCATTGCGTATATTACAGTGCAGATTGCAGTTTTATCGAAAGATCGCTTCGATAATTGTAGCAAATACGCGAAATGGCATAACATGATTAGTATTTACGTTGGACCAATGACACTTGGTGATTGGGTACATCTTGGTCTTCCTCACAATGCCCAATGGAAATATGCTTTGCGTGTTGTCTCACGATCTACATATATTGAATATGCTTTTTCTTAAAATATATCGAATCGTTATTACATACAGGATTTTCTATCCACGTACATAGTTGACCAGGAATTTTAGGGTTGATGATCGAAGACTGGAACAGGATTGCGAATTTTCAATACACGTGTCAGTATACTTGATAATTCGATACGATAATGATAGCAAATATGCCAAAGCTATTTTTTTCAAATTGGAATGTCCTGAGAATAACTATTTTTTAGTACCAAATAAATTTGGGGAATCGTTACAATTTAGTATTTTACACACTGCATTATGGACATATGTTTTGCGAGTGGAATGTATATCTTTATATATTTATCTAAGGAATCTGCGTTTCATTTTCAAGTTTCGCTTATCACAACGCTTTTGGACTTTAAGAGTTGAAAAATATCCACAAAATCATCACTGTCTTGAAATTTTAAAAACCTTATTCCAATTATGTCTCAGTGCTAAACTTACCCTATTCAAATAATGAACTATCCGTCAAATGAAATCATTATGAAAATAACAAATAATTTTAAAAGTAAACTATCAAGTTCCTTGCCCTTTCAAAAAACGGCGGGGAAATTTTTGAATTTTTGAAACACTTATGGACACAATACTCGACAACACGTGACACAACAATGTTCCCACCCTCCTTATTACCCGCTTGAAGAATTCAAGCACCCAATCGACTCGTTACATATTTAAAGTGGGAAAGTAATTGATTGATTGGGTGATTGACACAAATTAATAGCCCAAACTGTGATAGGTGTGGGTATATGGAATATTGGACGTGAAAGTAAAAAAAAATTCATCGGGAGGAAAAATCTGAAAAGTTAAAAAAGTCGATTAGTTTTCGAGATATATCGACTTGAATTAACATGGGAGCCTTATGGGACTACGACTTTTTCGCTTTAATTTTGTACTTTTAAACGTCCGACGAACATGATATTCAATGGACATGGACCAGATTTTTTGGTCGATTTTTTGATGTGGTTGCCATAGCGACGAATTGATAATTAGTATTTTTTATTACTGTTTGAATGCTCTCAATGCTTTTCTTATGGGAAAATTTAGGAATTTTTTTGACCAACTTGCAATAATCGCACGACAAATTCCTTTGCCAAAAAGTTAGATAATTCTTTGGTTAATTTTTTGGCTATCTTAAAATTTTCGTACGTTGAAACAATTCCGAGGAATAAACGATTTCGATTTAACATTGTCGTGATGGGCGAATTTTCAAACTCGGATTTCAGCCTTGAGACATGTGCCATATGAAAATTTGGAATCTCCAAGAAAAACCGTTAGAGGGTTCTCGGAACCCTCACGTTTGAGCTTACTTTCGCCGTAACCCTCTTGGTTAATTCATAATTAAATTCCGAAAAATGTCCTGCACGCGAAAAATCATTGTCGCCATTTTTTTGTGGAACATACAATCTTGAATATCTTAGGAACCATTTCAGCTAGATGAATGAAATTTTCAGGGTAATACTTTTATCACAATGGTCAACTTTTGCAATGATGACCATTTCGCTCGATCGATTCATGTGCGAGTTATATCGATACCAATCTCCTTGGTTACGCTTAAATCGCTAATAACTTTTTTCTAAATCAAGGCATGAATGTGAAAGTCATATATAATACTACTGTTAATGTCTTTTCTTCGACAAAAGTTAAATCAAGCGAATCGAGCGATTACAGTCGAAGTTATGATCGATAAAAGGTTGCATTCGATTGAGCCATTTTTCAGACCTATTTACATAGTTACGGGGATAAAAATTATAAAAATATGTAAGGGAAGAAATAAATTATGCGTACACATTAATTATTTAGATGAGTATTATTTCCGTACGAAGATATATCAATATGAATTCATATCTTTTTGTATTAGGTCCCCGTAAGAAATACACGCATCGCCCTATATACGTCACCAATATAAGAACAAGGCGAAATTTTGAAAGCGGGGATAGTAGAGAAGAGAGGGATAAGGGTATGGCCATCGAATGGAGGGGTTATCAATAGGATGCGAATTTTTCAATATAGGTGGCAGTATAGTCGAATGTACGATTCGATTTTTATAGCAAATGCGCAAATTGGCATAAAATGATAAGTGTATACGTTGGACCAATGAAATTTGGGGAATTGGTACATCATGGTATTCCTCACAATGCGCAATGGAAAGATGTTTTGTATATAGTCTCACGCTCGATATATATCGAATCTACTTTTTCTTAAAATATATCAAATTGCTATAGCATATAGGATTTTACATCTAAGGACAAAGTAGACAAGGAAATACATAGTAGATACCCATATCCCAGAAATTAAACCAAAAACATTGCGGATTTTAAAGTACATATGTCAGTATGATCGAAGAATCGATTCGATTATTCTAGCATATACGTTAATTGGCATAACTTCAATAGTTATTCCGTTTGCCCAATGAAATTTGGTGAATGGGTACATCTTTGTATTCCTCACAATGCCCAATGGTAATTTGTTTTGTATGTAGTCTTACGCTCGATATATATCGAATATAATTTTTATTAAAATATATCGAATTGCTATAACACATAGGATTTTACATCCAAGGACATATTTGACCAGGAATTATATAGTAGATACCCATAGGCTGTAAGTTAAACCAAAAGCAATGCGGATTTTAAAGTACAGATGTCAGTACGATCGAAGAATCGATTCGATTATTCTAGCAAATACGTTTATTGGCATAACTTCAATAGTGTTTCCGTTTGACCAATGAAATATGGTGAATGGGTACATCTTTTTATTCCTCACAATGTCCAACGAAAACATGTTTTGCATGTAGTCTCACATTCGATATATATCGAATCTGCTTTTTCACAATTTATATCGAATAGCTATAACATATAGGATTTTACACCCATGGGCATTCTTGACCAGGAATTATATAGTAGATGACCATAGACTGGATATTAAAAAAATATCATTGCGGATTTTACATTACAGATGTCAGTATAATCGAAAGATCGAATCGATTATTGTTGCAAATACGCAAATTGGCATAACTGGATTAGTATATACGTTGGACCAATGAAAATTGGTGAATGGGTACATCTTGGTATTCCTCTCATTGCCCAATGGAAATATGGTTTGCATGTAGTCTCTCATTCGATACATATCGAATCTGCTTTTTCACAAATTATATCTAATAGCTATGACATTTAGGATTTTACACCCATGGGCATTCTTGACCAGGAATTATATAGTAGATGACCATAGACTGGATATTTAAAAAATGTCATTGCGGATTTTACATTACAGATGTCAGTATAATCGAAAGATCGATTCGATAGTTATAGCAAATGCTGAAATTAGCATATTTTGATTAGTATATACGTTGCACCAATGAAATTTTGTGAATGGGTACATCTTGGGATTCCTCACAATGCCCAATTGAAATATTGTTTGCGTTTAGTCTCACGTTCGATATATATCGAATCTACTTTTTCTTAAAATATGTCGAATTGCTATTACATATAGGATTTTACATCCAAGGACATAGTTGACCAGGAAATATAGAGAAGATTTCTATTAACTGGAATTAAAATCTACGGCATTGCGGATATTACAGTGCAGATAGCAGTTTTATCGAAAGATCGATTCGATAATTGTAGCAAATATGCGAATTGGCATAACATGATTAGTATTTACGTTGGACCAATGAAAATTGGTGAATGGGTAAATCTTGGTCTTCCTCACAATGCCCAATGGAAACATGCTTTGCGTGTAGTCTCACGATCTATATATATTGAATATGCTTTTTCTTAAAATATATCGAATCGTTATTACATACAGGATTTTCTATCCACGTACATAGTTGACCAGGAATTTTAGGGTTGATGATCGAAGACTGGAACAGGATTGCGAATTTTCAATACACGTGTCAGTATACTTGATAATTCGATACGATAATGATAGCAAATATGCCAAAGCTATTTTTTTCAAATTGGAATGTCCTGAGAATAACTATTTTTTAGTACCAAATAAATTTGGGGAATCGTTACAATTTAGTATTTTACACACTGCATTATGGACATATGTTTTGCGAGTGGAATGTATATCTTTATATATTTATCTAAGGAATCTGCGTTTCATTTTCAAGTTTCGCTTATCACAACGCTTTTGGACTTTAAGAGTTGAAAAATATCCACAAAATCATCACTGTCTTGAAATTTTAAAAACCTTATTCCAATTATGTCTCAGTGCTAAACTTACCCTATTCAAATAATGAACTATCCGTCAAATGAAATCATTATGAAAATAACAAATAATTTTAAAAGTAAACTATCAAGTTCCTTGCCCTTTCAAAAAACGGCGGGGAAATTTTTGAATTTTTGAAACACTTATGGACACAATACTCGACAACACGTGACACAACAATGTTCCCACCCTCCTTATTACCCGCTTGAAGAATTCAAGCACCCAATCGACTCGTTACATATTTAAAGTGGGAAAGTAATTGATTGATTGGGTGATTGACACAAATTAATAGCCCAAACTGTGATAGGTGTGGGTATATGGAATATTGGACGTGAAAGTAAAAAAAAATTCATCGGGAGGAAAAATCTGAAAAGTTAAAAAAGTCGATTAGTTTTCGAGATATATCGACTTGAATTAACATGGGAGCCTTATGGGACTACGACTTTTTCGCTTTAATTTTGTACTTTTAAACGTCCGACGAACATGATATTCAATGGACATGGACCAGATTTTTTGGTCGATTTTTTGATGTGGTTGCCATAGCGACGAATTGATAATTAGTATTTTTTATTACTGTTTGAATGCTCTCAATGCTTTTCTTATGGGAAAATTTAGGAATTTTTTTGACCAACTTGCAATAATCGCACGACAAATTCCTTTGCCAAAAAGTTAGATAATTCTTTGGTTAATTTTTTGGCTATCTTAAAATTTTCGTACGTTGAAACAATTCCGAGGAATAAACGATTTCGATTTAACATTGTCGTGATGGGCGAATTTTCAAACTCGGATTTCAGCCTTGAGACATGTGCCATATGAAAATTTGGAATCTCCAAGAAAAACCGTTAGAGGGTTCTCGGAACCCTCACGTTTGAGCTTACTTTCGCCGTAACCCTCTTGGTTAATTCATAATTAAATTCCGAAAAATGTCCTGCACGCGAAAAATCATTGTCGCCATTTTTTTGTGGAACATACAATCTTGAATATCTTAGGAACCATTTCAGCTAGATGAATGAAATTTTCAGGGTAATACTTTTATCACAATGGTCAACTTTTGCAATGATGACCATTTCGCTCGATCGATTCATGTGCGAGTTATATCGATACCAATCTCCTTGGTTACGCTTAAATCGCTAATAACTTTTTTCTAAATCAAGGCATGAATGTGAAAGTCATATATAATACTACTGTTAATGTCTTTTCTTCGACAAAAGTTAAATCAAGCGAATCGAGCGATTACAGTCGAAGTTATGATCGATAAAAGGTTGCATTCGATTGAGCCATTTTTCAGACCTATTTACATAGTTACGGGGATAAAAATTATAAAAATATGTAAGGGAAGAAATAAATTATGCGTACACATTAATTATTTAGATGAGTATTATTTCCGTACGAAGATATATCAATATGAATTCATATCTTTTTGTATTAGGTCCCCGTAAGAAATACACGCATCGCCCTATATACGTCACCAATATAAGAACAAGGCGAAATTTTGAAAGCGGGGATAGTAGAGAAGAGAGGGATAAGGGTATGGCCATCGAATGGAGGGGTTATCAATAGGATGCGAATTTTTCAATATAGGTGGCAGTATAGTCGAATGTACGATTCGATTTTTATAGCAAATGCGCAAATTGGCATAAAATGATAAGTGTATACGTTGGACCAATGAAATTTGGGGAATTGGTACATCATGGTATTCCTCACAATGCGCAATGGAAAGATGTTTTGTATATAGTCTCACGCTCGATATATATCGAATCTACTTTTTCTTAAAATATATCAAATTGCTATAGCATATAGGATTTTACATCTAAGGACAAAGTAGACAAGGAAATACATAGTAGATACCCATATCCCAGAAAATAAACCAAAAACATTGCGGATTTTAAAGTACATATGTCAGTATGATCGAAGAATCGATTCGATTATTCTAGCATATACGTTAATTGGCATAACTTCAATAGTTATTCCGTTTGCCCAATGAAATTTGGTGAATGGGTACATCTTTGTATTCCTCACAATGCCCAATGGTAATTTGTTTTGTATGTAGTCTTACGCTCGATATATATCGAATATAATTTTTATTAAAATATATCGAATTGCTATAACACATAGGATTTTACATCCAAGGACATATTTGACCAGGAATTATATAGTAGATACCCATAGGCTGTAAGTTAAACCAAAAGCAATGCGGATTTTAAAGTACAGATGTCAGTACGATCGAAGAATCGATTCGATTATTCTAGCAAATACGTTTATTGGCATAACTTCAATAGTGTTTCCGTTTGACCAATGAAATATGGTGAATGGGTACATCTTTTTATTCCTCACAATGTCCAACGAAAACATGTTTTGCATGTAGTCTCACATTCGATATATATCGAATCTGCTTTTTCACAATTTATATCGAATAGCTATAACATATAGGATTTTACACCCATGGGCATTCTTGACCAGGAATTATATAGTAGATGACCATAGACTGGATATTAAAAAAATATCATTGCGGATTTTACATTACAGATGTCAGTATAATCGAAAGATCGAATCGATTATTGTTGCAAATACGCAAATTGGCATAACTGGATTAGTATATACGTTGGACCAATGAAAATTGGTGAATGGGTACATCTTGGTATTCCTCTCATTGCCCAATGGAAATATGGTTTGCATGTAGTCTCTCATTCGATACATATCGAATCTGCTTTTTCACAAATTATATCTAATAGCTATGACATTTAGGATTTTACACCCATGGGCATTCTTGACCAGGAATTATATAGTAGATGACCATAGACTGGATATTTAAAAAATGTCATTGCGGATTTTACATTACAGATGTCAGTATAATCGAAAGATCGATTCGATAGTTATAGCAAATGCTGAAATTAGCATATTTTGATTAGTATATACGTTGCACCAATGAAATTTTGTGAATGGGTACATCTTGGGATTCCTCACAATGCCCAATTGAAATATTGTTTGCGTTTAGTCTCACGTTCGATATATATCGAATCTACTTTTTCTTAAAATATGTCGAATTGCTATTACATATAGGATTTTACATCCAAGGACATAGTTGACCAGGAAATATAGAGAAGATTTCTATTAACTGGAATTAAAATCTACGGCATTGCGGATATTACAGTGCAGATAGCAGTTTTATCGAAAGATCGATTCGATAATTGTAGCAAATATGCGAATTGGCATAACATGATTAGTATTTACGTTGGACCAATGAAAATTGGTGAATGGGTAAATCTTGGTCTTCCTCACAATGCCCAATGGAAACATGCTTTGCGTGTAGTCTCACGATCTATATATATTGAATATGCTTTTTCTTAAAATATATCGAATCGTTATTACATACAGGATTTTCTATCCACGTACATAGTTGACCAGGAATTTTAGGGTTGATGATCAAAGACTGGAACAGGATTGCGAATTTTCAATACACGTGTCAGTATACTTGATAATTCGATACGATAATGATAGCAAATATGCCAAAGCAATTTTTTTCAAATTGGAATATCTTGAGAATAACTATTTTTTAGTACCAAAGAAATTTGGGGAATCGTTACAATTTAGTATTTTACACACTGCATTATGGACATATGTTTTGCGAGTGGTACATCTTTATATATTTATCTAAGGAATCTGCGTTTCATTTTCAAGTTTCGCTTATCACAACGCTTTTGGACTTTAAGAGTTGAAAAATAACCACAAAATCATCACTGTCTTGAAATTTTAAAAACCTTATTCCAATTATGTCTCAGTGCTAAACTTAGCCTATTCAAATAATGAAGTATCCGTCAAATGAAATCATATTGAAAATAACAAATAATTTTAAAAGTAAACAATTAAGTTCCTTACCCTTTCAAAAACCGGCAGGGAAATTTTTGAATATTTTTAACACTTATGGACACAATGCTCGACAACACGTGACACAACAATGTTCCCACCCTCCTAATTACCCGCTTGAAGAATTCAAGCACCCAATCGACTCGTTTCTTTTAAACCGTAAAGCATGTCTATTTTATAGTGGATTTAGGTCAAATAACAACATCTCATTGGAAGCGTAATATCTAAGGATTTTATTTATCCAATTTGACGACATTTGTCATATACGTGGTATAAAAAGGTATATGATTATATACGACAGTAAAAAGAGCATATTCCTATGAGACGGCAATGTATTGAGATGCGAGTTGTATAACTGCATGCAGATACTGGTTTCGGCCAACGTTGCGAAAAAGCAACATTTTTTTTTGCCATAAGCAAATGTTTTTGAAGGTCCATGTTTTCAATTTACCTTATTAAGCATGTTATTAGGCAAAATGAAGAGAAAAAAATATATATTGTCAGGTATTTCTTTACTCGGCCGGTAATGGGTTAAACCTTTTTCGTCAATTGATAATTAAAATCCGAAATTTATCCTGTACTTGAAAATTAATTGTCGACATTTTCTTGAGGAGCATGCGATCTTAATACATACTAACCGTTAGAGCCACAATGGGTGCTTTCCATTCAGGCGACTCACGTGTACCTTGTGTTAACTCTGGTCAACTCCTAGCCAGCCACGAATTGAAAGCACCGTATGCGCAGTAGTTGATGCGCGTAGAACTTGGTAGAACACGAGTTTAGAACACCGGGAAATTTATCCAAAGAGAAGTAAGTGAGTGATTCAGAATGAAGATCTGGAATGTTTTTTGTTTATATTATTCACCAATGTTGGATTCTGATCATTGGTGATTTGGATTGTTCTCTTGACCGTTTAAAGTAAAACTTGTGCTGAAAATTGTCTTTTATTTTAGATGAACGAAGAGCAGTTTGTAGCCTATGTAATGGAAGAAATACATAGTAGCAGTAGCAGTGATGATTCCGAATCGAATCCAACAAATTAGTAAAACACAAGTAATAAGCAATTACTTTCCTTTAAAGGAATTTACTCCTCATAAAATGGGTAGACTTTATACGGTGAAAACAATGATGCAATTTACGCAAATAATTCGACTTAGTTATAGGCATGGCAGGTGTATTTAAAAATAATATCACTCAAATTCACAAAATGTTGAAATAGCAATAAGAATCATCTCACAATTGTATAATAACTACTGCAAATTTAAAAAAAATGCATTATTATCTCTGCATATAAGCTGTTTATTTAAAACGTCATACCTTGAACATATCGCACACTTGCCAATAGCTAATTTAAAAAAAATGTTTTAACTCCAGTTCCAATGCAGGTGAAAGGCGCCAAAACAACTATGCATGCGCAATACGTCTGTCCGCTGTCTCAAACTAAGCTTTTCGTAAGAGTCGGTGTGAGTCCGCCTCTGTTGGCAACTCCAACGAATGGAATGCAGAAAACACGACTTGTGTCGACGCATGTCAACTTGCGTCGACGAATGGAAAGAACCCAATAATGAGTTCAACTTTTGCAACGAAGGCCATTCCAGTCGATCAATGCATGAGCGAGTTATATCGATACCAATCTTATTAGTCACGTCAAAGTCGTGAATAACTATATTTTTGAACAAAGTATGATAATTAAACATATAGATAAAGTATCAGTAATTATTTGAAATAAGATAAAAGTTTAACCTAACGAATCGTACATTTAGAACGAAAGTATAATCGATAAACAAGTGATTATGATAGATAATTTTGCAGACTTATTATTTTGGGTACTAGAATAAAAGTTATAATTGTGTGCTAAGATATCAATGAACTATGCAATCTTATACATTATTTTGATAAGCAAAATTTCATTAAGAATACATATCAATATGAATTTATGTCATTAAATTTCCTTTTCACCCATAGTGTTACCCGTATTTATCAGAAACTTCAAGCGTAATACCGTGTTGTTAATATAAGATTTTATTTATCTTTCATTCTCCATGCTAACCATTGTTTCCATTTCTTTTATCGATATTCAATATCAATGTAAAATAAAGGCGAAAAGCCTCAAATACTTCTAAATACCTTCTTTTTCAACCAGATTTACGAGTATTTAAGGATGTAATCCTTATTATAAAGGTCGCATTTGAAAATGGAAGGCATAATACTTGATTTATTTTCTTACAAGCAATATTAAATTGACTTTCTTTGAATTCGATTATTAGCCAATATCTTTTTTTATTTAATAAGGCTTACCATTGAACACCTTCATCCGTTTAATTTGAGGTATTTCTATGGTAAAGGTTAAAACAAACGAATTCCTTTGTTGCAGTGGGTTATGAGCGATGCAACTGTGCATTCGTTGGACGCAATTCGAATCAAAAGTTTTACGAAAGAAGTTAAATGAACCTTTTATAGACAGCAATATATCTTATAGATGTATACAAAAATTTTGCCGGCAATGCTTACTAATAACGACATGAAGTTATGTCAATAAGAGTGATTTTATGCTATGATTTTGAAAAAAGCAGTCCGATATTTTCAGTGGTTGGTAATATAAGCATTTTGTTATGTTTAAGTCTCCATGTTCCCTTTTCTTTTTATTTTATATCCATGTCTATGTTCAATGTAAATCAAAGGGAAACATTAATATATTTCCGTTTTATTCGATTTTGTTTAAAGGAGATGAAATGAATTACAAGGAAACAATCCCTATCAAGATCACAATTGAATTATGCCGACAGTCCACTACTAATTTATAATGGCAAAATCAATGCAACTTTCCTTGGATTTGACTTTTCGTTGTTGGTTGTTTCATTTAAATAAGATGCGATTTTGAACCTCTTATTAAAAATGAATTATAAGCAACCCAATCATATGAATCTTAAAGCAAACTAATTCAGTTAAAAGGATTGAAGTTATAATCGATACAATAATATATTTCGAAATAAAGCGTCTGGCATTGATGATATTCCTGCAGAACTAATCAAAAATTCAGGAGAGAAGACGTTGAACCAGCTATACAAAATCATTAGTGAAATGTATACGACAGATGAGATACCAAAGGATTTCGAGAGGAACATTATAATCCCTATTCCTTAGAAGAAACGAGCGTAGAAGTGCTAAGATTTTAGGACCATAAGCCTTACTACTCATGCATCAATGATACTGACAAGGATCATCTATAGAAGAATGGAACGAAAAGCAGAAGAGTACTTGGATGAGGACCAATTTGGATTCAGAAAAAACAAAGGCACAAGGGAAGCAATATTGGCCCTAAGACTGCTCATAGAAATAAGAATGGAAAAGAACAAGCCAACATTCGTTGCGTTTGTGGACTTAGAGAAAGCATTTGATAACGTGGATTGGAGCACAATGCTTGGAATCCTAAAGGAAATTGGGGTTCTTTATAATGACAGAAGAATCATCCACAGTTTATACAAAAACCAAGTAGCCGTGATAAAATCAGGGCCCAGCAGTGAAGAAGCAAGAATTAAGAAAGGAGTGCGACAAGGCTGTACATTGTCACCCGTAATTTTCAACGTTTACATTGAAAAAGCCATTAATGAAATCAAAGAAAAGGCATTGGGAGTGAATATCCATGGAGAAAAAATAAGCATGCTAAGATTCGCCGATGACATAGCCGTTATAGCAGAAACAGAGAAGGATTTGAAAAATATTCTGATTAATATGGGTAGGGTAATAAGTAGATATCAACTGAAAATAAGCACGAAGAAAACCAAGATCTTAGTATGCAGCAGAAGAGAAGAAGTCAAGACCAACATTAAAATAGGGAGGCAAAAACTGATAGAAGTGGATGAATTCTGTTATTTGGGAAGCAAGATAACTAGTGACGGGAGAAGCAAGAAAGAAATTATCAGCAGAATAGCCCAGGCGAAGAGAGCATTCCACCAAAAGAGAGACCTGCTTACAGCGGGAAACTTAAATATGGATGTAAAGAAACAATTTATAAGAACCACCATCTGGAGTATGCTCTTATACGGAAGTGAGGCATGGAAAATGACCGCTGCGGAGAAAGCAAGGATAGAGGCCTTTGAAATGTGGTGCTACAGAAGAATGATGAAAATCAAATGGATCGACCGAGTTAGTAACGAGGAAGTCCTAAGAAGGGTAGGAGAGAAGAGAAGCCTCATGAAAACCTTAATAAGAAGACGGAACAACCTTATAGGCCACATCTTGAGACATGATGGCCTGATGATGACAATCGTCGAAGGACAGGTGGAAGGCAAGAATGGAAAAGGAAGACCTCGAACAAAATATATGGAACAAGTAAAGAGAGATGTGAAAGAGAAGAAATACGTAGGAGTGAAAAGATTAGCTGATAGGAGAACTGAGTGGAGAGCTGCGTCAAACCAATCCTAGGATTGTTGACCAGTGATGATGATGAATATATTTCGACATAAGCAGCGTTTTTATTGCTGCTGCGGAAATTAAATTAAAATTATGTATTTAGACAACAATAGATTCATGCTATAGGGCAGAAACACTTATCCATATTGCTTCAATACGATGATATATCGATGAAAGATTATGTCGATGCCAAAAAAATTTCTTATGGTATTAAAGGCACGTATCCGAAATTGTTTGGGCAGAGGGACTACAAAACTAATTTACATGGCATCTACTTTAATTATAGCCAGTGGAAATGAACTGTTCAAGTTCATAAAATGCACAAAATCAGAGACCGGACGGTATACCATATTAACCCTGTTACGCCTGAATTAAAAAGTTTCTGCGATTTTTGTGGCTATCATTTATCCAAATGTCAATGAAACTCTCAGTAATTGGGTGCTAAATTTATTCTTTTATCACTAAGAGTTACGCCTAGCTGTACCATATAGTACCACCAACACATTTTGCATCATAACATCCCAATTATTAGGCTTACATCAAATAATCATACTTTATACGAGATATACAGGCTACAAAAACATAATTACATAATAAAACCCTTGCATTAGCAATACATCGGGCTCAATTAAAGAAAATGAAATTTTTGCTATAAATAATTCCATTTTTTTGGGCTAATTGATAATTCTCTAATTTTAAACGGCTTTAAATGCGTCAAATACAGCTTTAAAATACCAAAATCTTCGGAAAACGTCATTTAAAATGTTCTCAGCTATTTAAAACTCTCAAGAACCCTAATAAATTACGATAAATAATAAAAATAGTAACGGTTAACGCTACACTACCAGCTGGTACCATTTGGTACAGCTAGGCGTTAACGGATTAATAGGGAAAAACTACGTGTCGGACTTACCTTCAAAACAGCAAATTTGGTGTGATGACTCTGACTTCACAGTGGCATCTGTCTATGGTCGAACTCTTCTCGTCTATCTCCCTCCTAGGAACTACCGTCCTCTTTATAGACCACTTAGCGCAATCCTTGCGTCCACGACAGTAGTAAACTTCCCGGCGGCCCAGTTATGTTGACCCTAAACCGACTCGTTACGTAACCCCAAGGATTTTTGCAATAATTCGATACAGAAGAAGCAGTACTTATCATACAAACAGAGACATCAGGATATGGACCGTTGCCATTTTCTTTCATTCGCCATACACTGCTGACATCAATGCATTCGTTATACAGTAGATACCGGTTAATTGAGACATATCGGGACTTGTGCACTTTGCCCCAATTAAGCGGCTGCCCCAATTAGGCGAACTATCCTGTATGTGGGCATAAACAAACGTTCAAATGATAGGAAGAAGACTAAAGAATGTTTATAATGCAACAAATGTTTATTAAACTATTAATAAATCGGCGTGTTTAGTTAATTTATTATGATTTTTAAGAATTATAACAATTTAGTTAAAAATATATTTTTCAGTCTTGGGCGACGCTGAATGAATGTCTTTTACTATGTACTGTTAAAGAAAACTCCTATCCTCTTGCGGGTAGTATAACAACAAGAGCTTTCAAAACAGGGCAAGGATAGGAAAAAATATTTGTGAAAAATAAGAGTGAATCAAAGGAGGAGAATATAAAAAATAGCATCCAGAAAACAAAAAAAAAATAATTTCGTCGCGAGTATAGAGTGTATGTCGCCGACTCATTGCCCAATAAAGTGGCATGCTGTCCCAATTAAGTGGAGAATACTCTGGGATATTCCTCTATTGGGTTCTGTTCTTCAAGATCTGCCCCATTTAAGCGGCTGCCCCAAGTAACCGGTGGACCCTTTTAAACGGATTCTACTGTACTTACGGAATTGCAATTCACAATCAAAATTGCAGGGAAGTTTTCTTCGTGAGATAACTCGATCCTTATCTTCACCATACAGCGAAATTTGATCAAAAATGAACACGACCCCCCAAAGACATGAGAAAATAGTGGAATATGCGTAAAATGAGTCTACGAAAAGGATTAGGAGAAAGCAAAGGAAAGATTTTGGAAGATGTGTTGTCTTTCTTAGAGGTAAGATATTAAAAATAAAAACATACTGTTGTCTGTGTAATAAAATAAATAGTGGTACACATCTGCAGGAAATTTTCAGTGTTTAGAAACAAATAATTAATTAACAGTCCTGTGATTTCATCTGATTTCATCTCAAATCAGGCAGAGTGGTGTCAGGTGACCATCACCGATTTCTCTGAAATTTATATATGTGAAAGCAGTATCCTTATGATGAATAATGATGCCTTTATCTCAGCTCAGAACCGAACCGTCATAAAGTTACCGTCCTTTGAACATTGCAGTGTCAGGCCTCGGAGTAAAAAATGAAAAATCACATAAATGGTGATTACTAAGGAACCATGGCCTGTAATGCAGTGGTTATTGTTTTATTTTGAAGATAATTCATTTATGCACATTATGGCATAACTTGCAAGTCATTTGAAGCAATAATTAACAAAAAGGACTTGTTTAAACAATAAAAATTAGTTATTATTTAACAATTTATTGCTAAAAAAGGCCAACTTTTATTTTCTTTAAAATTTCTCAGGGGGTAGTTTAAATGTTCTACTTTCAATAAAAAAAATAAAAAAAGGTAGTATTTTTATACTTTTTGTTTTAAGGCATGTCAAAGTTAGGCATGTTTTCGACCCTTTTACACCAAGATTGCATACCTTCAAGGGGATAAAAATGAAGTTTCATTCTACTTAGAATTCATAACAGTGAATAGTTCATATCTGAATGATTGGTTACATCTATTGAGTGAAAGCAAGTTCAATCTTGTTTACTTCCATGGCATCCAATGTGTGCAAACACCCACTGCTACTGGCTGGAAACTGTGAATGAGTCGCAATTTGCACAGAGTATTTTTCAATGGCACTTTACATAAGTCTTCTACTTTGGGCCATGTGGAACAATTCGATGGACCTTGTGGATGTATAAACAAGACACTAATGTCATTCTCTTCTAAACACACTCCAGTGATTTTAGAAATTCACCAGGTTTTTCGGAAGCACACGATGAAGTCATTCATAGTGCGGTTTTGAGTATTGTATGTCTTTATATCTGATTTTGTTAGTTTCACAGCCTGTTTTTCAATTTTTTCAGAAAAAAAAATTTCAGATATTTGACTTGGAGAAAGGTCTTAAACAGGAAGAAAGTCATAGATGGTTGTTCAGTGCACCTGGTCATGAGTAGGGGCCATCTGATGGAGTTGTAAGAATTGGTCAAAAACATCTTCAATCACTTGGATGTTTTAAGTATCTTACAGAAGTGAAGAAAATATCTTCAGAAGTGAAGAAAAGTCTAGTTAGCGGTCAGTAATTGATGTTGATAAAAGTATATGCCATGCATATTTATCTCTGTTAACTGTGTTATTTGACTGAAACAAAATTTTGGCATTTCTCCGGTAGATATGGAAGTACATACTGGAAATAAGGGTATTCATGAATAATTTTTTCAAATAAAAATAAAATAAATTGTTTAAAATATTTAACATAGCAGTGCCTAAATAAGCGAACAGTACGTCGAGATGTAAAAACTTGGAATTATGTTTACTGTTTAAAAGAAATTGAAGAGAATCTTTTGGGGTGTAAGAGACACCCCATGCAACCAATTAGATGGTCCCCTATTATTTTAATCTATTTATATAATTTATTGCATTAATCTAAATATTATTACTATAGGAGTTCGTATTTTACGTTTTTATATTTTTAAATCCCGATATCTAATTTTCGCAATTACATGAAAAGTGAAAAATTTCAGGCGCGTGAAGACACGAAGGCTAAGTATGAATGCTAGGAAAAACCCCGTGTGACGTTGTTCTGGTTCCCACTGCCGTCGTGTGAGGTGACCTTGGGGCGAGGGTTTCGAGCGCTGATACGATGCAGGCTGCTAGCAGGTAGCGTAGAGTAGCCAGGTAGCAGGTAGCGCTTGGCTTAAATAAGGATTATTAATACCTTATCAAAAGAAGGAAACTTTCCAACCTTGGCAAGTTAAAATAGGTGATTATTAAGAGATGTTTGCCTGAGCTCTGTGCCTCATGCATGCATTGGTAATCTCAGACGATGTAAAACTCCCATCTACTCGTATAGAAACTAGGTCCCTGTGACGACACGTGGAGTGAAATTGTACGGGCGCCAATCTGGCCTTTTTCAAATGCTGTTAAAATTGACCATTGCCATTCGTCTAAACTGGGATTTCTAAAACCAAATAATTTGTATATCATGAATACACTAATGGAGGGTAACGAACCGCAATCAATGCGTTTCGCTTTCATTAATGAAGGAAACAACCCTATTGTGTTCGTAAACCTCGTGCGGCCACCGCCGTTTTGATTTCGATGGACATGTACAAAAAGAGTCTCCGCTCAAAACGAAATATGCTAGAAATCCTGTAGACTTTTAAAATATCCAAGACATTGAATATATTTTCTTCACTTCTATAAGATACTTAAAATATCCAAGTGGTTAAAGATATATGTTCTAGATATAGACGGCCCTGTGGCTTCTGTGAATGGCCGACTTCTCGCGTCCATCTCCCTTACCGGAACTGCCGTCCTCATTGGAGACCGCTTAGCGACAGAGTGGAACTTCCTTTCGGCCTAGTTAGGTGCATGCAAACCACTCTGGCTCATCACGTAACCCTAATGATGTTTGCAGTATCAAGAGGCGCCATTTCAGTGCTTTTAGCGAGGTCAGAGTGACGCCATTTTAGGTTGACAAATCTTTTTACTTACGTCCCTGAATGATATTTTTAGGTGGCTAACTTTAACACTGCAAATGCGATAAGTTGAGAGATAAATGCTACCGCGACCACTAGCATTTATCCAGTGTTTATCATCTGAGTTTACCTATCATTCGCGAGACATCTGTTAACCATTTGAGTGAAGGCCGTTAATTTTAAAGCCCTACTGAAAAATCCAGCCATTTTCACTGAACTCGCAATTTTTTTTTTAACATAAGAATCAAAAATATATTTATATCGATGTGTATCTCAATAAAAATGAACTTTGCTCTTCTTTATGAATGAGTTGAATAACATTTATTGCCAACTTTTAAACATATATTTTAATAATGAAAACCCACTGTTTTTGAAAAATAAAAAAAGTTGCAACAAATGACGTACCGCCATAAAATGCATAATATTTTTTATTACGCTCAATTTGAACTATTTAAACCATGGAAATCATAAAAAGCATTGTTCCAAGCGAATCATTCAAAATCCTGGATGACCAAAAGGGTCTTTGCACCCTCAACGAACCGTTCTTTCCTCCAAAGAATTTTCACACAAAGTAAGCTGAGAGAAGGGAGCCGCGGCATGCCGGTTGTTACAGAGGACTTTTTGTCCTCAAGACATTAAAAGAACTCTTTTTCCATCGAGTAGTTGATTTTTGAATTAACAGAACCACTAAGTACCATGGGCGAAATATAACAGCTTCCCGCAAACAAAGTTAATAAAATAGATAAACGTAATATTACGTCCATGGCAGTCCTCAGAAGGATTAGCAGGACGTAATATTACGCCCATGGCACGCAAAGTGTTAATCTTTAAACTCTATTTCCTGATAGTCACTTTGCTGGTCGGGATATCATTGATAATATACCTTTATACTGTATTTATTAAATATCCATTGCCTACACTAAATTTAAAAACAGAATAAGAGCAGTTAAATTATTTTCGGTCCCGTGTAACGAAATTTACCATGTATCGTATTTCCCGTATAACAGAATTTCAGTTTAACGTATTTCACGTATAACGAAATTTCCCTGAATAAATGATGAATCATGAAATTTCGGCCTGAAGACGATGGCAGAGATGGCCATCGAAACGTTGGCAGCAATTTCCATCCTCACCCGGCTGATTTCCCGTGAAGATTTCATCAACAGCATTCGCCGGTGTAGCACCAAATCCTTCTTCAACGAAATTTCAGTTTAACGAACGTATCCGTAGGATTTCGTTTAAAAGACATTTCACCGTAGTCACTTGGTAGTGGGGATGTCCTTAAAAATACACAGTTATACTGTATTTATTAAATATCCATTGGCTATAAAAAATTGAATACTCATAAAAGGCAATGGAAATGACTTTTTACCCTCGTAAAAATTTATTTCTAGCCGAGTCGCTCGTAATACGCAGGCGTAGTAATTGATGATAATTTTTCCATAGAAAAATATGTTTCAAACAAAACTTCTCGAATTCTACCGATGAAGTAAAAAAAAAGTTTACATTGCGCGTTTTATAGTGTATTTTAATATATTAAACGAGTTACAGCAAAATAAATTCACCAAATCCTAGTAAGCCTTGACACTCATTTATTTATTTATTATATTTAATGTCCAACCAACATGTAGATAATTATAGGGCGAACAATACAAGAATATAGCTACGAAAAATATGGGATTGCCCATGCTACGGAAGGAAAATTGCCGGAAACTTTGCCGAAAGGACTGCAAATAGAAACCATTGTGGAACCGTTTAAACCTAGTTTTAATTTATATGTTAATCATTTTATTGCTCAAGATATGAAAGGCGGCACTGTTTTACCTAACTTTTCTAGGACTTCTGGAAATAGTAATAATGTTAGAGTTCGTAATAGAATTAGTTATAATCATGTATGGGTACCTGGTTGTCGTAATGTAATTCCTAGTTCTAAGATTGGTCAAGAAAAGTTTGAAGATTTGAAAGATATTTGGTTAGCCATGGGTTCTCATCGTTCTATGCCTTTTTTTTACTATTCATGCAATCCACCTGGACCTGCGGATTTGTTAAATCCATTTACGGTTCATGTTTATACTGTAAAGTTTAATGTGGATATGTCATGTTTGTATACGTTTTCTAGTAGAAAAGTAAACAATCCACTTTAATTCCAGACTCTGTTGCGTTATTTGCAATAAACCGATCCATTGGTGTTCAACCCCGTTCCCGTTATCCGTTCCAGTGTAAAAGATGGAGGCCGCATTCAGGCGAAGAGGTATTGCTCGCCTGGGACGCCTGCGGGCACCTACAAATTGCGTGTCACAACAAGTTTGTAACATTAGATTATTTGACCTTCAGAGAATGGATGGATTTGCTAACGGAGCTCCAATCGCGACAGCCAACGCTATATCGAGGCAGAGTTTGGTATCTCTTCGTAATTGGCCCGAATTCATCACAAACACAATGTTCTGTGCTCTATTGAATATAAGAAGTTTACGTGAATTGGCAATTTTTTGTTTATGCAATATGCCAGTCAAGGGGAAAAATCTATGCGTGTTGGAATTTGTCCCCTGTTCGGCCTGATAGCCACTTTACTGGTGGAGATATAATTTAAACTTAAAAACTTACAGAGAATTTAAATTTAAAGGATGAAGTTCGCCATGAAAAAATGAGATTCGAATCCCGTTTAAGTCAAATATTTTTTTTTGGCGAACTTCATAAGTTGGTGTATTTAACTTTGCACCCGTGCGCGTGACTGCGTACAAAGTCACTTGTTCCTGCAGTGCTTTGAAATTGCTTCGATGGTTAAGTGTAAATGAAAGGTGTAGTCAATAAATTATCAAAAATTCTTGTTGCATGGTTTTTTTTACTAGAAAAATATTCTACGTTTTCATTAATTGCTACGTTTACAGCATATTCGTTCAAAAAATTTGTATAAAGCTAAATAAAAGTATCACAGGATAAAAAATAACTTAATTTTTTTTAAAGATTATCAGAAAAGGTTACTTTTGGGATATTTTAGATTTCAGTGCAGTTTAATTGAACAAATGTCCTGAATAGACGATTAAACCATGTTCCATTGAAAACTTTTATCAGGTGTAAAATTTTTATTTTTCACGTTTTTCATTCTTGCAAAATTGCTATGTGTAAATTGCAAAAGAGAGTTTTCTGCTGTAAGAATACTGTATTTCGTGCAGAATTTTTTTTTGTTTATTGGGTTTTCTATCCGCTAATATTCGCCATGTGTCCCGATGTCTACTGAATCAGCAGATACGCTGAGGATGGTCAGCAAGTCGTTGCTCGAAACGTCGGGGAACTTGGGCCCTCACAATACAATATATTATCTATGTGTTTATGAAATAGCTAGAATGTCTTCAGGTAAAGTCTAATAAATATTTTGTTATGTCTTCTTGACATGTGTTATTAAATTTGCAAATATCCTAACGTCCGGTTTTCAGATATCTACAAGATGTCGTTGAGATGACATGATCAGGACGTTCATATTAAAATTAGGTCCATTGGGAAAATTAATAAATGACTAGAGTAAAATATTTTTCGGTATAACAAAAGTCTATTTTTAACTGACAGCCTACTCGTGGAGCAGGAGGTGATGGTACAGTGTCTTCTGGGGAGTGTTCTTGAATATTGGAACCTCTACGGATTTCACTTTTTTCTAATGGGTGCTTCCTCCTCCGATTCCAAATTTGAAGTTAACAAAGCTGCATAAAATTTCTTAATAGATTTCTCAATTTGGTTTACAATATTATCAATGAATGTTTTTCCATTGTCTTGCATAATAGGTCTTGTAGAATTTTAATGCAAATTTGTGCCTACGCATAAAAACACCATCAGGGCTATGAATGAATGATATTTATATGAATGTGTACATGACTGTGTTGAGTAAAACATTATGGAAATATTTGTATTGAAGATAAAAAATCACCTATTAATTAATATTACAAAGCAGAAAGTAGAATTTTTCATGCCTTTTATTCCATTGAATTGGATTTGTTTCTTGAGGACATTATTATTATATTATCATAAAACCTGTTAATAATTATTACAAGGCAGACAGTATAATTTTTTCATGTCTTTTATTCCATTGAATAAGATTTGTTTATTGACGGCATTATTATGTTTAAAACAAGCAACGTGCTCTTTTAGTCTTTTTTCTGAACGGTATGGTATTTGGAAGAGGCGACCGACAGCTTAGGTCATAAGCGCCATGAGGGAATGGTATGGAAGGAAAGTTGGAGAGAAAACCGGCGTCGGCATTAGCCTGCTCTTTACGAAAGGCACCTAGGGCACCACGGCTTAACGTCCCATCCGACGGACGGAATGTTGCGCTTGAAATGTTCTCCACATAACATTCAATAAGGGATCGGGAAGTCTCTGAAAATTCTCTGCCGCTGCCGGGATTTGAACCCGGGCCAATCGCGTGGGAAGTCCTTCTCTAAATTTCCGGCCAGTTTGTCCAATATAACCTGCAGAACACTTGAAATGAAGTTTTTATGTACTACTCTAGCCTCCCCTGAGGAAGACACAGTGAGCCGAAACCGCAGTCATGATCGAATAAACATTTATGTGGAAAAACAAAGTTTAATTTTCATTCAATTAAATTTATTTTATTTAACGATGGAAAAAGAGCATATTGTCAGCAACTATCTATGAAAATATATTTATAGGCCTTGGCAATAAATACATATAAACACTGGGGATGGTCGGATCGGATACTTCGGATCCAAATATCCGCGGACATTGCCCTTCATCGGATACATCGGATCTAAAATCGCAAAATTGTTGCATCATTCTTCCATCTTCCAATTCACCATCTCTTCAAAGAGTCACACAGAACCTCCATCATGCTCTCCTCAAACGAGAGTATCCAGAACCCCTGCTTAAAAAGAAAATACTCTCTCCCTCCGAACAGTACACCCCACGCACCAAAAAAGAACAAACCAGCAAACTTAATCTCACCACCACGTTCTTCCCGGGCACTCAAAATATTAAAAGATCTGTACCCTAGGCCGGCCCTTATTTTTCAGAATTGCGAAAAGTTATGTTTTCCTGGTCTCAAAATGATCCAAATGGTGTTTATATTCACGTGTTAAAATTTGGTTACTTTAAAATAACGGCAACCCGTGCCCCAAAGGCCCTAGGTACTAAGGACCCTCAATTGAGTTTTTTTGGGGCCAAAAAGCGCTATTTCTTTGTAAAACGTAAAAGTACAGTTCCCAAGGGCCGATTTTCTGTTTGTTTTAACCTATCTCTAAGCGTTTACGAGATATCGATCGTCGTAATGCAATCCCCCCCTAGGGCGCCACCCCGCACCGCGGCACCGCTGAGGTATGTCCCGCACCACTTACTAGAGACTTCCCCTCAACCCCCTCCCCTCCCTTGGCAAAGACTTTGCTCCTGATGACAAGATTTACATGCTAGTGGTATAGTATTGAATAGGTTGTTCGTCTTGTGTAATGATTAATGTTGTTAAAGCCTATAATGTCAATTTTAACCCTTCAACGCCGTCCTATGTACTGGGTACCGTTCCCTCCTCACCCTCACCCTCACCACGGGGAGCGCTACCCAGATTATCCCTTCTTTGAGAGAGAGGTCTCTTTGCTCTCCGCGGCACATTCACGAAGAAAACAATTCCAATGAATCCTTACATTTCCTAGGAATTTTTTAATATTGTCATTGTCCATTAGCCGGGGAAACTTATTTGAAAGCATTGGTTTTTCTTTCTTATACTTTCGGTGGTGGGTCTGTCGCACCTGCGTAATTACCAAGGACATTTCTTTCCTTTGAGTATTATAATCTCGTTCTGGATTTCCCACCAAATGGGTTTCCCTTCGAATATCCCGTCTTTTCCACATGCTCTATTGATCTTTGCTCAGTTTTTCCAGAGTTTCGGTGGTGTACGTTTGCTCCTAATCAAGTACCTACTCGAGTGACTACATTTTGTGAATCTCTTCATTTATTTTCACTATGGACAGTGAAAATTTGCCATCTCGGCCAAAAAGGAGAAAGGTTTTTCTCGTGGATGAAGTTCTCAATATTTTATTCGACTCTGATTGTAAGAGTGAGGACGGAAATTTTTCCGATGTGTCTGTGTCTACCAGGGATACTGAGATGGATGAGGATGATGCAAATGATTCCGGCGATGGTGGTCCATTCAATTTGGCTGAAGACATTGAATCCGCATCATCTTCTTGGTCCAGGACTGATGATTTTACTCGTCAGATTTTCCAGTTCGACAGCTCCTCATCTGGTGTAATATCGGACCACCTTCATGAGAATGCCTATTATAACCTTTATTATCCATTATCTTTACCTACCGCATCCAAACATACGTTTCAAATGCTCCCCAAAGTTCAAATCGGCTGAAGTATGGTCGAAATGTTGAGGAATATGGTTAAAAATCAATGGATTTTTTTACTATTTGATATCAAATCGCTCATAAAAATATCATACTGGCCAAATTTGAGGAAAAAAATTCATTTACATTCAATTTAGAAAAAGTAACGTTCAAATATTTTAATTCCAATTATGATTCTTAGAAAGAGCAGAATTGCATTCATGGTCTGTCGTCAGGGGGAAGGGTGGGTAGTCCCGGATTATGAGGGTCCACTACCTGCTAGACACACGCCCGGGGTCGACGGAAAAATATCTTCCCCGCTCATGTCCCGCACACAGTGGAAGAAAAATTTTGACGCTCCCGCAGCTAAAGGGTTAAACCTTGATTTTTTGCCGCCATACGGCCGTGAACCATTCCAGCAGGCTTTGTTCCAAAGTGCTTTTTATGTACAAAATATTATAAGCATGTGATACAAATGTGTCTATGAATAATAAAGGAATGAAGGGAATGAGCAGGGCTTCCAGGGCTCCAACAGTAGATAGAAATATTCAAGGAAGAAGAAACTAGGCAGTCAGTTCACGGACGTAGATCACTGTGGATAGATAGAAATAGTTCTTGTGTATAGTGTTCAAAGGATTGGAAGTGCTAAGTTTTTTAGGATGTAAGGAGAAAAGTGGTGAAATAAATACTTAATCATGAACGTGACGTTCATTTTAAGAATAGACCAACAAGGAAAGGCATGTAATCAAGACTAAACCCAGGCATTAAACTGGTTGGAAAAAAAAGTGAAGAAATAATCGGCTCAAATTTACCGACAGTGAGAGAAGTACTGTGTGTTTTCTCTATCACCTAATGGGTTCGAAATTTGTAAGACTTAGTGTGAGAAAAACCGTGATAAATGCGTCTCATCCATAGTATAAAACTAGAATTCCTGTTGTTACGGAAATTAAGGCGATTGAAAAGTTAGAAAAATGACGCAAAGAATGGATGAACGTGCAACGGCATAAAGAGAGCGCGAATTACAGTGGATATGAAGAAAAGAGAATATTTCGTATCAAAACTTGATGATTTGCTTGACATTGCAAGGTGCGGTACCATTGAACTTTTGACGCGCGAGGAGGAAAGTGCAGTTAATCTCTCGGATAAATGTACTTGGGCTGAAGAAATAAAGTTCTTACGCAAATAAAGAGGAGAACGAAATGCGGTTATTGGTTGAATAGATTTCAATATATTCAAGAAGAAAGGAAAATATGTGGTTCTCCGCTCCTTTTGTTGCATTAGCTTTCATCAGTGACCCGCAGTTCCTACAAAGACTTGTTAGTTACGAAAGTGTTAACCTGGACTTAGCGAAAGCAGCACAAACGAGGTTTTCAAACCACTTGTGGTACATGAGTGAGGAGTTGGTAGGCCTGTCCTTTTTTGACGGTTCCATTTCTAGGTGCGAGAGAAAACGTGATACGCCGTATGTGGTCATGTGTAGGAAAACATGATCCACCGAAGAAGGCATTCTATAAACGTAAAGACATGACTAAGGTATCTATACCAAATTTTGTCACCACTAATTCGAGAAAGCTATTTAATGCATTGTAAATATGCATTGCATTCTTTGATGTGCACATGCGAGAATGGGATGACATACAACAACGATTTGCAAATTATTCGGGGTCATCAAGTGGGAAATGATTGTGCAGCGAGAGGAGTGAAATTAATTCAAGATTTTTAGGCAGTCACATTGAAGGAAGAGAGCTTTCAAAATTTATTACTAAGTGTGACTTTGCATCGCAATACAACCCTTACGTGCGGAAAGGCACTTTAATTGCCAAATATGGGATGTCAATGAAAAATTAGAAATACTATGAAAATCTATTTTATTTTGGTTAATGTACCGAAATTCATGGACAGAGTGAAAATAAATTGATCTCTTGGATTGAAAGTATTGTTACGGCAATTAAATTCTTTCTAATGTAAGCATATTTCTTCAGAGGCTAGATCTTGACATCAGGAGCGAAGTCTTTGCCCTTCATTCCTTTATTATTCATAGACACATTTGTATCACATGCTTATAATATTTTGTACATAAAAAGCACTTTGGAACAAAGCCTGCTGGAATGGTTCGCGGCCGTATGGCGGCAAAAAATCAAGGTTTAAGGGAACGGTACCCAGTACATAGGACGGCGTTGAAGGGTTAAAATTGACATTATAGGCTTTAACAACATTAATCATTACACAAGACGAACAACCTATTCAATACTATACCACTAGCATGTAAATCTTGTCATCAGGAGCAAAGTCTTTGCCAAGGGAGGGGAGGGGGTTGAGGGGAAGTCTCTAGTAAGTGGTGCGGGACATACCTCAGCGGTGCCGCGGTGCGGGGTGGCGCCCTAGGGGGGGATTGCATTACGACGATCGATATCTCCTAAACCCTTAGAGATAGGTTAAAACAAACAGAAAATCGGCCCTTGGGAACTGTACTTTTACGTTTTACAAAGAAATAGCGCTTTTTGGCCCCAAAAAAACTCAATTGAGGGTCCTTAGTACTTAGGGCCCTTGGGGCACGGGTTGCCGTTATTTTAAAGTAACCAAATTTTAACACGTGAATATAAACACCATTTGGATCATTTTGAGACCAGGAAAACATAACTTTTCGCAATTCTGAAAAATAAGGGCCGGCCTATTGTACCCTATCATCAGCAAAAACAAAATCACGGCTGCTCTTCTTCCATCCTGCCCCTCCATTGCCTACAGAAGAGCACCTAACTAAGGTAATATTATAAATTCCACCCGACCCCTCCTACGGCACGCACTGCCCCCACTTTCTTCCCTGTCTCCATGCAACCGCCCCCGTTGCAAGTGCTGCCCCCTGCTACACCCCACCACTTCACCTGTCATCAATAGATCCTCCTCCACACCGTCTTGCACTAACAAATTGATCAGTAACACTCGTGTAATAAGCCGTTAAGAGTTTTTGTGAAACACATTTTTCATAATATAACTGGTGTAAATAAAACTGGATTCATTACTATTAGTTTTGTTTCAGAAACATTTAAATAAAGTAAGATGATTAATTTTTGTGGTGAAATATACAATGAATATAACTATTTATATATTACACGACCCCATTCAGCTCGAGATAATTTCATACAAATCGCCAGAGTTAGGTGTAGAACCTTTTTTTACGCCGAAGGAGGCTAGCTTAAAAAAAACTTAAAAATATAATTTCTGGTCGAGGAAAGAGTAATGTAAGTTATAAAGAAATTATGTGAAAAAACAGTGTCAAACTTTTATTGATCAAGAATATTCGGCAAATTCCGCATAGTATCGCCGGAAACCACCTGTGCTATGTCGGTGGATCAACCGCTGCTTCTATTTCGGTGGTGTTGGTCGCCGTGTGTCCGGACGGTGGCTCAACTCCAGTGTCATTCCAACAAAGACCCATCATTGGCAACCAATGATAAGCCCAAGTGTCCACTTCCGCAACGGCCTTCCCCTTGACCGAGTCTGGCTTCCTGAAAACACGAAAACATTAATTAGAAATTCATTCGGATAATTATAATCTAAATTGAAACTTTGTGTTTTTATTTTTTTTATTATTTCAACTCATCATTCCCCAGACTGTGTTCAGGGCTTTTCACTTCATTTGCGTATTGTTTTCCGATTATTTTTTGCCTAAGAAGGATGAGTTTTTGGAATAAAAATATTTTCATCATGCGTATTATAAGATTTTCACAATGCAGCGTACACGCAACGCTGGGAAAACTCCGTTAAATATGGACAAAAAAAGTAATTTTTAAAACTTAGGTTACATCTTTTATTTTTTTCTCTTGATTTGTACACTCGACTTCTTCGCCGGGAGTTAATCAGTATTTCTCTGGAGGAAATGCCCCATTCTGCCTCAGCGGACATACTGGGGTATGTCATTTTTCCTTGGGTGTCTCGTATGTGCGCACCGATTTTCATGCCAAACGCCATCAGTCATAAAATACAATTACATAAATGAAAATTTTGGTGGAAGGGACAAAATGAGAACTAGAGATTCTTAAAAAGAGTCAGTTAATCGAAGAAAAAATTATTCTGAAGTAGAAAATTGTTCTGAGAACTAGAAAATTCAATAACGTTGCGTTAAATTAACGCTGGGGGTTTATGGGTTAATTAAGAGGTACACATACAGCAAGACTGCCAATTGAAAGTGCACCTATAACAACAAATATTAAATAATTAAATAATTATTGTTTATTACATATTTAAATAGAACAAAAAAGAAAACAACAAATATTTATCAGGCTATCTAGTCATTTAAGCGATAAATATGTTAATGCCCAATGAGTAAAATTTTTAAGTGTTAGATCAATATCACCGGGGAGGGAATTTATTAAAAAGGAAAGTCTATGGAAAAGTTAGCGATTAATTACAGATAGCCTGGGTGTAGGAATGTGGAGCAAAGAGGTAGATTGGGTGTGGCGGGAAGGTACTCTTATGTTGAGGAAGGAAACAATGTCAGGACTGTCAAAGTGGGAGTTAAGGGTATTATAAATGATTTGATGTCTGATTGAAGTCGGAGAAGGGAGAGACTAGGGACTGATAAAGAGAATAAAACTGCACTAGTAGGTGACTCGCGGATATTTGAGTTTCTAAATTTTACAAAACTTGATTGAATGATTGTACTTGATGGAAAGGATCCATAGCCTACTCAGTGTCATGATATTGTGCTTTGTGTATGTCATTTGTTTTAAGTG
Organism: Ischnura elegans; assembly: GCF_921293095.1. Lineage (NCBI taxonomy): Eukaryota > Metazoa > Arthropoda > Insecta > Odonata > Coenagrionidae > Ischnura > Ischnura elegans. The sequence goes on from NW_025791659.1 coordinate 7,940,212, forward strand.
CTGTCTACAGCTCTCTGTATTCATGTAAAACACTGTTGAATAAACGTTCATAAGAACATGACATGGCGCAGTCGGTAGGGCTCGGTTAGGACCATGTGCTCGATAGTGCGTAGTCAGACAGGGTCAAAGTTAAGTGAAAAAGAAAGTTTCGAGGATGCAACAAGCGAGGCCTCCTAATCCGTTAGTCTTAACGGGCAATGTAAGTGATAATTTCCGGAAGTTTAAGCAGAACTTGGAGATATATATGTTAGCTTCTTGACTGAAAACGAAACCGAAGAAAGTTAAGACTGCCATTTTACTGGTTGTAATTGGTGAGGATAGAGTTGAGCTCTTTAATACGTTTAATCTGGCAGAAGAAGATAAGTCATATTACGATAAAGTTCTACATGAATTCGATATTATTATCTTCGATATTATTATTATATTCGAAAAAATACGCGAATCCTAGAAAGAACGTGGTAGTTGAACGATTTCTGTTTAACACGCGCAAACAGCAGGAAGTTGAGCCCTTTGACTTCTTTGTCACTGACTTGAAAAAGTTAGTCAAAACTTGTGAGTGCGGCAATCAGACTGATAGTGTTCTGAGAGACAAAATTGTTCTCGGAATAAATGATGTGGCTGTTCAGGAGAGACTTCTGCGTTTACCGGAATTATCTCTTAATAAGAACATGACACTCAGACCATAGTTTTTTAAAAATTTTATCCCTCAATATCAATTACTGTCGTTTAAACCTACCGCTGCACTTCTTTGTACCTTGTATTACATGATTCTGCCACCGCACGACACATGTGTTTTGTTTTGCACTCGTAAAACAAGATGGATGACACAAAAAGGTGGTGAGGGGGGGGCCTTAAGTATTTTCTCATTAAGCTGGTGCAACGTTTTTTATATTCTCTTCAATGCACTTACAAATATTGGTTATTACTCTTTATAAATAAGCTAATGAGCAAAGAGACAACCGTACGCCACAACTACTACAATCCAACTCCCCTCTACACACCATCACGCGCCGTCAACAACAATCGCCCCCCTCCACCTCTGCTGCTTATTATTATTCGCCCCATTGTTCTCCTATCCACCGTCACACCAAAATCCAACTCAAAACAACCCAAAACTACTCAAAAATAAGTTTTACACTGAGTTTTCAGTTGTTTAAAACAATTAGATAATGTTTGTAAAGAATTAATCAATTGAAAACAATGAATGATGAAGAAATAGTCTTGACTATAGTAATTTCTTTTTATTATCGTAGTGAATAAAAATTATGTTCTGAAATCCCAAGGTGAACGTATCTGTACACAACTGTAAACTATTTGTTACCTAACGAATATTTCTTTTCCAAATTTCACATTAATGTTACTTTTTCCATCCTCCTGATTACGAAAGGGTCCTGAAACGTAACTGAAACAGCTCATATTATCTTTGGTCTTAAGAGGCTATTAGCCAATAAACTGCGTCGTTACTTGCAAGGCTCATTTCCCTAACAAAATACAACATCCCTACAACATTCAGACAACCTTGCAAGCGTTACCAATTGACATCCGTGCCATATCCATGTAAATCCAATCCGTGTCTCATGGATCTCTGTCAAATATCCAAGGACTTCCCAAAAATGTTGCAATGATGTCCATCACGAGGCATGAAGATCCATATTACAGCATCACTTCGATATCTTTACAACACATACTGATTAGATTTTGGACGTGAAAATCATGGTTTTTCAGTAATCCCCAGACATACAAACCAAACATTTGTGCTTTTCAATTTTATATAGAACATATACTACCTGTGGATAATGTTTGGAACAACGGATTTTTTAATATCATGATGTAAATATGAATGTTACAGCTTGGATATCTATACGGCGTTGTTTACACAACTCGTTGTGAATTTTACAAATAACATGTATATTCAACGTTTTCCTCTCTTTTGGGCTATAACCTTGAATATAAAAGATAACCTTTCACCTTTCAAGATAAACGTAGGTGGGGAATAACACGAGCAGGTAAGCAATTAAACTATTTGGGCCGCATATTAGAGGAAAAAGGACACAGTAGCAAGGACATCAGGAAGCGAATTGCACTAGCAAAGGAGGCGTTCATGAACAGGAAGGAGCTTCTGAGAGGATCGTTATGTAAGAGTTTAAAGAAAAGGTTAGTGAAGAGTTGGATTTGGAGAGTAGCTCTCTACGGTGCGGAAACGTAGACAATGAGGAAAGAAGACGAGAGAAGATTGGAGGCATTCGAGATGTGGGTATGGAGAAGAATGGAGAAGGTTAAATGGACGGAGAGTGTGAGGAACGACGAGATGCTGGATATGGTTGGCGAGGCGAGGCAGTTTTTAGATGAGATACAAAGGAGACAGAAGTTATTGAGTGGAGATGTCCTTAGCGGGTAGGGGATGTTGAAAATGGTGTTAGAGGGTAGAATGTTAGGGAAACGAGGGAGGGGAAGGAAGAGAATAGGATTTTTAGATAGATTGAAAGGGAGTAGGCCTTACAGTGAATTAAAGAAGGCAGTGCTGGAAGGAAAGGGAGGCTCCCAGATCACTTCTTTAGTACTCCATGGAAACCTACTCTAATCGGTTGAGTACTATAAAAATAACATTTTTTGGAAATATTGTAAAAGAATTTGTGGGACACGATTTTGAAAAACTACGCGCGTCCACAAATAAAATGCAAATAGGCACCTGCTGAAAGGCATTGATAAAATTAGCAGGACCTCGAATTCAACAATATTTTGATGTTGATAAACTCATAAAATGCTTCGTTCTTTTTTCACTTTGTTTTTGTTTACGTGAGGAGACGTTTGATTCTTTGATCACAGTTATAATTACTTTGTAACAAATTCCCACAAAATAAGTGAAATAAAATATTTTTATAATTAATTTTACTATTGTTATTATTATATAGCGTCAATGATTGTGTTCTCCCTTTAGTGACGTTTCAAACAAGTTACACTGTAGATGCTTACGAGCAGTGGAGGTCCTGAATGTCGATGACCGCTGGCACTACAAGCCTGTGTCCATTGAGCCTCTCCAACGCAGACGTTGGCCTCATTTCCTTGGAGGTGTACCGCAGGAGCTTGAACACTTCGCAGTCGCAAACGAAAGGGTTGTGTCCCAGGAGTAATTTGACGCGGGAAAACTTGCTGTCTATGTCGCAGCCCGGGATTACAACTTCAATCTTAGAGGGAGAAAATGAACAAAGATGAAAATACAGCCTCTTGTTAAAACATTTCCTGGAGTTAAGGTCAACGTATGTTATGCCAAAAAGGTATAGCCATGATGGTTTTAAATAACACAAACGTTGGCTATAACTTGTTTGAATAATATACGTTGACCTTAACTCCAGGAAATATTTCAACACGTATTAAACCAGGTCAAAATAAGGAAAAATATTAATAATTATCTAATCAACCAAGAAGGAATATAATTTATCACTTTCATATCATCGTCATCTATTACTACAATATAAAGAACAAGGAGAAAAATCCGAAGAAGTAACTGCATAACAAAATCAACCATTAACTCATTTTTGGGACTTCGAAAATGGAAAATGAAAGAAGAAATACAAGAGGAAATTAAGAACATATTGCAGCCCTGATGATGGTTTTAAATAAACAATAAATTTTTTTGCATAATATACGTTGACCTAAACCCCAGGAAATATTTCAACATGTATTAAACGAGGTCAAAATAAGAAAAAATAATATAACCTGAAAGTTTACTTTCCGCAGAAAATTTGCTTTTCCATCTTTTTTCTACAGGAAGGAAAGAGAAAAAAATTTAATTCGCTTACAAATGTGTGGCGTAAGTAATCCCTCGTCCATCCCATGATACGTACAAATAAAGCAACAACTACGAGGAAATGGTTTTATATGTAAGAATCTAAAGTTCAAATGCATTCTGAGTATTGGTGTTATATAAGGTCATTTTATTGAAATAGTATTAAATTAGTGCAGTAGATTCCGTTTAATGGGTCCACTGGTTACTTGGGGCTGCCGCTTAATTGGGGCAGATCTTGAAGAACAGAACCCAATAGAGGAATATCCCAGAGTATTCTACGCTTAATTGGGACAGCATACCACTTCATTGGGCCATGAGTCGGCGACATTGACTCTATACTCGCGACGAAATTAATTTTTTTTGTTTTCAGAGTACTATTTTTTATTATTTCCCTCCTTTGATTTACTATTATTTTTCACAAATGTTCCTATTCTTGCCCTATTATGAAAGCTCTTGTTGTTATACTATCCGCAAGAGGATAGGACTTTTCTTTAATAGGACTTAATAAAAGACATTAATTCAGTGTCGCCCGAGGCTATGAAAAATATTTTTGACTAAATGATCATAAATTAACTATACTCGCTGATATATTAATCAAATTAATAGTTTTATAAACTAATATTGCATTATGAACATTCTTTAGTCTTGTTTCTATCATTGCAACGTTGGTTTATGCCCATATACAGGATAGTTCGCCTAATTGGGACAGCCGCTTAGTTGGGGCAAAGTGCACAAGTCCCGATTCGTCCCAATTAAGCGGAATCTACTGTATTAAAAATAAATGGAACTCATATTTCTAAATGCCGCTACTCACTCATTGCAAGGCATAAGTTTTTGGACGGATTAAAATGAGAATGAAAACTCAGATTTAATTTAAGGAAAAGTTATCTTCTTCAGTCGCACAGTTTCATTTGAGATGCATCTGTATTTGTTAATTATTTCCTGATCTGAGACCGTCTCCAAGTGCTGAGCGCCGCTTGTAACGTATTCTATACATGCTACGCTGGAACTCACTCAGCTGTTTCCATCTATCTCTTGAATATCAGTCGTGGTCGATGACAAAAGATTCAAGTTTTGGTGTTACTAATTATGCAGTTGCAATAAAAGATCAGACATCGAACACCTAAGCAAAATTTATTATTATTTAATTCATCGAAATTAAAATTATTTAGTATAATTTAGATACCATTTGTTAACAAATGAATCAATATTTATAAGTAACCATGATTAGCCTAATAACGAAACTTTTCTATCACAGGTATGTTGTCTAATTCTGTACACAATTTTTTAATTTACCAATGAATTTGTACTGCACAATTGTATTCAAATTTTTGTAACCACTTAATTAATTTATTTTCTTTATTTTCTTTGTAAACATTCATTATAATTAAGAGCCCTGAGGAAGGAGAATAAATCTCTGAAACGTTGGCCAAATGTGAGTTCAATTTATCATGACCTATACTCCAAGAGCATAAACATTACATTGTTGTTATAATAAGGAAGGTCAGGAGAAGAGACTTTATTTAATTGTAGTACAACATGTGACATTGCCTTATCGCCTGAGAGTTACGGAGGAGAGAGAAAGTATGGAGGAAGACAGTTTTTAGCACAAAGCGTTTACACAGCATTTTTGAAAATCATATAATATGATGAAAATATTTTTTTCCCAAAAATTCATCTTCAATAGGCCAAAATAAATTGGAAAATGCGAAACAACCGAAGTCAAAAGCCCTGAATACAGTCTGGGGAATAACGGGTTAACAGGATGGAGCTCGTGAGAGGATCGTCACGTAAGAGTGTAGAGAAAAGGTTAGTGAAGGTGAAATATTTCTAAACCTGCCGCGTGAACGGCGGTGAAATATACAAGAATTGCCATGAGAAAAAATTCCCCTGGACCGGGAATCGAACCACGGACCTTTGGCTTTCCGGGCCACAGCGCAGACCACTACGCTATCCAGGTTCTTTAATTCTCATGGCAATTATACCGAGGCTCATGGTACTAGGTGTTAGGCCCTCGCGGTCCATCAAGGATGGCAACGCGAGGGAGAAACTGCGGGTTGTACACGTGTCTAGGGGGTAGTTCTCACGTAATGCGTGCTGCACATGTGCCTAGGGTAGTTTAATGGTTTTGGGGTGTTGCCTATGTGTTTAGGGGTAGATTTTGGTCGTATTGGGGGTTGCATATGTATCTTGGGGTAGGTTCTCTGTTTAGTGGATTGCGTACAATTGCCATGAGAATTAAAGAACCTGGATAGCGTAGTGGTCTGCGCAGTGGCCCGGAAAGCCAAAGGTCCGTGGTTCGATTCCCGGTCCAGGGGAATTTTTTCTCATGGCAATTCTTGTATATGTTAGTGAAGGTACTGGAGTGTGTGCCCCTTTACAATACTGAAACGTGGACACTTAGGAAGGAGAACTGAAGGTGACCGAGATGTGGGTATGGAGAGGAAAGCAGAAAGTGAAGTGGACTTGGAGGAAACGGTACGAAGTGTTGAACACGGTGGGTGACGAAAGGGGGTCATTAGATGAGTTACGGAGGAGAGGGAAAGTATGGATGAGGAGAGTTTTTAGCGAGGAGAAGATGTTGAAAACGGTGTCGTAGGGTAGAATGTTGGGTAAACGAGGGAGAGGAAGTAAGAGAAAAGGATTCTTTGATTCAATAAAATGGAGTGAATTCACTGTGAATTAAAGACGGGAGTGTTTAATGATAACTGAGGCTTCCACTATGCCTCTTAGGTACTCCATGGAAACCTATCTTAACCCGTTAACGCCTAGCGGTACCAAATGGTACCATCTGGTAGTGCAGTGTTAAACGTAACTTTTTTATTATTTATCGTAATTTATCACGGTTTTTGAGAAATATAAATTGTTGAGAACATCTTAATTACATTTTCGGAAACTTTTGGTGTTTAACAACTGTTTTAAACGCATTTAGAGCCGTTTGAAATTTGGGAATTATCAACTAGCCCACAAAAACGGCATTTTTTAGAGCAAGCATTTAATTTTCTTTACTTACGCCCTATGTATTGCTAATACAAAGTTTTTTTTTAAGTAATTACCATTTTTGTAGCCTGTATATCTCGTATAAAGTATGATTATTATTTGAGGTGAGCCTAATATATTGGGATGTTATGGTACAAAATATATCAGTGGTACCATATGGTACCGCTTGGCGTTACCATTAGTGGTAAAAGGATAAATTTTGCACCTAATGACTCAGAGTTTCATTGACGTTTCGATAAATTATTTCCACAAAAATCGCAGAAACTTTCAGGCGTTACCGGGTTAATCAACAGTATACTGTTATTATAAGTAGCACAACATTACCTTATCGTCTGGGAGTTGCAGAGAAGCGATGGAGTTGTGTCTGAGGTCGATGGTCAGATTTTTCGAGCCTGGATATCGATGGAGGTAGGGTTCCGGATCTATTGGTCCATAATATCTCGTCCAAAACAATTCGAGGTCCATGGTGTCCCGGGCTCTGGTGAAAAGGAGGTCTCCGTGCCACAGTCGCTTGATTTTGTTATGGCTCAGGTCGACGTAACGAAGGTTTGGCAGGTAGTGCTGGAACTCCATGGGTATGTAGGTAATTTGATTGTGGGAGAGTATGACGACCTACAATTAAATTTCAAAGATATATCATTATTAGAGATACTTGAAAATAGCACTTTCATTTAATTTTTATCGCACTTTTATTTACAGTTTATAGCATCTTGTTTTTACTTTATTTTGATAATGTATCACTAGTAGATGACGATTAAGTTTGATTAAACATTTTTATTTTAAAGAATACAAAACAGCTTAGATAATTGTGGAACAAAATAATAATAAATTAAGGAATAATGTATAAAAAAGTAGTTTTTAATGATTAGTAGCCATAATATCATTTAATGTTGGAACTCCTTCATTTAACCCATTAAGCTTGAAAAAAACCTCTGCAGGCGTCGAGTTTACTATTCCTTATTAATTTGAAAAGGCAAATTTTCTGAAAATCACGCGACCTCATACGCGAATCAACGCTTTTTTCCTTCAACCAGTTGCAACTGTCGGTCACTACTAGATTGAACTGGTTAACAACCCTCCCTGCATCCACGAAGCTAACTAGTGTTCAGATTGTTTGGAGTGGAGAATTACCAAACTTTTTTTTTTTGGCAGATGGCAGAAAATCTTTGCTCTATATCGCATAATCTATCAGGGTTCTCTCTCAACCTCTCTAGTAGCTGCCGATTAAAATACATATCTAAGTAGCAGTAAGGCCCAACGTCCAGTGACGTAGAGAGGGGCTGGCTCGGCTTTAAATTCACAAATTTTGCCATTGAAAAGGCAAATTTGCGGTTTAAATGTCATATAGTTCCGGTCATCGCACCTGTGTCGCATTTATTCACGTGTATCGCATCAATATCGCATTTATCGCATACAAGATTTTCGCGTATCACTGATCGTTATTCTTGTTATCCTATCTCGTTCATTGCGTTCGTGGACAAGGAGAAGACATTTGACAACGTACATTGCAACGATATGTGTTAGTCTTGAAATATCGTACCCGACCGTTTTCCCGAATCATTTTTTCCGATGACCTTTTTCCCGAAAGAATTTTTTCCCGAATCGTAACGCGTCCTCTTTCCCGAAAGCTTTTCTCCGAAACATTTTTTACCGAACACCTTATTTCCCGATGGTATAAAAATAAGTTCATATTTTTCATAACCAAATATATTCATACACAAGATACATCACGTGACGTCACAGGGACCTAGTTTATATACTAGTAGATAGAACTCCTACCTTGTCTGAGATGACCAATGCATTCATGAGTCACAGAGCTCAGGGAAACATCTCTTAATAATCACCTATTAAAATTACCTAAGTTCGGAAAGTTTCCTTCGTTTGATAGGGTAATAATAATCCCTATTTAAGCCAAGCGCTACCTGCTACCTGGCTACTCTACGCTACCTGCTAGCAGCCTGCATCGTATCGGCGCTCGAACACCTCGCCCCAAGGTCACCTCACACGGCCACAGCTGGAACCAGAAATACGTCACACGGATTTTTCCCAGTGTTCCTACTTAGCCGTCGCGTATTCGCGCGTTTGAAATTTTTCACTTTTCGTTCGATCGCGAAAAATATATATCGTCATTCAAAAATCTAAGAGCGTGAAATGCGTACACCAGGAGTAATAATCTTTCGATTTGGGCAATGAAAAATTATCGGAAACAACCCTTTTTTCTCACCTCCAATGTTGGAAGCCAGCATAGGGACGACAAGCATCCCCACACGAACCTTGTGGAATGCATATGCTCGCTGCATCCCTCCAGGTCGATCCGGTTGTGGGAGAGATCCACGTACTTCGTTTTCCCAGAGTGCCAAAGCCAATGATCGAAAAATTCAACCGATTTTAAACGGTTTCCAGACATGTCAAACGCCTCTAATGGGAGATGATTTGCATCTCTCCCTTTTATTTCAGGCCTGAACGCGAACTCTGTGATATAGTTATTGCTAACGTTGAGGTGTTTTAAGGTTTTCGCGACAAACGTAATGCTTGGTAAAACTGTTAAAAGGTTAGACGATAGGTCGACAACTTCCAAATTGAGCAAATACTTTTCAAACAGTACATAATATTCGCCAAGCTCCAATCGATCATCTATGGTGTGAATCAGGTTGTGCGATATGTTGATCTCCTTCAGAGGTTGTGCTTGCCACAACATGTCGTGCTTTATCCAGGTCAGATTATTTTCGGAGAGGCTCAGGTTTGTCAACAGCGGAAGCGACAATTCCGGCACATCCTCCAGACGATTTCTGCTCATATCAAGGACAAATTCGTTGCATCCCATCCACTTTCCTTCGAATGGTTTAAATATCTCATCTGGCAAATGGTGGATCCTGCAATGAAACATTGAAATTATTTATCTGTTTACTTTCGCATATCAACTAATTATAAAAATATGGGTTATGCGAGAAACACACATTGATCTCGAGTTGGGTATCAAGTCGAGTTTGGTAATTTCTGGGCAGTGAAAAATAAAAAAATATACACTCTATCATGAGAGAGATAGTACTTTCAATGCTGCATTTGCACTCTCGGCATCTGTTGTGTGCGCTACATATTTAGTTAACGTGAGGCTGGTGAATGTTGCATGATTTAAATTTCTACCTAAAATGGCCCATCAAGAGACGATGAATTTGACGAAATTTAGACCGTGAAAACCTGGAAAAAAACGTGAATTTCATGATTTAATTAGGGTTTAGGGTTTGCATACGTACGTACCTAATACGCAATAATAATAATATATATAATAAAAATAAATAATATATATTCTTCTTTGAAGAAACCCCTCTATAAATTAATATCCTGAATCCTAAGCCTGATTTAAACGTGAATGGGGAGCGTTGATGTTGAGTTTAGAGATCAGGGGGATCAGGATTTTAGACATCAGAGTGTGGAGCGTTTTGAGATGAATTGTCTCAAAATGTGGAAGAATTGGCACAGTTCGCGAAGGCTTTAACACCTTGAGCGCCCGCCGCTAATATCTATCCCCTACTGAAAAATCCAGCCATTTTCGGTAAATTGGCCAATTTTTTAAAAACATTAGCATCGAAAGTATATTTATATCGATGTGTATTCCAATAAAACTGGACTATGTTCTTCTTCATGAATTAGCTGAATAACATTTATTGCAAAATTATATATAATTATTTTAATAATGAAAACATACTGTTTAAAAAAAATAAAAAAGTTGCAACAAATGATGTACCGACATGAAATGCATCATATTTTTTCATTTCACTCAATTTGAACAATTTAAACCATGGAAGTCATAAACATGCATTGCGCCAAGCAAATCATTCCAAATTCTGGATGACAAAAAGGGTCACGGTACCCTCAACGTACGGTTCTTTCCTCCAAAGAATTTACACACAATGCAGGTTGAGATAAGGGTGCCGGTAGCTACAGAGGACTTTTCGTCCTCAAGAAATTAAAAGAACTCTTTTTCCATTGAGCAGTTGATTTTTGAAATAACAGAACCACTAAACAGTAAACTGGAAAAGTAACATGGGTGAAATATTACAGCTTCATGCAAACAAAGTCGATAAAATAGATGGACGGGACATTACGTCCATGGCAATCCTAAGAAGGATTAGCAGGAGGTAATATTACGTCCATGGCATGTAAAGTGTTTAAGGTACATCTTTCCCTCATTTCTTTCAGATACCTTTGCAATCGTTAACATTATCTCGTTTTTTAAATAAAGAAAGTGGGGAAGGGTAAAACAGAATGCAAAAGGGATTTTGAGGGATGAAGTGATCCACGTCGTTTACTTCGAATACTCCGCCAAGTCGAAATACAGCAAGCCTCCGCGGATGATAATTAGAGATGCGTGAAAACCGCACTTTCATTTTTATTTTGTCGCACTATCAATAACAGTTTATCGCATTTATTTGCGTCTATTTTTTATTTTCATAATGAGTTAGATGACGACAAAATGCAGTGAAACACAGTCATACGACAAAATGCAGGATATTTTAAATAATTACGTTGTAGAACAATAACAAATAAAGGATTAAGACGTATAGTGACGGAGGTGTAGCTTGCCCGCGCCCACTTGTAGTTCGCGGCCACGTAAAGTCCTAGCCAACCTAGCAGCTGGCTAGTCGCTCACATGCTTTAAGCGTTGAGTGTCTGCGGAGCATTTAGACTGCGCTCGGCACAAAATGTGCGAATGTCGCCGTCAAATGGGCAAATTTGCGTAAAAATATCATAAAAGTCCAGTCATTGCATCTATGTGCATTTATTTGCGCACACCGCATACATATCGCATTTGCGATTTTCACGCACTTCTAATGATGATATATATTGTGGTTGACTGCAATGTATACAGCGAGCTGAAATCCCCAAGTCAAGTTGTTGGAACGACGAATCGACATTAAAAACGACACCATTACCTGAAGACGTGTCTGAGCTTTTCGCGGTGAATTGCATGGAGAAAAGCTATTCGGTTTTTCAACCTGGTCACAACTCATCATCATCATCAGCCCTGGTGATGTAGGTAAAATCCCAACGTAACATCGGCCTACACCATGACGACCTTGACCGGTGGGATATCTGAGAAATGTTACAGCCATCATTACCTGAATTTTATGACAGGTTTCCTTGCGGCAAATTTTGGAACTTAAGCCTGAATCACACGATCATTTTTATTCGTCGCGAAAGTGATCACTATCGCGATCACTAGAGTGATCACTCGCAAAACGATCGTCGCCGGCAATTGTTTTTCGCGATCGCGATCAGGGCTCCCATCGATATTTTTCATCACTCCTCCTGTTGCTTTTTCCGTCGCTTGAAACCGTCCCTAAAACCCCATATCAGCCAATCAGAACGCATGACCGTATGGCGCGATTGCAGCGCAGCGTTTGACAATTGTGGGAACGACATAGATAAACAAACAAGCTAAATATTTTCGTGATGCGGGTGCCATGACAACGGGCTATGATATCGGAAATGATGCGAAAAGCGACGGCAGGAGTGGCCGTGTGATTCAGAAAAATGATCACTCGAGCGATCGCTTTTCGCGACGGGAAAAGTGATCGCGATATCGCCTCACGAAAATGAAACTCTCTCCCAACCCAAATAAGAAGCAGTACAAATATCAATAGGTTTAAACATAGCACATATGGGTTTCTGAAGAATGCCTCCTTAACCTCAAGTTGAATATCTTTTGTTTATATTCATGTTTAGCCTAATTCTTATTATTGTTATTGTTAATTTTATTGATACATATGTGAATAAATGGTCAACTAAATTTACAATTGTGCTAAATCACAGTGTTATCCTAATGTTATGGTTTCTTTAAATAAATGTTTGTTTGTCATAATTGTCATAATGTATGGTCACCTTAAATTCTTGTATTTAGTATGTTAAATCTAAGTGCGATCATTTATTTTTTTGTAGAAAACATTGTATTGTTTTCTCATGCTCTCGGAGATCCGCACTGATTGCATTTGTCTGTAATTATATTTATTTATTTTTTTACTTCTATTTATCTACCAAGATGGAAATGAAGAAACCTCTACTTTTATTTTCTCATGGGCCCCAGTGCCTACGAAAATAAACGACATTATTATTATTATTTACTATTATTACTTTCGCGACGAAAATAATTATCGTGTGATTGGGTCTTTACTGGCCTCGACAGCTCATTGAGCGAAACTACTCGACTCGAATCGACCCTGAATACTACTAGATACAAACCTGTTGTCGTTGATATGTATGTAGCACAATGAAGTGGAGGTAGCAAAGAAGTCCAAGTCTAGCGTCTCAATGAAATTGTGGGATAGGTCCAATTTACGTAGTCTGGTGTTGTTTCTCAGCAGTGTCGCCGGAATGTTGGTGAAGAGATTATTCGAAGCCAGAAGTTCCATTAGATTTTCGTTCCGGGAAAAGATATCTTGAGGCAAGAAAGTGATTCTATTGCTGGAAATATTCAAGAACTGGAGTCCGTGCATCCCGTAGAAGACTCCATCTGGCAGGGAAGATAAGAGGTTATTGTCTAGAAAAAGATCCTTGATCAATGACGTGCCTATCCATGCATTATTTAAGTTTGCAGGTTTTTCTTGAATTGAAGATGAATTTAGAAACTTTTCATCGGAACTCAAAACTTTTTTGTAGGTTGGTGCTATCTCTTCCGGTGTGAGTCCCAAAGATACAAGTTTGTTACCGTTGAGGGAAACATGAGACAGGTGCGGCATGTTGCACAAACATTCCTGAGGGATGAAAGTTATCCTGTTGTATTCTGCTAAGAGAAATTTAAGTTTTCTTAGGCTACATAAGCTCGTCGGTAATGTTGTGAGCAAGTTTTCTGATAATTGGACAGAAGACAACTTCTCCGTTTTGAGGAAAACGTCGTCGTCTAAGCTTTTTATCTCGTTTTCACCGAGATCAATCATCTCTAAACTCCGCATACTGCTCAGAAAACTGCGTCCGAGTGACTTGAGCTTGTTTTGCCGAAGATATAACAACTTTATCGCTTCCATATCCGCAAAAAATCTTTCCGGCAAATCTCGCACCTGCGTATCTATGATTTGAAGGTTTTCCAGCCGTTTTGATGTCCCAGAGAGAAGGTCCTCGTCTAATTTCGCCAACTTTGGACAGATGAGTATAAGTTTCTTCAGTTCCTTCAGGCCACTCAAATGCTGCTTGGAAAGGTGGACATTTTTCGACTGCTGGCAGTTTATCGTGAGAATTTCTAGAGGAAGGTCTCTCCAGCCTCCAATAGAACCTGCACTCAAAGCTCCAAATAACACTGACTGACTACGGGACGGAGCTGAGCAATTAGACACATCCAAACGGACCCTGTCTGTGTACATAATGGAAGGCGCTGAGAAGTTGGCGTATAGTATCATTTGGAGGTAATGATATGGGTCTATCTCGGTTTCGCCCATGCATTCTATTTCATAGTACACCGGCACACCTGCTCCTATCCTTCGGCGTATAAAAACCTTGTCTTCGCAGACGATAATAGCATTTGGACTCCTCATATTCAAACAGAGACATCTGGGTTCAGCTTCACAATGAAAGCCCATCATTACCCCATCTTCGCTATCAGTGGCCAATTTTTCGGAAGAGCAACCCATGATGGATATGACGGCTGTGACGATATAAAAGTATCTCCATCCTGTGCAGATGCTGCGCTTCGTAGCTCCAGACATTCTTTGAACCTGAAATAAAATGAACAATAACAATAATAATAATCTATACAAGTAAATGAAAAAATCGTGTTAGTTACAGCATTTATTACTCGAAAACTTCTGTACCGATTTTAATGATATTTGTTTTTCTTATTTGTCTCAGCCCCGGATAACGAAATAAACATTTTAAATAGTACAATTTCACTAATAAATTGATCCTAATGTTAAGTTATAATATTTTGAGCTGGTTACACTGAAAAAGATATCAAGTTGGTAAATACTGCGTGATTTCTCTTGTTAAAACCAATTTAATGATTGGGTTTCATTTCAACAATTATATAATTTCAGTAGTAAAAACATATTTTAAACACTACAATAATATTATTAGCATTTAATGCAAGCTAACTTCACCTCAAAATGATATATCAACATAAACATCTCTACCGTCTGTGTAAACAAACCTCCAATCAATTGTTGACTAACAGTAAAAGGTTGGTTTCCTATTATTGTTTTTTTGCCTAAATCGAAAGATTATTAATCCTAGAGTACGTATTTCATGCATTTAGATTTTTAAATGACGATATCTATTTTTCGCGATTAAATGAAAAATAAAAATTTTTAAGGACGCGAAAACGCGTCGGCGAATGCCGGGAACGCGAGTATGAATGCCGGGAAAACTCCTTGTGACGCCGTTCTGGTTACCGCTACCGCAAGTAAGGTGACCTTGGAGCAAGGCTTTGAGCGCTGATACAACGCAGGATGCTAGCAGGTATCAGAGTTCCCTGCTAGCTGGTAGCGCTTGGCATAAATAATAATTATTAATACCTTATAAAACGAAGAAAACTTTCCGACCTTAGCCAGTTTTAATAGGTGATTATTAAGACACGTTTTCCTGATCTCTACCTCATGCATGCATTGGTTATCTCAGACGATGTAAATCTCCTATCTACTCGTGTACAAACTAGGTCCCTGTGACGTCATGTGGAGTGGCATCGCATGGGCGCCAATCTGGCCTTTTTCAAATGAGTTTAAAATTGACCATTAGCATTCGTCTGAAGTGGGATTTCTAAAACCGAATAATTTGTATATTTTTAAATCACTAATGGTGGGTAACGAATCGCAATCAATGCCTTTCGTTTTCTTTGATGAAGGAAACTACCCTATTGCCGTGTACCTGTCGACGAATCAAGCGGATTGATTTTTATTACCTCTAAAATGTTGCAATTTCGTGTCATCCGAAGATGAGCTTATCAACTAACAATTGTCAGAACAATTTTCTACTTCAGAATAATTTTTTCTTCGATTTAATGACTTTTTTTAAGTATCTCTAGTTCTAATTTTCTCATTTCCACCAACATTTTCATTTATTCAATTGCATTTTAATGACTTATGGCCTTTGGCATAAAAATCGATGCGTACACACGATACACCCTAGGAAAAATGAGATACCCCAGCATGTCCGTCAAGGCAGAATGGGGCATTTCCTCCGAAGGAATACTGATAACTCCCGGCGAAGAAGTCGAGTGTAAAAATCAAGATAAAAAATAAAAATGTAACCCAAGTTTAAAAAAATTATTTTTCTTGTATTTATTTACCGGAGTTTTCCCAGCGTTGCGTATACGCAGCGTTATGAAAATCATATAATACGATGAAAACATTTTTGTTCCAAAAATTTATCTTAACCCGGTAACGCCTGAATTAAGAAGTTTCTGCGATTTTTGTGGTGATCATGTACCTTAAATATCAATGAAAATTGGAGTCATTAGGTGCAACATTCATTCTTTTACCACTAATAATTACGCCTTATGGTAAGTTACCAATTATAGCGGTACCACGTGGTACCGTTAAACGTTTTTGCATCGTTACATCCCTAATATTAGGCTCACATCAAATGCCTATGCTTTTTATGAGATGTACATGTTATAACAACCATAATATCATAAAAAACCTCTTTATTAACCCATAATTCCCCAGACTGTATTCGGGGCTTTTAACTTCGATTGTTTCGCATTTTTAGATTTATTTTGGCCTAATTAAGATGAATTTTTGGGTTAAAAGTATTTTCATCATATTACATGATTTTCATAATGTTGCGTATACGCAACGCTGTCAAAACTCAGGAAAATAAATTGAAAAATAATTTTTTAAACTTAAGATACATCTTTTATTTTTTATCTTGATTTGTACACTCGATATCTTCGCCGGGAGTTATCGGTATTCCTTTGGAGGAAATGCCCCATTCTGCCTTGACGGACATGCTGGGGAGTGTCATTTTTCCTAGGGTGTCTCATATGTGCGCATCGATTATTTTGTGCCAAACGCCATCAGTCATAAAAATACAATTGTATGAATGAAAATGTTGGTGAAGGGGACAAAATAAGAACTAGAGATACTTAAAAAGAAGCATTAAATCCAAGAAAAAATTATTCTGAAGTAGAAACTTGTTCTGAGAATTAGGATTCAATAATGTTGCGTTTACGCAACGCTGGGGATTAATGGGTTAACAGTACCTAAGGTGTAAGTTAATAAAATCGAAATGCTTGATCTAAGAATTCCGTTTTTTTGGGCAACTTGATTATTCAAAAATTTCAAACGGATCCAAATGCGTTTATTACGGCTTCAAAATACAAAACTTTTCGGAAAAATGTTATTTAAAATATTCATATCAATTCAAAACTCTCAAAAACCCTAATAAATTACGATCAACGACAAAAGAAGTTACGTTTAGCACTGCACTAGCATACGGTACCATTTGGTACCATTTGGTAAACGAGCTGAATGGTGACGAAAACTACCCGGAAAGGCGACCTTAAGAAATTTAATTTTTCTTGGAGGTTCCAGGAGGTGATCAGGGAATATCAGGTTTTTTCCCATACGGTTAAATATGACCCGCCCTCACCAAATATTTCAGATCTATACATGTGAGGAGACGGGTAGTGCGGCGTAATGTCGGCCAGAAAGTCCCAAATAGGAGAGTTAATGTCACAAATTACATTTTTGAGGGGTTTCAGGGGGATGCCTGGGGTTTATATGGGTGAACTGCTAGCGGTCACCAGTCGTTCACATGAATTCCGTAGGGTTGATTCGTGGGGGTAGGGATCAGCAGTGGAATTTTGACGAAAAGCACCCAAAAAGTAAACTTCAAAATGCAAAATTCAATTTTTTGAGGGGTGTATAGGGGGGTTAATTTTCTGTGATTTTCGGGATATTTTAACTTTTCCTGAGTAATCAAGGACGTTGAAAGAAACTGTTAACTTCATTTCGCAGAACATGTTATGAGCATATATAAATATCACTTTCGTTATCCCACACTTGATATTACGTCGCGGAGATCGGGAGTTATGAAATTTTTCCAGTAAAGGAGAGTTGATTGGTTTCTTATTGACCTTCTTGGGCTCATGAGTCCCTGGAATGTACCATGAGTCATTTCCATACCACGGTACCATTTGGTACCACTAGGCGTTAATGGGTTAATTAGGCCAAATAAATAGGAAACAACCGAAGCGAAAATGCTAAGATAGCAGCAGAAATCGTTCTTATTCACCTTGGAGACCAACTGGCGTCTGTATTGATTCGTTTTAACTGTTACGGCGTCAACAAACCGATCAGCTGACCAAGCCTCGCGTATCATGACGCCATCTATCAGCATTTGAGACAAAACTCTCATTGGGTTCTTTCCATTCAGGCGACTCTCGTGTCACCTCGTGTACACTCTAGTCAACTCCTAGCCAGCCACGAATGGAAAGCATCGTATGCGCAGTAGTTGATGCGCGTAGAACTTGGTAGAACACGAGTTTAGAACACCGGTAAAATTTTATCCAAAGAGAACGAAGTTAGTGATTCAGAATGAAGATCTGGAATGTTTTTTGTTTATATTATTGACCAATGTTGGATTCTGATCATTGGTCATTTAGATTGTTCTCTTGACCGTTTAAAGTAAAACTTGCGCTGAAAATTGTATTTTATTTTAGATGAACGAAGAGCAGTTTATAGCCTATGTCATTCGACTTAGTTATAGGCATGGCAGGTATATTTAAAAATAATATCACTAAAAATCACAAAATTTTAAAATAACGATAAGAATAATCTCATCATATAATAATATCTTCAAAATTAAAAAAATGTATTATATCTCTGAAAATAACCTATTTATTTAAAACATACCTTGAACATATCGCACTTAACTTATTAAAAAAATGTTTCAACTCCACAAAGTACAAAAATTGATCTCTTATAAAAATTGTTTTATCTCCAATGCAGGTGAAAGGCACCAAAAGAACTATGCCTGCGGAAGTCCTCTGCCCACTGTCTCAACCTCAGCTTTTCGTCAGAGTCCGCCTGTGTCGGTAACTCCAACGCAAGTCAACTTGCGTCGACGAATGGAAAGCAACCGTTTTCCTTATTTGCACTTTGATTCTTGCCTGAGCCTCCCCTACCCATTTAAATGACATTTACTCCTGATATAATGGTAGCGAATGTACTAAGACTCCATAGAGCAGAGGTTCCCAAACTTTTTTGTACCACACCCTATTTAATGCAATACCCTATTTCCACTGCTATGGAGGGGGACAGTTTTGAGAACCTTAAACTCTTGTGTGTTTCGTAGTTTTAAAAACTGTAACCTTCTTTGATAAAGTTTACAACTTTACTGAAACTTTACAAAAACATCTATGAAAACTTAGAAAGACTTTATTTCAAAGATCTGAGGAAATTATTTTTGAATTTTTTTTTTTCATTTGGGTGTCACGCCCCCCCTGGACTTTGTCCACGCCCCCCCAGGGGGGTGCGCCCCCCAGTTTGGGAACCCCTGCCATAGAGGGATACAATCAGTTGTGACGAGGATATTGCGATACGTTTCCTGGTCATGGTAGATTCAGTACATAAAATAAGCAAAAGTCCAAGAGCAGTACTTGGATGAATTTAAGGAGTTTGTGCAAATGTATTCAAAAAATGATTTTCAAAAAAATATTCGCATTACATTTGGAGCAAACAATGTATGCTTTTTGAGAATAGTCAGAAAAACACAGTCTCTCTTTCCATATAAAATTTGAGAAGGAAGTCGAGAGAGACAAATAATATGTATCGCCAATCCACATCCGGCGATGATGCAAAGTTCGAGCATCAGAGTTATTTGGAGCATTGATAAAAATCGATAATGAAATGCATTTCCGATGCGACAGAAAAAAAGCGTCAGAGGAGTAGGCTCAACATTATATTTGAGAAGAGATTTTAAACAATCTAGTTCTTCAAATTAAACACGGGCTACGTTAGATAAACTCTGAGGTAATATAAGCTGTGTTATATCAGCAAAGCATAAATAACAAATGGTATAGAAACTGGAATATCAGTTGTCTCTGAATCGACTCTGACTCTGAATCGAGTCTGTTAACGTGCCTGCCACTTAAATAATGGAAGAAACAAAATTATTGTTTTATTTTATATTTTATATTAATAAATAGGTACACATAGAGCAAGACTGCAAATTTAAAGTGCACTTTTAACGACAAATATTAAATGATTGAATAATAATTATCTATTACCAATTTAAATAGAATAAAAAGAAAACAACAAACATTTAACCGGCTATCTAGTCATTTATGCGATAAATATGTTAATGCCCGATGAGTAAAATTTTTAAGTGTCAGACCAAACGGATCAATATCACCGGCGAGAGAATTTATTAAAAAGGAAAGTCTATGGAAAAGTTAGCGATTAATTACAGATAGCCTGGGTGTAGGAATGTGGAGTAAAGAGGTAGATCGGGTGTAGCGGGAAGGTACTCTAATTTTGAGGAAGAAAACAATGTCAGGACTGTCAAAGTGGGAGTTAAGGGTATTATAAATGGATTTGATGTCTGATTGAAGTCGGAGAAGGGAGAGACTGGGGACGGATAAAGAGGATAAAACTGCAGTAGTAGGTGACTCGCGGAGAATTGGGTTTCTAAATTTTACAATTTTTGCAAAAAAGTTGTAACACTATTAAGGGTGGCCAGATTAGTGGGAGCAGACATTGACCAAATTGGGGAGCAATAGTTGATCACCGGAAGAACAATGGTTGAGAAGTAGAATTGGAGTGCTTTAGTACTGGAGATATCCGTGAACCGGTAGAGTAGGCCAAAGAGTGACATGGCTTTTGATCTGATAGAGTGAATGTGTTCAGAGAACAGAAGTTTTTGGTCCACAATAATTCCAAGATCTTTCACGGAAGACACTCGATTAAGAGGCAAGGAGTTAATTGCATAATCAAAATGGATGGGAGTTTTATTCGCAGATATTGTCATTGTGGTGTACATAATAAAGGATATGTGGTACTACAGTAGTAAGAGTAAATATTACCGCTCTGACACTTAAAGGTACATCAACAATCATTTTATGGTTCATGCAGCCGATACTAAAAAAGTTGGCGTATTTTCGGAGAAAGAAAATCATTGAAAGTAAAGAAATGTCAACAATCGTCATGAAACCTTCCGTGACTGATCTAAATTAAGGTTTTTTACAATGTTTCTGTGAGAAATTGCAGGAATCTTTCAAAAATTGATTTTATAACAGTAAATTGATTAATACACTCGTATTCATCCCCTGGGATATAAATCGACCCCAAAAATCGCTTACTTTTAAATAATTTGAACGCATTCATATTTTTGGTTTTAAATAGGACAATTAATAGAGTATTTTTTGTCTGATTTTGACCAACTTTTGATAATAATGAAAAACACTGCGTTACTTCCACAAAGTTAACAGAGTTTCTACTTTATTACCGGTTTCAGCTATTACACCATTTTCATATAAATCATATATTTGAAAATGGTGCAATAGCTGAAACCGGTAATAAAATAAAAACTGTGAATTTTGTGGAAGTAAAACAATATTTTTCATTATTAATATGGAGCCCTTCCACCACGTAAAAAATTCAATTTTCGATCAAATTTTGATATTTGCTTTTAAGATTACGGTGCTCTTAAGGCCGTTTTACACGGCACACGGAATTGCGCAGGTTAGAGCTGCATTAATTTCTATAATGGCGTGGAATTGCGCGAATGCATGAACGAAATTAGAACAGGGGCTAGTTTTCCGTCTCGCATCCACGCATTCTCGCATGTGTTCCAACAATTCACCGCTTTACACGACGCAATTTTGATTGCGCCTTCACACGTACGTCAGACTGCGCAATTCCGTGTACCGTGTAAAACGGCCTTAAGAGCACCGTAATCTTAAAAGCAAATATCAAAATTTGATAGAAACTTGAAGATTTTACGTGGTGGAAGTGCTCCATATTAATAATGAAAAACATTTTGTTACTTCCACAAAATTCACAGTTTTTATTTTATTACCGGTTTCAGCTATTGCACCATTTTCAAATATATCATGTATTTGGAAATGGTGTAAAAGCTGAAACCGGTAATAAAGTAGAAACTCTGTGAATTTTGTGGAAGTAACACAGTGTTTTTCGTTATTATCAAATCAGACAAAAAATACTCTATTGATTGTCCTATTTAAAACCAAAAATATGAATGCGTTCAAATTATTTAAAAGTAAGCGATTTTTGGGGTCGCATTATATCCTAGGGGATGAATACGAATGTATTAATCAATGTAAAGATATAAAATCAATTTTTGAAAGATTCCTGCAATTTCTCTCAGAATCATTGTAAAAAACCTTAATGTTGTTCATTCACGGAAGGTTTCATGACGATTGTTGACATTTCTTTACTTTTAATAAAGTTCGTCCTCCGACAATACGCCAACTTTTCTAGTATCGGCTGCATGAACCATAAATTGATTGTTGATGTACCTTTAAGTGTCAGAGCGGTAATATTTACTCCTACTACTGAAGTACCACATATCCTTTATTATGTACACCACAATGACAATATCTGCGAATAAAACTTCCATCCATTTTGATTATGCAAGTAACTCCTTGCCTCTTAATCGAGTGTTCTCCGTGAAAGATCTTGGAATTATTGTGGACCAAAAACTTCTGTTCTCTGAACACATTCACGCTATCAAATCAAAAGCCATGTCACTCTTAGGGCTACTCTACCGGTTCACAGATATCTCCGGTACTAAGGCACTCCAATGCTACTTCTCAACCATTGTTCTTCCGGTGATCAACTATTGCTCCCCAATTTGGTCAATGTCTGCTCCCACTAATCTTGCCACCTTAACAGTGTTACAACTTTTTGTACAAAATTTGTAAAATTTAGAAACCCAATTCTCCGCGAGTCACCTACTACTGCAGTTTTATCCTCGTTATCCCTCCCTAGTCTCTCCCTTATCCGACTTCAATCAGACATCAAATCCATTTATAATACCCTTAACTCCCACTTTGACAGTCCTGACATTGTTTTCTTCCTCAAAATTAGAGTACCTTCCCGCTACACCCGATCTACCTCTTTACTCCACATTCCTACACCCAGGCTATCTGTAATTAATCGCTAACTTTTCCATAGACTTTCCTTTTTAATAAATTCTCTCGCCGGTGATATTGATCCGTTTGGTCTGACACTTAAAAATTTTACTCATCGGGCATTAACATATTTATCGCATAAATGACTAGATAGCCGGTTAAATGTTTGTTGTTTTCTTTTTATTCTATTTAAATTGGTAATAGATAATTATTATTCAATCATTTAATATTTGTCGTTAAAAGTGCACTTTAAATTGGCAGTCTTGCTGTATGTGTACCTATTTATGTAGTCTGCGCAATTCCGTGTACCGTGTAAAACGGCCTTTTCATTTGGATCAAGAATAAATATTTCTAAGGCAATTTACGATAGATTTTTTTTAAAAAGCCACCAGATGGCACCTACTATATAATACACTATCTGGCCAAAGGCATACAAAAAACAGGATAGACAGCAGCAGGATCAAGTGATAGATGTCACTAACCATTCTCCGTAGCGGTACGCTTGCGGTGTTTGTGGGTAGATCAGGCCTCGTACCAGGACACTTGTGGGTGCCAATGGGCTATCATGTGATGAAAAAAAACATATACAAAAGGTTGCATATTGTTGAATATTATACATCTTCATCTACATAATACCCTGCGACCACCTCTAGGGTGTTTGGCAGGGGGTGATCATTCACCATCATGCAGCATGCAATTGGATTCCCACATGCACACCACATGGTCCAAAAAACGTCACGTATACTAACAATACCACTAATAACACTACCACATGCTGCTAGAAATACTAATTAAATAAAGAAACATGCATTAGGTTTTGCATAGGCTAGTAGGCTACACTACAATGTCATGCAATCTATTTATGAGTTCTATCGCTGCCGTTATAATCTCTTATTGATCGTGGAAAAAAAGAAATTCTATATCCGTCTGTTCTACAATATATCTCTCCTATTTTATTTATATGATCTGATCTTCCGTAGTATGTTGGCGTCCGTAAGATATGGTTTACTTCGTTAGAAAAGACACTGCTCTTGAATTTATCCGAAAGGTTTAGTCTATTATTCAATCCACTGTCTGACAGAGATTCCCATCCGAGTTTATCTAAGAGGTCAGTTTCACTAACAAGGCTATCCTAACGATTTTTCACCTACCAGGCAGCTCTTCTTTGCACGCGTTCTAACTCTGTTTTTAAGCCTGTTTCATGAGGGTCCCAAACACTGGCAGCGTATTCTACATGCGGTCTAACGAGGGAAAAGTAGCTAATTTCTCTCACTATGTCGTCGCACTTTCCTAATATCCTTTTAACAAAACCCATTTTACGATTAGCTTGACCGATTATTTCCCGAATATATTTATTCCACGATATATCATTACTCCTTAGGTCTTCCATCAAAATAGGTCTTACTCCAAAAAATTTCACGGATTCAACAGTCTCGAATTGGGTACCCCGAATTATATAACTACGTTGTGTGGAGTTATTCTTCTGCCAGGAATTCATTACGACGCATTTTTTTCAAATTTAATTCTAGAATCTAAATATTGGCATTGTTGAAGCAGTATTATATTAAAATTAATTGCATTCAACTTTCATCCTTGCATTCATGCAACGAACAAGGTTTCATTACTTTATGCCAACAGCTGTGCGGAGTAACTCGATAACACCACCAAAAAATATTATATGTTTTCAAAAACAATTTAAATATAAAAAATCATTCATTACTCAAATAACGACATAGTGGTTGAGCAATGGAAAAGGTATTATAAAAAAGTTATAGAAAATGAACATAGTTTGGGGTTACTGAGTTTTCCCGCACAGTCACGGAAGGCTTAAGCAAGATAAGACCATTTAAAATTCCAAAAGGAACAAATTTACGCTAACCGACAAGGACGGATAAGGAGAGGCTAGCTTATACTGTTGACCTTGTCTTAGTCAGAATTTTTGTGGTATAACATCTGTAATTCAGTTGTATTACAGACGGTTTCACGTAAAAGAAGTCTGTTTGATAAGTGTTGTAATAGAGTTTATTATTACTATTAATAGAGTTTAAGAAATTATCATTAACCAAGGAGTTAGACAGGGTTGCAGCCTATCCCCAATCTTGTTTAATCTATACATAGATGACGTTATAAGAATATGGAAAGGGAATAATGTAACACCAGGCATAGTACTGCGACCATCTAAATACTTAAATACAATGCTGTTTGCTGACGATCAGGTTATAATACAAGATGAAGAGGACAAACTCCAGATGGCAGTACACAGACTACACCAGTTGAGCAAACTATATAACCTGAGAATTTCAAAAACAAAAACAAAGACTGGCATTTTTAGGAAGCAACCCGATACAAACAAAAATTGTTATCGAGGAGAAAGCCTTGGAGCAAGTGTCGCACTTCCAGTACTTAGGATGCGATATGACATATGACGAAGAAAAAGATATTATAAATAAGGTCAACACTTTCCAGAGAATATACACAATTAGAAGAACTCTAAAAAAACAAAACAAGAAAAGAAACACAAATAAATTTTTACAAAGTGATGGCAGTCCCTACTCTACGGATCAGAATGTTGGGTACTAAAAAAGAATGAATTGATGCAGAAAGAATCATCAGAAATGACATTTTTAAGATCAGTAAAAGGCTGCACAAGATGGGATAAAATACGAAACATCAAAATAAGAGATGAAGTGGGTGTAGAGGCAGTCAATGAAAAACTACAAGACTACAAACATAGATGGAAAGGAAATTTACTTCGAATGCCAAATGATAGAATTCCAAAACAAGCATTGGAGTATCAACCATTTGGCAAGAGAAGTATAGGAAGACCAAAAGATTGGTGGTAATATGGAGATGGAAATGGCTTAGTTGCCTCATCCTGGAATGAACAAGAGGAAGAAGAAGATAGAGTTTCAAAGTTACTCTAAAACAATAGCGTTATGATTGTAATAAAAAGCTGAGTTACGAATGTGTTAATAATTGTATTTCTTTTTAATCATTAATATATATCATCATTTTTATCATTCATTCCTTCTATGTATGCTACGTTAATAATGCAACTACATTGATACATAAATTATCATTAGAACTGATGAATTGACGAAAAATACTATTTCAATCCCAAATTCCACTAATTACACATTAGTTTGGCTAATTAGTTTCGACGTTTCCATGCAGAATACTGGCTCGGGCTATATCGAACCACGCAGTTGTTAACTCATATCTTAATAAAGGTTTCAAAAACCCGTAAAAACCCATAAATAAACATAGTGAACGTAAATCAAGCAGGAAAAAAATATTAAAAAAGAAAATATGAGTGAAAGGGCGAAATATTCACTTTGGGTATCTATTTGAACTTTATTACAGTTGCAACTACTTGACTCATGTGCTGTTGCCTCCGTAGTTATTGTTAATAGTCAATCATAAATCGATAACTTGTAACAATGGGCCTGGAATCAGCATTGGTGCTATTAATTATTCAATGGATTATCACGCGCTGAATAGCAGGGATATTGCCTCCTGATTCGTATCTTGGCTTGGCATAAATCATGTGCGCGTATAGGCTTCAATGACACTATGGTTGGTGGTGATATTTCTTGGTGTCCTAAAACCCCCTGCCACACGTCTCTTAGGCGGCATTTAGGTTAGTATGTAAATGTATTAAGGGTACACTTCACGACCTCCTTTTGGTGGAAAGAGCCGCCATTCTTTCAACAAATTTGTCTTCAGTTGGATCTCAAAAGAACCAATAAGTAAGCCTTTACAATACTTTTCTGATCTTTCTCGTGGTCACAGCGGCGCTGCACAGTGGGCTGAAATCGAAAAAAGCTGGCCAAAAATCGCTGTAGTCTTAAGTATTGCTAAATTAATGAAACTTTCGCGAATTGGCTATTTTCTGGACACAATGAAACTTATTTAGGATGATTTAGTCCAGAACATTTTTTAAGAGGGCAATAAAATTAAAAAATAGGAAAAAGTTATGCGGGAGCCATAGTTACCAGGGGCAAGTCGAAATTTTGCACTAGGCATATCAAAGGAAAAACAGATATTCTTCCATTTTTAACTATGTTTAAGCTATCTCGTAGCTTCTCATAAGGTGATTGAAAATTGCTATTGAGCCTTTTAAACCTGAAATTTCGGTCACTGAAGCGTAATAATAAAATTTAATACCATTACAAATATTTTTATTGCAAGTTTCTCAAAACAAAGGTTTACCACATTGAATTCTCTTCTGAGTCAGAGGATGAAGGCTCCTCACATTCTAAAGTATTTCCGCAATTCACTAGAAGATTTCTATCCTCCTCGGGTAATTTTTTACTTCACTGGGAATCCCCGCAGAGTAAGAAATGGAAGGATCTAAATATATCGTATATATCGCGCACTCACGATTTCATAGATTTTTGTTG
This sequence comes from Ischnura elegans, assembly GCF_921293095.1. Taxonomy (NCBI): domain Eukaryota; kingdom Metazoa; phylum Arthropoda; class Insecta; order Odonata; family Coenagrionidae; genus Ischnura; species Ischnura elegans. The sequence goes on from NW_025791659.1 coordinate 7,967,483, forward strand.
ATTCTTGGCGAGCTATGAAAATTGAACAAAAAATGTTGACAAAAAACCAACTTCAGTTTTACATACCCTACTCACCATAATCACATCAAATAATAATCATACTTTATACGAGGTATACAGGCAACAAAAATCGTAATAACATTATGAAACCTTTGCATTAGCAATACATAGGGCTTAAGTAAAGAAAATTAAATGCTTGCTCTAAAAAATTCCGTTTTTTTGGGCTAGTTGATAATTCCCAAATTTCAAACGGCTCTAATTGCGTTAAATACAGCTTTAAAATACCAAAATTCTGTGAATATGTCATTAAAAATGTTCGCAGTAATTTAAAACTCTCTAAAACCCTAATAAATTACGATAAATAATAAAAAGTTACGTTTAACACTGCGTCTCAGCTGGTACCATTTGGTACCGCTAGACGTTGACGGGTGAACAGCATAGCTAACACTGTTTTGAGTAAAGAGACTAATAACTTGAACTAGCACATTTCAATCTGGATAGATTCAATTCTCTCAAGAGAATTTTTATTACAATTTCAAAATTTATTTCATACATTCTAAACCCCAGTCTTCTGGGTAGTCCCCCGCTGATTATTCCGTCCTGCATTTTGCTGGAGCCCTCTGACCACGGAAGTCCACCACCCTTGGACGGGGTCTAAAATAGTCAGGTCTTAAATAGAAGATTTCGCTTGTATTTTAGAATAATCTAAAGTTCCTGAAGTTTAGGCAAAATAATGGAAAAGTGCATAACCGACGTTACGGTTTTTTTGTAAGCCATCTTTAGGGCTTTAAGTGAAAAAATGAGTATGCAATATTGATTCATAAATAAAAGGTTATAAGCATTTTTTTATGATAACAAAATAAAAATAATAATTAAAAAAGGAAAACACAAGAATTTTGACACACCTTACTTTTGCGCGAGGTTGTTTATTGATAGTAACTAACTCGTAGCCTAACTTAGTTAATTTCAATGTCTTTAAATTAAATAGAAGTGAATTACATTAAGATTCACCATGTCTGATCTTTTATTACAGCTGTTATTGGTTTTACATAGTATAGGAACCGTTTCTTTGAATAATCTCATTTTCAAATTAATTTCATAATCTAAAATGTCGGTGTTATCGAAATCAAAAGTATGGCTTTTGTTTAAGCTATGGTTATCAAGGTCGCATAATGTTATACTACTTTTTAAAATTGCTCGTTGCCTTTTAATTATGCATCAATATTGTACACTCATTGTTTACATTTACAAAGCTGAGAGCAGTTTTCCACCGAAAGTAACATACGTCGTTGAACTAATGTTAAGATTTCTATGTACTCAGTCATATGATTTTTTTCCTAATATTAAGGCAAAGAAGTTACCTAAGGCAGTCATGAAAGTCTCATTAAGAGAGATACAATCAGTCATTTCCTGGATTCTATATTGGGATTATAACCTGTGAGATTGTCGGCTGTTGCAATAAAGCATATAGAAAGTATGAGTTCCGTCTAAAAAAGTAAATAATCAGTACAGTACTAAAAGACATGACGAGGAATTAGCGAGAGGTTTCCAAAGTAGAGACCTGGGGTAATCGCTCGTAGTTGGATAAGCACATTGAAAATGTGAATCCCGTCTAAAACAGTGAGTTATCAGTATTGTACCAACAGTCATGACGAGGACCTTGCCAGAGGTCTACAAAGAAGCCTTCATGGTCGCGTACCGGTCACGGTAGAATCACAAGAAAAAATATTTAAAAACCAGAGCAGTGTTTGGAAGAATTTGAAGAATCAGTGCAAATCTGCTCATTAAAATTCTCTAAAAAAATATTCCCATTACCCTAGGAGCGAACCGAGTATGCTTTTTGAGGATTGCCACAAAGCCTAAGTCGCTCTTTCCGCATAAAATTTGAGAAGGAAGTTGAGGGAACGAAATAATATGTATCGCGAATCCACATCCGGCGATGATACAAAGTTCAATCATCAGAGTTATCATTGATAAAATCGATAACGAAATTCATTTCCGACACGACAGAAAGAAAACGTCAGAAGAGTAGGCTAACCATTTTATTTTGAGGATAAATTTTTAGCTATATAGTTCTTCAAATTAAATACAGATTATGTTAGGAAAACTCTGAGGAAGTCCATGCTGAGTCTTATCAGCATTGCATTAAAGAACAAATTGTATACGAATCAGTTTTGAATTCAGTCTGTTAACGTGACTGCCACTTAAATAATGGAAGAAAAAATCTGATTATGAAGGACATACACTATGAGCAGAACATTAGTAGTACAAATGAGTATAACCGCCCTGACACTTTAATGTACATCAACCTGACACATTACTGAACATTATTTCATTTTTCATGTAGCCGATTGTAAATAAATTGACGTATTGTCTAAGCACCATTATATTTTGAAGAGGCTTTAAACAACTTAGTTCTTCAACTTAAACAGGGACTATGCCAGTTAAACTCTGCGGTAGTGTATGCATTTATCCTCTGATATCCCAGCGCCGCATGAAGAAAGACACTGTATAGAAACTGCAGAGAATCAGTTGTGAATTCAGTCTGTTAACGTGACAGCTACTCAAATAATGGAGGAAGAAATTTTTTAACCGGTCAAATTGACTCCTTTGGCACCAATAGGTACCTATCAGAAAATATGCCATAGTTTATGCTTGCGATAATGTTTGGATTGTGGTTGGAGAACGAAAATCATCAAAAATCAAAAAATATTAACCTATTATTCCCCGGACTGTATTCAGGGCCTTTAACTTCGGTTGTATCGCACTTTCCGATTTATTTTTAGTTCATTAAATTCAAATTTTGGAAAAAAATATTTTCATCATATTATGCGATTTTCAAAATGCAGCGTAAACGCAACGCTGGGACAACTCCAGCAAATAAATATAAAAAAAGTAATTTTTTAAAATAAGGACACATCTTTTATTTTTTATCCTGATTTGCACACTCGACATCTTCGCCGGGAGTTATCAGTATACCTTTGGAGGAAATGCCCCATTCTGCCAAAATAAGAACTAGAGATACTTAAAAAAGTCAGTAAATCAAATAAAAAATTATTCTGGGGTAGAAACTTGTTCGGAGAGTTAGAATTCAATAATTTTGCGCTAACGCTACGCTGGTGTTTAATGGGTTAACAATTATTAACCCCCACTATGGAAGTTTGACATTAAACATTAATTTGACATTAAAAAATGGGAAAATTGAAATCTCTGGCACTTTTAGTTTTAACCCTTCCGCGACTGTGCGCGGTAACTCAATTACCGCAAATTACGTTGACGCTGTGCACTTTTTTTGCTTTATAATTATTTTATCAGTCCGACATTTTTTGTATTATAGCTCAACGTGTGTGGTTTGTTAGGCAACGAACGATATTTGAAAACTTCGATTTTTATCGGTGGTGTAACTTAGTTATCCCACACAGGTATTGACGGGAAGAAAAAAAATTTATGCTAGTATATAATAGACACTCGCATAGGATTTCTAGCATATTTTTAATACAGTTGCAAATGCAGGGCTCATGAGATGTTTGTGTCATTTTATGAATCCAACCGCGTTAGCGGGGTGAAATATTTGATAAAACATTCCACGCGACCGGGAATCGAACTACGGATCTATAGCATAACGGGCCAATGAGCGGGCCACTATGCTATCCGGATTTATTAGCTCACATGACTGCTGTACCGTAGCCCACGGTACTAGATGTTAGGCCCTCGCCGTCCATCAACAATGATAACGTGAGAGAGAAAGGTCTACCAAGAAGCCACAACCAGTTGAGAGCCTCAAACCTGCACTAAAGTCGTGAAAAGCGGCATTTGTAATATTTTAAAAATTTGAATTCGTGTTGCTGGTGGTTTTCGGGTATTGCTGTATAGAAAACATTTTAACTCATTAACATTTTTCCATTGTTTGACGCTACACGGGTATTAGCGAAGACGGAAGAACACCATCCGCGTCTTATACGTGAATCCATCGAGATTGCGAAAAGACCTAATAACTTTAATAGGGAGGATGGGTATAACCTCAGCCGTATATGGAGAGGGTTCCTAGCACAATATAATGGCCAACGGCTATCGGCTAAAATTCAAATCCGGCACAACAATGGGTAGCGAAAAAAACATACATAAGCTCGGGACGAGTATAAATTCCTTCCATTCTCTTGATAATGCTCCCAGTAGGAGGAGTGAAACGTCGAGTTAAAATGTTTTCTACACAGCAATACCCGAAAACCACCAGCAACATAGATAAAAGAAGCTGTGAAAGTCTTCAGACGAAAATTTGAATACGTGTTAAAAGAATAGTTAGCCCTTAATCAGTGACGTGCAATTCTTGTTAAACTACTAGTGACGTGCAGTCTGGGAGACCGCAATATAACAAAAATTCATAAAACGTTGCAAAGTCATTTTCATTGATTAGTGTAATGTTTCTTTGATTTATCAACTATTATAAGGCTTACATTTAAACCATTAATCCCCAGCGTTGCGTAAACGCAGCATTATCGAATCCTAATTCTCAGAACAAGTTTCTACTTCAGAATAAATTTTTCTTCAATTTACTGACTTCTCTAGTTCTAATTTTGTCATTTCCACAAACATTTTCATCAATATAATTGTATTCTTATGGCTGATGGCGTTTGGCATAAAAATCGGTGCGCAGATACGAGACACCCTAGGAAAAATGACATACCCCAGCATGTCCGTTTAAAGGCAGAATGTGGAATTTCCTCCAAAGGAATACTGATAAACTCCTGGAGAGGATGTCGAGTGTGCAAATCAAGATAAAAAATGAAAGATGTAACCTAATTTTTTAAGAATTACTTTATTTATTTATTCACAGGGTTCTCCGAGCGTTGCGTATACGCAGAATTGTGAAAATCATATAATATGGTTAACATAATATTTTTCCAAAAATTCATCTTAATTTGGCCAAAAGAAATCGGAGAATCGAAACAAACAGAATTTAAAGTACCCTTCATACATTCTGGGGAATAATGGGTTAATATCCTGCATTCCGAATACGAACCAACTTTTTCAGTAAAAATTATTATTTGAAACAGGATCAAAAAACTTATATAAAAAGTACAAGAGTTATAATGTTAACTATGGTACTTTTTTAAATTAAGAACTTATTCATCAACGTAATGCAAATAAAAATGCTTCCTTACAAATGTTTACAAAACTATTATCCTTGAAAATAACTAGCAATTGTTTTTAACAACTTTCTGATTCATTTCCACCAGCATTACGTTTATTGGTTTTTCCGATTTGGTGACGTGAGGTCTCACAAACCGCTTTTCAAATTCATTTGCGAATTTTCAGAAATAAATAAAAAGAACGTTACATTTAAAGAGTGCTCTATGTCCTTATTATACAAAATTATGACTTTCACGAGGATTATAGAAATTTAAAAATGGCAATATTGAAAATATTCTTAATTTTAGAAACACAGCGGTCTCTCAGACCGCATGTCACCAGTTACCACATCAAAACCCTGCATTGCGTTAACGCAACATTATTGAATCCTAATACTCCGAACAAGTTTCTACTTGAAAATAACTTTTTATTCGATGTACTGACTTCTTTTAAGTATCTCTAGTTCTATTGTTGAAATGACACTTTGCAATATTTCCACTTATAGATTTATTTTACACTACGAGATTCGTCTATAAATCTATAAGTGCAAATATTGCAATGTGTCATTTCAACAATATTACCAACTTCCACCACATCGTGCCTAACATCATACAAGATATCTCTACTTCCAATTTTGACATTTCCACCAACATTTTCATTCATGTAGTTGTGTATCTATCACTGATGGTGTTTGGCATATAAATCGATGCGCACATACGAGACACCCCAGCGAGAAAGACATACCCCCAGCATGTCCATTAAGGCAGAATGGGGCATTTCCTCCGAAGGAATACTGATTAACTCCCGGCGAAGATGTCGAGTGTACAAATCAAGATAAAAAATAAAAGATGTGTCCTTATTTTTAAAAATTACTTTTTTTATATTTATTTACTGGAGTTTTCCCAGCGTTCTGTACACGCAGCATTGTGAAACTCATATGAAACCATTAATATAACATTTTTCCAGAAATTCATATTAATTTGGCCAAAATAAATTGTAAAATGCGAAACAAACAGAATTTAAAATCCCATCATACATTCCGGGGAATAATGGGTTAATATCCTGCATTCCGAATACGAACCAACTTTTTCAGTAAAAATTGTTATTTGAAACAGGATCAAAAAACTGATATAAAAAATACAAGAGTTATTATTTTATTTTAACTATGGTACTTTTTAAATAAGGAACTTAATCATCAACGTTATGCAAATAAAAATGCTTCCTTACAAATGTTTACAAAACTATTACCCTTGAAAATAACTAGCAATTGGTTTTAACAACTTTCTGATTCATTTCCACCAGCATTACGTTTATTGGCTTTTCCAATTTGGTGACGTGAGGTCTCACAAACCGCTACTCAAATTCATTTGCGAATTTTCAGAAATAAATAAAAAAGAACGTTAAATTTAAAGAGTGCTCTATGTCCTTATTATACAAATTTATGATGCTCACGAGGATAACTGATATTTTGAAATAGCAATTTTGAAAATATTCATAACTTTAGAAACGCAGCGGTCTCTCAGACCGCATTTCACAGGTTAAGGGTTAAAAAAGTACGTTGACGAAATGAAAAAAATGAGCTCCCTCGTAAGACTTTATTTAAAATACAATACCAGTGTTTGGGATCCTCATGGAATAGAAATGAAAACAGAGGTAGAATGAGTGCAGACAAGAACTGCCAGGTAGTATAGGGGAGTAAAGCATCCCAACAAAGTGTGTGCCCCCGCTATCGCTCCGCGGGATAGTGGGTTTCCTTTCCTTTGGGTTGTAATTCTTTGGTCAGTGAGGGAAATTCAAACAAAGCAAACCATTCCCTATCTTCGCCGTCTAAATAAGCGGCGACTACTGAGTCTTTCGCAACCCAGAGTATGACTCGCGATGAACTCCGTGGAATAGAGGCGCATTCGACGGCATCGTGTGCGCAATTGGGAACGCTCCTATGAATTTTCCTTCGCCTATTCCAACGAAACGGCAAATATCATAGCAAAACGGGCCAGAGCAAGCTTTCTCTTAAGGTTAACAAGTCAAGGAGAAAATTCGATGGGCCACGTATTTGAATGCAGTTGATAATGAAGAAGTTTTAGCTTTTCTAGAAGGACAGACGAGCACATTGCCAGAACGCGTTTTCTTTTGATAGAGAATGATGTATTCCTATCTTGATAAAAGATTCCTTTGTAAGCAGGCGAAAGGGGGAAAAGTAGTCAGCTTGTTGGAAGCAGGCTTATCAATAGCGGAAAAATAGCGAAGGATGAATAAAAATTGAAGTACCGTGTAGTACTCGGAGAAACGCAACAGGGAGGGTAATGAGGCATCGAAAAATCGGAGAAGACCTTCACCTGAGAGGTGACCGATTAGGACATGGGTTTACAACAGGAGATGTTGATGCTGACGTACAATACATGAAAGTGCTGCTGAGGTTTCGCATTTAATAAAAGGAGAGATATTGTCCCAAGTGAAGCGTGAAATCATATATTCAATATGAGTATATTTTTCGTTCTTCAGTTTTTCGTCCACAATATATTAAATATTTTAGTTGACCCTTAAATATTGTCAAAGTAATTTGATACCAATATGTGGTGCATTGTTTTAATTTTACAAAATTGGTTTTCAAATAAACCGAAAATAAAGTGAGGTGAGGTGGAAGTGAGTTGAGAAATAAATGATGAAATGGTTTAAATGGCTTGATAACATGGTCAAATACATATCTCTTATACTTTACCTATGAGAAATGTTTAACTATGTCTTATTCAAGATAAAAACACCATATAAAGTATACATACAGCATTCAATGTCACACTTTGAATGCAGTTAATAAAGTCAAAGATTTGGGAGTTACGTTTGACGTAAAAATGACGTAGCCCTTAAAAGCTTGTTGAAACTGTTTAATTGTCAATGTTTAGTAAAGAGAAGGCATGCTAAAGATCTCATGTATTTATTTGACATTATAAATATTGGTGAATGCCAGTTTTTTTTTGGCAAGTTTAAACTTTTATGCTTCGAATGTTAATTTGAGGCACAAATCTTTGTTTTACTTAAATTATGCTAAACATGATTATGCAAAACATTCACCAATACGTAGAATGTGCATGACATATAATAAATATTGTAATGAACCTAGTTTATTTCAACAAAGAAATGAGTATTATAAGTCTCTAATATTTCTTATGAACTAGAACGACTAATTTTGATTTGTAATACTCTAAAAAAAACTAGGATTGTATTCTTTAATTATGTTTATATAATTTCTAATAATTGTGTTTTTCCTGTAATTATGTTGTTGGGAAAACAATAAAAACCAATTTAATTAATTTAAAATTGAAACTCAGAAATGGGACCCTAAGGAATCATAGAAAAGAAAACTAACTACGGGTCAGACTTAATTTCAGGCCAGCAAATTGGATGTAAAAATACTTACGGTGCAGTAACTGCTGGCTCTGGTCAATCTCACACGTCTATAGCTCTGCCAGGAAACAACGTCCTATTAGTAGACCGCTTAGGGGATCTTTTAAGCCCGGCTCTGCGTTGACTCCGCCGCTCGCAAGCCAATCAGTGCCCTTCTTTGAGAGTTGATGATGTCATGTCGCCAGATCGCTGCGTCATCGCAGAAAAATCGGATCGTGTCATATTTTAATCTACGATATGACGGCAGTACGCCAGTGATTACGAATTGGTGTTTCCTTATGGCGAGATTAGATATGCAAATTTGAAGGAGTAGCTAGCAAGGGAAAAACGATTGCTACTAATTATATTATTCGCTGTTATTGTGAATTTTAAAGCTTAGTTTTTTATATCTTTCCTAAGAATAAGAATATTTTGACCCTAGATCAAGTTAGAATCACTTAGAAGCTTACATTAGCGTAACACATACCTGTATCACCAGCTTAGTACAACGGAGGGGACAACAAAAAATAAATGCAAGGTGACTACTGTCGTTTTAATGCCAATTTATGTAATGTAATTGTGCCCTGATGGTCTACTCAGTTTAAGCTATTTAGATAACATGGTTGTTTGATCAATAGTTATCATAAATGAATGATCCTGATAACTTTTCAAGGTGCACATGTTCACTAAATGTGTGGAATTTGTTATTATTCGTATATTCCGAGCTAGGAAGAAAACATACCAGCCCATTATAAAACATAGGCAAGTGACATAATTACATGCATGGTTACGCGACTCTATGGTCAACATATTTACTTCAAATATAAGTAATGGTTAAAGAGAATATTTTGAGGATTATTTTAACGTGAAAATTTCATGTATAGCATATTTATTACGCGGAAACCTAATAACGATACAATGTTGTATGTTCCACAGAAGTTTTAATAACCGACCAAGGCTTTGACAATACACTATGTCATTTTCAAAGGTATAGTCGTTGTGTGTTGTATTAGACATTATAGAGTATTGTTGAACCTGAGTCCGTTATTCAAACTTCTGTGGAACATACGACACTGTATCTTTATTTTCTTTCCAGTCACCAAGTCCCACCAAATATTGCCGTCCAGCGTTAAGTAATACGTATTGAGGGTTTGGTTCGAAATCATAAGATGAAATGCTCCCGTACAGACTTTTATAGGCCGACGCAACTCGCCTTGCATTTGTTTTATCAACGCTTAGATGTGAAGGCACTGTTATGCTTCGTTCATATTACGATTGTGCGAACGTTCGTGCTAAAGATAGTTGGCGGAACTAGTTATGTGAATGCATGTCTGGATTACCGTTCACGTCGTTCCTAACTGTGCCACTTTACGATGGTTAGACTCTGGGAGACGGAAAGGTTAAGTAACAACAGAAAGACGAAAAGTTCGTGAAGCTTCCTTCGCTCTAATTTTTTTTATTGAATTTGTCAAAGCAAGTATGAATTTTGGCGTAAGAAAAAAGTATCCGTTAAATACACCTTAAACAGGTTGAAGCCTTGCTAACCGTCAATTTCTCGTTCATTTTAGATGTCAGCACTAGAGGGCAGAACAGGTTTTAACCATCGTTGCGTGTATGAACAAAAGTTCTAACGATCTCCGGAACAATCGTAATTTGAACGAGGCATTGGATGAAATAAAATCTATTCGACAGGCGCAGCCGACTCGTCACATTATACCCCGTTAACATTATTCACAGTCCGTCCGATTGTAGCCTCAAAAGGTGGTAAACCCTCTTCAGACGTTGTATGATCTTAGGTTTTCCCGGCGTATCAGTTGCAGAAAAGTTTCTTGGGTTTTCCACCGGTCGATAGCGTCCATGTCTCCCGAAGTTTCGATCCGCGACTTGCTGATTATCCTCAGGGGATCTTCGGAATAAATCAGGGGATCAGGGGATCTTCCGAATTCGGAAGATCCCCTGAAGATGATCAGCAAGTCGCGGATCGAAACGTCGGGAGATATGACGACATCAACCGGTGGAAAACCCGATAAACTTTTCTGCCTCTTCAGACGGTACACACAGGTGTGTATCCACGTTTACATTATCATCATAACTAGTCAACAATCATAATGTTGGTGTGACGCAGGTGTCCATTCCTCTCTCATATCCGCTAGACTTTTCATAGCGACGTATTTAGACGGTACGCACAGGTGTATTTCCACGTTTCCGTAATCATCATAATTTGTCAACAATCTTGTCTGAGGTTTCAGGTGAGATGGAGTGGAAACGTAACATTATGGAAAATGAATAAGCTCTTATAAATTTTTTTTTTAAACCAGCCTTTATATTTAGATTACAGGGGATGAGCAACGTTTATATATGACGCAAAGCAAAAAAACTCAGTGACCCCGAAAAACCAAAAGGGATGTATTAAAAAAGTCACTATATTTATTAAATTTTCAGTGAATGGTAAGCCCCCTATGTTTCAAAATGCCACCCCTATGCTTTTAAATTGTCAAAAGATGGGAAATTTTATGGTGGATAACTTTTACTGTGGTCGCAAAACACGAAAATGGACCATTTGGAACTTCTTAGATCAAAAACATGTTTTGGGGGGCTATAGGTTGACTGGGGGGTGGTTAAAGGGGGGTTGGAGAGAAAAAGTTATATTTTCATGTATTGTCGTCGGAAATGAAGAAGTGTGCAAAATTTCAGCGTTTTTGCTTCACAGGAAGTGAGTCAAATTTGAGTTACAAGAGTTGTACCAGACAAACAGACAAACAGACAGGTTGGTGAGTTGATATAACGGCTGGAAAAACGCAGGAGCAATTTCCACAATTTTTTGGATAAAAACTATGGAATTTGCTCCTGCTTTTTCATCTTTTATTGGTAAAAAAATCCTTATATTGGTGTGACGCAGGTCTCCAATCCTCTCTTACATCCACTATACTTTTCATAGCGACGTATTAATTCTACTTTGCGTCTGTTATAACTCACTGTTCTCTTTGACTTCCCTTCCACCAGCCTCAGGAGACCTTCCGAATGAATCAGGGGATTAGGGGATCTTCCGAATTCGGATGAGGATTCCCCTTGAGGATGATCAGCAAGTTGCTGATCGAAACGTCGGGAGACATGGACGACATCAACCGGTGGAAAACCCGAGAAAATTTTCTGACCCTTCAGACGGTACACGCAGGTGTATTTCCACGTTTACATTATCATCATATTTTGTCATCAATCCTAATAGTGGTGTGACGCAGCTCTACATTCCTCTCTTATATCCGCTAGACTTTTCATATCGACGTATTTATTCTGCTTTACGTCTATTATAACTCACTGTTCTCTATAACTCATTCGGGGCCGCCCCTTGCCCTTCTCCCCTTTCCACCTGTCCTCCTACGATAGTATTCATCAGACCATCATGCCTCATAATCTGGCCAACTAAGTTGTCCCATCCTCCGCTAAATATTTCTATTTTTTTCCTTCGAAGAAACATTGAATAAATGACACACAGGATAATTTTAAGCGCAATTATAGATCCGTTGGGTCTGGCTTTCCGTGATTGGGTACCAAATTCCCGTAGTTTACGCAGAAAATCGCCTCTCATAAAGTGGCATACAAAGTTTTCTGCTTGAGGTTTTTAACCCTCAGCCAGTGACGTGCAATTCTTGTTGCACTACCTGTGACGTGCAGACTGGGAGACCGCAATAAATCAAAAATTCATAAAATATTGCTTCGACATTTTTATCGCTTTGTTTAATTTTTTTAGGATGCTCAACTTTTCTAAAAATTATATTAACCCATTAATCCCCAGCGTTGCGTAAACGCAACATTATTGAATCCTAATAGGGGTGTTTCCTATTATTTTTTTATTGCCTAAATCGAAAGATTATTACTCCTGGAGTACGTATTTCACGCTTTTAGATTTTTAAATGACGATATCTATTTTTCGCGATTAAATGAAAAGTGAAAATTTTCAAGCGCGCGAAAACGCGACGCTTTAGTATGAATGTCGGGAAGTCTCTCCGCGTGACGTATTTCTGGTTTCCCCTCCCGCCCTGCGAGGTGACCTTGAGGCGAGGCTTAGAACTGATACGACGCAGGCTGCTAGCGGCTAGCCTAGTACCCTGCTGGCTGGTAGCTCTTGGCTTAAATAAGGATTATTAATAACTTATCAAACGGGGAAAACTTTCCGACCTTAGCCAGTTTTAATAAGTGATTGTTAAGACATGTTTCCCTGAGCTCTGTGCCTCATGCATTTACCGTTTCATGCAATGGTAACCTCAGACGACGTATAACTCCTATCTTCTCGTATAGAAACTAGGTCCCTGTGACGTCACGTGGAGTGGCATCGCATGGGCGCCAATCTGGCCCTTTTCAAATGAGGATAAAAATGGACCATTGCCATTCGTCTAAACCGGTATTTCTAAAACGAAATAATTTGTATATTATGAATACAGTTATGGTGGGCAACAAATCGCAATCAATGCCTTTCGGTTTCTTTGATGAAGGAAACTATCCTATTATGTTGTCCTGTTATATTTATAGTTGAGAAGTCAAAGAAACATTAAACTAGGCATTAAAAACGACTTTGAAACGATTATTGAATTTTTATTTTATTGCAGTCTCCTATACCGCACGTCACTGGTATTGTTACAAGCATTGCATGTCACTGGTTAAGGGTTGAGGATTTTTGTGAAATTATAAATTTTTGTGCATAAAATGTGTTATTATTGACGGTGGAGCTTCTTTCCAAATTTGATAATTCTCACAGTATAACGAGGAATTCAATTCACGGTCAGCAATTTTACTTGCATGCAACAATGGGGAACGTGCACAATTTTTAAAAAGTACTATCACAAAAAGGTCCCTATCTCAAATGTACTCGCCGAAAATCTGGCGGATGGATAATGTTTTTTAGCTGAGTTATGAGTCTTTGAAAATTAATCTTCATCGGCTGCTTAAAAACTCGACGTCAACGGAGCGTGACGTCACGGCACGTTATCCACTGATGAATGACAGAGGAAGTGGATAGAAAATCGGTCTATGCAGGGCCTCAAACGTGAATTTGGCGAGAATAATTGCTATTTTTACTTCGATATGATACATTCAAGGCTATACCGCTCCACTCTCTTAGCGAAGTGAATGGTGTACCGTCCGATGACGTCAGAAGGCGTTCCAGGTCACGTGACTTCAAGGGATATTTGACCACTTTTAATTAGCATTTTATGACGTTAATGGACTACTGGGAGAGTTTTGGCTTATATATTCGGAACCGTGAGAAAATTGTCTATTCAGTGAGACTTATTAGCATGATGAACAAATTTTATGCATGTTCCCCATTGTCCATACGGCTAATTTATAGAAACAAAGCATGTTTGACCGCGGATCAATGCCGCCGTTAGGGTTATGAACCCCGAAAGGGAGGGAAGCACAACTACCCTCGGAGTCCGAGATAATGCGGAGTCTCCGCTACGAAGGGCCGAAAAAGGTTGGTTCTGGGAGTGCGTGACTATTAGAGAGACCAACCTTCAGGAATGTCCTGTAACAATGCTCCTTGCGGAGGGGACAAAAGGATCTCCTGGGGCTCAGTGCAGCAGTCATGCTACAAAAAAGATAACACTCCGCCTCGAAAGGCATAAATAACTTTGTTTTTGGCTGCCTATTCCCTGGTTTATGTGGATCTGTACCAGAGATTTATGAGGAATTACAACATTTTCTATACTTTTCATCGAGAAATTTATATTTTTACCTCCAAAATTTGAGAGAAATGCAATTTTTCTCGTCAAAATTAAGTATGCAATGTATCACGGTTATATTGTCGCTTAAGAGCCACGAAATTATTGACGCTTAATAAGAATCACGCCTATAAAGTGTAGTTTACGTCTTCAACTAATTGATCAATAGCATTCGAATGCTAAATAGTTAGGGTTTTTTGACGAAATAATTTTTTTGTCAGACGACTGGTATAAATACAACTGAAATCAACAATAATAGGTTTGAGACCCTTCTTTACAAATGACCTGCAACATTGCTCCTTACGGGGGACACAGAAGAGTCTCCTTGGGCTCAGTGCAGCAGTCATGATAAAAAGATAACACTCCGCCTCGAAAGGCATAAAAAACTTTGTTTTTGGCTGCCTACTCCCTGGTTTATGTGGATCTGTACCAGAGATTTATGAGGAATTACAACATTTTCTATACTTTTCATCGAGAAATTTATATTTTTACCTCCAAAATTTGAGAGAAATGCAATTTTTCTCGTCAAAATTAAGTATGCAATGTATCACTGTTATATTGTCGCTTAAGAGCCACGAAATTATTGACGCTTAATAAGAATCACGCCTATAAAGTGTAGTTTACGTCTTAAACTAATTGATCAATAGCATTCGAATGGTAAATAGTTAGGGTTTTTTGACGAAATAATTTTTTTGTCAGACGACTGGTATAAATACAACTGAAATCAACAGTAATAGGTTTTAGACCCTTCTTTACAAATGACCTGCAACATTGCTCCTTACGGGGGACACAGAAGAGTCTCCTTGGGCTCAGTGCAGCAGTCATGATAAAAAGATAACACTCCGCCTCGAAAGGCATAAATAACTTTGTTTTTGGCTGCCTATTCCCTGGTTTATGTGGATCTGTACCAGAGATTTATGAGGAATTACAACATTTTCTATACTTTTCATCGAGAAATTTATATTTTTACCTCCAAAATTTGAGAGAAATGCAATTTTTCTCGTCAAAATTAAGTATGCGATGTATCACGGTTATAACGTTGCTTAAGAGCCAAGAAATTATTGACGCTTTATAAGAATCACGCCTTAAAAGTGTAGTTTACGTCTTTAACTAATTGATCAATAGCATTCGAATGGTAAATAGTTAGGGTTTTTTGACGAAATAATTTTTTTGTAAGACGACTGGTATAAATACAACTGAAATCAACAGTAATAGGTTTGAGACCCTTCTTTACAAACGTCCTGCAACATTGCTCCTTACGGGGGACACGGAAGAGTATCCTGGGGCTCAGTGCAGCAGTCATGATAAAAAGATAACACTCCGCCTCGAAAGGCATAAATAACTTTGTTTTTGGCTGCTTATTCTGTTTTATGTGTATCTATACCAGAGATTTATGAGGAATCACAACGTTTTCTGTAATTTTCATCGAGAAATTTATATTTTTTCCTTCAAAATTTTAGAAAAACGCAATTTTTCTCGTAAAAAATAAGCATGCGATATAACACGGTTGTAACGTCGCTGAAGAGACCACGAAGTTATTGACGCTTTATAAGAATCTCACCTAAACCCTTTAACTACGCAAATAAGCTCAAATAGAGACCCCCAGAGGCGCATTAAGATAACAATAATATTTTTTATTTTAGCATATTTTTTTAATTATGAGAAAACTCGTTATTCTTATTACTGGGAAAATAAGTTAAATTATACTTGAGAAAAAAATTTTCAAAAAATATTTGGGGCAATAAAAATAAAGGGGTCTAAAAGATGTTCGCATGACATCTACTTGTCAAAGGAAGAACTTCTAAGCACACGTGGACTGGAAGATTGGAGGAATAGTTCAAATCGTCAACAGAAGATGGGAGCAGGTTAAGGGTTTAAAGGATTATTTAAGTCCTTAACTAATTGATCAATAACATTCGAATGGTAATTAGTTAGGATTTTTGATGAAATAATTTTTTTATAAGATGACCGGTATTAGTACAACTGAAACCAACAGTAATAGGTTTGAGACTCCTCTTTACAAATGTCCTGCAACATTTCTCCTTACGGAGGAAACGGAAGAGTCTGATGAGGCTCAGTACAGCATTCATGCTAAAAAGATAACTTCGCCGTCTTCTAAGGTATAAATAAATTTGTTTTTTGACTGTTTATTTACAGGAAATCAATTCAAAGTCTACAATTTTATTCGAATGCAATAATTGTCCATAACGCTAATATATAGAAACAAAGCATGATTTACCGCGGATCGATGCCGCTGGTAGGGTTATAATTCCGATAAGGGAGGGAGCACAACTACCCTCGGAGTCCGAGATAATGCGTCGTCGGAGATTTTCCTACCCAAGAAACCTAATACCGAATACATACAGGGTGTTTCTAAAAGGACTCTACAATTTGAAAATTCATATAAATTTTTATTAACAAGGTGCAGGGCTGGTTGTGGTGTTGTTTTAAAGGAAAACAGTTCAAGTTTTGACTCGCGTAGTCCGCAAGTGCCTAATCGCGCCGCACCTGCGCTAGTGACAGTTACGTTAAAGATGCCTGCCTTCACTGGACCGGAGCGTGCTAGTTGTGTGTTTCGGTTTGAAGAATCGAAGTCTGCGACAACAGTTCAGCGAAAACTTCGTACCAAGTACGCTAAAGATCCTCCTAGTAGGCCTATAATTTATGAGTGGCATAGGTGTTTTGTAGAAACAGGGTGCTCAATGAAACATAAAAAATCCTCAGGTCGTCCAAGCACATCTGACGAAGTCGTTGAGCAAGTGAGACAAAGTTTTGTGAATAGCCCTAAGAAATCGACCCGCCGGGCATCTCGTGATCTGCAAGTACCACATACGACGGCTTGGCGTGTGTTAAGAAAACGTGAATATGAATTTTCAAAGTTGTAAAGTCCTTTTTGAAACACCATGTATATATTTCCTATCTCTCCCCCTTTTACGACCTTCGCGGCTGTGATGTTTCTTTGTTTTGGGACCCAACACAGCGGGGCTTGGGCTTAACTCTCGATATCAGGGAGAGGGTAACCGGACCTCGTCTTATATTACGCCTCTTAGCGGTGAGGGACCGCGGTCGTACAATTTTTTTTCCAGTCATTTTGCGAAATAAATATTTATTCCTCCCTTAAAAAAGATAACCTAAGAATTGAATTATTTGCTTTTTGAGCGGCTTTTACAGTTTTAAACGGAATTCTACGATAAATGTTAACTCATATATCTATTTCAGTTTAAAATAAACATTTGAATCATGGTTGATTTTAATGCGTCAATATTTACGGTAAAGCTTGTCCAAAATTTGGAATTTCTCAGAATAAAACGAGGAATTCAATTCAAAGTTTGCATTTACGTTCAAGCAACAATTATCCGTATAGCTGATTTGCGTACACAAAGCATCTTTGACAGTGGAAACGAGACTCCGTGGCGGGCTCGTAAGGTTACACTCCCGGGGCAGGGACTGTAAGTGCTAACTTATCACCTCTGCACCACAGAAGGGGGAGGACTGGAAGGAACAAGGAAGGAGGCGCCGCCGCGATAGAAGTCCGACTACGCCTCTGGGAGAGGAAAGATGCGGAAGGGACGGGACGGGGAAAACACTTCATCGCTATAAAAGCGAATAAGGCCCACTAAATAGCAAAACCAAGCATAAGAAATTATTGTGCCAGCGATTTTAGTGGGTTTTACTATGAGATGAAAAACCCCTCGATCAAATTGCTAAATAGCATCATTGACAGTAAATCAATGCTGCTGGTGGGGTTACAAACCCCGAAAGAAAGGGAAAAAACTACACTCGGAGTCAGAGACAATGCAGAGTGCTCGAAAGAAAGGGTCGAAAAAAGTTGGTTCTGAGAGAGCGTAATAATCAGCGAGACACTTTCTGACGAATGTCTAGCATTTATACCCCGTTCGGAGGGGACGTAAGATCTCCTGGCGCTCACTACAGCAGTCATGCTATGGAGATAACTCTGCCGTCTCGAAAAGGGTAAATAACTTTGTGCGTGACAGTTCATTCTCTGTTTTCTGTGGATCTCTACCAGACGTTTCATTTTTTCACGTCTAATCTTAGGTCCTACACTACAGATTTATGTGGAATTACAAAATTTTCAGTATTTTTCATCAAGATTATTTAATTTTACCTCCAAAATTTGAGTGACAATAATGTTTTGAGGCAAAAATAATTATTAGAGATACGTGATAATAGCATTTTCATTTTTAAGTAATCGCACTTTCAAGAACATTTTATCGCATTTTGTAGCGTCTTTTTTTATTTTCATAATGAGGTAGACGTCGATAAAATGTAGTGAAACAGTTATATGGCAAAATAAAGAATATTTCAAATAATTATGCTGTAGAACAACAATAAATTATTATTTTTTCCTTCGAACCTTGACCTCGTTTATGTATTCCTTAATTTAGGTATTATTTTAACATAAATAATAAATTCAGGAATGAAAAGTATGGTGGCGGAGGTATAGCTTGCCCGCGCCCACTTGTAGTTCGTGGACACGTAGAGTCCCAGCTAGCTAACAGGAGGCCAGTCGCTCACATGCTTTAAGCAGTGAGTGTCGGTGGAGCATTTAAACTGCGCTCGGCAAAAAATGTACGAATTTCGCCATCGAAAAGGCAAATTTGCGTAAAAATATCATAAAAGTCCAGTCATCGCATCTACGTCGCATTTATTTGCGCACATGGCATCTATATCCCATTTGCGATTTTCACGCATCTCTAATAATTATACACGACAACTTGGTTACAAGATCGTGTAAAAGACCACGAAACAATTGACACTTGCAAAGAAAGGCAGCAAGGTACGTCATGGAGAAACACAAAAAGACCGAAAGTGTCGGTAAAATGCTGAAAGAACTGGGATGGGATACACTAGAACGGAGAAGAAAAATAAATAGGCTTTGCGCACTCTTCCGCACACTGAAAGGGGAAAAGGCATGGGGGGAACTTCGGAGGAAGATTGAATACCCAAGCTATATTGGTAGGCATGATCACCAATTCAAGATGAAATGCCGGCCGCAAAGGACTAACGTAAAGAAATTCTCGTACCTTAA
The DNA here is from genome assembly GCF_921293095.1 of Ischnura elegans. Lineage (NCBI taxonomy): Eukaryota > Metazoa > Arthropoda > Insecta > Odonata > Coenagrionidae > Ischnura > Ischnura elegans. The sequence continues at coordinate 7,986,761 of NW_025791659.1, forward strand.
CAGGACGATTACGGAATGGAATAGACTCCCTGCAGAACTGTTTAAGCCCTACCCTAACAACGTAAGGATTTTCAAAAAGAGGTGTAGAGGATTAATATTGGAAAATTAATATCACTGAATTTTAATACTTTCTAGTTTCATTTTGGTAATGTATTTCTCATTTGCTATATTTTTGTTTTTCTTTTTATTTTGTATAACCTGTTACCACCTGGCAAATAGCCAACTTGTAACTTGTACTATATAATAATAATAATAATAATAAAAATATCAAAGTTTCACAATAAAAGGGCTATTTATGTAACCAATTGATCAATAATACTGGAGGAAAAAGCCGTTAAGAGTTTTTGTGAAATGTATTTTTTATAATATAAATTGTTAAAATTAAACTTGATTCGTTAACATTAGTTTTGTTCGCGTTCAGAGGCACACAACAAACAACAACAACAAACTTAAACAAAGTAAGATAATTCATTTTTGTAATAAACAAGGAATATAACTATTTATATTTCACGACCCAGCTCGAAATAATTTCATACAAATCTCTCAATCAAAGTTCAGTGTAATGCCTCTTTTGCGCCGGTTAAGCCTAGCTTTAAAAAAAAACTTAAAAATATAATTGCTGGTTGAGGAAAAAGTTTTGTAAGTTACAAAGAAATTATGTGGAAAAACATTGTCAAAATTTTATTTATCAAGAATTTTCGCCAGATTCCGCATAGTATCGCCGGAAACCACGAGTGCTATGTCGGTGGATCAACCACTGCTTCCATTTCGGTGGTGTTGGTCGCCGTGTGCCCGGACAGTGGCTCAATTCCAGTGTCATATCCACAAAGACCAATCATTGGCAACCAATGATAAGCCCAAGAGTCCACTTCCGCAACAGCCTTCCCGTTGACCGAGTCTGGCTTCCTGTAAACACGAAAACATTAATTAGAATTTCAAACGGAAAATTAGAATCCAAATTGATCCCCTAAGATTGCACGTGATGGAAAGGATGGATATCCTACTCAGACTCACGTTTTTTTTATTTTTATCCTTCAAGTATCATTTAAAGTCATTTAAACCTACCGCTGCTTTTCTTTGCACCTTTTAGTACATGATTCTGCCACCGCAGGACACATGTGTTTTGTTTTACATTCGTAAAACAAGATGGATGACACAACGATGGCAGGCAAGATGATTGAGCGTCGTCAAGTGTTTTCACTAAGCCATGTATTCAGTTGTTTAAATCTAATTAAAAATGTTTAGAAAGAATATATTGGTTGAAAATAATGAACGATGATGAAAATTCTTGACGATAATAATTTCTTCGTATTATCGCCGTGCATAAAACTTATGTTCAAAAATCCCAAGGTGCATGGTCGTGTACACAACTGTAAACTTTTTGTCACCTAATAAATGTTTATTTCAAAGTTCACACTAATGATATTTTTTCCATCCACCCTATCCACCCACCATTATCTAAGAAGCCTGAAACATAATTAAACAGCTCAAAGTCCCATGGACCTGAAGAATCAATAAGCAATTAAAATCACGTCGTTTCCACTGCTCATTTCCCTAACAAAACTCAACAACCCTAGAACATCCAGATAACATTGCCAGGGTTAACAATTGACATCCGTGCAATATCCATGTCAATCCAATCCATGTCGCATGGATATCAGTGGAGGAGGATAATCTTGAGGGGAGAATGTTAGATTCGGCGATAGAGAAAGCACTTCGTGATACGAAGGCTAGGAAAGCTGTAGGCACGGACAATATCACGTGTAAGCTTCTGAAGAATGCAGGGAAGGAGAGTAAGAAAAGGGTTTTCGAACTAGTACGCAGGATCTATGAGGAGGGATGTTGGCCGGACGATTTCGTGAAGACGGTTCTGATTTCGCTACCGCAAAGGAAGAAAGTGGTGGAATGCGGAGATTATAGGAACTTCAGCCTAATGCCCCATGCGGCGAAAGTGGTATTGAGGATATTGAACAGACGAGTGGAGGCGAGGGCAAACGAATAATTGGGCGAAGATCAGTTTGGTTTTAGAAAAGGAAAGCCAACTCATGATGCAATTGCAATAATGAGGTCCCTCGTGGAGAGGAAACAAGAATATTACCAGGACGTATACGCCTGTTTCGTGCATTTTTAAAACGCGATTAATAGGGTGCACAGGGTGAAGTTAATGAATATCCTCAGGAGAATAGGTGTAGATTGAAGGGATAGACGACTTATACGTAATCTGTACATGGCCCAGAATGCGCAAGTGAGGGTGGAGGACGGAAAATCTGGGTGGATACGCATTGGCCAAGGTGTTATGCAAGGCTGTCCTCTATCGCCGCTGCTTTTTAACGTATACTCTGAGGAGATGGTGAGAAAAGCGTGGGACGAGTTGGAAGTTGGAGTGAAAGAGGGAGGAATTATGTTTAAAGCGGTATGGTTCGCAGATAATCAGACGCTGATTAGCCAGTCAGCGAGTGGACTGTAGGCTGCAGTGGATGTGTTAGACGAGCTGCGCGAGGAGCATGGGATGAGGCTAAATCACAAGAAGACTAAGGTAATGCGATTTTTAAAGCATCGCAAGCGAGGAATGTGAGACTCAAGAGTAGGAGAGGAAGAAAAGGAGAGTAGGTAGAGGAAAAGGGACGAGAGATGATTGGAGGCATTCGAGATGTGGGTATGGAGAAGGTTAAATGGACATTGAGGAAAAGGAACGACGAAGTGCAGGATATGGTTGGGAAGATGAGGCAGCTTTTAGATGAGATACGGAGGAGACAGAAGTTATAGATGGAGGGAGTACTCAGCGGGGAGGGGATGTTGAAAAAGGTGTTAGAGGGTAGAATGTTAGGGAAACGAGGGAGGGGAAGGAAGAGAATAGGATTTTCAGATAGATTGAAAGGGAGTAGGCCTTACAGTGAATTGAAGAAGGCAGTGCTGGAAGGAAAGGGGGGCGCCCAGATCACTTCTTTAGTACTGCATAGAAACAAACCTTAATTGGTTGAGTACTATAGTAATTATATTTTTTGAAAATATTGTAAACAAATTTGTGGGATAAAATTTGAAAAACTATGTACGTCCACAAATAAAATACAAATAGGCACCTGTTGACCAGCATTGATAAGATTAGCAGGACCTCGAATTCAACAATATTTTGATATTGATAAACTCATAAAATGCTTTGTTCTTTTCTTCACTTTGTTTTGTTTGTGTGAGAAGACGTTTGATTCTTTGATCACAGTTATAATTACTTTGTAAAAACTTCCTATAAAATAAGTAAAATAAATTATTATCATTTATTATTATTATCATTATTATTATTATCATTATTATTACTATTTTTATTATTATATAACGTCAATGATTGTGTTCTACCTTTAGTGACGTTTCAAACAAGTTACAATGTAGATGCTTACGAGCAGTGGAGGTCCTGAATATCGATAACCGCTGGCACTACAAGCATGTGTCCATGGAGCCTCTCCAACGCAGACGTTGGCCTCATTTCCTTGGAGGCATACCGCAGGAGCTTGAAGACTTCGCAGTCGCAAACGAAAGGGTTGTGACCCAGAAGTAATTTGACACGGGAAAACTTGCTGTCTATATCGCATCCGGGGATGACCACTTCCATCTGAAAGGGAGAAAGGAACACAGATGATAATATAACCTCTGCAATATAACCTGAATGTTTATTTTCCGCAAAAAATTTGCTTTTCCTCTTATTTCTACAGAAATAGAAGGGATAAAAAAAATTTTAACACTAGAACCGCTGAACTTTCCAACCCCAGCAAAACCGCGGGATGGGAATTATTTGTCCCATTGACAAAATACGTTGATCCTGTCACTTTTAAGTATAATTGACGGTTTTTTTGTGGTTTGTGTGAACAAAACATGTGTTTAGGTAATGTTTAAAATGTTTTATCAAATATAACTAGGAATACAGTAAACCTCTTTTGGCAGCAAAAGTGCTGTTTGTCAAGAGGGGCGCAGCGCCGGGCAGAGGTGACGCGGCCGGCGCTGCGTCAGTAGGCGGCCGGCGCAGTGCACAGATTATTCTCTTCTGCCGTTCTAACTGGCAGAATAACGGTATCTTTGCATCGATCCCCTTCGTAATAAACTTTTATTATGTTAAATACAAAATAATTTTACAAAATAAAACTGAAATTGTATGATTTCCCCATATGGGACAAAAAAGTCCCATCCCATGGTTCTAGGCAAATCGTCGTTTTTTCTCGCGAACCAAACATCGCACAATGTTTTCGACATAATCCTTTGAAAGAGCAAAAAAACTTAGTAAAATTCAGGAATTTTCAAAGGGATCAAACCACTAGTGCATGAATGGCAAACATTTGCAAAGGGCAATGGGAAAAAAAGTCCCGTCCGCGGTTCTAGTGTTAAATTATCGTAGCGTTAGTGCAAATCCCATGATACGTAAAAATATGGCAACAATTACATGGAAAGCATTTTATAAAAATAAAAAAAAATTAGCACGCATTCTGAGTACTGGTGTAATATAATGTCGTGTTATCGAAATAGTATTAAATTAATATTAAAAAATGGAACTCATATTTCTAAATGCCACTACTCACTCATTGTAGAATAACACCAAGACTTCGTCAGCGACCACGGCTGAGATTCAAGAGAGATATGAAAAACAGGTGAGTGAGTTCAAGCGTAGCATGTATAAAATACGTTACAAGCAGCGCTCAGCATTTGGAAACACTCTTAGATCAGGAAATAATAAAAAAAGTCAGATGCGTCTCAAATTAAACAGTGTGACTGAAGAAGATAATCTCAGTCATTACCCAAAATTTGAGTTTCAATATATTTTCATGCACCCACGAAATATATTCATTATTTTTTTAAGTTGATTATTTATTTTTTATTTATCACGCAAGCAGGCCACCCGGCGTCTCTCGCAAAGGATGGTTACCATAGAAGTGAGAGATATTAAACATTAAAATCCGTAAAATATCTTCGAGTTGGACTTAATATTGATTTATCCTGGAACAAGCATTCAGGACGTACTACGTCAAGCTAATCGTAAATTGGGATTTGTTAAAATAAGGAGAGTACGGCGAAAAAGGTGAGAGAAATTAGCTTCTTCTCCCTCGTTGGAACCCATTTAGAATACGCTGACAGTGTTCGAGACCCTCATGAAAAAGGCTTAATAAAAGAGTTAGAACGCGTACGTGAAAAGTCGATACGATAGTCATTTTATTGTAACTGACCTCATATATATACTCGGATGGCATTCTCCGTCAGACTGTCGATTGAAAAATGGACTACACCTATTAAATAAATTCAAAAACTGTGCATTTTCTAACGAAGTTAACCATATATTACGGACGCCAATATACCACGGATGATCTGATCCTATAAATAAGGTGTGAGAGATATGCTTTAGAAGAGAGATATCAGATTGTATTTTTTCCACAATAAAAAACACTGTCACGGTAGTGTTAGACCTCAGAAAAACGTTACCTAGCTTTTAATGTAGCCTACTATCTTATGTATAACTTAATGCCTGTTTCTACATTTCATATTACTACTTACAGCAAGACTTGTGTGTTCCTGGTATATTGGCAGATTACCTTAACGAGTAATTGGTGAGATTATCTTATGCATGAACGTGGTACTCTATTATGTTAGTATGTGTAACATATTTGTACCTTGCGGTGTGCCTGTAGGATTCCTATTGCATGTTGTATGCTAGTGATTGATCACCGCCAGCCAAACATCAAAGAAGTGCCTTGCAGGGTATTGTGTAGATGAAGTTAGAAGAAGTCATGGCCACGTGGCTGAATTATTACGTAAAGGAAGAAAGCAAGCATGGTGATTGCATACACGTGTACTAACTGCGACACGATGGAAGAAACGATTTACTGATACCGCGAATGGGATCAGCTCATGTTCTGCTCTACAACATTGATCGTTGTATGTGTCCATACTTGCGTAGAACAGAACGTAGTGTAAACGCATACTCCATCTAAAAGGTTTGCATTGAGAATATAAAAATCAAAGTACAGATTTATTTCAGTTATTTCAACCTTTATGCGTATCAAGAGGTTTGCTTACTCAAAAGGATGTCCAACTAGATAATTTTTATGAATTGACGTAACAATAGATAATGAGAAAAATGCGCAAAGGACGCGTAGGACAGAGACAGAAGCAGCCTTAGGGTGTTTTGGGGCGTGAGACGTAACTACTTGCTAACTATGGTTGCAATCTGGGAAGCCATATGGAAACCCTTTGCAGACAGACAAACAGACATCTTTTTTCAATTATTACAGTGTATTTTTTTCTATGTTCATCTTAATAATGTCGGTAAAGTATGCATTTCATGAAAAATCGTTAACTTTTATTTCTCCCGTGCTGTTAATCAATTAGTTTAATGAATCTTTTATAGTTTCACTCTGAAATTGCGACGATAATAGTTTAGTCTCTTCATACGTAGTGACCGTATTTTTCTAAATTCTTATTGAATTTTCTGATGGAAATATCACACTTTTCGGAGGTCGTTACATTACAATATTGAGCAGGTAGAGCAATTCAACTTACTTAGTCAGCACATTAGAGAAAAACGGATAGGGTGAAAAAGTCACCAGGATGAGAATTGCATAGGAAAAGGAGGCGTTGATTAACAGGATGGAGCTTATGAGCGGGTGAGGGGATGTTGGAAACGGCGTTGTAGGGTGGATTGTAAAGTAGATAGGGAGAGGAAGGAAGGGAAAGTGATTAAGTTTTAAAAGCGATTAGTTTTAAGTGAAGAAAGTGATTAGTTTTAAAAAAAGGAGGGGGCGTTAAAATGAATCAAAGGCGTCAGTGATTGATAATAAGGGAAGCTCCCATGGCTCCTAGGTACTCCATGGAAACCTACCTTAATCGACAGTATACTGTAATAATTGTAGAACAACATGTTACCTCACCTTGTCGTCTGGGAGTTGCAGAGAAGAGATGGAGTTGTGCCTGAGGTCGATCGTCAGATTTTTCGAACCTGGATATCGACTAAGGAAGGGTTCCACATCTCTTATAGTAAAATAACTCGTTCGAAACAATGCGAGGTCCATGTTGTCCCGGGCCCTGGTGTAAAGAAGATCACCGTGCCAGAGTCGTTTGATTTTGTTGTGGCTCAGGTCGACGTAACGCAGGTTTGGCAGGTAGTGCTGGAACTCCGTGGGTATGTAGGCAATTTGATTGTGGGAGAGTATGATGACCTGCGATTAAATTTCAATGATATACCATTGTTAGAGATACGTGAAAATATCACCTTGATTGAAGCTTTTTTGCATTTTTAACTAGAGATTACAGCATTTTGTAGCATATACTTTTTTCTTTATTTGACTTTTGTATTGCAAGTAGTAAGATGAAACGATTTATTTGACATGATATGGTATAGCATAAGTAATTATGGGGTATTATAATAGTAAATTTAGGAATAAGATACAAAGTAAATAATTAAGAATGGTATTAGGGGGATTTCATCTCAAATCAGACTGAGGGGTGTTAGGTGGCCATTACCAATATCTGAAAGTTATATAAATGAAATCAGTATCCTTATGATGGATAATTGTCACCTTATCTCAGCTTTTAATTGGACCGTTATAAATATACCTACTATCCTTTGAACATTGCCGAGTCAGGCCTCTGAGTAGAGAATGAAAAATCACAGAAATGCTGATTACTACGGAACCATGGCCCACAAAGCGTTAGTTAACGTTTCATTTTAAAGAAAATTCATCTTTGCATATTTTTACATCACTTGCAACCCATTTGACTTATATCGTATAAGTTAAGTCATCGCGCCTATGTCGCATTTATTCACGTGTACCACATCAATATCGCATTTATCGCCTATGCGATTTTCACGTTCAACTAATCATTAATATTCATATCCTATCTCGTTCATTGCGTTCGTGGGCCACGAGAAGACATTTGACAGCGTAGATTGCAACACAGTGTTGGAATCCTGAAAGATGTTTAAAACCTACACAATGATAGAAGAGTCAAACAGAGTATACGTAAAAGTCAAGAACCTTAACTTGGAGTATGCTCCTGCACATAAGTGAGGCATATACAATGACAACAGCGGAGAAAGCAAGGATACAGAGGCCTTTGAAATGTGGTGATTCAGGGTAATGCTCAGGGGATGATAAAATGGATCGACCGAGTTAGTAATGAGGATGTGTTCACACCAGTAGGGGAGATGGGGAAAATTAGACGTTGAAAATTACTGGTGACGAAGCCAAACCTTGTCTCATCCCTTTTTTAATTTTTGCTTCCTCACAGCTGGGCCCTGTTTTATCACCGCTACTTGGTTTTCCTACGAACTCTGGATTATTCTCCTGTCATTATAAAAATTTTCAATTTATATCAGGATTCCCATCATTTTGTTCCAATCCACGTTGGCAAATGTCTTCTCTAATTCCATGAACGCAATCAACAGAAGTGGGTTTGCGGAAAAATAAAATCCGAAGGGTCTGCATAGAGAAGACCCAATTCCATCCCACAGATGGTCTCTTTTTCGGGAAACTTACTAAAGTATTCCCCATTATGTGTAGGTTCCCCATTATGTGGGGATTAATGGGTCAGGCAAAACATCAATTTTTGCGGTGTAAACAATTTGCTTTCTCCCAGTGCCTCCCAGATTGCCTTCATCGGTTTCTATTTCCTTCCGCTATGCACCAGTACTTCCCATCGCTCACTTCACACTCTAGTGGATCTGAAATTTTAGTGCACGGTATTGCCCCGTTGTACGGTATCATCCCACTCTCCCTTGTTTCGAATGCATATATTTTTACAACTTTAAGGTATACGACTGTGAAACTATACAAACATCATCACGAGCCTTTAGATTTTTAGAAAGTTTAGGTTATTGATGTTCAATATATCCTCCATCAGGGAGAGGAACAATATTTCTCAAATTTCTCCGATAACCGGGCAAACATGCCTTTAGTAATTGATGTTATGACAATTCGGATCCGGTACCTCAATTCAAACCAGGTTCTGTGGAAGTGGTGATACATAAACGTAGACTTAAACGTAACCCCACAGAAAGACGTCACAGGGTGTCAAATCCAGTCTCCGTGGAGGACCTAGGTGAGACATGCTAAGTCACCAGATTGTTGAAGACCAATTCAACGGTTCGGTAGAGTATCTACATCTACATAATACCCTGCGAGTCACCTCTAGGGTTTTTGGCAGTGGTTGATCAAAGACCAGCATACTGCATGTAATTTGACTACCATATGCACACCACACGGTCTAAAAAACGTTACGCATATTCACAAATTATACCTACGCATGCTGTTAGAAAGAATTATATAATTCAAAAATATTTATTAAGGTATGCATAAGTTACTAGGCTACACCATATATCATTTAATCTATCAGGGAGTTTTAACAGTTCTATTCAAATCTCTTATTGATCGTGGTAAAAAAGACACTCTGAATCGATCTGTTCTTCAGTCTATCTCTCTAACTTTTTTTATATGATCTGATCTTCCGTAGTATACTGATATTGGTTCGATTAGTATTCACGCATACAATGACTGCAGTGAGGTGGTGCCCCGTCTCATTAAATAAACAAAGTTGTCTTCGAGAAGCCTCGAAAAAAAAAGGCCCTACGTCTATAGTTGGTCAAAATAATACTTTTTGATGATACTGAAGACTGGAGGAGTAAAACGGAGATAAATACAAGAAGAGCAATGGAAAATACAGCATAAAAGAAAGGTATTATGTAGCAGCATGTGCTTAGGGCTAAGGAACAGAATGTTGAAATGCCTACCTACGTAGTGCTGTATTTTATAGATTTGGAATATTTACCTTGGGAAGATGAGATAGGGAAAGGATGAATGCTTATGAAATGTGGGCGTGGAGAAGGATGGAGAGATTGAAATAGGTGAACAGGTTGAGGAATAGAGTTAGTAAATAACATAATTGAGAACTGTAATGAAGGGAAAGGAGATGTGGATAGGGAATATTTTAAGAGGGAAGTTGATTTCTAAAACAGCAGTTGAGGAAAAAGCGGAAGGAAGAGAGGGGGACTGTATGTAGGAGATACGGTGAGGTAAGAATGAAGGTATTTAGGCATTGGACGGAGACGAATTTGGTGCTTGGTGACCTGGTAGTGTAGGTGAGAAAACAAGCGGATGATGAGCATGGATACCGAATTGCCAGGTAACCAGGGGTACATGATTTTAATTACCTACCAGTGTGGGAGAGAACCAAAAAAATATTCATCCCTCTATTCTTTCATTGGTATACAGACTGTCCCAGAGAGAAATAAATAATCAGCTGCGGCGTATGAGGGCGTGGTAGGCCTGTCGGAAAAGAATGCGAGGAAATGGAAAATTTTCGGAAGGAAAGGGTGGTAAGCGCGTTTTATATTTTCTCTACGACCTTTGACCTCCATTGTGACCCTCGGAGGTCATAAAATCAACAATACGGATCTATGAACTGGCTAATCGACTTTGGAACCCTTCGAAACCTATGGTTTGACACCTTGGCTATCATGATGGCCCAACGTTTAGCTCTATGACCTTGACCCCCATTGTGACCCTCGGAGGTCAATTAGTGAATGATACTGGATTTTTTGGATAATACCAAGGACTTGGGTACCCTATAAAACCCATGTATCGACACCTTTGTCGGTATGTTATTCATTTTGCCACCCTTATGACCTTGAAGGTGACCTTACTGGGTCAACGGTTGAATTTTCGCAAATAAGTGTTATTTTCGGGTTTCTCTTGTACGGAAACATAAGAATTGACATATTGGTCAATAAAATTCAGACTTTTTCTATCTCGATTTTTAACATTGAGACGCCATAAGGCAAATTCAAATTTTTGGTTTGGACTCACATTGTGAGGTCAAATGGTCAAAATTGTAAAACTTAACTTACGCTCAACAAAACTTAGGACCTTTTCCCATAAGTGTGCCAATTTTCATGACTATTGCTCGATGTAAAGTTACTAAAACTACAGGTCAGAAATGACACACGACCCTTTGGACAGTCTGCATAAGGCTCAACTATGTAACAGTTAATATTCCTAAATGAAAAGGAGACTTCGTTGATTTCCACTGATTTATTTCGTCCGTACGGCATGTTTCGAACCATAAGAGGTCATCAAGTGCAACAAAGTTGAATGGTAAGTAAACATATATACTACTTGAAGGGGAGAGGGTGGTAGGATTGGGTGTCGGGAGGGGGGGAGGGGAAGGTGTTTGGTGGGACACCCCAAATAGAGGTTATATTGAGAGTTGTGTTGAGGTTGTTTCTCTTATGAAATGTGTGTGTGTGAGGAAGTCTGGAGGGATTGAAATGGGTGAACAGATTGAGGAATAGAGTTGGGAGTGGAGGAAAGAACATAATTGAGAACTGCGATGAATGGAAGGGGATTTTAATAGGGAATATTTTAACCCCATTCCGTTTCCATTAATTTCTGAATATCGTGCTCCTATTCTCTCTGTATTTTTTCTGCGGTTCTTTTGATTTGTAATGCTAGGAAATGAAGTCTTATTTTGTAGTTTGTAATCAACGTAGAACAGTGAAATGAAGAGTGATTATTATTTCAAATTGCAAAGTATCTAGTTAAATACGTCGAGAACAGATCTATCGCCACTCTTATAAAATCATTTTATCACTTCCAATGCATCATGTTTCATGAAGTATGACATTTTTAAATGAAATTTTCGGATGTTTCAACTGTAAAACTTTTAAAATATTCATACTGTTCCCCTATTTGGTGATAAAATTAATAAAATCCGATGACGAGCTACACTCGCTAGTGCGCGATTGAGCACCAGAAGTTCATGACGAAGTAGACTCGTCATTTCAGCTCAAGGGGTTGAGGGAAGTGGGTTTTGAATAGCAGTCCAGCTAACAGTGGAAGGCAGATGCGGTGGAGTTACGAAAAATGTATAAGGAAATTTAAAAGGAGGCCTTGGACAGGGACGACATTGGTGCTCGGAACCTGCTCGTGAGAGTGGGAAAACCAGCTGAATGTGGGTATAGCTACCGAACTATCGGATAATCGGGAGTACATGATTTAACCGTCTCAGCACCACCGAAATTTGGTGGTACTAGCGAAAAGTGCCAAACTAAATGTAAGAGTTTAGTAGCAGTTTATGACAAAACACAATGTGAAGTTGATATTTGAGATATTAATTTAATGTCCTTTTCATTCTACTAAAAATGAATTATTTGTCCATTGCAATATTCTATTACACTGGATAAAGGATAAATATCATTATAATAACAATATTAGTTTGAATATTCGGTCTACGCTCAAGCCGATATATCGGCTCGTGGCTCTTTTATCCCATGGAGCAAAAGCCAATATATCGGCCCGTGGCACTAAGAGGGTTAAGCTACCATCCTGTGTACTCCAGGATCTTTCGATTTTGGCAATGAAAAAATAATCGGAAACCACCCTATTTACTCACCTCTAATGCTGGAAGCCAGCGTAGGGACGTCAAGCATCCCCAAACGAGCCTTGAGAAATGCACATGCTCAAGGCATCCATCCAGCTCGATCCGGTTGCGGGAGAGGTCCACATACTTCGTCTTCTCAAAGTGCCATAGCCAATCGCCGAAAAATTCGACCGATTTTAAACGGTTTCCAGACATGTCAAACGTCTCTAATGGGAGATATTTTACTTCTCTCGCTCTTCTTTCAGGTTTAAATGCTAACTCCGTGATATAGTTATTGCTAAAGTTGAGGTGTTTTAAGGTTTTTGCGAAAAAAGCAATGCTTGGCAAAACTGTTAAACGGTTAGACGATAGGTCGATAACTTCCAAATTGAGCAAATGATTTTCAAAGAGTACATGGTATTCGTCAAGCTCCAATCGACCATCTATGGTGTGAATCAGGTTGTGCGATATGTTGACCTCCTTCAGATTCCCTGCTTGCCATAACATGTCATATTTTATCCAGGTCAGATTATTTTCGGATAGGCTCAGGTTTGTCAGCAGCGGAAGCGACAATTCCGGCACATCCTCCAGAAGATTTCTGCTCATATCGAGGACAAATTCTTTGCATCCCCACCGCTTTCCTTCGAATGGCTTGAATATCTTCTTTGGCAAATGGCGGATCCTGCAATGAAACATTGAAATTATTTATCTACATATTTTCGCATATCGACTAATTCTAAAAATTAGGGTTGTTCGAGAAGCACATATTGATCTCGAGTTGGGTATCGAGTCGAGTTTGGTAATTTCTTGGTAGTGAAAAAAAAACAATATACACGCTCCAATATATTCCTCTTAAAAGAATCATGTCGCGAAATTAATATACCGAATTCTAAGCCTGACAATTAAAAAAAATTCATCAGGATATTTATATATTATAAAGGCCTTTATATATATTTTAGTTTTGTATTATTTATTATCCTATATGTAACAGCAATTCGGTATATTTTAAGAAAAAGCATATTCAATATATATCAAATGTGAGACTACATACAGGACATATTTCCATTAGGCACTGTGAGAAATACCAAGATGTAACCATTCATCAAATTTCATTGGTGCAAGGTATATACTAATCGAATTATGCCAATTTACGTATTTGCCTCAATAATCGAATCAATATTTCGATTATACTGCCATCTGTACTGTAAAATCCGCAGTTCTATGGATTTTAATTCCAGTATATGGTCATCTACTCTATAATTCCTGGTTAACAATGCCCGTGGATGTAAAATCCTATATGTTATAGCAATTCAATATATTTTAGGAAAAAGAAGATTCGATATATATCGAATGTGAGACCACATACAGAATATATTTCAATTGGGCACTGTGAGGAATACCAAGATGTAACCATTCTTCAAATTTCATTGGTCCAAGGTATACACTAATAAAGTTATGCCAATTTGTGTATTTGCCTTAATTTTGCGAATGAGAAGCGCTGATGTGGAATTTAGAGATCAGGTGGATAAGAATTTTAGAGATCAGATTGAGGAGCATTTTGAGATGAATTGTCTCAAAATGTGGAAGAATTGGCATTTTCCGCGAAAACCTTAAAGTATCATATTTTTCATCCCTTTCTTCAGAAAACTTAACAACCGCAACCATTATATGGGAGTTTAATTATAGAAAGTGCGGAAGGGTATAACAAACTTTGCAAAAGGAATTACGAGCACATTGCGCTGAAATCGAAAAAAGTTGGAGAAAACCTCAAAATCGATATTTTTTTTGAGTGCGGAAATTGAAACTTTGCATAGATGTTGCCAATACATTAGTGAATGTTTTTGTGCTAAGCTTTTTCATAGGAAAATTTTTTAAAGAAATTGCTTGGCCTCAAAATTTGAACAAATTTCGTAAATATTGCTCTCATTTATTTTTTTTTTCGAAATTCAACAACTTTAAACTAATGCCACACCTTCTGTAGTAATTCAATAGAAACAAAAATTTACAATACTATTATGAAAGTTATTACTGTTAAATCTTAGCAACATCCACGACTCATTTGTATTATTTATAAGCGATACGATATGAAATGGAGGACTCTGTTTTTCGTCGAAATTTTGTGTACGTGTAGGATAATAATAAAAAGGATCACGGAGTTACCTCGAGATTCTTACACCTCATACACAACAAAATCTATAGAGTATGATACCAGTGGGGGAATTTCAACTGCGCAGGCTGACTAGGTATAGTAAATAAACTTTGTTAATATAGAGACTGTTAAAGTATTTTTGTTTTAAAAATATTTTAGTTGAAAATAAAGATCTATAGTGCATATTGTATAATTTAATTAAAGATAAAGAACTCGTGCATGAATGTGCAGAAGAGTATACACGCTATAAAAATACGGTTCAGTACAATTTAAGGCAGTTTCCTTTATGTGCATAGTGAACAATTATAGGTTTGAAGCATATTAAATAAAAGAAATAAAAGCATATTATACTTTAATGTATAAATGAAGTTACTTTCTATTCATACACATCGTATTTTTAATTTAATAATAAACAGTTTGCTGAAAAAAACAATTTCAATATTTTATGAAAAATGAGTGTTACTGGAAAAATTAGTTCTTTAATAATATTAAATCTATGTAAAAAATAAATGGATAATAATTATTACCGTTTTCACTTCTGTCGGCCAGTCCCACGACTGCCCCGTTTTTTTATAATCCTACGCGAACAAAAATTTCGACGAAAAACAGGGTCCAATATTTTGTATCGCATTGACGAAAAGTATCGCCAGAAAGTGAATAAATTAGATGGTATGAAGTTGAAATGAGGTGTGATACTAAGGTATTATATCGACCTGAAGACGCCAGTTGGAATACCGGAGAAACTGTCGTCGCAAAGAAAATCCACGAGGTGAAACCCAGAAGCATGGAGACATCATTTAGACAACGCCGCAAAATATACGCATCAACTAAGATTTTATAGTTTTTGAGTATGGGATGAGGATTAATCACAAGAAGACTAAGGTAATGCGGTTTTGTAAAGTATCGCGAGCGAGGAATGTGAGACATAAGATCAAAGTAGGTGGGGAAAAACTTGAACAGGTAGAGCAGTTTAACTATTTGGGCAGCACATTAGAGGAAAACGGACACAGCAGCAAGGACATCAGGAAGCGAATTGCACTAGCGAAGGAGGCGTTCATGAACAGGAAGGAGCTTCTGAGAGGATCGTTATGTAAGAGTTTAAAGAAAAGGTTAGTGAAGAGTTTGATTTGGAGTGTAGCTCTCTATGGTGCCGAAACATGGACACTGAGGAAAGAAGACGAGAGAAGATTGTAGGCATTCGAGATGTGGGTATGGAGAAGAATGGAGAGGGTGAAATGGACGGAGAGGATAAGGAACGACAAAGTGCTGGATATGGTGGGTGAGGAGAGGCAGCTTTTGGATGAGATACGGAGGAGACAGAATGTATGGATGGAGGGAGTACTCGGCGGGGAGGGGAGGTTGAAGAAGGTGTTAGAGGGTAGAATGTTAGGGAAACGAGGGAGGGGAAGGAAAAGAGTAGGATTTTTGGATAGATTGAAGGGGAGTAGGCCTTATAGTGAATTGAAGAAGGCGGTATTGGAAGGAAAGGAAGGCTCCCAGATCACTTCTTTAGTATTCCATGCAAACCTACCTAAATCGGTAGAATACTCTAATAATAATAAAATTAATCTGCTTTTAAAGATTCAAGGTCTGGCATCTTTCGAGCACCGTGGCCAACAGCGAGCTGCGAACTGTGCCGCTCGTTCGAAAAATCAATCTTAATTTCGGCGTCTCACGTGGTCGCAACACTTCTTTTAGTATCATACTCTGTAGATTTTGTTGCATAAGTGGTGTAAATATCTCGAGGTAAATCGGTGTTCCTTTTTTATAATCATACACGAAAATGCAAGAATACAAAATTTCGACGAAAAACAGGGTCCGTCATTTTGTTTCGTATATGCCACAAGTAATGCAACTGAGTCGTTAAAGTTGCCGAGAATTAACAGTAATAAATTTCATAATAAATATATTGTAAATTTTTGATTCCATGGAATTACTGCAGAAGGTGTGGCATTAGTTTTTAAAATGCAGAATTTTGAAAAAAAATTCAATTAGGGCAATATTTGCGAAATTTGTTCATTTTTGAGGCTAAGTAATTTTTTTGAAAAATTTACCCTTGAAAAACTT
Organism: Ischnura elegans; assembly: GCF_921293095.1. Classification (NCBI taxonomy): domain Eukaryota; kingdom Metazoa; phylum Arthropoda; class Insecta; order Odonata; family Coenagrionidae; genus Ischnura; species Ischnura elegans. The sequence goes on from NW_025791659.1 coordinate 8,003,364, forward strand.
TTTGCGTCAAAAATGCACTAATTTATTGACATCATCCGTGTAAAGTTTCAATTTTTGCACAAAAAAATTCGATTCTGAGGTTTTGTCCAGCTTTTTTCGATTTAAGCCCACTGTGAGGCGGTCCACTCAGATTACTCCAAATACATCGCCAAGTCGGAAGACGGCAAGACTCAGCGGATGACTAAGTGGTAATCGGCGCCCACCTCGATGACTATGGTGATTCACTGCTACGTATACAGCGAGCTGAAATCCCCAGGTCAAGGCGTTGGAACGACGTATCGACATCAAAAACGACACAATTCCCTAAGACGAATCTGAGCTTCTCGCGGTGAATTCCATGGATAAAAGCTTTTCGGGTTTTCAACCTGGTCACAACTCATCATCATCAGCCCTGGTGATGTTGGTTAAGTCTCCCAACAAAACATCGGCATACGCCATGCAGACTTCGAACCGAAGGGACACCAGAGAAGTGTTATAACCGTCATTACCTGAATAGCATTTCTTTACGGCAAATTTAGGAACTTGAGCCTGAATCACACGATCATTTTTTTTTTCGTCGCGAAAGCGATCACTATCGCCATCACTAGGGTGATCGTCAAAATGATCGTCATGGGTAATTCTTTTTCGCGATCGCGATGAAGATTCCCATCGCTGTGTTTCATCACTCGTCCTGTCGCCTTTTCCGTCGCTTGAAACCGTCCCTGAAACCCCATGTCAGCCAATCAGAACGCATGCCCGTATGATGTGATTGCAGCGTAGCGTTTGACAAATGTGGGAACGACATAAATAAACAAACATGCTACATATATTTTCGTTGTGTTGGTCCCATGACAACGAGCTGCGATGTTGGAAATGATGCGAAATGCGACGGCGGGAGGGACCGTGTGATTAATAAAACTGATCACTAGGGCGATCGCTTTTCACGACGGGAAAAGTGATCCCGATAGTGATCACTTTCGCGACGAAAAAAATGATAGTGTGATTTAGGCTTTACTGGCCTCGACAGCTCCTTCAACGAAACTACTCGACTCGACCCTGAAAACTACCTGATACAAACCTGTTGTCGTTGATATATATGTAGCACAATGAAGTCGACGCACTGAAGAAATCCAAGTCTAGCGTTTCAATGAAATTGTGGGATAGATCCAATTTACGTAGTCTGGTGTTGTTTCTCAGCAGTGTCGCGGGAATGTTGGTGAAGAGATTATTCGAAGCCAGAAGTTCCATTAGATTTTCGTTCCGGGAAAAGATATTTTGGGGCAAGAAAGTGATTCTATTGCTGGAAATATTCAAGAATTGAAGTCCGTCCATACCGTAGAAAGCATCATCTGGTAGGGAAGATAAGAGGTTGTTGCCTAGACAAAGATGCTCTATCAATGATGTGCCCATCCATGCATTATTTAAGTTTGCAGGTTTTTCTTGAATTGAAGATGAGTTCGGAAACGTTTCATTGGAACTCAATACTTTTTTGTAGGTTGGTGCCAGTCCCAAAGTTACAAGTTTGTTACCGTTGAGGGAAACAAGTGACAGGTGCGGCATGTTGCACAAACATTCCTGAGGGATGAAAGTTATCCTGTTGTATTCTGCTAAGAGAAATTTAAGTTTTCTTAGGCTACATAAGCTCGTCGGTAATGTTGTGAGCAAGTTTTCTGATAATTGAACATAAGACAACTTCTCCGTTTTGAGGAAAACGTCGTCGTCTAAGCTTTTTATCTCGTTTTCACCGAGATCAATCATCTCTAAACTCCGCATACTGCTCAGAAAACTGCGTCCGAGTGATTTGAGCTTGTTTCGCCGAAGATCTAACAACTTCATCGCTTCCATATCCGCGAAAAATCTTTCCGGTAACTCTCGAACTTGCGTGTCCGTGATTTGAAGTTTTTCCAGCCGTTTTGTTATCCCAGAGAGAAGGTCCTCGTCTAATTTCGCCAACTTTGGACAGATGAGTGTAAGTCTCTTCAGTTGCTTCAGGCCACTCAAATGCTGCTTGGAAAGGTGGACATTTTTCAACTGCTGGCAGTTTATCTTGAGAATTTCCAGAGAAAGGTCTCTCCAGCCTCCAATAGAACCTGTACGCAAAGCTCCAAATAACACTGACTGACTACGGGACGGAGATGAGCAATTAGACACATCCAAACGGACCCTGTCTGTGTACATAATGGAAGGCGCTGAGAAGTTGGCGTATAGTATCATTTGGAGGTAATGATATGGGTCTATCTCGGTTTCGCCCATGCATTCTATTTCATAGTACACCGGCGCACCTACTGCTCCTATCCTTCGGCTTAAGAAAACCTTGTCTTCGCAGACGATAATGGCATTTGGACTCCTCATTTCGAAACAGAGACATCTGGGTTCAGCTTTACAATGAAATCCCATCATAACCCCGTCTTCGCTATCAGTTTCCAATTTTTCTGAGGAGCAACCCATGATGCTTATCACTGTTATGAAGATATAAAAGTGACTCTGGCCTGTGCTCGCATTGCAGCTGCTGCGCTCTGTAGTTCCAGACATTTTTCGAACCTGAAATAAAATAATAATAATAATATTAGTAATAATAATTTCAGAGGAATGGAAGTCTAAAATCTTGCATGTAAAGTTCCCAACAGTCATACAGGAGGATTGGGTTGATTAATAATAATTACACTGAGACAACACAATTTACACAGACAAACCTGTCCAGCATAACAGACCGGACATAATCTGGATTAAAAAAAAGAAAAGCAGACCTTTATAATTGAAATAGCAGTTCCGACTGACCAAAACCTTAAGAAGAAATACGAGGAAAAGAAACAAAAATATCAAGACCTCGCAAGGCAAATAAAAACTATCTGGAAACAGGACGTGGTCACCATCATCCCCATAGTAATCTCATCAACAGGAATAATACATTCATCACTCAATTTTGGAATTGAACAATTAAAAATTAAAAGAAACACAATATATAACATTCAAAAATCTGTAATACTGGATACATGTAGAACAGATTGTTTTCAAATGAATTGTAACTTGAGGCAGCGTCTTGGCAAGGCCCGACGCTGGCAGACCTCCAAGTAAATCTTGTGGAATAAAGAGCAATAATAATAAATGAGCTGGACCGACTGACTAGACGACTTTTGAATAAATTCCGAGGTTTACATAATAAGGCTTCAGTAATTAGGTTATATATCCCAAGAAAGGAAGGAGGTAGATGCCTAATAAATATTCTCCGACAATGCCGATCTCAGGAACAGTCAATGATATCCTCCTTAAAATCGTCAAAAGATGCATTAATGAAGGAGGTAATAAAGGCTGACGTGGGATACACACCATTGAATTTTGGAGAGAACCAAGATTGGATTCAAATACCAGACCTAAACCAACAAAAGCAGGAATGGAAGTCTAAAAACTTGCATGGAAAGTTCCCAACAGTCATACAGGAGGATTGGGTTGATAGAAACGCCTCTCTGAAATGGCTCCAAGATGTCTATTTATGCCCGGAGACTGAAGGGTTTGTGATGGCAATTCAAGACAGAGTTATACGAACTCACAATTATGAAAAAAATATATTAAAATTTGAAATTGCAGATAAATGTAGAAAATGTGGGAAAACGGGTGAATCCATTGAACACATAACTTCGGGATGCTCAGCTCTTGCTGGTAATGACTATCTCAATAGGCACAACCAGTTGGCCAAAATTATCCACCAAAACCTAGCAACTACCTATGGACTTTTAAAAAATACTCCACCATATTACAAATACCATCCACCCGCCTACTAGAGACAGATAAACACATTTTATACTGGGATAGACCGATACTTACAGATAAAACCATAGATTACAATTAGGCCTGATATTTTATTGATCCAAAAATTACAGCAAAGAGCAAACATAGTCGATGTAGCAGTGCCACTAAATCACAATGTTGAGTCTACGGAAAGAGAGAAAATACAAAAATATCAGAATTTAGCCGGTGAAATAAAAAATATTTGGAAGTTGAAAGACGTCAGTATACACCCACTGATAATCTCTGCGGAGGGAGTCTTGTCTAAAAGATTCAAAAAAGAAGTTGAAGACCTGGGAATTAAAAAACAACTGATTAACCTCGGGCAAAAAGCTGTTTTACTACAGACCTGCCAGATCGTGAGAAGATTCCTGGGTCGGGCATGATCGGACAGTGTAGGATAGGGTGAATTCTCTTCCTTAGCATCCGAGCCTAATCCTAAATTGACCTTGGGATAGGTGAATATTTCCAGCTGGTTTTAATCAGCTGAGAAAGTGCATAAACTCAAATAATAATAATATTAATAAGAAAGATCAATACGTACATCATTCACAAAATTTAATTTACATCACCAAAAGGCTGCAATAGAAAGGCTAACGCTACCCCGCTATATGGGAGGTAGAGGGTTAATAGATTTACAACAGCTCCTCAAAAACCAAATTCATGGACTAAAACATTTCTTCTACGATAAATCAAACAATTCGATGCTTCACAAATCAATAGTATATGCCGACAACAAATTAACACCATTAAATCTAAAAAATGGCACGACCGATGAAGCAACCAACACAGGAGCTGTTCTATTAAATATAAATGTAGAAGTATGGACCCAGAAGGAATTACATGGACGACATATCAATGACCTCAATCAACCATATGTTGATAAAATCTCATCAAACAAATGGTTGTCATTGGGTAAAATTTATGGAGAAACCGAAGGGTTCATGCTTGCAATACAAGACCAGGTTATCCGCAGTAAAAATTATGCAAAGTACATCCTTGGTGATAAAAGCATAACAAATGACAAATGTGGAAGGTGTTTTCAAGTACCTGAAACAATCCAGCACATTATATCTGGCTGTAAGATGCTAGCTAATACAGAATATTTAAGTAGACATAATCAAGTTGCAAAAATTATCTACCAAAAACTGGCCTACCAACACAAGTTAATAGATACTAAGACCCCATATTATCTGTACCACCCTGAAACAGTGCTTGAAAACGGCGCATTTAAAATCTATTACGATCTGCCTATTCAAACAGATAAAACTATAGTTAATAATAGACCAGATATAGTGTTGATTGACAAGAAATATAGAACTTGCTCCATAGTTGATATTGCCGTGCCACTGTCGCATAACATCCAAAAGACAATTACAGGAAAAATTAACAAGTACCAAGAATTGGCAATAGAAATAAAAAGAATATGGAATATGGAACAGGTTTATATAGCTCCAATTGTCATCTCAGCTACCGGTATCATTCCAAAACATATACAAAATAGTTTCAAAATACTCAACCTCCATCCAAATACATACATCAAACTGCAAAAGGCTGTAATAATTTCAACCTGTCATATCACGAGAAAATTTCTCAACCCAATTCAACAGTAAAGGGTTACCTTGGTGAGAACCCGTGCTCTTAACACAGAAACTACTCAGTGAAAACTGAAGAAAATTAAAGAACATCATAATAATAATAATAATTATACCCCTGGTGCTTTCCAACTAAGAAACACACAAAGTTGGAAAGCACCAGGGGCAGATAAAATCCAGAATTATTGGTATAAAAAATTCACATCCATCCACAAAAGTCTAGCGTTTGGTCTAAACGAGATCCTTAAAAACCCAGAATCCTCACCAAACTTCCTCACACAAGGAATAACATACCTAAAACCAAAATCCGATAATACAATGGACCCAAATAAATATAGACCAATTACATGTCTACCCACAATCAATAAAATACTATCATCAATTTTGGCAAAAAAGATTTACAAGCATATCGAGACACATGAAATCTTGTCGGAGGAACAAAAGGGATGTAGAAAGAAATCACAAGGCTGTAAAGAGCAATTGATAATCGACAGTGTAATTATGAACACTGCGAAAAAGGCCAAGAGAAGTCTATTGATAGCATACATAGACTACCAAAAGGCATACGATTCGGTTCCACATTATTGGCTAAAAGAAATCTTAAAAATTTACAAAATAGATATTTCAATTGTGGAGTTTCTAAACACAGTAATGAATAAGTGGCAAACTCAGTTGGTATTGAATACCTCTCAAGGTCAAATTCAAATTAGTATTATCCGAATAAAAAAATGAATATTTCAAGGGGATTCACTGAGCCCAGTATGGTTCTGCCTAGCTGTCAACCCATTATCAAATATATTAAATTCAACGAAATATGGATTCAAATTAAAAATTGATAGAAATCAGACACATATGATTAATCATCTTTTTTACATGGATGATCTAAAGCTATATGCCCACAATCAGAAGGAGTTAAATTATATGTTGAAATTAACGGAGAGCTTTAGTAATGACATATGTATGAAGTTTGGAATAGATAAATGCAGAAAATTAGAAATTAATAAAGGGAGATAGGTTAAAGGGCAAGATATTCTTTTAGATAGCGGAAAAATCGAAACATGGAAGAACATGAAAAATATAAATATCTTGGCATACTGCAGAACACTCAAATCCCACAGAAAGAAATTAAGGAAAAAGTCGCAAGAGAATATAAAAACAGGCTTCAACTTATACTTAAAACGCAGTTAAATAGCAGGAATACAACAAAAGCCATAAATACATTTGCTGTTCCAACTTTAACGTATACATTTGGTGTAATTCATGGGACTAATACGGATTTAGAAGACCTAGATAGATTGACAAGGAAAGCATTAACAGATTACAAATCACATCATCCAAATGCTGCTGTCGAAAGGTTATACATTAAAAGAAAAAATGGTGGTAGAGGTTTAATACGCATTAAGAACCTACATTAAAGAATTATAGATAAGTTCAACAGATTCAGGCTTCAATTGGTGGAAGTTAGACATATTTAAGTAAATGAAAGATCGTAGCACTTTTCCACAAGAATTTTTAATGCGTACAACGCGTTTCGGCTCACTGAGCCATCATCTGGTACAAGACGCTTGAACACATGTGAAGATCCCTTTTATACCCTTGAGAGAGGAGAGTATTGGAGAAGGAGAGGATTTGACATCTTTGAGGATGGGGGGGGGTGGGAACGGGTGTACAGAGCATAGACAATGGGGAAAGATACAACTACGGGATGTGGAGAACCCACGTTGGAGGGAGGGTTCTGGTCATAACTGTAAAATGACGACACGTGCGGAAGACCATAGCAAAACAGGAGGAGGGGGTGTTGAGAAGAGTGAAAAAAGGGGGGCTTAGGGTAAAAAGAGGCCGCGTGTCTTTTGAAAGTGAGAGGAGTAAGTAGCGACGCAGGAAAAAAGGCGGGGTGAGGAGTCCCTTTGGGTTAGCTGAGGAGTGAAAGTTAGCGGGGGTACAAGGGGGGGGAAATTGCCAGCAATAGAAAATGGTCAAATGCGTAGAGAGGATGGGCGGACGGGAAATACCCCGTGGATGTTGGGGCACTTAAGGCGTGGGTGAGGAAAGAATTTCACCATTTGTTTTGATGAAGGGTATCTTTAGGAGAGGGGAGTGGGTGAAAAACACTTGCTCATTCATAAGCGTATTCAAATCACTTTGTACAATTTCGAATTGCTCAAAAACATCCAGTCTTGTACCCTTACTTTCTAAATGTAGAATTACATTTCATTGTAATTTTAAACCTGAAATCCTCAAAGATGTCACTTTGTCACCATCACTCACCATCCTCAAAGATGTCAAATCCTCTCCTTCTCCAATACTCTCCTCTCTCAAGGGTATAAAAGGGATCTTCACATGTGTTCAAGCGTCTTGTACCAGATGATGGCTCAGTGAGCCGAAACGCGTTGTACGCATTAAAAATTCTTGTGGAAAAGTGCTACGACCTTTCATTTACTTAAATTATAGATAAATTTAGAAATTCCTTTTTCCAAAAAGGCGAGACGACTAACCTCTATAAGTCAGTCATAAAAAATGATGATAAAGCAACACCACTCCAGCTTAATGTCAGAGACAAATCAATAGATGAAGAAAAAATAGAGGAGCTAGAAGACACATGGAGAAGCAAGCAAGTACATGGCATACATCACAAATTTCTTCATCAGGAATGTGTAGACACCTCACTATCAAATGCCTGGTTACAAAGAGGTGAGCTATATAAGGAAATGGAGGGGACAATGGTAGCCATTCAGGACAGAGTAATTGGTACGAAGAATTATAGGAAATATATAATCAAAGACGGAAGCGTATTAAATGACTTATGTCGCAAATGTAATGCAAAGAGTGAGACGATAGAACACATAATTAGCGAATGTACGAATCTAGTAGGTAATGAATACACCAAAAGACACAATAATGTATGCAAAATTATTTATTTAGAAATAGCGTATGTTACCGGATTAAAAGTGGATCATGAACCATATTACCTTTTCACCCCTGCTACAGTGCTGGAAAATTAAAATTATAAATTATACTGGGACAACACAATTTATACAGACAAACCTGTCCAGCATAACAGACCGGACATAATCTGGATGTAAAAAAAGAAAAGCAGACCTTTATAATTGAAATAGCAGTTCCGGCTGACCACAACCTTAAGAAGAAATACGAGGAAAAGAAACAAAAATATCAAGACCTCGCGAGGCAAATAAAAACTATCTGGAAACAGCACGTGGTCACCATCATCCCCATAGTAATATCATCAACAGGAATAATACATTCATCACTCAATTTTGGAATTGAACAATTAAAAATTAAAAAAAACACAATATATAACATTCAAAAATCTGTAGTACTGGATAAAAGATAGATCAGTTAGATTGTTTTTAAATGAATTGTAACTTGAGGCAGCGTCTTGGCAAGGCCCGACGCTGGCAGACCTCCAAGTAAATCTTGTGGAATAAAGAATAATAATAATTTTTTATCAATTTTCTCAACAACTTTCTCAGTTACGGAAATATTTTTTCAGCAAGAAATCTACCTCGGATCTCCTGAGAACTATCTGTGACGCAGACAATAAATACACACCGTTAAACCTATCTGACGAAAGCATGCAAGTTAGTGAAACCACTGTTACTATAGACAGTAAAATGTCAATATGGAAAGCTAAATCCCTTCACGGAAGACACCCTCATGCCCTGGAGGCCCCTGAAATCGATAAAGATGCATCGCACGCATGGCTCAGGCATGGGCAACTCTTCCCAGAAACAGAAGGATTTATGATCGCAATACAAGACCAGGTGGTGAAAACAAAAAATTATGAAAAATATATAATTAAAAACCCAAATTTATTGGATGACAGATGCAGAAAATGTGATAATGCCTCTGAGACGATACAGCACATCACAAGTGGATGCACTTACTTATCTCAAAACGACTACCTGCACCGTCACAACCAAATATGCAACATCATACACCAGAAATTAGCTCTGAAGTATAAACTCATAGAAAATGGAGTTCCTTATTATAAGTACACACCTAAAACCATCCTTGAAAACGACCACTGTAAGATTTATTATGACCGTTCAATTATTACCGATAAAACAGTCCATAGCAATAGACCTGATCTAGTAGTACAAGATAAAACTCACAATGAAACGTACTTGATAGACATTACCGTACCTAATTCGCATAATATCACTACAGCCTACACCAGCAAAATGGAAAAGTATGAAGAACTTAAAAATGAAATTAAGAGATTGTGGAAATCAGATAAGGTACATATTATACCCATCATTATCGCCGCCACAGGAGTAGTGCCTCATTCATCCATGAAGGTCTTAAAACCATTGGACTGCCGAAAAACTTGTTTACTACAATACAAAAAGCAGCAATTTTAAATACTTGCCGGATTGTCAGAAAATTTTTCAAAACAGAGTAAAGAGACGAGAGTACTTGGTGATACCCGTACCCCTCGCCTAAAAACAGCAAAAATGCTGTGAAAATATATTTTAAAAAAGTAATAATAATAATAATAATCTACATATATATGTAAAACAAAGCCGAAAATCGTGTTAGTTACAGCAATTGTAAATCGAAAATGTCCGTACCGAAATCAATGATACTCGTTTGTTTGTTGATTCGTCTCAGTGCCAGATAACAACTAAAACATTTAAAATAGAAAATTTTCACGACACAATTGATCTTAATGTTAAACATTTTACTGCCACCGGGACGACATATCGGCCCTCGTTGGTCGAGCGAAAACTGCCAGGTTTAACATTTTAAACATCATTTCACAATTGAAATAATTTAAATTTTGAACAGAATCTCAGTAATCAAATTGGTAGAAACAAAATAATCACTCGGCCCTCGTTGGTCGAGCGAAAACTGCCAGGTTTAACATTTGAAACATCATTTCACAATTGAAATAATTTAAATTTTGAACAGAATCTCAGTAATCAAATTGGTAGAAACAAAATAATCACTCGGCCCTCGTTGGTCGAGCGAAAACTGCCAGGTTTAACATTTTAAACATCATTTCACAATTGAAATAATTTAAATTTTGAACAGAATCTCAGTAATCAAATTGGTAGAAACAAAATAATCACGCAGCATTGACCAACTTAATATCTTTTTCAGTGAAACCATTTCATAAAATATGAACTTAAATCATTGAATTCCAACTTATACCAGCTCGAATTGAGATATCATCAAAAACGTCCCTACCGTGTGTGTAAACAAATCTCCACAAGGAATTGTTGACTAACAGTAATGGCCGTGTACCTTTCGAGGGATCGAGAGGATTGATTTTTATTTCCTCGGAAGTTTTGCAATTTCGATCCAAATATGAGCTTATCAACAAAGTGTTCTCGAGCATTATTGATAACCACGAAAATAACAAATATTTGACTGAATGAGCAATTTTCATGGCTGCGGACGAAGATGTGGATGATTGCAACTTGGTGACTTATGATAAAATAGTTTGTTCTCCGCATTAATTCAAACCTATTGACTGTTAAACAAACAACGACGAAGCCACCAACTAGCAATCTGAAAATTTTCAAGTCCTGCGATGTGCGTGGATTACCACGGCGCAATTTACAGTTGAAGTCATGCTCGCTTTTCACGATGCTTCAAAACGTAAACCAGTTCAACTATGCCATGGAACGCGGTTGGTGATCTTAATTTGGAAATCTCTCGGGCTGGAAATCAAATGTTTGATTGTAAGATCAAACTATTACTTTTCGTTCATAATGTTTAACTATGCTCATCGTGGCATTTGTTAGCACAATTTTAAATTGGTTCACTTTGCATTTGTTTACAATGTAATTTTATAGGTTTTCAAGGCACATGTGCCTTTTTATGATTATCCACTGAGCGAGGAATCCCTCTGTGCGGTGCATTTCCAAAAAGTAGTCCCATCTTGTGATTCGTAATAATGGGCTTATTTTGCATCCGATTTTGAAAATATTTGCATCACTGTGTTTGGCATAAAATTTAAAAGATTTAGAATACCCAAATTATCACTTTTTATTTAAAATAAGTTTTCCATTTTTAGTTAATATTATGGGTAGTGTTGTTTAGTAACTTAGTTTTCATGAATTAAGTATCAATATTGCATGGATCGTCACTGTTAAAGTGTCTTTATTGATTTCAATGTCACTATAAATCTCTAAAACAAACGCCAAGGCGAGAGCCAAAGAGTGCTCGGCTTAGCATCGTAGCGGCTCCCATAGCCTCGCACCAATGTGGCCTTACACAGCGGGGGGGCAAGAACCAGACTGACGTCACACGAGGTTTTCCCAGCATTCATACTAAGCGATCGTGTTTTCGCTCGCATAAAAATTTTCACTTTTCATTTAATCGCGGATAACAGATATTGCATTTAAAAATCTAAAAGCGTAAAATAGGTACTCAAAGAGTAATAATGTTTCATGTTCAGGCATTAAAAAATAATAGGAAACCACCCTATTATAATTTACGTAGATAATTGGTAGTTTTAATACCTACGTCACTTGATTTTAGTCAATGTCTCTTTATCTAAATTATGCTAATATTGCTAGATATGTTTTTTGGAAGGATAGTCACCGACAGTGGAAAATTTCACATTCCCATTAGATGCCTACCTGAACTAAAGCGCCTTCGGTAAACCTTCCAGCAGAATGGATATGATGAGAGAAAAATTTTCAAGGCCCTAAAAAGGTCCATATCCAAGACCAACTCAAGGAGAGAAGACGGAGAAAGAGACGATCGAACTGAGAAGGCGTGTTTACCACACATCTCTTCAGTGTCGGTGAAAGTCGCGAGAATTCTGAAGAGATTCAACATACAGGCCATCCACAAACCACCAAAAAAGATACGGACATGCTCGTCAAAGCAAAAGATCCGGTAGGATTGATAACACCTGGCGTTTACCAAGTGCCATGTGGGTGCGGGAAAATATACATCGGTGAGACGGGCCGCACCATAGACACGCGGCCCAAAGAACATAAGCGCCACCTCCGCCCAGGACAGCCCGAAAAGTCAGCCATCGCAGAACATTGGATGAAATGCAAAAGTACTGTTAAGTTTGACGACACCAAGTTGCTCTGCCGATCATGGCTTTTGAGATCGACTCATTTAAGAGTCGATTGAAATTAGACTGTCTAAGAATACCATCAATAGAGACTCCGGATATGCTCTGAGCAGCACCTGGAAACCTGTGCTCAAGACTATACAAAAGGCTAGGCATGCCGCTGACGAACGCCAATCAGCACTCACCTGACCACCAGAGTGACTGTATATAAGCAAGTCAAAATTCTCACTCGACATTAGTGATGGGCAAAGTCGATCATTTTAGTGATTCAATCAGTTTGACTCAAGTCAAATAAGTGATTCAATCATTTTGATCGAAAAGACTCATATGAATCGAGATCGAAAAGACTCAATCAATGGATGTAAAAAATCACTTTGAATAATCGAATAAATACTGCCTCATCTGCGAAGAGCATTGGTAACGCTGATTGCTCTCCATACTATCCTTTTATATGCTATTTTGATTGTAAATTCCTAGATGAGTAAATTAGATTGCGAAAATGAAGGAAGTAGTGTCATGAAAATATTTGGGAAGGCAAAACTGCCACAGTTTCTTAACACTAATAAAATAATTTCTAACTACATATCTCAAAATATAACACAAAATACACGACACACTATGCATAATTCTGATCTGCAGGATAATTTTATGAACGGCACAATAAAATGTAACCAGCTTTAACTTCTGCTTCTTAACGTTCTCCTACAGGAGTCATCTTAATATTTTCCTTTTACGTGTATTGGTGTTATTAATACTGATAACTGCTGGAAAACATTTAAGAAAAAGATTACACAAGTATTCAGTTCTTCATAACGTAGTATTTAATTTTGTCACAACTATTTTTGCCCTGACGAAAATAGATCAAGCATCGATCGTTCCAAATTTTGGAATAAACCGGAAACCGGGATGATTGATATGAAACCGGAAGTCGGAATGATTGATGATCGACTTGTTTAACGAAATGTATCATGAGTCATTTGATTCACCTAGTGATTCAATCTTTTTGATCGAATCGTTCATGATCGACCCATCACTTCTCGACATTCACAGCCCTGAGGACGGTGACCGAGTCGGACATCGAAACGTTGGCAGATATGGAGTTCCTGACCCGGTGGCGATCCCGAGAACTCTTCACTAAGTCCATTCGCCGGGATAGCACGAAATCTTTCTTTCCCATTAGATGTTTGTTTTGAGGTCTTCGGGTACAACCGCTATACGCTAACCGTCTCTCCTCGATTTCCTCTTAAAGAGAACACTCACATCAAAGTAAAACATATTTATTTTATCGTTTTGAGGACCTCTTCGAAATGGATTCGAGAGACGTGACTATTAAAATTTGTCTGGAAAAGCCATCTGTCGAATGCACACTTGTATCGATTAAAACTATGACTGTAATTACAGCATTAGTTTACGTTAAATTTTATCTCATTTTTACCATAATTTTACCTTTCAACACGAGTTTCAGTCCCTTGCTTTAATAAATAAAAAAGATATTAGGGAAAAATCGAATTTCAGGATTTTCCATATTATATTTTTTACTCGATAATAGATGAAGCGGATTCTTCATCATTCCTAATTGTTATACCTCTGTGATAAGGATTATATCCTTAAATTTTTGTTTATCTCGTAAAAGGGGAAACGTAGACAAAACGAATTGATTATATCCCCATTTACTTTACATTGAAAATAATGGTCGACATAAAACGAAAACTGTAGTTGCCATGGAGCCCGTAATGTAACGAAACATTTCTGTTAGCAATCAGGTACAACACTGAAAATTTCGGACAGGTACGGTCAAAAGCAAAGGAGAAAATGATATAAATTCATGGCGATATATTTTCATAAGGAATCGTTACTTATCAATATGATGTGTACGTGTGCAGGGACCTTTTCTGCCTTAGAAGACCATGGGTTATCGAAACTTGCTCCATTCACTGGTCCATTCCTATTTCACCGAGAAGCCTATTAGAGTCTACAATGCTGAGAGCAGTTTTCCACTAGAATTAGCATCAGACACTAAATGAACGTAAAGCTTTCTATGCATGGGAGAACCGAGGTGGACGCATAAGATAAGGGAAAGCGTGGACAAGAAGGTAAAAAATATATAATCAACAGAACTCTCTTCATCGTTAACCATTAACCAGTGACGTGATATATTTATTATATTACCAGTGGCGTGCGGTCTGGGAAACCGCCATAAAACAGACATTCATGAAACGTTAATAAATCATTTTCATTGCATAAGTTTATGTTTCTTTATCTTCTATGCTACTCCAAACTTTATATTTTATGCGTCACAAATACGAATCAATTTTTCGGTTAAAAAGGTAATTTAAAGCAGGATCCAAAAACTAATATCGAACACACTTGATATATCGTTTTCGTTTTTTTAGCGTCGATATCTCGCCATTATTCTAAATGACGCCTTAAGGCCGTATCACACTAGCGACTGCGGCCGGCGCTGCGGCTGCGACCGCAACTGCGACTGGCCCGTCGATCAATCAGAGCGAGGCAGTCGCAGCCAATCAGAGAGCTCCATTTCAATCTCGCGCGCTTGCGGCAGACGTGTTTGTTTGTTTTGGTTATCGTAGCGAGGGAAGTTCAAGAAGGTTATAAGATAACGCTGAGATAATTTCGGATTTTTAAAGTGAAGATGGAAGCCCAGTATATTGGATATTGCACCCGAGTACACAGGTGAATGAAAATGAAGTACGTTTTAACATATTTTATTAGGAACATTTTCAACAATTGCTGCTCTCTATCTATTCTTTGGGCTTTCGTAAACAAACAAGCCACAAGCAGAAACATTCATACGTACGCATGCGCGATCGTGGCGTCGGCCGCAATGTGTGATGGGGTGCAGTCGCAGCCGCAGTCGCGGTCGCAGCCGCAGCGCCGGCCGCAGTCGCTAGTGTGATACGGTCTTTAACCCTTTCTAACCCAGAGCTGATTATGGGATAAATCAAACATTAAGATTTTTCATTTTGAAAAACCTGAAAATTTAACACTCAATTATAATTATAGTGGCAGCTAAATATTTCGTCATCAAAATTTACTCTGAAAAATAGTGGGTAGTTTAAATACATCCGTAAGAGAGCTTAAAGTTTAAACATTCATGATGCTTCTTAGAAGAGACATTGGGTTTTAAAGGGTCGAAGAAAGGCGGCTAACTAATAGGAAACAATTGAATTCATCTCGTTTATTCCTTTTCTTGATGCTTTCAGACCGCTAATCGAATTAATTTTTTAAATTTACAGAAAAATAAAAAGGTTTGATTTTAATAGTTTTTTATCCTTGTTGCACAAACATTTGAAGCTAACGATCATTTTAGATATTAAAAAAAACAGCCAATTTGAAAATATTCATAATTGTAAACACACAGAGGTTTCTCAGACCGCACGTCGCCATTTAAGGGTTGAGGATTAGTTTGTTTCACGAATTTTGGGACTGAAATGTTAAAAAAAAAATGTGAACTTCAATGGTGACATCTCTTCAAATTCATAACATAAAAACGTACCTATTATTCGTTTTACCCTTAGTATACGCGAAAAACGGATACTCCATATAGGCAAAAAGGATTAATTGAAAAATTAAAAAGTAGCGTCTTGATAATCGTTTTTGAAGTAGCAGCTCACTCCCGCTTTTCATGTGCAGTTCTTATTTGTCCATCCTTGGAACTGTAAGCACTACATACTGTCAGCGATAATCGGCCCACTGTCTGTTTTCAGCTCAGACTTTGCAAAAGAAAAGAGATATAGCATAGCATTTTTATTCTTAGATTTTCCTTTCTTCCTGCAATTTCTGGTTCATGCAAGTTCTGTTTCCTTTGTCTTTTCGTTTTTTTAGTGCATAAAATTTTTAGCCCGATCAGTTGTATCATAAATTGAACGCAATATCTTGTTGTTGCTGCCTCTCGTATTTACGGTTGGTTTTGGGAGCTGTTGTAGATGATACGGGACTGCTTTGCAGTGACATGAATGTTATCGAAGGTGCTATAGTTGACCGCTCTTCCGCCTTACCTAAAGGAAAAGCAACCGATTTTATTGAAGAAGCTAATCATAGTTTTACGGACCCTTTTTGCACGACGCACTACTCCGAGTTAGCTGTTACTTTTGACAAATGAAACTATTGATGGTGGTGATTGTGTTGCCCTTCAAACCTGTTTGTTCATGTTATACATGACAGTAACAAAAAAGTTGTTTTTCTCCTCCTTAACGAGTACCTATCCGTTTTACCCATAGCCTATCCTTTTTGCCCGAAGCCACAATTTTAGAAAGATTCATGAAACCTTCATCATATTTGGTGCTCAGTGGAAGACTATGGTCAAATATTAAACTTAAAGAATCGTTATTATTATTTTTTTCTCCTTTTTCTTTTATTTAATACATCAAAATTAATGGTAACCTAGGTTGTGGCAATACCGTAGAAACCAAATATCAATAAATGTATTCAAAGTTTAGAGGTATGTCAAAATTTTTTGAATAATCTATTTTGTTCATATATATATGTTTATATATATATATTTCTATAAATTATATTGTTTATTAAAAAAACCGATTGCTCCTTTTTTATGTATATATATTGTATATTGCCTAATTCTCTGCATTTTATATTGTTTCACATTTTTTTTCTAACATAGCCCTGAAGATGTTTTTTAAATAAAACGAAACGTTGGCTGCTAACTTTTAATTTATTGACCTAAACACCAGGAAACATCATTTTATATATTAAAGAATCGTGCCATCGAACAAATAGACTACGTTATTGATAACTAGAGAATATGCGCATAGTATGGATATAGTCTTACACGTCACCATAGAGGGATAAAATCAGACATGACGAGGACATTGAGAGAGGTCCTCTTGTCAAGGTAGATTCAGCATATAAAATAAGTAAAAGTAGAAGAACAGTGCTTGGAAGAATTTAAGGAGTTTAAGCAAATATTCAAAAAATGATTACCAAAAAATGTTCGCATTACTTTCGGAGCAAACAATGCATGCATTTTGAGGATTGCCACAAAACCGCAGTCTGTCTTTCCGCATAAAACGTTTGGGAAGGAAGTTGAGAGAACCAAATAATATGTATCGCGAATCCACATCCGGCGTTGACACCACGTTCGAGCATCAGAGTTATTTGGAGCATTGATAAAAATAGATAATGGAATTCATTTCCAATAGGACGGAAAGAAAGCGTCAGAGGAGTAGGCTAACCATTTTATATCAAAAGGTAATTTCAAATAACTTGGTTTTTCAAATTAAACAGGGGCTATGTTTGGTAAACTCTCGTGTAGTGTATGCAACAATCCTCTGATATACCAGCGAAAGAAAGAAAATGTATAGAAACTGCGAAAAATCATCTGTAAATTCAGTCTGTTAACCAGTCTGGCGCTCAAATGACGGAAGAAAAAATATGATGACAAAGGACATACATAATTAGCAGAACACTAGTGGTAGGAGTCCTAAAGGCCGCCGTGACACTAAAAGGTACGTCATCAATTATTTTATAGTTCATGCAGCCGATACTAAAAAAGCGTGTTTTCGACAGAGGAAAATAATAAAAAGTAACGAAAATACGTTTAAACTCAAAAGGGCTAATAAATTGGGATCACGGTTGTAAAGGGCATCATAAGTTGGGGAATCTTCGGAATGACAACTTCCTCATATTTGAAGTTTCCTTTGAAGAAAGTCGCGCGAATCATATTCATTATAAATTTTTTGAATCATCAAACGCTTTCAGAAGGATAGTTATGGTTGGTTTAGGTTACAAAAGCATCATGAACACAGGGCCCACATATAGATGTGAATCGTGCCTTGGTAAGCCAGGTACGTCCAAGGACTTAAAATATTCAGATAGATAGTTGGTGATTTCGTCTTCGTTTCTTATGCAGTTAACAGATTTGAATTCATGAAGAGTACCAAATATTTCATCCTTATGTAGCTAGTTTGAGTAATCCACATCTTCGTTCTGGTCCGTCAAAATTGTTCGCTCAATCAAATATTTTTGATTTTTCTGGTGATCAATCATATTCTGGAACACATTGCTGATGAGCTCACCTTCCGATGAAACTAATTTGCAAACATTCCGAAGAAGTTTTTTTTTCTCGATTCCTCAACAGGAACACGGACATTACCGTTTGTCAACAATTGCTTGAAGATTTGTTTACAAACACGGTAGTGAAGAGTCAACTCGAGCTGGACTTTCATTAGCTCGAATTAAATTTTTTAAAATACAATTTCAATATTTTCAATATATTTATCAACAAAAATTTCATATTACTACGAATTTCAATTATCATATCGGTAAAAACAAAACAAATAATTTAATTTGTAGTTTTGACCGACTTATGAATTGTTGTTGCGTTACTAACTCCTAAAAACATATCACTAAGAAAGAGATGAATTTTTTGTGAAATTATCCTTTTCTAATATCCTGTATGTTATCGGGGGCTAAGACGAATCCAAATAACCTAATATCAATAAAATCGGTGCAGCCGTTCTCGAGTTATAAATATTCTAACCGACACGATTTTCGACTTTCTTTTATATATTATTTATATTTCTGAGGCGATTTGCAATAGATTATTTTTTTATTAGCCACTAGATGGCAGCTACTATCTGGTACATAATGTAGCCAAAACCTTTAAGAAAAAAACTCGAGAAATAGCAGCAGAATCAAGTGATAGATGTCACTAACCATTCTCCGTAGCGGTACCCTTGTGGTGTTTGTGGGCAGGTTCATGCCATGTACCAGTAAGCTTGTGGGTGCCAATGGGCTATCATGTTATGAAAAAAAACATACACGAAAGATTGCATATTGTAGAATATTCTACATTGACGTCTACATAATGCCCAGCTAGCATCCTCTAGGGTGTTTGGCAGGGGGTGATCAATCACCAGCATGCCGCATGCAATTGGATTCCCACATTCACACCACATGGTCCACAAAACGTCACGTATACCAACAAATATACCATGTGCTGTTAGAAATAATAAAAAATTAAGAAACATGCATTTATTTTTACATAGGTTAGTAGGCTACACTAAAAGTTATGCAATCTATTTATGAGTTCTATCGCTGCCGTTATAATTTCCTATTGATCATGGGAAAAAGACATTCCTAATCTGACTGTTCTAGAATGTATCTCTCTTATTTTATTAATTTGATGTGATCTTCCGTAGTATTTTGGCATCCGTAATATATGGAAAAGACACTGGTCTTGATTTTATCTAAAAGGTTAAGTCTATTTTTCACTCCACGGTCCGACGGAGATTCCCGTGCGAGTATATCTAATAGGTCAGTTACACTAACAAGACTATCGTAACGACCCTTCACATACCTAACAGCTCTTCCTTGCACGCGTTCCAACTCTGTTATTAAGCCTTTTTCATGAGGGTCCCAAACACTGGCAGCATATACCAAATGTGGTCTAAAGAGGGTAAAGTAGCTAATTTCTCTCACTTTGTCGTAGCACTTTCCTAATATTCTTTTAACAAAAGTCATTTTAAGGCATAGTTATATACTGTTGACCTAGTCCTAGTCAGCACAATTGCGGTAAAACATCTGCAATTCAGTTGTATTACAGAAGGTTTTACGAAAAAGAAGTCTGTTGGATTAGTGTTGTAATAGAGCTTCAAATTTCCTCTTAAACAATAGTTTTATGATTGAAATAAAAAGCTCAGTCACATGTGAGTTAATAATTGTATTTCTTTTTTAATAAAGTAGATAATATCATTTTTATCATTCATTCCTTTTTTGTATGCTACGTTAATAATGCAACTACAATGATACTTAAAGTATCATTAAAAATGGCGAATAGACGAAAAATACTATTTCCATCTCAAAGTTCACTAATTACACAATAATTTCTGCTAATTAGTTTTGACATTTTTGTTCAGAATACTGGCTCGTTGTATATCGAACCACACACTTGTTAATTCATATCTTAGAAAAGGTTTCAAAAACCCGTAAAAATCCATAAATAAACCAAAGAAACATAAACGAAGCAGAAAAAAAAATTAAAAAAGAAAATCTGAGCAAAATGGTGAAGTATCGCTTTGGATATCTAGTAGAACTTTATTTCAGTTGCAAAAACTTGACTCATGTGGTGTTACCTCCATAGTTATAGTTAACAGTCAATCATTAATCGATAACTCGTAACAATGGGCCTGGAATTAGCATTGTTGCTATTAGTTATTCTATGGATTATCACACGCAAAATAGCACGAATATTGCCTCTCCATTTGTATCTTGGCATGGTATCAAACTTGTGTGCGTATAGGCATCAAGGAGACTTTATTTGGCTAGTGGTGATTTTGGGTGGTATCCTACCCAGACGGCACAGAATCCTCCGTATCTAATTCGTATGCAGATAGTATCCATTGATGAAAAGATACGGAGCGGTAGTCAATGGATACTATCTGCATACGAATTTGATACGGAGGATTCTGTGCCGTCTGGGTAAAACCCCTGCCACACGCCCTATAGGCGGCTTGCGGGGTAGTATGTAGATGTATTAAGGCTACACTTCACGACTTACTTTTGGTGGAAAGAGCCGCCAATCTTTCATCCAATTCGTCTTAAGTCGGATCTTAATAAAGCAAGAAGTTAGCCTTAACAATACCTTTCTGATCTTTCTCGAGGCCACAGAGGGTCTGTGCTCAGAGATATGCGGCACCGTGTTTCTCATGTCTTAAAAAGTATAAAGAATGTTTATGTCCGTTCTGGGCCGCCCTGGGGTGACCTTCAACCTGGAGATTTTTGGCACAGTCCTGTACCAAAACTGGCAAATTTTAGAGTCAGAATACCAAAATTGAACCTTTAAATTTGATTTCAATGATGCCTCATTTGAAAGCATAACTAACACTGTCTTGAGTAAACAGACTTATTATTAAAATTAGCACATTTTAATCTGGTTAGGTACAATTCTATCTCGAGAGAATTCCGATTAAAATTTCAAAATTTATTTAATATATTATAAAACCCCAGTCTTCTGGGTAGTTCTACGCCTGCATTTTTCTCGAACCTTCTGGCCAAAGCAGTTCACAACCCTTGGACAGGGTCTAAAATAGCCCAGTCTTAAATACATGATTTCGCTTGAATTTTATAATGATCTAAAGTTCCTGAAGTTTAGTCAAAATGATGCAAAAGTGTTTAACAGACGTTACGGTTTATTCGGGTGCCATCTCTAGGGCTTTAAATGAAAAAAATTAGTGTACCATATTGATTTAAATATAAAATTTAATGAGCAATATTTTTCACAATAATATTAAAATAATAATTAAAAAAGGAAAACACAAGAATTTTGACATTTCTTATTTTTGGACATGGTTGTTTATTGATACCATATAACTTATCACTAAACTTATTTACAATCCATTTCCATTTATTAAAATGAATAAATTTTGTTAATATTCTCAATATTTGATCTTCCATTACAGTTGTTATTGGTTTTAGATAAATGAACCTTTCTTTGAATAATTTTTTTTAATTTATTACATAATCGAAACTTTTGGTGTTTTCGTCATCGACATTATGGCCATTGTTTACGCTATGGTCATCAAGGTCACATAATGTTATAATACGCTTTTTTAACTGCATGTTGTCTTTTATTTATATATCAATATTGTACGCTCATTGTTTTAATTTACAATTCTGAGAGCAGTATTCCAACGGAAATAGCATTCGTCGTTTAACTAATGTTAAGATTTGTATGTGCTCAATCATATGATTTTTTCTTGATATCAAGGCCAAAAAATTTCCTAAGGCTGTCATGAATGTCTCCTTATGAGAGATACAACAGTCATTTCTTGGAATCTTTCTTGGGATTATAACCTATTAGATTATCGGCTGTTGCAATAAAGCATATAGCAAGTCTGGGTTCTGTCTAAAAAAGTAAATAACCAGTACAGTACTAAAAGACATGACGAGGTATTTGCAAGAAGTCTGTAGTGTACCTTCCTGGGATCATCAACTGTTATATTGTCGCCTGTAATTGGATAAGCATATTGAAAATATGGGTTCTGTCTAAAGAAAGTAAAGAATCAGTATAGTACTAAAAGACGTGACGAGGAATAGGGTAGTTTCCTTCATCAAAGAAAACAAAAGGCATTGATTGCGATTCGTTACCCACCATTAGTGTATTCATAATACAGAAATTATTTGGTTTTTGAAATACCGGTTTAGACGAATGGCAAGGGCCAATTTTATCCTCATTTGAAAAAGACCAGATTAGCGCCCTTGCGTTTCAACTCCACGTGACGTCACAGGGACCTAGTTTCTGCACGAGATGATAGGAGTTATACATCGTCTGAGGTTACCAATGCATGCATGAGGCACAGAGCTCAGGGAAACATGTCTTAATAATCACCTATTAAAACTGGCTAAGGTCGGAAAGTTTTCTTCGTTTGATAAGGTATTAATAAACCTTTTTTAAGCCAAGCGCTACCAGCCAGCAAGGTACTCAGCTACCCGCTAGCATTCTGCGTCCTATCAGCACTCAGAGCCTCGATCAAGGTCACCTCACAAGGCGGGAGGGGGAACCAGAAATTCGTCGCACGGACTTTTTCCCATCATTCCTATTTACGCGTCGCGTTTTCGCGCCCTTGAAATTTTTCACTTTTCATGTAATCGTGAAAAATAGATATCGTCATTTGAAAATCTAAATGCGTGAAATACGTACTCCGGGAGTAATAATCTTTCGATTTACGCAATAAAAAAATTATAGGAAACCACCCTATTTGGAAAAGGTCTTTAAAGTATCCTTCCTGGGATTATCAACTGTTAGATTGTCACCTGTAATTGGAGAAGCATATTGAAAATATGAATTCTGTCTAAAAAAGTAAACAATCAGTATATTACTATAAGACATGACGAGAAATTTGCAAGAGGTCTCCAAAGTAGAGACCTGGGATTATTGCTGGTAGTTGGATAAGCATATTGCAAATGTGAGTTCTGCCTGAAGCCAGTGGCGGCGCGTGCGTATACGCATGTTAGCAAGTGCACACCCAAAGATGAATGAATTATAAAAGAAAACAATTCCTTTGCAGCGAGAAGGTTGAAAATCCTGTCTGCATATGCGAGAAACACGAAGCTCCGAACGTTACAGCTATCTCCTTTTCGAATTCACCGCTTTACAAGTGTGCGATCCCGTGGGATCGCGCCGGGCACATTTTCGGTCTGTGCAATCGCTTGAGGGTGCTCTGGCGGGACGAAGTAAACGGGGGGGCATGTACAGTTCAAATGGGTGATGAGAGCAGACTCAAAACGATGCGAGTGCGCAAGCGCATATTTTTGGTGAGTGACTCGCAGGTAGTGTAGTGGTGTAGCCGCCACCTACACACTACCTGCGCCCGGGATCCTAGTCCGTCCACAGAGTCATCTGTACGGCCGTTTTCTACACTACTTCCTCTTAGGGTGGTGTAAGGAAAGGAGAAAGAATTTCACCTACCGTCACTTGTAAAGGTGTGTTTAGAATAATTATTTTCATGCATGCTAACATTATTTCTGTTCATGCAATTTTAAGGGCAGAATATACCAGTGATATGTTTTGCTTGCTGTGTATGCTATTAGTATGCAAATATGATGCTTATGGATTAGTATTAACATAATTGAATTAAATCATCCTATATCTGCTCTAATGCACACCCTAGATAAATAACCACCAGCCGCCACTGCCTAAAGCAGTGAATTATTAAGCAGTATTGTACAAACAGTTATGACGAGGACCTTGCCAGAGGTCTACAAAGAAGCCTTCCTGGTCGCGTGCCGGTCATTGTAGAATCACAATAAAAATATATATAAAAGCCTAAGAACAGTGCTTGGAAGAATTTAAAGAATCAGTGCAAATCTGTTCATCAAAATTCTCAAAAAAAATATTCCCATTACCTTTGGAGCGAACTCTGTATGCTTTTTGAGGAAAGTCACAAAACTGCAGTCGCTCTTACCTCATTTAATTTGAGAAGGAAGTGGATGGAACGAAATAATATATATCGCGAATCCACATCTGGCGATGATACAATTTTCGAGCATCAGAGTTATTTGTAGCGTTGATTAAAAATCGATAATGAAATTAATTTCCAATACGACAGGAGGAAAGCGTCAGAAGGGTAGGATAGCCATTTAATTTTAAGAATAAATTTTAAACAACATAGTTCTTGAAATTAAATACAGAATATTCTAGGTAAATTCTGAGGAAGTCCATGCTGAGTTATATCAGCATAGTATTAAAAAACAAATTGTATAGGAATTGCCGAAAATCAGTTTTGAATTCAGTCTGTTCACGTGACTGCGACTCAAATAATTGGAAGAAAAAATCTGATTATAAAGGACAAACATCATGACAAGAAAGTTAGTGGTGCGAATCAACATAACTGCCCTGACACTGTCCACCAACAGTTATTTCATGGTTAATGCAGTCGATAGTAAAAAACTTCGCAAAAGTCGTATTTTCGAAGGACCATATTATTGTGAAAAAAAATTCAAAAAACTTAACCGGTAACGCCTGAATTAAATACTTTCTACGATTTTTGTGGCTATCGTTTATCTTAATTTCAATGAAAATCTGAGTCACTAGGAAAATTTATCCTTTTACCACAAAGAGTTACGCCTAGCGGTACCATAAAGTACCACCAACACATTTTGCATCATAAATCCCCAAATATTAGGCTCACATCAGATAATCATATTTTATACGAGACTAGCTGACCCGGCGAACTTCGTACCGCCTAACATTCAATGAACGTATAGTATAGTTGCACCATTTATAAATAAAGAGCGGCTGGATCGGTTTAATCATATTTAATTTATTATAAATTAAATGAGAAAATATTGATGAAATAAAAATTCGCATTCAGTTGTTGGCTATTTGTGTTATTAACCGTAAAAAATGTTTTTAGGTCTAAGTCCGTAGCGTAAACTTGACTCGTTCACGGGGCAGGTTAACGCAACGCTAGACCGAAGCTTGACTGATGCTCAAAACAGTGTAAGAAAAGCCCCTATGAAGCAGCATTCGTATCAAATGACTCTAGGCGCGCCAGCTATAGTATCTCTGTTTGGAAAAAATGCACTGCGTAAACGTGCTGCATGCGTAAACGCACCACGGTGTGTCCTACACATTCGGGTTTAATGTCTTGCGTCAAGCACCTTCTGATAAACAACAGTTTTTGTTTTGTTATCAGGCGCAAGATAAAGCGAATGAAGCTAAATTATACAAAATTAATAAATATTAATATAAATTGGGATCGTGGAATCTTCGGATTGAGAACTTCTTCATCTTTGAATTTTCCTTTGAGTATAGTGGCGTGAATCATTTTCATTATCAGTTTTTTTAATAACCAAACACGTTCCGTTGGATAGTTTTGGTTGGTTTATGTTTCGAAAGATCATGAACACAGAGCCTACCTTTAGCTGTAAATCGTGCCACGGTAAGCCAGGTGCGTCCAAGGACTTTAAATATTCAGATAGATAGTTGGTGACTTCGTCTTCGTTTATTACAAAGTAAAAAGATTTGAATTCATGCAGAGTACATGGACATTATTAATAATCAACAATTGCTTGGAGATTTGTTAACATACACGGTAGTTAGGGGAGACTGGGGCACAGTGGGACACGGGGCACAGTGGGACAATTGATTTATTTAAACAATTTACTCGGTCAAAGGGCAAATGCATTAAAATTAAGGAAGTCATATCACGAGGAATAATGCACAAAAATCTTATTTCCTAATCTTATGTAGCTTCGCGTAAATGTTATAAAATATGTTTTTTGCTATAATTTTCGTAACTTTCATGTTATGAATATTTATGCAATTCTCTTAATTATATCAAGTTTTATAAGGAATGACTTGGTGAATACATTATTTAAAGACTTAGTAATATTTTTCTAAACATATTTTTCGAAAGTAACATGTTTAAAATTTTTGCTGACAAATACAAGACTTCAGGACATGCGGGGCACAGTGGGACAGCTGAAATTGGGCACAGTGGGACAACTTGGATTGGGGCATAGTGGGACAACTCGAATTGGGGCACAGTTTGATGCCAAATTACAGCCCAGGAGCTTCGTACTATCAATATCCGTTACCTAAACGCACTCAAATTTCATATCATGCTTACTTTATAATGTTTTGGCTCCATATTGATGCTTTAGGATTTGAAGCAGTACATTTCAGTTAGTGAATGTGAGGACAAAACTAAAGAATGGCAACATCAATGAACATGAGAAAAGTAATGCCGAAGTAAATAATTAGTGTGAACCCCGATCGTATGCGATAATTTGTCTACATTTCCTGAATCCCACATCTGTTATATAGATGTGCTCTTTGTAAGGAACAGTTCAGTCTTGGCCAGAAGCGAGCTTGAGGTAGTGAGAAGAGAGAGTCTCATAAACATTAGTTGCTGCAACATTCCTCCTTTCTACAAGCCTGCTCTGGGAACATTCAGTGATTTGCGTGAAAGGAAGAAAAACAGGCAATAAAACTTTATTTTTAAAGAGAATTTTGAGGCAAGATTGTTTATTACGTACTATCTATTTAATTCTAATTATTTATAAATTGAATTTTTGAGATTCATAGCTTATAAAATAAATTACCACCATAGTAAACTGTGACTTAAAACTGCAGCACGACTGCACCACAGACTGTCTCCTCTGCGCACGAAAAAATTAGTATATGAGTTAGCTCAGAGAAATAGAAAGAAATACCCGCCATCTTGCGATCAGAAAGACATCGCTGATGTTGGTTTATTTTACGTTTTTTTGAAGCGGAATCCTTCAATTAGCCTTCGAAAATCAGAAGCAACCTCACTGGCCAGAGACGTGGACTTCTATAGGACGGTTTTCAGTGCATTTTTATCCGATCTATCAGCTCTTTATGTCAACATATATTTTCCGCTGGAGGTGTAATCATGATGAAAGTGGTTCCACTACCGTTCAACTCCAGGAAAAGTGACAGCCCTCAAAGGTGAAAACAAGTAGGTGAAGTTACCTCCTCTGAAAGAGGCTCCTCGATGTCATTGTGCAATATTATAAAGGTTCAGGTTAATACAATTCCTCCATTTCTTGTGTTGTCGAGAGTGAAATTCCTCCAAAAAATACTGTTGAAGTGTCCCATAGGATCAGTAGGTGCCGCATGTCCTTCTGAATGGATGACTATCAATTTATTTTTACTGGTTTTAAAATATTTCATCAAACACGCAAAATATTTTAAAGAAAACCCTGCATTGGTAGTTTTACATAACGACGAATCATATATTTCTGCCGATAGTATTGAGTTAGTAAAAAGGAATGGGTGGTACTTTTTACTTTGTCACCTCACTGCAATCAATTAGATAACTGTTTGTTTGGCCTTTTGAAAAAATATTGAAATGACCGCAAATGGCCTATAAACCACCCAGGAGAGAGAATAACAAATTTCAACTTGGTTGAATACAGCACATAAAAAAGCATTTACATCTAATAATACTTATTATTTTTACTTTCGGTTCAACCAGGATATGCCCTGTTAACCCAAGTATTTTTAATGACAAAGACCTTGCCCAAGAAACTGTCAAAGATCAGTTTGTTGGACCTTTAGAATTCCACTTAGAAACCGAGTAAAATCTCGAAAGCCCAGGACAACCGGGGTTGAAACTTCGTTTTAGAGAGCAAAGTTTTCCCTCCTGAGGAATAAACGTCCAAAATCTAGCAGGCTAATATCTAAACATGCTAGACAAAAGAAAAGATAGGAGATACCTACGGACACACCAGTTAAAAAGAGACTGGAAAATATCATCAATAATAAATAAAATAATATCATCAAAGGAAAGAGAGAAAAAACAGCCTGGTCATAAGAAAATGTTGAAAAATGAGCGATAAAATGTCAAGAAAATTTAAGATTTTCAAATTAAAGAACTAAAAAAAAGATTGGAAATGGAAGATATAGCTACAGTTTCAGAATAAAGTGACTAAATTTACCACTAAGGACAGTTGGCAGAACTTCAGCCATTAGCGTAATTAAATGTTGATGAAAAACATTGCATGCAGTGTTTTAAAGTTTATAATTACATGACTTAATATTTTTTATCAGCACATGTATCTTGAATAAAAATTTCTTGATTAAAATGTTCGCTTGCATGTATATTTCACCTATTAATGTTAATTAATTCGTTTGTACCCTCAATTAATTTAAACTTTGTATTTTATTGAGTAATGCAAGCCTGTCCCACTCTGCCCCGTGCACTGTCCCACTCTGCCCCAGCCTGGGGCAGAGTGGGACACTTTTCAACAAAGAAGAAACTTGAGTATTTCAACTATTTTAAGTTAGTTGGATTACTTGCGAATTTTTTAATAAGTTGAGGAATATACTCTTTAAGCAATGGCACCAAAATCTTCCATTTTCCAATAATTCTGTGGGAAATAAAAATGAAATGCTAAAACTGTCCCACTGTGCCCCAGTCTCCCCTATGTGTTTGTTGACAACCCAATTCGAGCTGAGCTTACCTGTAATTCAATTATTTAAATACTATTTTAATATTTCTTTAATATTTTTAACATGTTTGGACATTTAAAGTTTTTTTAATATTGTTAAAAAGATCAGTCATTACATTAGTAAAAACGAAAAAAATCTTATTATTTTGACCATCTTAACAATCAACTCCTGAAAAAATATCTCTAAGATCTCTAAAGTTGAATTTTTTTTGGTGAACTTTTCCTATTTTTTAATGTCCTATATGTTATTCGGGGCTGAGACGAATCCAAAGAACGTAATATCATTAAAATCAGTGCAGCCGTTCTCGAGTTATAAGTGTTCTAACTAAAACGATTTTCGACTTTCTTTTATGTATATAGATATACAGACTAAAAAAATTATAATTGCATAATAACACCTATGCATTAGCAATACATGGGGCGTAAGTAAAGAAAATAAAATGCTTGCTCTAAAAAATTCCGTTTCTTTGGGCTAGTTGATAATTCTCAAATTTCAAACAGCTCTAAATGCTTCAAATACAGCTTTAAAATACCAAAAGTTTCGGAAAATTTCATTAAAAATGTTCTCAGCAATTTCAAATTCTCAAAAACCCTAATAAATTATGATACATAATAAAAAAACAAAACAACGGACCAGCTGATAGTGAGCCTGATAAACAGCTTCTTTTGATAAACGGCTATTTCAACAATTTATGCTTCTGTTTCAGCTAAACCAAATGTATGATTTAAAAATTTCTGCACATCAATCATGCTCTACAATATGATAAGTGTGAGAGATAAATTATATAACGCTTTCAAATGCTGACTCTCAAGTATGTCACACAGGAAAAAATATGCCAAATAAAGAAATTTCGCTTATAACGAAATTAGAAAAGCAAATTTATCGAACTGTTATATGAAATTCAGATGTATCAAAAATGATCCTAAAAAATGGTGAAAGGAAATTAAATATTTAACAGGAGGGAAATCAACTGGCCCATGAAACTAATCGACCTCGCAATATTACTACCTATAATATGGTATTTCTTGGAGTATAGGTCATTTATACAAAAGTTAGCAGCCAACGTTTCGATTTATTTTCTTAAATCATCTTCAGGGCTATGTTAGAAAAAATGTGAAACAATATAAAATACAGAGAATAAGACGATATATAACTTTGTGTGCTCTTGCTAGCCATAGCATAAGCAATGGCCATAGTTTTTATTTTGAGAACGCCGAAATTTTAGATCATGAAGTTATATTGAAAAAAAGACTTTTCAAGGAAATGTTTTACATATCAAAAACAAAAAAAAACAGTTGTAATAAAAAAACAGACATCGATAACCTCAGCAAAATTTATTTTTATTTAATTCATCAAAATTAATGGTAACCTAGGCTGTGGCAATACCTTGGAAACAAAACATCAATAAATATGTTCAAAGTTTAGAGGTATGTCAAATGTTTTTGTATATTCCATTCTGTTCTTATATGTATGTTTATATATACATATTTCTTTAAATTATATTGTATTGTATAAAAAAAACCAATTGTTCCTTCTTTATGTATAAATATTGTGTATCGTCTTATTCTCTGTTTTTTATATTGTTTCACATTTTTTCTAACATAGCCCTGAAGATGATTTAAGAAAACAAATCGAAACGTTGGCTGCTAACTTTTGTATAAATGACCTATACTCCGGGAAATACCATATTATATATTAAATAAGGTCAAGAAAAGGAAAAAAAATATTACTACCGTCAACCACTGAAATTATCGGGCTAACGCTGTCATATGAAAACCGCCATTCAATACATATTACACACCGTAATATCATTTCGAGTGAACTTTGATTGCTTCTTTTCTCGAAATTTTACAAGTAGTGAGTCCTCTCGCTTCGGCACTTTTCGGAATTTATAACCATGATATTCTAGATTCGAAATTTAAACCCATTTTAACCCAGTGTTCCAAATTTGGAAAAAAAACATTGGTATCAAGAATTGACTCTCTCATTTCTCCGATAGAATATTTTTAAACGGTATGAATTTAGTAACTGTATGAACTTGTAGGGGGGGTAACGTGAATACAGCCATCATTGCAATTTTACTGCAACCCTGCCATTATTTTTTTTAAACTACAAGAAGCATTATTTATAGTTTGAAAATTTCTTACGCTACGACAGCTGATATTTGAATCACAAAACTTTTTGGTACAAGGATATTGATTTTCTTTCCGGTCATTAAATTGTGCACAATATCTATTTTACGATTTACGACAATTTGAGAAAATTGTTTTCATGCTCATATAGAATGCAAAAATAACAAAGTAAACGAAACCGTAGGGCGGGTTCGTGGGGATACTCTCCTGGGGCAGGGAGTGTAAGCGCTAGCTTTTCTCCTCTGCACCCAGGAGGGAAAGAACGGGAAGGAACAAGGAAGGAGGCGCCGCCGCGATAGGAGCCCGACGACGCCTCCTGGGAGGGGATAGGGAAGGAAGGGAATGGACAAGGAATCCCGCACCGACACAAAGGCGGACGGGTCCTACTATCAGCGAAACCAAGCATAAGCAATTAATTTTCTACCAATTTTAGTGGAATTTCCTATGAGTAAGAAAAATCCATCGATCAAATCGGTAGATAATGCAAAAATAACAGTGATCCATTTATGGAACACTGTTCTTTTTGCATTAACCAACCATTAACCGATTTTTTTTCAAAATCGGTCAATATCTTCTGATCGCCATCCCGAATGATAATTTCTATCTCCAGTGATATCTTCTAACGCGAAAATATAGTCACTATTGTCGGCCAAGGCATAAAAGAGCATGTACTCATTCTAGTGACTACCCTTGACAAGTTCAAACATGATTTACACTTAATTTAACTAAAAACATCTCTATTTCGCGTCAGTTATCACATGTATGGCGTAAATTAAGACGGTGTATTGCTGGTTGCCTATAAAAAAAACCCTGCCTTCGGGGACACGATAAAAGGTCATTTTCTGGATAATTAAAAGAAATAGATGTGACGTATTTGGTCTAAAATACCAAGGAAAGACAAACGTCATACAATATTCGAAAAAATAAGTGCTTGCTGACACCAAATTTAAATTATTTACATTTTTTTACGTTTTTCGGTAAAAAAAATTTCGAAATTTCAAGACAAAATGACGAATAGAGGATATTGACCGATTAAAAAAAATCATATCTGTAATACCCACCCGGGTACGCAACTTTTGCTGGGTATTACGATTCGCACCTAAAAAATAAAAACGAGGCACCCTAAGGTACACCCTTTTTATCCAGCTGATAAATTGTATTACAGTCGAAATCCAGGTACTTGTTGAACTATGCTAATTATATTTTTGAAATTAAGTGTAACATTACAACTGTGTGGGAGTAGTAGTGCAGAAAAAAGTGTACAATATCGCAAGACTCGTCTGGATCGTGTACTTCAGTCCCCATTAAGCATCCAAGTGGAGAGGTCATGCAGCAGAGAGCAGTATTTAGAGTACTAACGAGCCACGGAAGATAATTTCCAACCATTTTCATTGCATAGCACTATTTATTCCATTTCTACTATTGATGCTTCGCTTATATACTTTTTATGAAGACAAAATAACGAGAAACGTGAAACAATAAAATGTTTTCCATATTTGCAAACATTTATGCATTCGTATATGTAGAAAAACAACAGAGTTCCAATTTTTGGAACACCGGGAAGGAGAACGGGCTAGATTGGCCTTCCGACGATCCTGTATTTCCCTTGTACGATAGAGTACGACGCAAAAAACGGAAAAAGCGCTTCCAGATATCACAACATCCATCATTACATCGTTACATTTACGGCATAGTTGATTTAATACGCTTCCGTCTTTGATTATATATTTCCTATAATTCTTCGTACCAATTGCTCTGTCCTGAATAGCTATCATTGTCCCCTCCGTTTCTTTATATAGCTCAACTCTTTTTAACCAGGCGTTTGATAGTGAGGTGTCTACGCATTCCTGATGAAGAAAGTTGTGATGTTTACCATGTACTTGCTTGCTTCTCCATGTGTCTTCTATCTCCTTTATTTTTTCTTCATCTATTGATTTGTCCCTGACATTAAGATGGTGTTGGGTGGTGTTGCTTTATCATCATTTTTTATGACTGACTTATAGAGGTTAGTCGTCTCGCTTTTTTGGAAGAAGTAATTTCTAAATGTATCTTTACTTCTGTAATGTAGGTTCTTAATGCTTATTAAACCTCTACCACCATTTTTTCTTTTAATATTTAACCTTTCGATAGCAGCATTTGGATGATGTGGTATATTATCTATTAATGCTTTCCTTGTCATTCTATCTAGGTCTTCTAAATTTGTATTGGTCCAATGAATAACACCAAATTTATACGTTGAAGTTGGAACAGCAAATTTATTTATGGCTTTTGTTGTATTCCTGCAATATAACTGTGTTTTAAGTATAAGTTGAAGCCTATTTTTATATTCTCTTGTGACTTTTTCCTTAATTTCTTTCTGTGGGATTAGAGTGTTCTGCAGTATGCCAAGATATTTATATTTTTCATGTTCTTCCATGTTTTCGATTTTTCCGCCATCTAAAAGAATATCTTGCCCTCTGACAGTTATTATTATTATTATTATTATTATTGTTATTATTATGTACACACACAAAAACAACGGTGTTCAATTTTTGGAACACTGGGAACGGGAACGGGTTAGATTGGCCACCAGACGATCATGTATTTCCCTTGTACGATTAAGTACGACGCAAAATAAACGGGAAAAGCGCTTCCTGATATTGCAATATCCTTTGGGTGTGACAAATGACGGGTCGGCTCCGTCTACCGAATTCTTTTTCGTCGCCACTGTCGCGGACTCAAGGGTTGCGCAAAATTTGACTATAAAGAGGAGGGTGGTTCCGGGCAGGGAGATAGACGCGATTGGTCGACCAACGAGAGAAGCCACAGGGCTACCAGTGTTTTCACATTAAATTTCCTGGTCTAAACGTGAGTCCAACCCTTAGTTCTTCTTTACTATTACTGTATTTGGCCTCGTTTCTGCATTAGTGTGTTTTCTGAGGTAGAAAAGTTCATTTATATTAGCTATAATTAGAGATGCGTGAAAATCGCAAATGCGATCCATGCGATGTAGATGCGATGAGTGGACGTTTATGATATTTTTACGCCAATTTGCCTTTCCGACAGCAAAATTCGTACATTTTTTGCCGAGCGCGGTTTAAATGCTCTGCCGACACTCACCACTTAAAGTATGTGAGCGACTGGCCAGCTGCTAGTTGGCTGGGACTCTACGTGTCCGCGAACTACAAGTGGGCGCGGGCAAGCTACAACTCCGCCACTATATGTCTCATTCCTTAATTTATAATTGTTCTACAACGATATTATTTAAAAAATTCTAAAATTTTGTTATATAACTGAGTTTCACTACATCCTATCTTGCCCTCTGACAGTTATTATTATTATTATTATTATTGTTATTATTATGTACACACACAAAAACAACGGTGTTCAAATACGAAATTCAATAACGAAAATAAAGAAATAGACGCAAAAAAATTCGATTAACTGTTATTGAAAGTGCGACAAAATAAAAATGAAAGTGCGATTTTCACGTATGTCTAGCTATAATATAAGTAAATACCGTGTAAATCAATCCTATAGTTCCCCTTGCCAAACAATTTTGGATATAGTCTGTATACCGTGGGTCGGCGTACGGGTCTGCCGGGTTCCAGAGTCCGTCCCATAGTTTTTCTGTTCGGTCCTTACCTCCACCCGGCGCACAGTGGGCGGAAATCGAAAAAAAGCTGGCCAAAACCCCAATTATCACTACTTTTTTAAATACATAAGTTGCATAGTATTGTTCTATAATGTCTATACACCCAAATACGTTAACTTTTTTATTTATTTATCTTTATTTTATGCGTAATATCCTTCGAAATGTGATTAAAAATCGCAAAATTCCAAATTTCCGTTTTAAGCCGCGGCGCTCGCGGACCACATCAGGTAGTTGCCGGCTCCATGCGCCACCCCACGGTATACAGACTATAAGTGCCTTTAATTATTTCAGAGAAATTTCATTCTATCGGAATAATTGTACATAGATAGAATATCGCATTGAAGCAATATGAATAAGTGTAAATGATATGTTGCATGAATGCATTGTTGTCCAAGAGCACAACATTAATTGAATTTCCGCGACAACAATAAATGCGCTGCTACTTGCTTCTATTGAATGTATTATTTTATCGATCATAACTTCATTTACTAAATTTGTTAGCTTTAAGTTTTATATGATTGGGTAGCTTATAATTTATTTCCATTATGAGTTTCAGCATCGCATTTCATTTAAATGGAAAACAAAATCGTTCAAGAAAAAGCGAATCTGAGGAAAGTCGTTTTGATATTACCCTTAGAAAAGTAAATCAGGTGGACTGTTGGTTTTGTTCTCATGAGACCGTTTATAAGGAATATGGCCTTGTAATTTCATTGATCTCGTACGAACGGAATCGTACGGAAAGGAAATATAGTTATTTCTCATTAACTTAACAATGATAATAGAAATGGATATAAAATTAAAAGCAAGGTCATTATGGAAGCTTAAAGATAACGAAATACTTATTTTAGCAGCCCCGTAATACTCCGAAAATATCCGACTGCTACGCTCAATAGCATGGGATAAAATCACTCTTATCGATATATCTTCATATCGATACACCTTTTGTTAGCAATCATTCATGTTAAACATTTTTCTTACTTACATAAGGTGTTTTGCTGTCCAAAAATGTCATGTAAGTTTTATTAACCCATACTATCGATTCAAAATGCGTCTATCGAATTCACAGTTGTGTCACCCACTATAACAAAGGAATTCGTTTTTTAAAATACTAAATATAACAATTTAAAATCACATTAAGGGTTTCAGTGGCACACATTAGTAAAACAGATAATAGCGGATAATCAAATTCAAGGAAAGTAGTTTTTTATTGCTGGTTCGAAAACAGATCGAGTGGAGTGCCTATCACTGCCAAATGCGACCTTTAAAATAAGGACTATGTCGTTCGATTAAATTTTCGTTCATCTCACCAAAAAAGAATCATAATTAGAAGTATTTGAGGTTTTTACTCTAAAATGTAATTAGCGATAAGATATCGATAAAAAAATAACCGTTGGCATGCCGACTGAAAGATAACTAAATTCTTATATTACCAATTAATTTATACGCTTAAATTTTTGGACATATACGGTTACTATCATAGGAGAAAAGGAAACTTATCGATATAATTTCATCATGAAATATTACTAAAGAAAATACTTTTCATGTGTTTATAGTACATTGCTGTCTTAGATTACTGTTAAAACTCTCCCCCCAGAAACTAAAATAATGAGTCTGCAAAGGTGAGCTATCGAAAACACAGTTGCGTAGACTATAATTTCGATTCTAAATTTATGATTCGATTCATTTCACTTTTGTCTTATTTCACACAATCACTGTTGTTTTTTCTATAACTTTCAGTGCCATACTTTGTTCAACGAAAAAGTTATTTGCGAATAAGGCGTGTTAAAAGATATTGGAATCGATATAATTCACTCATTAACCCGGTAACGCCTGAATTAAAAACTTTCTGCGATTTTTATGGGAATCATTTATCTAAATGTTAATGAGACTCTGAGTCATTAGGAGCTAAATTTATTCTTTTACCACTAAGAGTTACGCCTAGCGGTACCACATGGTACCACCGACATATTTTGCATCATAACATCCCAAATATTAGGCTTACATCAGATAATCATACTTTATACGAGATATAAGGGCTACAGAAAATAGTAACTACGTAATAAAACCTTTGCATTAGCAATACCTGGGGCGTAAGTAAAGAAAATGAAATGATTGCTCTGAAAAATTCCGTTTTTTTTTGGGTTAGTTCATAATTCTCAAATTTCAAACGGCTCTGAATGCGTTAAATGCAGCCAATGAAATACCAAACTTTTAGAAAATGTCATTAAAAATGTTCTCAGCAATTTAAAACTGTCAACAATCCTAATACATTACGATAAATAGTATAAAAGATACGTTTATAACTGCACTACCGGCTGGTACCATTTGTCGCCGCTAGGCGTTAACGGGTTAATCGATCGAGTGGAATGGCCCTCAGTGGCAAAAGTTGAGTTCAATCCTCTGGATAGGCTGGTAGTCAAGAAATTCAAGATCGCATTCATCAACAAAAATGGCAACAATGAATTTGCAAGAGCAAGATACTTTTCGGATTTCAATAATGAATAAAACAAGATGGTGAGGAGGCAAGATACCCTCAACGGTTTTTCTTGAAGATTGCAAATATTCATACGTTTGTCTATTCATATAAACCCGAACGGCATAATCCAAAATTGAAACTTCTTTGACCTCCACAATGGAAAATCGAAAATTTTTTTCACCGCGACAGTTGCTTCAACACATGAATTTTCCAAGATAGTCAATTATCAATAAAAAATCTAGTTTTTTTATATTTAAAGGAATTTTTTTCGTGATTACAGAAAGATGAGAAATAAATGCAGAGGAAGGTTCTTAAAAAAGCATGGGAAATTTAAATAAATTAATGAAAAATATTTTTAAAGGTAGGGACGGGGTAGGGATAAGGTTGAAAGGGTAGGATAGGGTTATATCCTTGCCGCTATGAAAGCGACCAGGATCAACTACCAGAAAACTTTAAATTTGTTGTCCCAACGATATTAGACGATTTGTCGATGAAAGAGAAAAAACTAAAGATGAAATCGTTGGAGACTGATAGTGGAGAGCAATGCGGTTTCGAGCGACTTACGGTCTAATATTATTCCGACCCTGCTGGGCGCGATTCGCCGTACAGAATACTGAACAGTACTGGCGCTAAGTAAATTTTGAGAATTACGTCTGCCGGAGGAGTTAAAGTATGTATTATGGACGTTCAGAATAACGTATTGCAACAGAGTCGGAATGCGCAATATTATTACGCCTCATAAATATACAGGGTGTTTCAAAAAGGACTTTACAACTTTGAAAATTCATATAAATTTTATTAAACAAGGTACAGAGCTGGTTTTGGTGTTATTTTAAAGGAATAAACTTCAAGTTTTTTTACCTTAAACTATAAATGTTCTATGTGGCTTCCGTTGGTTATTATGCAGACATCCCATCGGTAGTCTCACTTTGTCTAACTTGCTCAACGACTTCGATGTGCTTGGACGACCTGAGGATTTTTTATGTTCCACTGAGCACCCTGTTTCTACAAAACACCTATGCCACTTATAAATTGTAGGCCTACTAGGAGAATCTTTAGCGTACTTGGTACGAAAATTTCGCTGAACTGTTGTCGCAGACTTCGATTCTTCAAACCAAAACACACAACTAGCACGCTCCGGTCCAGTGAAGGCATCCATCTTTAACGTAACTGTCACTAGCGCTTGTGCAGCGTGATAAGGTACTAGCGGACTATGCGAGTCCAAAGTTAAACTAATTTCCTTTAAAACAACACCACAAACAGCCCTGTACCTTGTTGAATAAAATTTATATGAATTTTCAAAGTTGTAAAGTCCTCTTTGAAACACCCTGTATATGCGAATAGCACGTTGTAATTCCATCCAGAATGACGGCCGTAGAGTTGATCGAGGGTAAAAGACCGAGGTATGAGGAAAGAGGAAGTTCGATTCGTGAATCTCGAGACGACAGAAAATCAAGTATTGTTCATCTGCGCCTCATCAGGAGATGCAGAAACGGAGCTCTAGCGTTCTGTAAATTGATAATATCTGCTTTTAATTGATACTTTACACTATTATTAAGGTTATTTAAAATTCAGTTTATATTGATTGAGAAGGTTATGCTCAGTACTTAACATTTAAACGTGTTAGAAATTTGAGTTGATTTAGAAGTATGGGTTATAGGTGGTAGGGAAGAAGGAACAGGCGCCTATTTTGTTTCGTCCAGCTCTGCGTGAGGGACGTATGGAAGAATGTTCCGAGGTGACAAAAATACCCTCAAGTTGGGAGGACTTCCCTCATCTTTTCTTTCCGTAGAGTTTCACTGACCCAAACATTGAGACTATCCATACCTTCCCACTAAGCTTCCTTATTCTTCATTCACCGCCTTCTTCCCCCATCCCACAAAACTTGATTGAACTCCTCTCCACCGTAATGACCCACCCGAGCTGGACCTTCTTGGAATGAAGGGAGGGCCACTGCGAGGCGTTTTGACAAGGCTTTTGTCCCCTGTCCCTCATGCAGCGATGGAAGGATAAAGAAAAAGAAGGCTATTGTATCTAATTGTCTCCTTGCACTCCCAACCTTTTTCGCGATAAGGGTTTTCTACTCTTACCTGGCCTAACGATCTGGGTATTCCCTGATCCTTGGCAGTCGACACACTACCACCCCTTCTCCTCTAAACAACTTACCTGGCATTCCTTCTCCTTACTCCTACTAACTCACCCCTTCACTTTCGTAAAACCCCCTATGAATAAAATATCTGTGCATTTGAGTACAAAAAGAAACGAGATTTATATTCACAAATTTTCACTTCACGGAAATTGTCTATTCTCCTATTCATCATGAAACGATTTTTACCATGTAAATACTAAACTAATGGTCAGGAAAAATAAATTATTTTCTATCACACAATTAGTTGGGTAGTTATCTTCATTTCACCCCAATGGTAAACTGTCACATCATCGGTAATTATATAAACGCCAGCAATTTTGTATAGACCATCGTAGCCGCAAAGGAATATTTTCGAATGAGAGGTACATACAAGACATATAACAGTAGCCGTGCGATGTGTTCTTCACGGTAGTCGGTGAAACCTCTGAATATCCTGGCAAGTACAGTTGCTCATTCAACGAGAAATATTCACACAACGGTGAGAAAGCATTATTCTATGATTTCGGATAATGCATTGTGTTAAACATTTTTTAGAATTGCTGATTGGTGTAATTCTAAACAGAGTAACACTGGAATTTACTCAAAGGTGACTATCACCACTGCAGGTATGTGGACAC
Organism: Ischnura elegans; assembly: GCF_921293095.1. NCBI lineage: Eukaryota > Metazoa > Arthropoda > Insecta > Odonata > Coenagrionidae > Ischnura > Ischnura elegans. The sequence goes on from NW_025791659.1 coordinate 8,043,251, forward strand.
GGAGCGGAGAAGGTGCCCAAGCAAAACTAAGACGGAAGCCATGGAAAAAACAACCTAACTTAGCCATGGGTTTCTATGAATAATTCTTGAAAAACGATGAAGTTTTGTCAATGAATATTATGACGAGGCAAGCATAATGATTCTTAGCTAAAAGAAAAAGCACAATTGGTATTGTAATATTTTCCTTTTGTTAAACAATTTCACTTGTTTGATAAGTTATAAATAATTAATAATAGGATTATAAATAGATTATAGCATTTCATACGAAACATAATTGCTTTGACATTAGCGTTCAGAGTGCAGTCCCTAACGTAGCGACGAGGAAATAATCGGCCCTAGGAAAACTAAGTCGGAGGCCCAGGAAAAAACAACTTTAGCCATGAGTTTGTACGAATAATTCTTGTAAAAATATGAAGTTTTGTGAATGAACATTATATCGAGGCAAACACTATAATTCTTAGCGAAAATATAAAGCAAAATTAGTATAGTTATATTTTCCTTTTGTTTAACGATTAAATTTTGTTTATAAAGTTGAGAAAATTAAATAATATGATTATAAATAGATTATAGCATTTCATACGAAACATAATTGCTCTTACATAAACATTGAGAGTGCTGTCCCCGACGTAGCGACAAGGAAATACTGAGCGCCGCAGCGGCGCCGAAAATCCAACGACGTAACTTTTTTCATTAGAGGCCAATAAAATGTAAAATATCAACACTATGCAAACAAAATTTTGTAGGTAGACGAAGAAAGCAGAAAAAACAGACTACTGAAAATTTCAAAATGATCCATTGGAATGGAAAATTTTTACACCACTTTTAAAACCACGAGCGCCGCTAAGGCGCAGCAAATCCATATGAGGGTTAATATTAATATTTCAGAAGCCATCAGATAACGTTTAAGTACTCAGCAATTGTGCATGAATGGTTTATTACCTCACACGCAATGTTTGAAGATTTAATATCTGAGCGTTTTTGATTCTGTAATAGTTGTCAAACATCATTTATATCTTCAGCTATTCAAATTTGTTGATTTTGGATAAGAATATGGTTGGTAAATGAATTAGCAGTTTGATTAGAATTTTTAAGAGAAATGTCACCTATTCAGAAAGTTCAGGTTAAGAATATGGAATGTCGTCGACATATGTATACCAGTATATTGTGTTATTTGTCGTAGTTTAATTTGAGCGCAAAATTCTTTTCTCCAAGTTATTCATCAAAATCTCTGGTAAGAGAGGAGATAAAGGGGAATCTATAGCAAGCCCTTCCGGAAGTTTAAAAACTTGGTTATTGGATCTGACATAATCATGATATTAATAATAAATACATTTTTTCATCTATTCTTGACCTCTATTTTTTAACGATTTGAGCTCTTCGAGTTCTTATCATGTATCACCCTTGCTAACTATAGCGTAAACAATAGCCATACTTTCGATTTGGGCAAACCGAAATATTAGATTATTCAATTAATGTGAAAAAATTCAAAGAAATTGTTAACATGTCTTGATCCATCGACAGCTGTAATAAAAAATCAAATATTGAGAATTTTCGTATAATTTATTTTCATTTAATCGATGGAAAGTGATGGTATCCAACGTAATTAAATTTTCACCTTTCCTTTAATCGCGAAAAATAGATATCGTCATTTTAAAATCAAAACGCGTGAAAAACGTACTCAAGGAGTGATAATATTTCGATTTAGGCAATTTAAAAAATAGGAAACTAACCTATTGTCTAATATCCACGAAAACTTAGAAGAAAACAGCCTATTATTCTTAAGAACCAATTCTTACACCAACGCATTCTATTTTGACAGAGCTTCCATAATTTGAGACATATATATCCCTGGGGTCCTAAAGGGTAAATGGTGCATTATTATTATAAAAGGTTTGACTACATTTTAATAGCTACTCTAACTTCAATACATTTTAGATAAAAAATTGCTTCTCAGTGAAAGTAGTCTTTGAATTTATCACAATATTTATTGTTCGGACAAATCCTATAGGGAAATATGTCATTTTATTTCGCAACAATCTTCTAGTAATGTTTTTATTTCCACCTATAGTCACATTTTACGTCATAATATTGCTGAAATGCCGTTATTTATAAACATTTTTACATTAAATATTTGGTAAATTGTCAAAAACCATTTCAAACAATATATTTGCACTTGAAAACCATTTCCCAGGGAAGGTACCGCCCAATAGAATGCTTACCTCCCGCGCGAAGTAACGAGGCGGGACACTTCCCTTTAATTTGATTTACCCATGTTAAGTGACCATTTGTTTTTAACTTTTACGATCATAGTAGAAGTAAAAATCGATAAGAAAATCGCTTGTGGCAATCTGTTAAGCTCCACCCCATCATGTAAGCCCGTAATTTTTCTTAGAGTTCATCGGATTTTGGTAGATCATTTTTCAGACAAAAAAAGGACATTTATTGCGGATGATGTACAATTTATTTACAATATCCGTTTTTTAGACAGAACTTACGTTTGCAATGTGATTAACTAACTGCAGGTGATAATCAAATCAAATAGATATTTCACTGTTTTGCCACTTTGCTGAGAGGGAAAATGTAAGCAGAATCTTAAATTGTTTGAGGCAATAATATGCGTAATCTCCTGTTTTCGCAGTTTTTAATTAATCTGAAACGGCAAACTGCCCACTATTACTACCCATTCTTCCTTTAGATAAGAATTGAACTTCCTTTTTCGTCATAACCTCCTCATTCCACCATGATCAACTCTAAGGTCGCTATTCTGAAAGGAATTACACCGTGCTATTCGCATATATAACGGCAGAAGGAGTAATATGATTGCATTTTCCGACATTGATGCAAAACGGTATTCTGTACACCCTAATATAATCCATAGTATCTGAAGTAATTTTCTATCGCATGGTTGAACCCTAAAACCGTCTGAATAAGATAAGCACCAAAGTTTAAAGCGAAATTTAATTGAACTTTAAATGTTTTCAGGCAATCGTAATAGCATTCTCTTGTTTTCGCAGTTTTTAATTAATCTGAAACCGCAAACTGTCCATCATAACTCCCCATTCTTCCTTTAGATAATATTTCAGCTTCCTTTTTCCTCAAAACTCCCGCATTTCCCCTTGATCGACTCTACGGTCGTTATTCTGGATGGAATCACGTCGTGCTAATCGCCAATATCACGGGAGAAGTCGCAGTAATATTGCGTTATCGGACCCTGTTGTAAACTCAACGGTAAATTGTTTCAGCCAATCCTTTAATCCATTGTTTTCGCAGATTTTAAGACATTCGAAACAACGAACTGCCCACCATCACAACCCTTTTTTCCTTGAGATAAGAACAGAATTTCCTCTTTCCTCAAACCTTGCTCTTATTCCTTAGGTTACAGCCACTATTCTGGATGGAATTACACCGTGTAATTCGCATATATAACGGTAGAAGGCGCATTAGTATTGCGTATTCCGATCCTGTTGCAAACAGGATTCTGTACGGGCGTAACCCATACTTCAACTCCACCGGTAGACGTACTTCTCAAAATTTTTTTTATCGCCCATGCAATTCAGTATTCTGTACGGCAAATTATGCCCGGTAGGGTGGGAATAATATTAGACCGTAAGTCGCTCTTAACCCATTACCGGCTTAGTAAAGAAATTCTGGAAAATATATCATTTTTTCTCTTCATTTTAGCTAATAACATTCTAAGTAAGGTAAATTGAAAATATGGACTTTCCAAAACATTTGCTATGGTAGAAAATAAATGTTGCGCTTTCGCAACTTTGGCTGAATCCGGTGTCTACATGTAGTTATTCAACCCGCATAGCAAAACAATGCCTTCTCAGAGGAATATGCTATTTTTACTGTCAGATATAATCCTATGCCTTTTTATGCGACGTTTATGACAAATATCGTCATATTGGATAAGTAAAATCCTTTGATATTATGTTTCCAATGAGTTGTTGTATTATTTGACCTAAACCCACTATAAATAGACATGCTTTACGGCTTGAAGGAAATAAGTGAAAGCGAAAATTTTATCAGAAGAGAATGCATTTCACATTTTTTCATTGACATTAATTTTATCATGGCAGACTGAATTACAACAATTAATGACTATTTATGAAATACCCAAGCTTTTTGTGTGCAATGGAACATAAAATTTTGTGCATTCATGCATGGTTTGGCTTTTGCACTGTCGTTTCGGCAATTACTAAAGTTTTTAATTCTTTAGCCAAATTCGTCCTTTCAAATTTCACGAATCTGCGATGAATTAACACTGGAACCGCTGAACTTTCCAACCCCACCAAAACCGCGGCATGGGACTTTTTTGTCCCATTAGCAAAATATGTTGATCCTATAGTGTTTAAGTATAATCGACGGTTTCGATGTGGTTTGTGTGGACAAAACACGTGTTTAGGTAATTTTTAAAACGCTTTATTAAGTATAACTAGGAATACTGTAAACTTATTTTGACTCAGCAAGCGCAGACCTGCAGACGCGCCGGGCAGAGGTGACGCGGTCGGCGCTGCGTCAGTAGGCGGCCGGCGCAGTGCACAGATTATTCCCTTCTGCGCTTCTAACTGGCAGAACAACGGTATCCATGCATCGATTCCCTTCGCAATAAACTGTTTTCATGCTAATTACAAAATAAGGGTACTAAAAAACCCGAAAAGGTATGTTTTCCCCATACGTGACAAAAAAGTCCCAATCCGCGGTTCTTGGTAAATCGTCGCTTTTCGCGCGAACCAAATTTGTAAAATATTTTTGATATAACCAATAGATAGAAAATGAGTAAAATTCTGTAAATTTCAAAGGTATCAAACCACTAGTACATGAATGGTAAACGTTTGCAGAGGGCAATGGGACAAAAAAGTCCCGTCCGCAGTTCCAGTGTCAAATGGCCTTGTTTATGTTCTGTGTTTATGTTTATGTTGTTAGTGTTCTGTGTTTATGGACGTGAATCGCATAGGAGTACGTCATCTACTGACTGATTCACTTCACTTTTTAGATGCATCCCTGCTAGATACGATTTGATATTTCCCAATGACATTTATTTCCATTGCATAACCTTTGCAATTTTCTGGCGTTAGTGAAAACGTCGTCCAGTAAGTTGATGAGCAAGGACCTTTTTCCCCCTGAATTCTAGTGCGGTAATTTGCATTTGCAGTATCAAGTAGGTCCACACCTATCACGTATTTTCTATACTCCTGAATATCACAAGGCTGTGGAATTGTATTTTATTTTTTCTGCTGAAACATTTTCCCGTACCCAACGGAAGTGCAAAACTTGTATTGCTGTCAACAGTGACAATCTATTTATCATTCCATCGAACAATACTAAGAACTCCAGCTTTATCAAATGTTTGTTTTAATTTTCCTCTTGGCGATGGTTTTACTATATTCTATCAGTTACTCCTTCGTTATATTTTACGGATGGCTGTGACAAATAATCCTTTTTCTTTCAAAACAAAAAATGGTCTGACAGTTGAAAAGAAGTTATCGAAAAACATACGATGATTCGAGGGTTCAGGGATAACCTTGAGAAATTCCAGAATAACTCTAGCTTCCAAGACTAATTTTCGATGAAAGTAATTTTCTATCGCCTGGTTGAACCCTAAAACCGTCGGAATAACATAAGCACCAAAGTTTAAAGCGAAATCTAAAAGGATTGTTTTTAAAGTACATTTATGCACTTGGTGTAAGGTATCATCTGCTTTTTATTTAAAAATTGATGTGCAAATATTCGGAATTGTATTAATCTTTAATTCAAGTCGACCAAATTAAGGTCATAATTTACAAATCTGTAATTTTTGTCCAGACAGGTATTGTTTGAAGAGTGTAGATTATTTTTATTAATCTAAATATGTTTTGGTTCAATGATTTCCGAACCAAATCCACGCCTTATTGTCTTCTTTAGACCAATAACATCATATCAATATCTCGCTGTGGAAGTCGGTGATATCGCTGAATCGTGAAGTAAGGGAGGACTAATTCGGAATGAATGTACAAAGTTTTGTTCTATATTGCACCCGAAATGCTTTCATGTAATTCATTAATAGTCCTTATCTATTTTAACTCAATCTTTTGTTGAAAAAATTTCATTAAAAAACAGGAAAATACGTTATCTTGTGTAAAAAAATTCACTTTGACTCATTGCTTTCAAACCGTAATACATCTCTTTTTTATATCGGGGTTAGGTTAAGTAATGCAGCATCATTGAAAACATAATTTATAACAATATTAAGTATCAAATATGAAGATATTTGTCAGATAATATGTGGTATAAAAAGGAGTAGGATTAGATCTGAGAGTAGAAACAGCATATTCCAACGAGACGTAAATATGTGGTAATACGGGTTGCATAGCTGCCTATAGATTCGGCCATAGTTGCGAAAACGCAACATTATTTTCCCAATCCGATTTTTGCTTAATGTTGACTCCCTGTCGAAATATGAGCCTTGATATCTATTATTTGAAATTTTTACGTCCACATGGACGTATAATAAACTTAATAAAGGGAATAGTTACTCTTAGGAAAAATTTTTTATCTTGCGTCACAAGTGACTTGAAAATTGACACGTATTGAGTTCTTTTTATAAATATTGAAATACCGATGAAATGTCATTATAATCTCACTAAAAATCAGTATAAACTTATTTTTTTCGAAAAAAGCTTGAATAAAATTCAACTGAAACTTATTTTTTGCATTTCTCAATAATATTGCGTTTTCGGAACTTTGGCCGTAAATGAGTTAACCGTAACTTGTTTACTATCGGTCGCCTTTCTTTCCTAAGATAAGAATTGAACTTCCTCTTTCCTCAACACTTACTCTATTCCCTTATATCAACTCGACATGGCCTAAAGTGCTTGTAATATATGAGTTTTTATTAACATGCAGCATTTTATCTTAACTCCTCTGCACGGTATCATTAACTTAAAATTAATGCAGCATACGTTAACTTGTCTGAACTGTATCGTTAACTTAAAAATAATGAATACGAAATAATTGAAATTTATGTCAATATGATTGGCCGCCGACAGGGAGCACCACGCCCCCCAGTATTCAAACACATTGTGTCATTAATCGAATTCCAGGATTTTCGAATTTATTTTCCTTCATGGAAAATAGATCTAGCGAAATGTCGATCATTGCTAAATGTGACCATTATGGTGAGGAGTATATTCTAATATTTTGGTTCATCTCGCAAAAGAGGAAACTGATATAAAACGATTTTATGACATCCTATTATTATAAATGTGGAGTGATACAGCAATTTCCCCCGTTATGTTTACGATTCGAAAGCTTTTCGAAACGATATGCATTAAAAATCGAGTAAAATAAATGGAAGAGAGCCTGAAATCATTCATTAGCTTCCCGTTTCAAACATCAACCACCCGCATAGCATCCAAAGGTCGGGAGTATGAAATTAATCGGCTGTTTTGAAGGTAAGTCCGACAAGTAGTTTTTCCCTATTAATCCGTTTAACGCCTAGCGGTAGCAAATGGTACCAGCTGGTAATGCAGTGTTAAACATAACTTTTTTATTATTTATCGTTTTTTATTAGGGTCTTTGAGAGTTTTTAATTGAGAGACATTTTTGATGACATTTTAAGAAAAGCTTGTTATTTTAAAGCTGTATTAAACGAATTTAGAGCCGTTTGAAATTTGAGAACTATCAACTAGCCCGAAATAAACGGAATTTTTCAGAGCAAGCATTTCATTTTCTTTACTTATGCCCTATGTATTGCTAATGCAAAGGTTTTATTACGTACGATTTTTTAGCCTGTATATCTCGTAAAAAGTATGATTATTTGATGCGAGCCTAATATTTGGGATGTTATGATGCAAAATATGTTGGTGGTACCATATAGTACCACTAGGCGTACCTCTTACCGGTAAAAGAATAAATTTAGCTCCTAATGACTCAGAGTCTCATTAACATTTAGATAAATGATTGCCATAAAAATCGCAGAAAGTTTTTAATTCGGGCGTTACCGGGTTAATAGCATGCGTCCCTTCGGGAAATAGTAAAATTCAAAGATGGTTTAATTCTTTGTACTGCAACAAAGTGAGTCGGAAAAACTGTCATTAATATTAAGTGGAGAAAATTGTAGGAATGCATCATGTATTATTTTACTTCGTCTTACTGTCAAAAGTACGTAGAAGGGAGCACAAAATATTGCAAAAAAGTACAATGTTTACGTTTGAATGATGCTATGTAAATTAGTTTTCGGCAGAAATAATACTAACGCTGCTGCAAATGTTATAAATACGTTGAATAAAAACACATCACAATTTGATGAGTTTTTAATCTCATTTTAATGGCACAATACTATTGCTGAAAATTTTTATTAATTTTTTTAAAATATTTATTTCCAACATCCACGTAAACTGCTCACGGCGGCCATTTCAAAGGGTATTGCAACATTAACAAATGAACATCACAAACATCGATGCCCTGGATAGAGACCACCTACCCAAGTGGGATACGGACCCGCGATAAAAATAATTGTTTAATTTTTTATTTTTCTCCTGAAATATTCATCAGTTTTAAATGAGTTGTTTTATAGTAAAGAGTTACTAACGTTACTCTTCACTGTTCTTTCTCGTTGAGAACTTTCCTCGTGATACGGGAGGTTGAAATTGTTACAGCCTTCTGCATTTTGATGAATGTATTTGGATAAATTTTGATTATTTTGAAACCATTTTGTTTATATTTTGGGATGATACCGGTGTTAAAGATGACAATCGGAGCAATATAAAAGTGTTCCATATTCCATATTCTTTTAATTTTTATTGCCTTTCTTGGTACCTGTCTCTGCTACCAAATATATTCTTTCCGACGTTATACGAAAGCGGTACTGCAATATCAGCTATGTAACATGTTTGAATGCATTTTTCGCATAATGGTACTGGTATTTAAGCGTTTATCTATATTCATTACATTTCAGGTTCAAAGAATGCCTGGAGCTCCAAAGCGCAGTGGCTTCAATGTAAACATGGGACAGAGATACATTTGCATCGGTATAATCATGATATCCATCATGGGCTGCTATTCAGAAAAATCATCACGTGATAGCGAACATGGAGGAATGAACGGCTTCCATTGTAAAGAAGATCCCAGATGCCTCTGTTTCAAAGTGAAGGATAGGGGATATTATGAAATGTTCTGTGAAGATAAGGTTTTTATAAGCCGATCGGAATTCGATTATAAAACAGTACAATATTATATCGAATGTAATGCACAATCAGAGGTGGACCCTTATCATTACCTCGCCATCTTTCTATTCTCCAACTTCCCAACGTATAACTATACGTTCGCAAATAACGCGGAATTGAGTGTGCATAATTGCTCAGCTCCGTCTAGTAATCAACAAGTCGTATTTGAAGATTGGAGTTCTGGTTCCATCGGTGGCTTAAGGGATCTTCCACTTGAAAAATTAGAAATACACTGCGAGAAATCGAAAACTCTCCATTTTTCCATGCGTCACTGGAGCGCCTTGGAGAAGCTGAAGGAACTGACCATAATCTGCCCAAATTTGCCGATGTTTGACAAAGATCTTTTCTCAAGGATATCGAAACGGCTAGAAACCCTTGCAATTAAAAACACGGGAATACAATATTTACCAGAAAGATTTCTCACGGGCATAGACACGATAGAGTTGTTGGATCTTCGGAGTAATAAGCTCAGATCACTTGGACGTAACTTTTTGAGCAGATTGAGGAATTTAGAAGAACTCTATCTCGCTGAAAACGAGATAGAAAGAATGGATAACGATATTTTTCTCAAAACAGAGAATTTGGCTCATCTCGATTTAAAAAGAAACTCATTCAAAACATTACCGACTAGTTTGTGCAGGCTAAAGAAACTTGAAATTCTAGAGGCAGAGTATAATTTGATCACTTTCATTCCTCAAGAATGTTTAAACAGTCTCCAATCCCTGCTTTATTTTACCATTCACAGTAACAAACTTGTAACACTGGGACTCCCATCGGTTAGCATAACACCCATCCTCTACAAAGTATTGAGTTCTGATATAAAGTTTCCAAACTCATCTTCAATTCGTGAGGAATCGGGAAACTTAAATAATGCATGGATCGGCTGGTCTTGGGTCCTGTGTCTTCATCTGAACAATAACTCCTTATCGTCGTTGCCGGACAAAGCCTTCTACGGAATGAACCACCTTAAATCTTGGATATTTCCAGCAACAGAATTACGTATTTACCTGAAAACATATTTTCCCGGAACAAAAAACTAGAAGAACTCCGGGCTTCGAACAATCTCTTCACTCACATTCCGGCGACACTGTTGGACGACAAAACCAGACTAATCATACTGGACCTCTCCTACAACCTCATTGAGACTCTAGACTCGGATTTCTTCAGTGATTCATCTTCATTATGCCACGTGCATATCAACAACAACAGGTTAGTTATCTCGTAGTGCCCGTAGTTTCCCGGGTTGAGTCGAGTCGAGTGATATCGGTTACTCGGAGCTGTCAAGGCCAGTGTATTAAAAAATTTGCCAAAAGGAAACAAAATCATGAATTCTTGTAAAAATATACTTTTCAACCCATTACTCCCCAGACTGTATTCAGGGCTTTTAGCTTCGATCGTACCGTATTTTCCGGTTTTTTTCGTCTAATTAAGATAAGTTTATGGAAAAAAAATATTTTCATCGTATTATATGATTTTCGTAATGCTGAGTATACGCAACGCTGGGAAAACTCCGGGAAATAAATACAAAAAAGTAATTTTTAAAAATAAGGTTACATCTTTTATTTTTTCCAAGTAGTTTCTAAGTTTTTTCCAAGCTTCCGCGGAGATTATGATGAATTCTGCTGGGTTTTCCGGGTATTCTTCCGCGTTTATCCATTTTGAAGGACGATATTTCGCTAACATCTTTCATTGCATTTCTCGTATATTTATTATAATTATTATTTATTTTTATCAGTATTCATTATATTTCAGGTCTCAAGAATGCCTGGAGCTCCAAAGCGCAGTGGCTTCATTGTAAGCATGGGACAGAGATACTTTTGCATCTTCCTAATCGTGATATCCATCACTAGTTGCTCTTCCGAAAAATCATCGCCCGATAGCGAAGATGAAGAAATGAACGGCTTCCATTGTAAAGAAGATCCAAGATGCCTCTGTATCAAAATGTATAGGGGACATTATGAAATGTTCTGCGAAGACAAGGTTTTAATAAACCGAATGTCACTTAGGCCGGGACTCACTAATAAATCGGTACAATATGTTATGAAATGCCATGCACAAACAGAGGTGGACCCTTATCATTACCTCGCCATGATCATGTTCGCAAACATTTCATCATATGATTATACGGTCGCAAATAACGCCCACTTGACGGTGTTAAATTGCTCAGCTCCGTCTAGTAATCAATCAGTCCTATTTGAAGATTGGAGTACTGGTTCCATCGGTGGCTTGAGAGATCTTCCACTGGAAAATTTAGAAATATACTGCGAGGATTCAAAAACTCTCCATTTTTCCATGCATCATTGGAGTGGCTTGGAAAAACTGAAGGTACTCATTATCAAGTGTCAAAATTTGTCGATGCTTGACAAGGACCTTTTCTCAAGGATATCAGAACGGCTAGAAATCCTTCAAATCATGAACACGGAAATACAATATTTACAAGAAAGATTTTTCACGGACGTAAAAACGAGAAATATTTTAGATCTTAGCCGAAATAAGCTCAGATCATTAAGTCGTAATCTTCTGAGCAGCATGAGGAATTTAAAATACCTCTTCCTCGGTGAGAACGAGATAGAAAGCATTGACGATGATTTTTTTCTCAAAACGGAGAATTTGAGTCATATTGTTTTACGACATAACTCACTTAAAACATTACCAACTAGTTTGTGCAGGCTGAAGAAACTTGAAGTTCTGCATGCAGGGTATAATAGGATCAGTGTCATTCCTGAAGAATGTTTATACAGTCTCCCATCCCTGATTACTTTTACCCTTCTAGGTAACAAACTTGTTACATTGGGACTTCCATCGGTTAGCATAACACCCACCCACTACAAAGTATTGAGCTCTGATATAAAGTTTCCAAACTCATCTTCAATTCTTGAGCAGTCTGAAAACTTAAATAAGGCATGGATTCGCTGGTCTTTGATTCGGCACCTTCATCTGGGCAATAACTCCTTATCGTCCCTGCCGGATGAAGCCTTTTACGGTATGGTCAACCTCGAATATTTGAATATAGCCAGCAACAATATTGCGCACTTGCCTGAAAACATATTTTCCCGGAACAAACACCTAACCTGGCTCCTGGCTTCGAACAATCTCTTCAAAAACATTTCGGCAACACTGTTGAAAAACAAAACTAGACTAATCGCACTGGACCTCTCCTACAACCTCGTTGAGACTTTGGACTCGGATTTCTTCAGTGATTCATCTTCATTATGCTGCTTGCATATCAACAACAACAGGTTAGTAATCTCGTAGTACCCGTAGTTTCCCAGGTTGAGTCGAGTCGAGTTATATCGGTTACGAATCAGTCGAGGCCAGTGTATTAAAAAGATTGCCAAAAGGAAACAAAATCATGAATTCTGGTAAAAATATAGTTTCTAGTCCATTATTCCCTAGACTGTACTCAGGGCTTTTAACTTTGATTGTTTCGCAATTTCCGATTTATTTTGACCGAATTAAGATGAATTTTTTGAATAAAAATATTTTCATCATATTATATGATTTTCATAATGTTGCATACACGCAACGCTTGGAAAACTCCGGTTAATTAAATACAAAAAAGTAATTTTTAAACATTAGCTTACATCTTTTATTTTTTATCTTGATTTGCACACTCGACATCTTCGCCGGGAATTATCAGTATTCCTTTGGAGGAAATGCCCCATTCTGCCTTTCAACGGACATGCTGGGGTGTGTCATTTTTCCCAGGGTGTATCGTGTGTGCGCATCGATTTTATTGTGCCAAACGCCAATGTTCATAGAAATACAATTTTATGAATGAAACTGTTGGTGGAAGGGTCAAAATAAAAATAAGAGATACTTAAAACAGTCAGTAAATCGAAGAAAAAATTACTCTTAAGTAGAAACTTTATCTGAGAATTAGGATTCAATAAAGTTGCGTTAACGCAACGCTGGGGCTTAAAGGGCTCAAGGCGAATCGTCATACTCATGTATTGTTCTGGGTTTTACATCTCTATGCAGCAGTCAGCCACGATATATATATCAACGTTGTTGCCGAGTACCTTTTCGTCAGACGCGGATTCGGATTAGTCTGAGTTGACCATTACATCTCTCATACTTTCATATAAGATACTCTTGTAGCCTTAATTATTTTCTATAATCATACGCCGAGTGAATAGTTTAAAATCATTTATGATTTCTCGAAGAAAAAATGACAATAACTTTAAGGTTTTCAGGAACAATGTTGGTTTTTCCCGATATTGACAAAATTACCATAAACGTTCCACATTATCATTTTTTAAATTTACCCAAGGATTAAGAATAGACAATTAACCAGGGGATTGATCAAGGTAGAAAGTAATTAAGAGCATGCACTGTAGTATTTTCAGGGTTAGAAATTATCATGCTCGACTCGATACTCGCGAGTAGATATGGACTCGACTCGATACTCGACTCGACATCAAAATGGGCTACTCGCACATTCCAAAGACATTTCACTATAAGTGAAAATATACATTAATAAACAATTTTATCATTTCTTTACAGGTTCCGCCATTTGCCAAACAATATATTTCAACCATTCAAAACACAGAACGGGACATGTCACATGTTTCTTCTCGATATGAGCGGAAATCGGCTGGAGGATGTGCCGGAATTGTCGATTCCGTTGTTGACACACCTAAACCTATCGGGAAATCATCTGACTTCGATCAAACCAGACATGCTATCAGAAGCACCACGTCTGTTGGAGGTCAATCTGTCCCACAACCTTATTCATACCGTAGAAAATCCATTGGAGCTTGACGAATATAAAGTTCTCTTTAGCAATTATTTGATCAAATTGAAAATTATCGACCTATCTTCAAACCAATTAAGGGTTTATCCAAGACTATCGCCCGTCCTAAAAACCTTAAAATACCTCAATCTCAGTGGCAACTATATCACAGAGTTTGCGTTTAAACCTGAGATACGAAGGACACTTTCAACTGCATTGGAGACATTCGACGTGTCACGAAACCGTTTAAAGTCGGTTAAATTCTTCGAACATTGGCTCTGGGAATCTGGGAAGACGAAATACGTGGATCTCTCCCATAACCTTATTGACCTGGAGGAATGCAGAGAGTATATGGTGGGAGTAAGGTTTGTGTGGGGATGCATGTCGCCCCTATATAAACTAACAGCATTGGAGGTGAGAAACTTTGGAGTAATCCCAATTCCTTCTCCATGCTTATTTTCAGCTGTTATTCACCCATAACCCTAACCTTGCATTAACCTAACATTACCCTACATGAATTCTGCTGGTTTTTCCGGGTATTCTTCCGCGTTTATCCATTTGTAGGACGATATTTCGCCAACGTTCCAGTTGGCTTCCTCAGGTCCACTGAAGTAGGACTGTCAGGTCACTTCAGTGGACCTGAGGAAGCCAACTGGAACGTTGGCGAAATATCGTCCTACAAATGGATAAACGCGGAAGAATACCCGGAAAAACCAGCAGAATTCATCATAATCTCCGCGGAAGCCTACTTGGATTACCCTACATGTCTTATTCAAAATATTTCTATAACCCATCTTCGTCTCTGCTATGACGACTATGTCATCGGAAAATGTAAGCTTGTTCATTTTTTCCCCCTGGATGTCCACTCCCGAGGCCTTTTCTATAGGTTTATTAATGGCTTTCTTGATGTAGAAGTGGAAAATCCCTTGTGACGAAGCCAAGCCTTGTCTCATCTCTTTCCTGATTCTGTCTTGCTCACAGCTAGACCCTGTTTTATCACCGCTATCTGGTTTTCGCATAAACTCTGGTATATCATCCTGCCATTATGAAGATTTTCAGCTTATTTCAGGATTCCCATCATTTTGATACAATCCACGTTGCCAAATGTCTTCTCTAATCTTACAAACGCAACCACCGAGAGATGGATAGCGGAAAAATATTATCCGAGGGGTCTGCATAGAGAAGACCCAATTCCATCCCACAGATTTCCGATTTCTGCGGTCGCTTTGGTCTCTTTTTCGAAAAACTTACTAAGTATTCCCTATTACAATGAATCTTTTAACCAGAAAAGAGATAAGCAATAGGCAAACAATTATGCTCAAGGAAAACATAGAAGGGGACTGAATGTAACGGCTTTGTTAGGGAGTTTTTGATAGAAAGCCTCAAACGTTTGCAGCAAAATGTTCCCATTTGGGAAAAGAATAAAATTGAAAAGATTGAAAATTATTATTTAATATTGATGATCATTTTTATAGCTATTTATACAATTGAGTATGGACGTTTTAAATTTTGAAATGCATGACTTATGCAAGCATTGATCGTTAATTATACATTTTCATATGTGTAGGCTTTCGCGGTGTGGCGAAGATTCAGGGTGGAGGTTTTCGGGGTTAGCACCGCGTAGATTGGTCTCTGCAGACAACAGTTCGAAGAGCTACTAGGAACCAGCAACTACGCCTCTCGGCCACAGCTGAGCACACATGGAGTGGGCCGAATCACTACCCCGACTACGACAATGCAAAAGTCATTGCTATGGAAAAAAGATACTTCCCGCGGATCATCAGGGAAGCTATTGAAATAATGAAGACACCGAGAAATCTCAACAGGGAGGACGGATACCAGCTTTCAAACACATGGAAAAGAGTCCTCAGAAAGAAACCCAGAGAGACAAGACAACACCAAGAGGGGCGGACCAATGAGAAGCCATATGAGCCCCATGAACCAACCAATGAGAAGACACTGGCCTCCGACGGGGTGTATAAGAGACGAGCGATTCCTCGGTTCTCCACTTCATTGACCTGAAGAAGCCTGCTGCAATGCCGGCGAAACTGTTGTCTGCAGAGACCAATCTACGCGGTGCTAACCCCGAAAACCTCCACCCTGAATACATTTTCATATTTGTTTTTTTCATCAACTCTGTAGCGAATGAGCGGTTTATTCAAAATTATTCCCCCACTCTCGCTCTTCCGTAAAAATAATCATTTATTAAAAATACAAAATAAAAATAATAAATAATAAGGTAGTTACCTTCATCAACGAAAACGAAAGGCATTGATTGGGATTCGTTACCCACCATTAGTGTATTCATAATATACAAATTATTTGGGTTTGGAAATACTGATTTAGACGAATGTTAACCCATTATTCCGCAGACTGTATGCAGGGATTTTAACATCGGTTGTTTTGCCCGATTTATTTTGGCTTAATTAAGATTAATTTTTGGAGAAAAAACTATTTTCATCATTTTTCCTAGGGTGCCTCGTATGTGCGCATCGATTTTTATGCCAAACGCCATCGGTCGTAAAAAAAAATTATATGAATCAAAATTTTGGTGGAAATGACAGAATTAGAATTAGGGATACTTAAAAAGAGTCAGTAAATATAAGAAAAAATTATTCTGAGGTAGAAACATGTTCTGAGAACTACAATTCAATAATGTTTGCGATAACGCAACGCTGCGGATTAATTGGTTACTGGTCAATTTTATCCTCATTTGAAAAAGGCCAGATTGGCGCCAATGAGATGCCACTCTACGTGACGTCACAGCGACATAGTTTCTATACGAGTAGATAGGAGTTTTACATCGTCTGAGATTACTAATGCATGCATGAGGCACAGAGCTCAGGGAAACATTTCTTAATAATCACCTATTAAAACTGCCTAAGGTCGGTAAGTTTTCTTTGTTTGATAAGGTATTAATAATCCTTATTAAAGCAAAACGCTACCAGCTAGCAGGGTAGTGTGCTACCTGCTAGCATCCTGCGTCGTATCAGCACTCAAAGCCTCGCCCCAATGTCACTTCACTTGCGGCAGCGGGAACCTGAACGACGTCACACGGAGTTTTCCAACATTCATACTTAGCCGTCGCGTTTTCGCGCGCGCTTGAAAATTTTCACTTTTAATTTGAACGCGAAAAATAGATATCGCTATTTAAAAATCAAAAAGCGTGAACTACGTACTCCAGGAGTAATAATCTTTCGTTTTAGGCAATAAAAAATAATAGGAAAACATCCTATTGGTGTATGGCTCGTATTTAATGCAAAAACGTTGTTAGCCAACGTTTCAGTCTATTTAAAAAGTTTACCAGGGCTTATTTTTTTACATATTTATTTATTTATCTTGTAAATTGTAAGTCACAGTCACATTTAGATTTCTCAAGGATAATATTTCAGGAACTTATGTATACTTTCTTTTGTTTTCTGGCCTGCCTTGAATTAAATTTTTTTAAGGATGGTAGCCTCAGCGCTGGTTTTTTTGACGCTACCTTAAGCTCCTCTTTATTTTGCGTTATTTTGTGTACTTTTAAGATGGAGTAATAAATTCATTCATTCATATCTCAAGATGTGGCGAAAAAGATTTTCTGTCTTCTTGTTAAGGTTCTCATGAGGCTACTATTCTTCCATTTCTTCTTAAGACTTCATCTCCAACTCGGTTGATCCATTTGATCTTCATCATTCCTCTTCATCACCACATTGCCATGATCTCCATTCTTGGTTCCTCCACTGCTTCCATTGTCCAAGCTTCACTCTTGTATAGAAGAGTACCACATATGTTGTGCCTTATAAATTTTTCTTTACTTCCACGTTTAAGTGTCCCGCTTTATGACCATCTATTTTGGTGTCCCGTTATCTTTGTTTTGGCTTTCCTGCTGATAATTTCTTTCCTGCTTCTCCAGTCGCTAGTGATCTTGCTACCCAAATTTAACTATTTATTAGCCACTCTAATACTGCATCCACTAATTGTTAAACTTGATAATATTTATAGATGACATTATCATGTTAATAAAATACGTTAAACTCTTTTTAACCCTGAGCTGTATCTGGGAGAAACCAAATTTCAAGATTTTTTACTTGGAAAACTTGAAAGTTTACACAAAATTATAATTACTTAGTAGCTATATATTTCGTAAATTAAATATACACTCTAAAATAATATTTAGTTTAGATAACTCCAAAATAGAGCTGAAAGTGTAAACATTTTTGATGTTGCTTGCAAGCAGCTTTGGGTTATCAAGTGTTGGTACCCCCCAATCATACCTTATTTCCCCGTGAAACTCATATGAACTGTACGTCAGTGACGCGAGTGGCGACTTCTGTAAACACGATTTAACCCGTTTACGCCTAGCAGTACCAAATGGAACCAGCTGGGAGTGCAGTGTCAAACGTAACTTTGTTTTATTATTTATAGTAATTTATTAGGATTTTTGAAAGTTTTAAATTTCTGTGAACATTTTTAATGACATTTTCAGAAAGGTTTTGGTAATTTTTAGCAGTTTTTAATGCATTTTGAGCCGTTTGAAATTTGAGAATTATCAACTAGCCCAAAAAACGGAATTTTTTAGAGCAAGTATTTCATTGTCTTTACTTACGCCCTATGTATTGCTAATGCAAAGGTTTGATTATGTAATTACGATTTTTGTTGCCTGTATTTCTCGTATAAAGTATGATTATTATTTGATGTGAGCCTAATATATTTGGGATGTTATGATGCAATATATGTTGGCGGTACCATATGGTACCGCTAGGCGCAACTCTTAGTGGTAAAAGGATACATTTTGCACTTTATGACTCAGAGTTTCATTGACATTTAGAGAAATTATTGCCATAAAAATTGGAGAAACTTTTTAATTCATGCGATATTGCGTTAATGGGAACTGTGTAACAACACATTTAGGGGCCGACTTTAGCAACCATATTTGTAATATTAATGATAATATTTGTATTATTTATATGCAGGTCATCATACTATCCCACAATCAAATTGCCGTCATACCCATGGAGTTTCAGCACTTTCTGACTAACCTACGTTTCGTCGATCTGAGCCACAACAAAATCAAACGACTATGGCACGGTGATCTTCTTTTCACCAGGGCCCGGGACAACATGGACCTATTATCGTTCCTGTTTAAATACAATGAAAACTATCATCGTTTGTACATAAATCTTTTTCCAGGTTCGAAGAATCTGACTATCGACCTCAGACACAACTCCATCTCCTCTCTGCAACTCCAAGAAAATAAGGTAACGTAACATTTTTCTTTTGTATTACCCTATTGTCCCTATTGTCTGTATTGTCCCTAAAAATGACCCGATTTTAATTAAGGTTATTGATTAGGAAGAAGGGCTTAATATCAACATATTGTATACTAAATTACTCACAAATATCAAAAGTTTATAAAAACCCATCATAAATGTTCAATATGTCCTCCATTGGCTGCGCGGACGACATCTAGCCGATAGCTGAATTCATCCCAAACTGAGTGTAAGGTGTCTTCTGTCACTGAAGCTACAGCAGCTGATATTCTTGTTTTTAGTTCATCAATGTTACGAAGAAAGGGAGAAACGTAAACACGCTGTTTAACATTTCCCAAAAGGAAAATAATTGAGTGGTGTTGCGTCAGGGGACATAGGAGGCCAAGAGTGTAAAGCCTGGTCTCGCGGTCCTGTACGTCATCTTTAGCGGGACTGGCTGCACCTTATTGTTACACCAAATTGCTAGACCGATGGTCTAAGAGTTGCACGCTAAACATCAGCGCTTGTAGTGAAATTCAGCGAATTAATAAAACTCTAAACAATGCCGACCACATCTGGCGCTGTTCCGCTTGCCTAGTGACATTTATTTCAATATTATTACAAGATAAAATCGGATCTTTCTTTTTTGGACACACTGTATAATTTTGTTCAGCCATTTAAGGTAGATTTCCGTGGAGTACCTGAAAATCATTGCAAGAGCCTCCCCTTCCTGTGAGCGCTGCAACACAACCCGCGAGAGATATGCAACCCGTTGAATGTAATCGTTGATTGCTAAAACTCAGGTTCTATTTATCAATATTATTTCACATCTAAAATAATATTTCATCGTAAAAAACGAAGTTACTTTACCTTTGCAATTATTGATAATTACACTTACCAGTGAAATGAACTCCGTTCAACACGATATTCAGATATTTATACGAGTGTTCCGGTGGCTTAGTTGCTGGAATACGATTCTGAAGTTTCATGTCCGACACTTATCCGCAGTTCATTTATTTCTCATAATTTCATTATACTTCTCCCATTTTCAGAAACTTGCTATTCAAAATCATGTTTTTTTATTTTAACTGAAAATTGTAACTCTGTGCGAGGAAATGTTTTTCCACATTTGCGACGTCTGATGTTTTCCGTTTCATTTTGAAGTTGCAACTGGACGCATTTTTAAGATACTTATGTTGTCTTTCATTTTGCAATGAGGTACTTTGAACTGATTCTTATCATTTACGCCCAAATTTTGAATGGGATTAATTTACTAGTTGAAGTTTTAACTCCTTGAACAGTCACCGGAAAAGCTACGTTCTTCAATGATTAAAATAGTTGATTCTCTTGATGGAAATAGCAAATTTTACGAGCAAGATATTTTTTTCTGAACCCTCTTCCTATATGAGTTCCACCTACTCCGTAGGTAGAACACATTTTCTCCCTGGCTCGCTCTATCTTGATTTCAACGGTTCTTTTCAAACAAATTGGTACCTTGGCTTAAATTGAAAGAGTCCAACATATCGTATAGCAATATAAAAAGAATGCAAGTACATTTGTATCTTGAAAATTCATCTTACTACGACCAGGAAATTATATAATTGAAAGAGAAAATTGGGATAACATCATATGCCGCATGAGCAGAAAAAGTGAAAATCATGACAATAATGGTGTAAAGCAGGCTTTTGTAGTAGAAAAGTGTGAAAAAATTATTTAACAAGTATCGAAGTCGACACTAAAAATTTGTACATCGACGTATGAGCAAACATTGTAAAGAGTGGACCACGACAGTATTTGTTACATTCAAAGTTATGAACGGAATGAAAAGCCAGTCATGTTGACAGCTTCCGATCGTTGCGTCACTAATGGCTAAAGTTGAAGTGCTAATAGGGTGGTTTCCTAATATTTTTTATTTGCCTAAATCGAAATATTATTACTTCAGGAGTACGTATTTCACGCTTTTAAATTTCTAATGACGATATCTATTTTTAGCGATTAAATGAAAAGTGACAATTTTCAAGCGCGCGAAAACGCAACGGGTAAGTATGAATGCCGGGAAAAAGTCCGTGTGACGTCGTTCTGGTTCCCGCCGCCGCACTGAGATGACCTTGGGGCGAAGATCTGAGCGTTGATAGGACGCAGGATGCTAGCAGGTAGCAGATTACCATGCGAGCTAGTAGCGCTTGGCTTAAATAGGGATTATTAATACACTATCAAACGAAGAAAACTTTCCGACCTTAGCCAGTTTTAATAGGTGATTATTAAGACATTCTTCCCTGAGCTCTGTGCCTCAGGCATGCGTTGGTAATCTCAGACGATGTATAACTCCTATCTACTCGTATAGTAACTAGGTCCCTGTGATGTCGAGTGGAGTGTAATAGCATGGGCGCCAATCTGAATTGAATCCAATGAGGCTAAAATTGACCATTGCCATTCGTCTAAACCGTTATTTCTAAAGCCAGATAATTTGTGTGTCATGAATACACTAATGGTGAGTAACGAATCACAATTAATGCCTTTCGTTTTCTTTGATGAAGGAAACTACCCTATTCATGCGTGGAGGCCGGTTTCACAGTGACGCGGCAACTGCATCCTGGTGGCGACTCCAATATTAATGTAACTCACATTTACTACACACTCCCCTTGAGCGCACTCACCTGTTTTTGGTCTCTCTCTTGAATCTCACGCGCAGTTGATGACGAAATATTACAATTTTGGGGTTAATATACAATAAGCTCAACAGATTTAGGCTTCAATTGGTGGAAGTTTGAAATGTGTAAATACTTAAATAAAAGATCGTAATACCTTTCCACAAGAACTTTTAATGCGTACAGCGCGTTTCGGCTCACTGGGCCACCATCTGATACATGTTGTACGCATTAACAAATCATTTGGAAAAGTGCTGCGATCTTTTATTTATTTTAATACACAATGAGTGGAATTAAGAAAGGAGATTACCATTTATTGACAATAGTCCATTATTTATTGATATTATTTCGATAGCATGTCCTGATATAACGTCAACATTCTGCATGTTTGATTTTTTTTCCATAAAATCTTTCTCTTGTAATTGCTGCCTTATTTTATCCGCATCACGGTTGATGCAAGTAATCAGTAATATTACATGTTTATAAGCAGGTTAATTCAATCCAGTTACATGTCCTTAGAAAAATGATGCAACGGCAATTTTTTTATATGGAAACTTATCTTTCTCTAGTTACCGCTGCCTTATTTTAGCGAATCACGTATGATGCAAGGAGTTACCATCACTACGATTACAATATTATAAGCAGGTTAATTCATTTCAGTTCCATTCCCTTAGTAAAATGTAGTACGCACTTTTTTATGTATAAAGTAATCTTTCAGGTCTAAAAAGGTTGTTTTATCATCTGTGTTCTTTTCTCCCTCTCAGACTGAAGTTGTGATCCCCGGCTGCGACATTGACAGCAAGTTTTCCCGTGTCAAATTACTCCTGGGACACAACCCTTTCGTTTGCGACTGCGAAGTCTTCAAGCTCCTGCGGTACGCCTCCAAGGAAATACGGCCAACATCTGCGTTGGAGAGGCTCAATGGACACAGGCTTGTAGTGCCAGCGGTCATCGATATTCAGGACCTCCACTGCTCGTAAGCAACAATTCGAGACTCTAATCACCATTGGCGGCGCTGAAGGCAGTGAAGTAATTTGCCAACATGGCCGACATCGAGGATATTGATGTGATATACCTAGGAATTGATATGACTACACAGGTGTAACAGGATGAATCGTTGATGCACTGCAAAAATTAATGTATAAAATATGAACGAAGATTTGTATTGCCTTTAAGGTGTTATTTCAATTCCTAGGGACCACGACATATAGCAGTTAACATTAAGAAATTTATAAATTTTAGTTGAAATATCCTTTACTAAAACGTGGCGATCATCATCATCAAAGGGTTCCTAGTGACAATAAATGCTCGATTCAGATAAATAAACTTCATTCTTAGCAGGATAGAAAAGAAAAAGTGCAATTCGTCGGTTATCCCAAGGGCATTAAACAAACAAACCACCGTCCCAGTAAATGATGGATTGTACCAATGAATGGCACCTAAAAGTCACTTTACATGAACACAAATGCATAAAATATATTACTTACGACGTTATGATTGCTAATCACCAAAAATTTAATTAGAAAAATCAATAAATTCCCAGAGATACCAATGATTTGTTAACGTGGTTCCCATAGGAAATGCTTTGTATCCTCGAATCTTTACTTCCCATTTCGGCCGATAGTTGGCGTATTAATTGTCTAATATACTATTTCAGTCATTCACACGGCGCAAACATACAAATGAATTCACAGGCAAGGAAAGAAAGGGATAGGAACATGTAATAGAAAAAGGACGAGGACAACGATGCTGTGGTAGACGGAAAAAGCCAGAAATAAATGCGGCCTGACTGGGAATCGAATTAAGAACCTCCCACTCGCCCGCCGGGTGCTCTAACCAGTTGCGCTACCAAGAAGCACTCGATTATGAAATGTTTTCGGCGGGGATTTATACAATGAAAACTCTCTATGCTTTGGCCCACAAGAGTAACCAATAGATGGCACTGGGGCAGCTCACCACTCACCAACAGAAAGAATGGGCGAGGACACAAGGATGAAAGGAAAGGTACACACTCACACGATAGCAGAAAATAGACAGTAACAAGGGTTTCGGGGGATGCAGAGTCCTAGTGAGATAAGCCAATATGGCCGATACACTACTTCATTCACTCACACGACGGCTTAAGCACAAACATTAAAATAAAGTCAGAGGGAAGGAAAGAAAGAGATAGGAACATATATTAGATAAACAACGAGGACAACGATGCTGTAGTAGTTGGACTTTATGTTGAACTGGTAATAATTGCAGAAACACAACCAAAATTTATTTCCGGATAGCCAAGAGTTTGTACATCTGTTCTAAGAGCAAAGCGTGTATACCTTCTACAATAATAATTATAATGATAATAATTGTTTATTCATACAGGTGTTAACCCAATGTACAATAAAATTGTTACATGTAGACATAGCATTACATAATTAAACACATAGAAAAAGCATATAAACATTAATAAGCATAATTTAACACATTTATAAAGTAAAGGGTAGCGAAAGATAGCATGAAATAAACATAATAAGTTATAAAATAACAGACATGTAAGGAGAATACAAAAATTAATAAGAATTATATGAGCACTTTAAAAACTTAGCGTTGCGAAAGATAACATTTGATAATATAAAAAGTAAAGGGTAGTAACATCAAAAGCATTATTTCACTCGTTAAAAACAAGTACAGTGTAGCAAAAGATAACATATTATCAATATAAAAAGCTATAATATAAAATATGATTAAATCAAGCTAAGAAATATAAAATATACCAATACCAAAAAACAAGCTCAAATATAAACCATATTGTACGTTCATTAATGATGTAAAGAGGAAATATATATTCTTTTGGTCCATTTAGTTTTTACAGTGTGTTTTCACATTGACATAAAGATCAAGTTTCGTGTGAGGGTGATCGAAAAGTTTTGAGCGGTAGTGAGGTTTTTAATTTTCCGAATGAGTTCCTAATGAATGTTTTCGTTTTTACAGGAAGCCAGACTCGGTCAAGGGGAAAGCGGTCGCAGATGTGGAGTCATGGGCTTACCATTGGCTGCCCATGATTGGATTCTGTTGGAAAGACACTGGAGTTAATTCAGCGTCCGTATACAAGGCAACGAGCTCCACCGAAGCAAAAGCAATGGTTGAACCACCGCCATAGTTGAACCACCGGTGGTTTTCCGGCGACAACTTGTGTAATTTGCTGAACATTTTTGATGAATAAATTTTTGACTTAATTTTTGCAGAATTTCTTGATGAATTTCCAAACTTTTTTGCTCGACCGGGAATTACATTTTTAATTTTTTAATATCTAGGTTTATTCGGCGCAAAAATGGTAAAGCCCTTAATGAGTCTAGCAGGTTAAGATGGTGAAAAGTTCCCCCCGATATTTTGATAAATAAAAAATATGCACTTAAAGTACATCCAAACCTGTTTCCTCAAAGTTTCAGGCCACAAGCATGGAAAAATAACCCCGGAAAATATTGAAACACTATTTTTAGTTTTTTAACCATATCTCCAGTTTTATTTTTGTAAAATCGTTTTCTTGATTGTGTAAACTTTTATAGTTTACTATCCTGATTTTCTCAAAATTTGTTAATTGAAAACGAAACTTTAACATAAGATTAAAATTTTCAAAATTAAATTAAAAATTTTAGGAAACAATAGACACGCCGAACAAAATATATGTTGTTACTCCTGCCTTAACCCAGCCAGCACAGATTTGAACTTATCCTTGGAGAAATCAGATATTGTGGGGATAAGCTTATCCTCCGTGTGTAATATCCCTTTTTTCCACGATTTCAAGCGTTTGGGGAGGGGATGTCATGGTACCATATTGCCAAAATTGGCCGCATAGCAGCGCTGAAGTCCTCCATTACCGTTAAAGCAATTATAGTGGCTTCGTGTTTACATTTTTGGTTTTGTGGATAGTGGTGTTTGTGAGTAAAAATCGTTGATTATTTTGTGTATACAATAATAGTTAAAGTGATAATGCGACCTAAGCATCGTTTTTGTGTGCCTGAGTTCGATGTAGGCTACGCCGGTACGTACAGTTGTGGCGACACATCAAAACATCCCGGATTGTCGTGGATATTAATGAAGGAATCATCGACAGTGCTGTGATTTGTTAACAAATGCGAGGTATTAGTGATTGCAATTGCCAAATTCTAGGGTATAACGGTAATGGATTTCGAATTTGTGCTTTTAGAAACCATACGTATGGTAATTCACCAGTCTCCTCTATAATGTGATGTAAGGAATTGAACAGTAAGATTTATGGTTTACCGATGAAGGTATAAAGACTGCTCCGTGTTCTCGTGTATTGTATATCGTTTCAAGATGAATCATTCATTAAATATATCGTTTTTAGAGCAATAATTTTGTCTATTTTCCACCTTCTTCTAACGGATTTTTTGGTATGTTCCTAAACTTGCGTGAATGTATAACATAGTGAAAAAAACCTCATTGTGGAGACTAATGCGGTATTGGCTTTCTATGGTGAATGATTCAGTGCCTTATATTTCATCATGTAGCATCAAATATCTCAGAGGAATCTCACGAGATATGATCTCATAGGCATACAGACCTCATAGACAGAGTGGTCATATATGCCTCGTGAGATGTCACTGGCATAGTTGATGCTATATTGGATACCATAATATAATAAAATACAATGATGAAAAGTAATGCATTGAATCTTTCCTCATCGAAAGCCAATTTATGTCATTACGGTTATTACATTATTTTCACGTAGTTCTCATGAATCTCGCGTGGCAGCGCAGCGATCGTACGCGAAACAGTTGCCGCCTAGCGGCAATTATACGGCGTAAGGATAGGCATATCTCCAAAAATGCGGAAGTGCATCTCCGATTTATCCCAAAAAACGGCGTGGATTCTTCATACTTTATCTCTGCTTTCAGATAGGTTTCGTCACGGCATATATGTATAATATCCTCGTATTTAGGGATAAGGCAAAATCTGTGCTAGTTGGGAAAGTATAGTTCTAAATTTTTTCAGATTTTTAAAATTGGTGAAACAGGGTAAAAATACACGATTATCTGGATTGCGCCATTTGCATCTATGCTTTCCAGATGGATATTTGGTTTGATTGTTGAGGGCAACAATTGTTGATCAGTATCTAATATTATTGCTTAAGAATAACCATTAACATAAACAATGCCTATCACACTTAGATTAGTTGTAATTTTAGTTTATAAACATGCTGTTAAGCTTAAATATCCTAATTTCAAATATGACAAATATGACAGAAGCCGTAATAACTGGTATATCGTCTTTTCGAACATAGATAATGGCCGTTTTACACAAGGAAATTCATTACGCAGGTTAGTGTTGAAAAAAATTGTTGAAATTGCGAGAATCCGTGACTGCAATTAGAGGAGAACCTATTTTTCCCTCCAGCAGCAGTTAGTTCTCTCGTGCGTTGTAACAATTTACTGATTTGCTCCAAGTAAGTAAAACGGCTTGAGTCACACTATTACAGAATTTATGGCACCAAATATCATTAGGCCAGACCACGAATTTATATTCCTAAGAAATTCCTTCATTAACTAAGCTTGGTCGAGCAACTTTTTAAGTCCGATTATTTCCTTGCAGTGAATGCCACGCCGAACACAATTTCATCCATATTCTGTCTCCTTGTAGACTTAAAGTTCCATTAGAACATATATTGGCATTAATTTAATATTCTACCGATGAAGTTAAAAGCGGTCCATATTTGAAAAACCGATAAATAGAACGGGTATGCAATTTAAAAATGTATTCATGTGTTACAGTAGCTAAGCTTTGCCGCAAAATAATTTTAAACCATATCTCGATTGCATAATATCATTCATAGAAAAGAGCAAGTTTTCAATCGAATCAACTCTCTAAATATATTGGTATGGTATGGTATTTGGAGGAAGTGACCATGAGCTGAGGTCATTTGCGCCATGAGGTTAGGGTATGGAAGGAAGGGTGGAGAGAAACCCGGCGTCGGCATTAGCCTGCTCTTAACGAAAGGTGCCAAGGGGACCACGGCTTAACGTCCCATCCCATGAACGGAGTGTTGTGCTTGAAATGTCCTCCACACGGCATTAAAGCAGGGATTGGGCAGTCTCTGTAAATTCTCTGCCACTGCCGGGATTTGAAACCGGGCCCGCCGGGTGTGAAGCCAACACTTTAGTCACCACACCAACCTGATCCCCCATTAAATATGTTGTTACTGTAAATGTTTCATTATACTATCGTTAGCATTACAATCTCTAACCCTGTCAGGTATTTAATATAGGAAATCATAATACATCGCATTCCTCAACTTGGAAATGGAACCCTCTACAATCCAACTTCGTGTGGCATAGGGCAGCAGCCTTGTTCCCTTGGAACACAATAAATGCTCAAATACCACCAATGCTCCTTCCGAATGTGTGGTCTCTGTTTCCTTTTCCATCTCAGCGAATACCAGATTTCAACGGACGAGATCCTTTGACTGCCCCACTTATTTCCACTGAATTTGACAAACCCTTACAACGTACACGCTCTTTTATATGCAGCGGAACATTTATGGGAAATATAACGTTCATGAAAACCAGCATCTCATTTAGCAATTTTCTTCGGGTAATTTTTTCTCTGTCTCTGTTGCACCTGACTCGTCTGTATTGTTTTACATTCACCGATTAAAATTGAGAATCAGATAATGCCTATTGCTGGCATTAAAAAATGATAGTGTCATCGCTTCGTCGAAAAGTGGTCCTCGAAAATTCAGTCATATTCTCGCATTGTTAGGGAATTGGCTAAAATGTTGTGGATAACTTCATGTTTAATTACAGTCAGGAGATATGAAAAAAATCATTTTAGGCAAACTTGGTATTTCTCGAAGCTTGAAGACTAACTTAATATTACGTCAGGCACAATGTCGGAATTGCTGAGTTCAGGCGCAATGTGCCTAAAAGGAATGAATGTAAAATAACAAACTTAACTCTTATCACGGCTCTGTAGTACACCTTTGAGCTTAGCACCATTATTAGTGTAGGCTATCGCATTAATGATATCTTATACCCCTATACAGGGCCAACAGGAAGTTTGCATCCGTCGCGGACACGAGGATTGCGCTGAGCAGTCTTCAAATAGAACGGTAGTTCCGGGAAGGGAGATAGGCGCCAGAGTACGACCATCGACAGAAGCCACTGTGCACTCAGAGTTATCACATCCAATTTGCTGTTTTGAAGGTAAGTCCAACATGTAGTTTTTCCCTACTAACCCGTTACGCCTAGCGGTACCAAATGGTACCAGCAGTTTTAATCGTATTTTTTAAATTATTTATCATAATTTATTAGGGTTGTTGAGAGTTTTAAATTGCTGAGAACATTTTTATTGGCATTTTCCGAAAATATTGGTATGTTAAAGATTTATTTAACGCATTTAGATACGTATGAAATTTGATGAATAATTATCAACTAGCCTGAAAAAAAAACCGAATTTTTTAGAGCAAGCATTTTATTTTCTTTACTTACGCCCTATGCTTTGCTAATTGAAAGGTTTTATTATGTAATTATGATTTTTATAGCCTCTACATCTCGTATAAAGTATGATTATTATTTCATGTGAGCCTAATATTTTGGATGTTATGATGCAAAATACGTTGGTGGTACCATTCGGTACCGCTAGTCGCAACTTTTAGTGGTAAAAGCATAAAATTTGCACCTTATGACTAAGAGTATCATTGACATTTAGATACATGAATGCCGCAAAAATCGCAGAAACTTTTTAATTCAGGCGTTGCCGGGTTAATATGGTATACCGTTCGGTCTCTGATTTTGTGCATTTTTTGAGCTGGAACAGTTCATTTCCACTGGCTATAATAAAAGTAAATACCATGTAAATTAGTTTTGTACTTCCTCTAGCCCTACAATTTTGGATACGTGCCTTTAACCCACTATTCCCCACTATTGTATATAATGCTTTTTACTTCGTTTTTTCGTAATTTCCGATTTATTTTGGGCTAATTAAAGAGTTTTTGGAAAAAAATGTTTTCATCATATATTATATGATTTTTAAAATGCTGCGTATACGAAACGCTGGGAAAACGCAGGTAAATAAATACAAAAAAGTAATTTTTAAAAATAAGGTTATATCTATGCTTGAGGAGGTTCTCGGGTATTGCTGCGTACGTAAAATTTTCACTCAACGTTTCACTCCTCCTACTGGGAGCGTTATCAAGAGAATGGAAGGAATTTATTCTCGTCCCGACATTATATATGTTTTTTCGTTACCCATTGTTGTGCCGGAATTGAATTTTAGGCAATAGCCGTTGGTCATTATATTGGGCTAAGAACCCTCTCCATATACGGGTGAGGTTATACCCATCCTCCCTATTATTATTTGCGAAAATCTTCATACGAAAATTAATATCCTCTACGGGGAGGACATTTATAAGAAGATAAGAAGACTGTTATGTCTTTGAAATAAGAAGAGTATACTTCTCTTATCCCTTGCCTTCCTGCAACGGTGCCAGGATACAGAAATAATTCCAACTTGTGTGAGAGTGAAACACCACCCGAAAACTCCAAAGACCAAGAAGCAAACCAGCCTAGCTCTTCTACGTGAACGTGTTCGTGCTACGCGTATGCCACTTTTTGTGGTGGCGGAGGAATTATATCACCTTCATTTGGAGCTTAAATAAATTCCTTCCATTCTCTTGATAACGCTCCCAGTAGGAGGAGTGAAACGTTGAGTGTAAAAATGTTATCTACACAGCAATACTCGAGAACCTCCTCAAGCAAAGATAAAAGAAGCTGCGAAAATCATCATACGAGAAAAAACAAGGTTATATCTTTTATTTTTATCTTGAATTGTACACTCTAGATTGTTAGCTCAAAGATTTATATGATTGGGTGGCTAATTATTGATTTTTAATAAGAGGTTAAATACCTAATCATATTTAACCCTTAGGTATACGCGCCTGCAAGTATAGCACCAGTGCACGCTAGCGGGGTTTTAGCCGCACTTTAACATTTTTGATTTTCCCAAGTATAAATTCTAATTTGAGGGTATTTTAACGTATTTGGGTAACTTCTAATAAATAAAAGCCTTAAAATATCTTTCACACATCACATAATTATATGCAAATTTCTTGAAAAATACTTCGACTAATTTTTCTAAAGGAATTGCAGACGGCAATCTAGACGAAAGGAAATCCGGAATAAAGTCAAAAAACACACACACAAAAACGGAAGTGTATATGCTAAATCGTTAATGCAATAATTAAAATTTTAAAAATAACAAAATTTACAAGCAAAATTAATTTTTCAATTTTTTCATCCTTAATGGCCATCACTGCCTCTGAAATGACATTTGTGACATTTTTGACGCAGATGGAATGCTTATTGCATATTAATAGAAAACATTCGTACATTTACCGTATTATAATTTTCATATTTTCCACGTGTAAAACAATGACCCGCCCTACATTGACGTTCCTTTGCAGAAGCAGATAATTTAGGAATTTTCCCAAGTCTCATTGCTAGAAAAGCCTATGTGTCTGCTGGATGATTACCTTTTTTCACCCTGGACTTAAAATGTTTATCTGCAAGGCTAAATGCGAGAGCTTCCATGAACTCCATTCTTGATGTTCCATGGATTTTTTTCAAAATTCTTAGCTACAGAAATCACGTGGCCTCTAAGAGTAACTATATAAATAAACCGGAGAAATTGTGATAGAGGCCACCTTCGTGTTCGTCTTGAAGTCCCCTTTATGATATGAAATAGTAATTTACACACTTCTGGTTCACAGAATCAACACCTCCCTTGCTTGAGTTGTAGTTCAGGATCATTTCAGGTTTTGAAGTTCGTTTCGATGTCCTCTTTGCAGTGCAACGTAGAAAGCACCTCAAAAGAATTTCTCATTTGTTTCGTTTAGTGCAGTACGAAACAAGAGTGCAGGTATCCTGGAAACCAAGAAATGAAGTTTCAGCCTATCGAATTTTTCAGGGTAGAAACTCTCTGTGGGTTTAAGGATTTTTTCAGGCTATCTAAATGTTAGACCATTTTCTAGCAAATAAATGGCTAAATCAAGACTTGAATAGTAATGCTTTGCTGTTATTTTCCCATTCGAATTCATGAATTCCCGTTGCTATCCCGAACGCTGTTCTGTAAATCATCAGGCCTGTTCCATCTATTTTAAAAGCTCTTCTAGCATCTCTCTTTCAACTTTTATTTACAGAGAGAGTATATTTAATTCCAAATAAAGATATTATTTCTATGCGAGAAGTAGTGATGCAATCTCTGATTCTCGAGTACACATGAGATAACAGTTTTCCTTCAATATGCAGGTTGGTATTCTCGATATTTTTTTCAATCACGTTCAGTAAAATCGTTTTCGACAACAATTCGAGTTCAGTTGCGGCATTCTTAGGAAATGATGTTGGCCCTGGTGAAATACGAACAATGTATTTAGCTTTTGTTTGGCTGTTTGCACATTGGATCTAAGAGTTCAGCCAAAAAGTTTCACCGTTTTCCGTTGATCTAGACAAACGTTGAAATTATGTGGTCGGCTAACAATATTATTATCATCAGACTGCTAGCTCTCGCTGAAGTGTAATGCGTCTTCAAAAAAATTCTTCCTCCCCTTCACTTTCATGTGAGAAATAAAAAAAAATATTTTCCAAATCGTGGTTTACCTGCCCTTCCCTCCCATCTTCATTATCAAGCTTTTGAAGCACTCGTTAGAACTCAACAGGGTTATAAATACGTACTGACCTTGGAATATCATACACCCTACTTTTGTCATCATCGGCTCGATTTTTTCACAATTCTATAAAATCATAATACAATTTATGTCCATAAGGAGGTTACGATTCCTGAATCTTGATATAATGCCTTTGCAGCATTATGTTCTTTTCCCGCAGGTAGATACACCAAGTGGCGACACTTCGCCTTCAAACTCCAATGCATAAAACATTATAATAAACAAGCATCACTCATTTTTCGATCACTAGTTAAGTGTATATAGTGCATTTTTACATAAATGTAATGCATATTTGAGAATGAGGACGAAATTTTTAAATTACGACATGTGGTTTGAGGTTGACATAAATTATACAAATAATAATAGTAATGAAATGATAATGCAAATGCTTACAAAAATATAATAAATACGAGACAACAGATAAGCATAGTATTGCAAAAAGGATTATGCTTCCAAGTTTCCACGGTAACGACAGATCATCAGTAGTTCCTTAGTATCGTGTGAACGTCATCTAGCGGCAAATCGCCCAAAGTTACGTCGTTCTCACTTTGTACGATTCTAACGCAATAGATGGTCGTCACATTGACGTAAACATATGTTCTTCGTGGAGGGAAAAGTACAGAGATAGAATAACAAAGTATGCCACAAGTGATCCATTCACAGTAAACGCGCTATTACGAATTTTTGAAAAATGCGGCAAAATCCCCGCTTAGCGTACACCTAAGGGTTAAATGAAACAATCGATAGCGAAAAGTCAAATCCAAGGAGAGGCAAATTAATAAATTCAAGGTACCCCTCCTTTGACATTCAAAATCGAGTTCAAGGTCACCATCGTGGTTGTCCCCTTATAAACTCTAAAACTTTTGTCTGGAGCATTTTTTCTCCTTTTACTCAGATTTCGAGATATTCGGGGTGGGAACTTAAAATGGGACCCCCTGTATAATTAGAGAGACTATAGTTTTCTAGAGAGCACTCACATTTGCAAAGTGTCTGTCCCATTGCAGGCGGTACACTAATATGTTACTACCAGATGCTGAAGTTTCCGGTTAATTGGGACATATCGGGACTTGTGCAATATGCCCCAATTAAGTCGCTGCCCCAATTTGGCGAACTATCCTGTAGATAGGCATAAACAGACGTTGAAATGATAGAAAGAAGACTAAAGAATGTTTATAATGCAACATAAATGTATTAAAATATTAATTTGATTGATAAATCGGCGAGTTTTGTTAATTTATTAAAATTTTTAAGATTTATAACAATTTAGTTAAAAATATTTTTCACAGCCTCGGGCGACACTGAATGAATTTCTTTTATTAAATTCTATTAAAGAAAAGTCCTATCCTCTTGCGGATAGTATAAAAACAAGATATTTCAAAATAGGGCAAGAATGAATACAATACAATACATTTCTGAAAAATAAAGAGTAAATCAAAGGAGGAAAATAAAAAAATAGTATTCTGAAAACTCAAAATTTTAATTTAGACGCGAGTACAGAGTCTATGTCGCCAAATCATGGCCCAATAAAGCGGAATGCTGTCCGAGTTAAGCGGAGAAGACTCTGGGATATTCCTCAATTGGGTTCTGTTGTTCAAGATCTGTCCCAATTAAGCTGCTGCCCCAAGTAACCGGTGGACCACTTAAACGGAATCTACTGTATTTCACATCTGCCATTTTGATGAGAGAGGGATTGCAACCTTAAAGTATAATCGCAGTCTCTTGTTTTCGCAGTTTTAAAGTCGTTCGAAATCGCATACTGCCCACCATCATCCTCCTCTCTTCAATGTGATTAGATTTCAACTTCCTCTTTCCCCATAACTTGCTCTTTTCTCCTTGATAAACTCTGCGGCCGCTAATCTGCATGGAATTACACCGTGCCATTCGCATATTATTATTATTGCATAAGTTACAATTTGGCAACTGGCCAGGTGGTAACATGTAAATACAAAAAAGAAAAACACAACATCCCCACAAAGTCACATATAAACTAGACAGTCGTACAAATTTTAAAATTTAATTAAAATTTCTAAAAAATTATACTTTCCCAGCTTTGTCTTAAATATTTTTGCATTACTAAGAAAGGGCTCAAATAACTCTGCAGGCAATCTGTTCCAATCTTCAATTGTTTTATTCAGGTATGAAACTTTTTTTTAACATTGGTCCTCTGCGCCCGGCATTTGATTTTGAACTGATGATCGTTCCTACCAATGAAATCAGGTTTTCCCACTTCCTTGCTTAATTCCCTCCATGCTTTATCCCCTTTGTATATTTTATACATAACCGCAGAGTCGGTTTCTTTTTCTCCTACTTTCCAAAGATTCCCACCCCAGTATTTTTAAAATGCCTGATACGCTCTCTATCCTCCGATGCCTACCCAAAACGTATCGAGCCGCTTTTCTTTGAACTCTCACCTGCCGAGAGGGTTGCTAACTTTATATATAACGGGAGAAGGCGTAATATTATTATGTATTCCAACCATGTTGCAATACGGTATTCTAAACGGGAGTAATCCATGCTTAAACTCCACCGGCAGGCATAATAGGGTAGTTTCCTTCATCATAGAAAACGAAAGGCATTGATTGCGATTCATTACGGTGCCAATCAGTGTCATTCAGAGCCGTTACAGTGGAGCAATACAGGATGGTACATTTTTGTCACATTGGGCGGATCCAGGTTAAGTTTAAAAAACATATGATTGTATGTATATCATATGACTGTATACCTTTAACCCTCTGGTTACCGACCCTCATTTTATTACGTTGGTTACAGTTGGGGTCCTTTAGGGACCCCAACATATTTTTTTATGAATGAGGGAAATAATAACAATTTTTAACGTCAATGCATTGATTTTATTGAAAAAACATCATATTAGGCCATAATATTACCAAAAATTAAACAATTTTGCATGAAAATGTTTATAAATAAACAAAAAATTGTTTACAATAAATATGAAAATTCAGCTACTTAACTCAATTATTGATTTTTTAATTAAAAATCAGAACACACCATACTAATACAGAAAATTATGCAATGTTTTCATAAAAATATTAATTAGTGAACAAAATTTGTTTGTGAATAAGAGGAAAATTCAATTACACCCTTCATTACTACTTACATTTGTGACAGTCTTGTGGTGATGTTCTAAAAAAACAAAGGCTTTACACTTACAGCATCTTACATTTACCTTAATACAGTAGATTCCGTTTAAAGGGTCCACCGGTTACTTGGGGCAGCCGCTTAATTGGGGCAGATCTTGAAGAACAGAACCCAATAGAGGAATATCCCAGAGTATTCTCCGCTTAATTGGGACAGCATCCCGATTTATTGGGCCATGAGTCGGCGACATAGACTTTATACTCGCAACAAAGTAATTTTTTTTTGTTTTCAAAATACTATTTTTTTTCCTCCTTTGATTTACTCTCATTTTTCACAAATGTACCTATTCTTGCCCTATTTTGAAAGCTCTTGTTATTATACTATCCACAAGAGGATAGGACTTTTCTTTCATAGTACTTAGTAAAAGACATTCATTCAGCGTCGCCCGAGGCTGTGAAAAATATTTTTAACTAAATTGTTATAATTTTTATAAATGATGATAAATTAACTAAACTCGCTGATTTATTAATCAAATTAATAGATTAATAAACTTATAAACATTCTTTAGTCTTCTTTCCTTCATTTTAACGTTTGTTTATGCCCGTATACCGGATAGTTCGCCTAATTGGGGCAGCCGCTTAGTTGGGGCAAAGTGCACAAGTCCCAATATGTCCCAATTAACCGGAATCTACTGTATTGGTTTTTCCTGAAAACCTAATTATGATAAAAGATGACATGCATTGCCATGATTTATATGTATATTTGTAAGCACTACTCGCAAAGGTGTATGGAGCCCACTGACAAGTCCAAGTGGCTTAGTGGGACCTAGGTTGCTGTTTTTTTTTTTTTAATAATTTGTTCAAAAATACAAGGGTACAAGGTACATTAAAATGTTATATATTATTACATCAACCTAGGTCCCACTAAGCCGCGTTGACCACGTAGGGCCGTATTCTTAGTCGACCCTGTAGGGTCATCCCTGGAAACCTGGACCCTGACCCTGGATGCGTCATCAGCCCCTACATAAATCGATCTCGCCCTACATACCCCAAATCAAGCCCTACATATAGCCGTTTTTGGAACTAAACGGGCCCTACTTGAAGTAGGGTACCCGAACCAACCCTACACCCTACAAAAACATGGCGGTCAAATATCGTCTGCTGATCACTTCGATTACAGTATCTACGTCACAATGGATATTAAGGGAGACGACCTCACACAAGCCCTTTTAAAATGTACAGTAACACAGCGGAAATGTAATAATACTACCACTTTATAACCACCAAGTTAAATAAATTATAAAATTGACTGTAATAATAAAAAAAATTAGCGGTATACATCACCTTGCTTCTACGAATATATTATAATATTTTTCACGTTTGGCACTCGGTATACTTTTGGGAAACCAGTGCTTCGTTTACGTACATGCATAGAATACGTATTTTCATGCCATTATTTGCCACACAATAAACTTATCTACGGAAGGTGAAAACGAATGACGAACCTTGATGATGCAACGAAAGCTCCCACGTCAATGCTCATATTTGCTCCGTACTTATCTTGTACAGACCTCTTTTGAAGTAATTTGAAGACAATTAGGTCCTACTTTAGGCTCAATATGAGAGTATTTGCAGCTCTAATTAAGGTACCAACACGTCCTGGCGGACGACACCTATTGTTTATTTTCCTTGAGCCGTTACCCTAACAATACGCCTGAAAGTATCGGACGTCTTTTCTTAGTTTCATAGTTAATTCCCAACACGCCACCAGAGTGGAAAATGGGCGCTGCACCATCATCTACGTCACTTTAGAGAACTTGACGACGGATACCTCCCACCACTTATGTAGGGTGCACTGAGAAACGCATGCAGGGGTCTTTTGTTATGTAGGGACGGATATGTAGGGTCGACTAAGAATACAGCCCATAGCAATGCATGTCATCTGTTATCATAGGTACGTCATCAGGAAAAACATATATTAAAGGTTACTCATACATACTCAAAAGATACATTTTGAAAAATGTGCGGTCGATAATTTTTACAATTATTTTTACATTTATTTTTAGAATTAGGAGACCAGCTGAGCCACAACATGTTCATCATATTTAATGCACATTGTGTTCTTAAATTTTTGAATAAATTATAATAATTAAATAAAACTTTATTATTATTATTTAAAATATATTTTCACAGCATTTTCGCTGGTTTTAGGCGAGGTACGGGTATCACCAAGTACTCTCTTTACTCTGTGTTGAAAATTTTTTCTGACAATCCGGCAAGTATTTAAAATTACTGCTTTTTGTATTGTAATGAATAAGTTTTTCGGTAGTCCAATAGTTTGAATACCTTGATGGATTGTATGAGGCACTACTCCTGTGGCAGAGATAATGATTGGTATTATGTGTACTATGGGGGAAAAAAGTATACCGACAAAGTTTGTGCCGCCACTATCGCTCCGCGGGTTGGTGGGTTTCCTTTCCAGTGGGTTGCTATTATTTGGTCATTGAGGGAAATTCAAGCAAGGCAAACCATTTCCTATTATCGTCACCCAAATACGCGACCGACTACTGAGTCTCCCGCACCCCAAAGCATGACTAGCGATGAACTCCGTAGAATTGAGGCGCATTCGATGGCATCATGTGCGCACATTTGGAACGATACCCTGAATTTTCCTTCGCCTTTCTCAACGAAACGACAAAAATCACTATGGGACATAGCAAGCTTTCTCTTAAGCTAAACAATACATTCAACGAGAATATTTGCCCACGTATTTGAATGCAGTTGATTTGAAGACGTTTTAGTATTTCCGGAACGACTGCCGTGCACATTGCCAGAACGCGTTTTTCTTTCGATCGAGAAGGATATTTTCCTATCGTGATTTAAGATACCTTTGTCAGCAGGCGAAGGAGGGAAAAGTAGTCAGCTTGTTGGAGGCAGGCTTAACAGTAGCGGAAAAATAGCGAAGGATGAATAAAAATTGAAGTACCCTATACTACTCGGAGAAACGCAACAGGGAGGGTAATGAGGCATTGTAAAATCGGAGAAGACCTCCACCTGAGAAGTGACCGAATAGAACCTAGGTGTACAACCGGAGATGTTGATGCTGACATAAAATACACCAAACTTCTGCTGAGATTTCGAAATTAATATAAGGAGAGATACTGTCCCGAGTGAAGTGTGAATTCATTGGAGTATATTTTCCGTCCTTCATTTTTTTGTCCACATTAATTTAGATATTTTATTTGACTCTTATATATTGTCAAAAGTTATTTGACACCAAAATATTATGCATTGTTTTAATTTTACAAAATTGATTTTTAAATAAATAAAAAAGAAAGTGAGGTATCAAATTGTAGAAAATAAAGTTTTTTTTGCCACTGGCTAGGA
The DNA here is from genome assembly GCF_921293095.1 of Ischnura elegans. Taxonomy (NCBI): domain Eukaryota; kingdom Metazoa; phylum Arthropoda; class Insecta; order Odonata; family Coenagrionidae; genus Ischnura; species Ischnura elegans. Next base: position 8,082,279 of record NW_025791659.1, read on the forward strand.
AAATGTAAAATATTAATTTTGTTTTCCGATTTATGAAATTTTACTCGAAAAATTGGTTTTCATCAATTAAATTTGTAGCAATCATGTGCATGTCATTGAGGAAATTTTCAATCGCAATTGACGCGTGAAACCCTTTTAGAGTGATAATATTTTAGGTATCACTTTTCAACATAGATTTCGTTCTAGAGACGTTGTGTTGAGAAGCGATCTTGGTCGTATTTTTCGCGCTTATTCCGAATCTGTGCTTAGATTCTTTCTATCACATCTAGTTTCATTAGGAGAGCTTAATGTGTGTTTTTACTTTTACGAAAGTAGTAATTTAATTCATTTATGTATCATGATAGCATGAGAAAGTGAAAATAAAACTTTCCTGCCAAAACATATTGTCCTACGATGTCATGCCTTCCTATTCCTTCAAAATATGTTTAAAATTGTGCTATCTTATGGTTTTGTTCGATGCAATGCTGCCTCAGCTGCCACTTCACATCAGCATGTGACCAGCTGTAGGAGTGGGAAGACGTTTGCTTTCTCTGAAGATAGAAGAAGATAGAGACTTTTGTTGCTAGAAGGAAATTACAGCTTATTACAATGTAATCGCTGAGAAGTGGCTTAGTTTTAATCAGTCCTAGTGCGTGAACCATCCTGATTATTTTGTTATGTTTACGGTGAAATTACTTTTAAGGCTCAAAGGTGGAAAATTACTCCCTTTTTCAGACAGGGTTATAAGCTTTATTTTGATGGCCTGTTGAGTGTCCAAGATAAAGGATGGGATCCCCATGTGTTATGTGGCACCAGTGTAGAGCTTCTTACTGGTCGGACTATGGGAAAACGTCATAAGGAATTTGTCGTCCCCATGATTTGGCAGATGATTTTTCAGGCTATTATTATTGTTGAAGAAATGAAAGGAATCACTTCAAAGTCCAAACACACAGTAAAATATCCGGACAACTTTGAATAAGCGATACTACCGTTTCCTCACTCCGAAAATTTACAAATGCCGAAACCAATTGAGTATGTTAATCCTAGAAAATATTCAGAAAGTAATCAAGAACATGATAATGAAGGATTCGGAAATTCGAAGGACTCAAATCTGCTGGCCCTCAGTTTATGACGCAAGAGGGTTTAAAAGATCAAGTGCAAGATTTGAATTGCATCCAGAAAGCAGGGAAAAATCTTACGTTCACTAAGCGTTGAAAATTGTTGGATCCAAATTCGAAACTTTTGATGTCCCGCTCTCACCATGACGAATTTGACTTGGTTTCTTCTTTCCAAAAAACGATTTGCATTTTGCCATGATGCTCCTTCTGTTATGGGTACTCTTAATTTTAAATTAAACACAGATGATTAGCGTTTGTTCATTTATTCCTCCTAGGTAATTTTACATAATGGCAATGAGCTCCCATCAAAACTGTTAACTCACGAAACTGAAATGAAAGAATCGTACGAGAATATGCAGTTACTTTTAGAATAAAATCACTACCAAAAATGTAATTGGAAATTTTGTGGCCACTTAAAGTAATTGCAATGTTACTAGGATTACAGCTTGGCTATACGAAATGTTGTTGCTTCATCTGCGAATGGGATATCAGGAACAGAAAAAATTAATGCTTGAAAAAATTTGTCCGGAACGTAGAGAACTCATCCCTGGTTCCAAAATGTCCTTTGTCAGCCTTTCGTCGAACAAAAAATATTCTTTTCCACCCACGCATATTAACCTTTTCCCTACCGTACCATGACCACCTAAATACTCAAGGCCTTCGCACTGAACTTTCTCTTTTCTCTGACGTCACAGGATTGCGGCTGGCGAAAAAACCGGAATCATAGGCACATAGGCGACAGAGCACATGTGAGTAGCGTCAGTTGCGATCCTTGTTGTTGTAGTGTGAGCAAGCGATTTGAGTTTTCAAGCCTTTATTGTGGTGAAGTTATCGATTTGCTGTGTTTAAAAAGTTTTCAGTATAGTAGGAAAGTGTTGTGTACATCAATATAGTTGTAATTACGACGGGAGAGAGATAGTGAGTGTTTTCCAGTTTCCCAAGGAAGGACTGAGAAGGAGGTGGATGAATGCCATCCCAAGGAAGGACTATCAACCTTCAAAGCACTCAAGAGTAAGTATTTATTTTTCCCTATTAAAATTAAGCATAGTAAGGTGAATATTTTCTAATAATTGAATTAAATATTTTCTACTAGAGGAGTTAAACGTGAGGTAATTGCTGCCATATCGATACATGCATTCTCTTCTCATAAACTTTTCGGGGTTAAATTCTTTCTGGGCTTGATCTTATATTGTTACATGTGCACCGAGTAAAGTTATTATATCAATTATGTAGCATCAGGGATTGTACGAATAGAAAGCAGTGAAACGTTTGAGTTAGGAAATGGTCATCTGTTGGTCTCAATTAATTATTGCAGCTTCCTGAACTTATCCTTCGTGAATTCAAAGATTAATTTTTACATTGATCGTCAAAACGATAGTCACATTGGCCCTGTCCTATTGCATTTGTTGCTAAATGTTCTATTTGCAAGAGAAGGATTATAAAAGTTGTGAATTTTAATAAATTTTAGTCGTTCAAAATCATGGATTAGAATCATTACTATACGCCGAGAAATATTTCCAGCATCATAAAAGTACCGTTGTGATTAAGGTAAGGTTATTTATTTGATCGCATTGATAGGTGTTAATGTATTTTCCATTTATTAACCGATATTTTACTGAAAAATAGCTGCGAAAGCAATCCGTGAAGTAAGCTGCTACTCTATAAGGCGGGTGTATAGGTTATTTGTTTGCTTTTTATTTAGTCTTCGCTTCTTTTTTTCTTCATCATATGGATCCTCAAATGTGAATCATCTAACCTTTTCATACACTTCTTTATCTCAATGGCTTGGAATTATTCGCTCTCTCTCTCTCCCTCTATCAGAATCTACTGTTTCAGCTATGTTTACGTCAATTTCTTGTATCTCAAAGTAAAAAAAGCTTCGGAAATACTATTCATATTAAATTATCATCAAAATTATATAAAATTTCCTTATTCTTGTCCCGTATTCGTAATCCCGTTCATTAGCAAGTGGTTGGCTTTGCGCTATTTACTGATAAAGTTATATTATGTATTAAAGGGTATTTAATCTGTTCTAACCACATTCCATTATCATCTCGATCCTGCGCATGATGACTGGTGCTCATTCATTACTAAATGCTACTCCTGAAGAATTGTCAATAGTAATTAAATATGTCATAAAAATACATATCGTGATCAATTTGCTACTATTTTTTAAATTTTATATTTGTGGCTTCACATTTTTTTCTTCGCTATCGTGATCCTCAAATGACATCTTGCCATCCACTTTCTTATTTCTATTAGAAATCAAATTCCTCTCATTCACAGATTTTCAGGTTTTAGGATCCCAAAACATTTATCCTTTCACATTACTTAAAATCATCATTTTTCCTTTGTCCAATTAATGTCTCTCGAATTTGGATGTATGCCCCACATCCACATACTCTTGCATCTTTCACATCTGGCTTCATTTCTGTTTTCTCACATCCGATTTCATTTATTGGGTTTTCTTATCTTTGCCTATATTGGGACTTGTGCTCGTAAAATATGCGCAACAAAGCATATCATCTGAATTTTTTTCATTCCAACCTCCATTTTATCAGCAATTTTCTTCCCTCACCAATTAATGTTTTATTTCATTCATTAGTGTGAGTCCTTCGGTGATTGCTCGCCATAGGGTTGCATTGAGCGGCGAATGGTATCAAAATGCCATTTTCTCAAAACTGTCGTTTCCAATGACTTAATTGATGCATGCTCTTTGTACTCCCTATTTTTAAGAAGCTGCATAAATAGTCAAAAATGAGAAAGAGGGTGCTTTTACTTTTTTGGTAGTCATGATGACTGTCTATTGTGACCCCTAGTAACAAGGATGGATACTTGCCGGTCCAATAAGTTAGTAATTTGCTCAGAATATGTACCTTATTTTATGACAGCATCTTGAATCTTTCAATTTATTTCTCTGATATCCATTGCTCAGCCAGAAAGCTTAGAAATTTGTTATTCTTACAGTGCCCATAAGTGCCAAAAACTAACAAGATAATCTTTTTTCCAGGGTTGCCATTAAGATGAAATCCTTTGGGAGGCACGACAGGAACTTAACTCATTCGATAAAGTGTTAACTCTGGCAGACTAAAACTGACCACATAAACTACTGTTCAAAGATTTGTAAGCTTCTTGATGACATTAAAATAAATGCTAAAAACAATAAAAAATTTAATGGCTTTTTTCTACCCAACTGCAATTACTGAAGAAAGAGGCACTGAGATACAACTTAGGTGCTGTTAAATCTGATCAATGATTGTTTTCACCCTGATAGATATCAGGCAATTTCCCAAACCCTTCTCGAGTGCTTGTGAATGGGCTGAGTTTAGGGGTATTACTCTGAAAGTTTCACAGACAAGCAAGTGACATTTGCTTTCTTTGTGTCCTCTCTGCTGGTGGTGAGAAATGGAGGTAAATGTTTCACACATTTTTAAATGATTTGGGTAGCAAATGGTCTAGTGTTGTCTGGCTCTGTGGGATGTTAAATCTGATTAATGATTGGTTTCACTCTGATAGAGATCAGACATATTCCTAACCCCTTCTAGAGTGCGTCTGAATGTAATGAGTTTAGGGGTTCTTATTCTGAAAATTTCACAAGCCGGTGACAGTTGTGTTCTGTGTATCCTTTACGTAGAACCTGTTCAATAATTCGTCCGACACTGAAAAATGTGATTAAACGAGGTATTTTTTGATCCATTTTAAAAAAATTAGCGCAGGAAGTAGTCTATATATTATCTCTTTTGGTTTCGTTAAACAGACCTCATTGATTTTCTCCGTCGCGATTCTTCCGTACCCTTAACCAACAGATTTTCATCCGTTTTCGAGGTTGGACAAATTTAAAATGATATTTTAATATCCATTAAAAATCTTACGGTTTCTTAGTGCTAGCCTTGATACCGGGATTAATGCTTTATTTTCCCTTTTCTAATGTTTTTCGTGAACGGTATGGTCATGGATATTAACTTCATAAACAATATCTAGAACTTCATTCTTCTCGTAATTTGGCAAGAATTCCGCTATCGTCTTCATTCGTAAGTTTTATTTTGGTGAATGACTGTAGCGCTAATAGTGCAGTTGAAGGACTTAAATCACTTCTTTAGTCTTAAGAGCCGTCAGGTACAGAAATATAGTCTTCCAATGCATTCATAATGATCATTGACAATTATTCCGCGCATTGATAATTATTTTGAGGCGAATATGATATTGGAGGATAACTCAAACAAATCATCCAATAGATAAGTGAAGGCATTGTACCGTGCATTTGCCAAAAGATTCATTCCGTGTTTATTCTTGAAGCGTTTCGCATTGTTTTCCACCGGCGCCTACCCTCCCAGTCCTCTGGTACGGGATCAGGGTTCCGTGGTCGTTCTCCGGCCGTCCGTCAGCCCCAAACCTGTGACGTCACAACTCAGTGCGGAGGCCTTGAGTATCTAGGTGGTCATGACCGTACACGTATATATACGTGTGGACGTTTCCTGACCCGGGAGACCACTGGCGTATATATACGTGTGAGATTTTCCCGGTCAAGAAAACGAAACCCGTATATATACGTTTTCTAGCTCTCCCCCTTTCAGGACGGTCGTGGGTTTAGGTCACCTTTGTCTCGGGACCCAACGCTTCGGGGTTTAGGATTAACCCTCCGAATCCGGGAGCAGGTACCCGGACCCTTCGTCTTTTATAACCTCTCTCAGCGGTAAGGGACAGCGGTCATACAATTGTTTATAGAGTCAATTTTCGAAATAAATATTTGTTCATTTCTCAATAAATATAAACTAAGAATTGAATTGTTTGTCTTTTGAGCAGCGTTTACAATTTTTAAACGAAATTCTACGACAAATATTAACTTATATCTCGAGTTATGTATAAACATCAACATGGAAATTGTTGCTGCGTTAAATGCTTTGATAATGGCCTTAGAACTTCGTTTAAAATTTGACAATGCTCAGATAAAAATGAGGAATTATATTCAATGTCTGTAATTTACGTGCAAGCAACAATTATCCATTTGCTAAATACATATAAGCAATACATGAAAAAGGTTCAGCGAGACCCTTCTTAACGAATGCACTCCAAAAATGCTCCGTACCACGAGAAAGAAGAGTCTCTTGGGGAGCGGTACAGCAGTCAAGCTAAGACGAAAACTCCGCGGTCTCGAAAGGGTTAAATAAAGACTTTTTTATTTTGTTCAAGCCATGGACATATATGGTGCTGGTTTTACTTATTTGTAACAAAAGGTCCTTCAATTCAGTGAGGCAAAGATCAAATAAGGAGTATGTATTGGGCCACAGATTAAGGATTGAAGGATTCAGAAATTCAACAGCAAGTGAGGTCAACGGAGAAAAGCGCGTGGAACGCATATAGAAATAAATGCATCTGAACATTTTTTAGGAAATATCATGGTTGGAAATTATCATGATCTGGTGGCTATATTAATACATATAACCAAATCGTACCAAAATATGGGCTGCAATATGAATGTAAAAATCTATTTTCTCGACTCAAACCCTGCCTTTTTCCACCAAACCACAGCGCTGTTAGAGATGAACACAGTGGGCGTTTCGACCAAGTTATTTTACATTTCTAAAAATTCAACCAAGGAAATTTCAGCTAAATGTTAGCATATTACTGATTAACACTGAATAGGGACTTACCAGATGCTAAATACAGGAAAAAATCCTATGAAAGTACCTATTTTTCACATTTTTAAAATCACGATTTATTTGCTTTAATATCCTTGAACCCTTATTCAGTTCGGTTTTCCTAAAGTAAGCAGACGTGATAAAAAATATCTGAGCCCAGATTTTCTATCAGGACGAAAAGCACCTCAAGGATCATCCAACAACATCTCTAGGATAGAAAAAAGTTTTTTTTTGACCAGTGTATTTAGAGAAATTCCTGATGCTAAAAATCGCTCCTCGCCATTGCTGCCTTGCAGATTACGTCTAGCGAATATTTATCCCGTAAATTTTCAGAGACGAGAAAATGAGGAATTGGAGATGGGTTTTCAGTAAATTTTATTACGAGTGCCGTTGTAGGTGCGAAGAAGGAACGGAAAGGAGGGTTAGAGGGAGATTGCGGGTAAAGCGTAGGCGCAATTCCTAGGATATTGAATGCGCCAAGATTCTAGAGAGGAGTACGAAATACGTTCGAGCCTCGGTGCGAGGTAGGCAAATTCACCGTCACGACCTTGATGGCTGAAATAAGACCGTATCTGAATTTCCCCCGTCTCATTCCTAGGAATATATATACACTGTTAGAATGGGAATCCATTCTCCTGCGATGCGATGGTGGCGGCACAAACTCTGTTGGGATACTTTTTCCCCCCATGGTACATTATCTTATTTCAGTCTCTTAATTTCATTTTTAAGTTCTTCATGCCTTTCCATTTTGCTGGTGTAGGCTGTAGTGATTGTATGCGAATTAGATACGGCAAATGTCAATCAAGTACTTTTAATTTTGAGTTTTTTCTTGCACTACTAGATCAGGTCTATTGCTATAGACTGTTTCGTCGGTAATAATTGAACGGTCACAACAAATCTTACAGTGATCGTTTTCAAGGATGGTTTAAGGCGTGTACTATAATAACGAACTCCTTTTTCTATGAGTTAATGCTTAAGAGCTAATTTCAGGTGGATGATGTTGCATGTTTGATTGTAACAGTGCAGGTAGTTCTTTTGAGATAAGTCAGTGCATCCACTTGTGATGTGCTGTATCGTCTCAGAGGCATTATCACATTTTCTGCATCTGTCACCCAATTTAATTTAGGTTTTTAATTATATATTTTTCATAGTTTTTGTTTTCACCACCTGGTCTTGTATTGTAATCATAAATCCTTCTGTTTCTGGGAAGAGTTGACCATGCCTGAGTCATGCGTACGATGCATTTTTATCAATTCCAGGGGCCTCCAGGGCATGAGGGTGTCTTCCGTGAAGGGATTTAGCTTTCCATATTGACATTTTACTGTATATAGTAACAGTGGTTTCACTAATTTGCGTACTTTCGTCATATAGGTATAACGGTGTGTATTTATTGTCTGCGTCACAGATAGTCCGCAGGAGATCCGAGGTAGATTTCTCGCTGAAATTATATTTCCGTAGTTGATAAAGTTGTGAGTTGTGCTGATTCTTGATGTGGCGATACCCTTTCCACCAAGTTTTCTGGGCAACGTGCTCCTCTCTATATTCGAGTTTTTATGCAGCATGTTTTTTCTGTCATTTGGGACCAAATTTTTCTTTGTAGGTTGTCTCGATTTGTTTGCGACCATTTGATCATACCAAAAGAGTATGCCAGGAAAGGGATGGCAAAAGTATTAATTGAAATAGTGAGATTTTACCTGTTTAATTGAATGCGAACAAGTTTCTTGATTCTATTTTGGATTTGTATTTTTTTGCTTTATCGTAGAGTGGTCTAGTCGTCTTGCTTGTTGGAATCCTAGGTATTTATCGGTATCTCCATTATCCATGGCCTCTGTTGTTTGCCCATTTTGTAGTGGAATATCATTCCTTTGTACTTTACCTCGGACTATTCAGATTTATTTTAAAAAATCTATTTCAAATTTCATTTTTTTATCCTTAGAAAATATTTCAGCTAAATGGACTAATTGGTTTAGATTATTATTAGATCCTGCATATAGCTTGAGATCGTCCATATAGAAAATATGCGATAGAGTATGGGTTCTTGGTTCATTCCCTTTTATTTTGACTCCATATTGAGTATTATTCAGGAGGTTTGATAAAGCGTTTACCGCAAGGTAGAACCATAACGTACTCAAAGAGTCATCTGGAAATATTCCCCGTTTGATTTTGATATTATTTGTCTGTAAAAGACCCTCGTTAGTTTTTATGTGCACGATAGTGCTCAATTTTTCATCACGGTATGGAGGTGTTTCATATTATCTGGGTGAATTATGTACATTTTAAGTACTTCTATAACCCAGGAATGGGGAACAGAGTCAAAAGAGCTTTGTAATCTATGTAGCAACTGTGTAGGTTCCTCTTCTTTCCTTTTTTTGTGTAAGAATTATTAAATCCATTATCAACCGTTCCTTGCACCCTTCGCTTCCCCTGCGACACCTCTTTTGTTCTTCCATTAAAATGTGGTTTCCTAGTCTATGGTTGTTATATTTCAATATTTTTATTATTATTATTGTCTTTATTATTATAACTTTTTTCCTTTAAATTTTCTGTAGTTTTTACTTAGTTTTTTAGTGCAAAGAGCAAGGGTTATCACCAAGATAACTCTTCGCTACTGAATTGCGTTGAGAAATTTTCTCGTGAAATGACAGGTTGAAATTATTACAGACTTTTGCAATTTGATGTATGTATTAGGATGAAGGCTGAGTATTTTGAAACTGCTATATTTATAATGTAGTATCTAAGGTTTTCCCGGCGAATAGACTGGAGGAAGAGTTCTCGGGTTCCCAGCCGAGTCCAAGGGGTATTCTGCACCGACGTTTCGAAGGCTAAGTCTGCCACAGTCTTCAGGGTGAATGGATTAGCAAAGATGTGTCCGTCCCAATGCAAAGGTATGTAAGACGGACACATCTTGGCTAATCAATTCACCCTGAAGACGATGGCAGAAAAACCCTTGAATCCGGCTTGAAACTCGAGAACTATTCCTCCAGTGCTATATGCATATATGTTTTGGTACGACACTGGTATCTGAGGTGACAATTGGAGCAAACCTCTTCCATAATCAATTTTTTTCTATTGCTAATTCTTGGTACTTATTTATTTTACGGCTATTGTCTTTTCGATGTTATGCGATAGTTGTACAGTAATATCAGCTAAGTAAACGGTTACATAGCATTATTGTATGTTTATTATAATTATTATTTAAGTTTCTATCAATATTCATTACCTTTCAGGTTCAAAGAATGTCTGCAGCTCCAAAGCCCAGAAGTCTTAATGTAACCATGGGACAGAGGTGCATTTACATCGCCATAATCGTGATATCCATCATTGGTTGCCATTCTGAAAAATCTTTGACTGATAGCGAAGATGGAGTATTGGCGGGCTTCCATTGTAAAGCTGATCCGAGATGTCTCTGTTTCAAAGCGGAGGATGACATAATCTCTTCCAAATTCTGCGAAGAAAAGGTTTTACTACGGCGATGGTTAAACATCGATACGACTGTATACTACGATATGAAATGCAAGGCACAAACAGAGGCGGACCCTTATTATTATCTCTCCATTATTTTATCCGCCAACTTCTCATCTCCTACATATATGGATAGAGCAGAACTTCAAGTGTCTAATTGTTTAGCTCCGTCTCGTAATCGTTCTGTCCTACTTGGAGATTGGAGTACAGGTAGTATTGGTGGTTGGAGAAATCTTACACTGGAAGTTCTCACAATAAAGTGCGAGGAATCAAAGACTCTCCACTTTCCCATGCATCGTTGGAGTGCCTTGGAAGAACTGAAGGAGCTCAAGATCATATGTCCGAATTTGTCGATGCTTTACGAGGACCTTTTCTCAAGGATATCAAAACGGCTAGAAATCCTTCAAATCACAGACACGGAAGTGCAACATTTACCAAAAAGATTTTTCGAGGGCATAAATACGATAAAAAAGTTAGACCTTCGGCGAAACAAGCTCAGATTATTTGAAAGTAGTTTTCTGAGCAATATGCGGAATCTAGAAGAACTCTATCTCGGTGAAAACGAGATAGCAGCCATTGAAGATGATATTTTTCTCAAAACAGAGAATTTGACTCATCTCGATTTAGGAAGAAACTCAATCAAAAGATTACCGACGAGTTTATGCAAGCTAAAGAAACTTGAAATTCTGCATGCAGAATATAATCAGATCACTTTCATTCCTGAAGAATGTTTATGCAGTCTCCCATCCCTGTCTAACGTTTACCTTAGCGGTAATAAACTTGTAACCTTCGGACTGCCATCGGTTAGCATAACACCCTTCCACTACAAAGTATTGAGTTCTGATGTAAAGTTTCCAAACTCATCTTCAATTGTTGAGCAGTCTGAAAACTTAAATAATGCCACGATCAGCTGGTCTTTGATCCAGCATCTTTATCTGGACAATAACTCCTTATCATCCCTGCCGGATGAAGCCTTCCACGGAATGGTCAACCTCGAATACTTGAATATATCCAGCAACAATATTGCGTATTTGCCTGAAAACATATTTTCCAGGAGCAAATATCTAATCAAACTCCTGGCTTCGAACAACCTCTTCACCAATATTTCTGCGACACTGTTGAGGAACAATATAATACTATTCTACCTGGACCTTTCCCACAATTTAATTGAGACTCTAGATATGGATTTCTTCCGTGATTCCACGTTCTTATGTCACATATATTTCAACGACAACAGGTTTGTTATCTCGTAGTTTCCGTAATTTACCGGGATGAGTCAAGTCGAGTTCTATCGGTTACAAATCTGTCGAGGCCAGTAACTTTAAGAATTTTATAAATTAATTAAAAGCCAAAAGGAAAAGAAACCATGAAATTCAGGTAAAAATATCGTTTTTGAATTCGAATCGTCATTCTTATGCCTTGTCCTGGGATTTCATCCTACCGTCTGCCGTCTTACCAACCCGTTGGCAGAGTATTCTCAGAGGACCGCTGCATCGCTAATATTTCCTTATGCCATACTTTTCACCCTTCATTTCTTTCTATGTTCAAACACCGAGTTAACTGAAATAAAAATTTTAAATTTACCTTAAGAAAGAAAAAAAATAGCTGTAACATATTTAAGTGGTTTTCCCGGTTTTGAAATAATTACCACAAACGTTCCTTATTATAATTCATTAAATCAGGTTAATGATTCGTAATATAAAAGGAACCAGGGGATTGGTCAAAGTAGGAAGCAATTCCTAGCATGCATTACCAGTCGTAGAAATTACCATACTCGATTCGATACTCGCGAGTAGATATGAACTCGACTCGATACTCAACTCTAGATCAAAATGTGTTACTCGCATATCCCCAACTATTAAAATAACCTTATACTGTGAAATGTCTTCACAACGAACGCCAGTGTAACGAAATATTCAGTATAACATAATTCTTTTCCGTCCAGTATAACGAAACTACCCGTATAACGGAATTTCAGTGCAACGAAAGTATTTCGGTAGTCCGTAGGATTTCGTTGCATAGACGTTTCACTATAAGTGAAAATATATATGAATTAATAATTTTAACGTTTTTTTGCAGGTTCCGCCATTTGCCATACAAGATATTTCATCCATTCAAAATACAGAACGAGTTATGCCAAGAGTTTTTTCTCGATATGAGCGGAAATTGCCTGGAGGATGTACCGGAATTGTCGATTCCAGACTTGACACATCTAAGGCTATCCAGAAATAATCTCAACTCGATCAAACCCGACATGTTCACGCAAACACCACGTCTGTTGGAGGTCAATCTGTCCCACAACGTTATTCATACCATTGAAAATCCATTGGAGCTTGATGAATATAAATTTCTCTTTAGCAAGTATTTGTTAAAGTTGCAAGTTATCGATTTATCATCAAACCGACTAACGGTTTATCCAAGCATTACTCCCGTCCTATCAACCTTAAAACACCTCAATCTCAGCAGAAACTATATCACAGAATTTTCGTGTGAATCGGAAACAGAAGGGATGGATCTGGAAACTGAGTTCTCATTAGAGATCGTTGACTTGTCACATAACCGGTTAAATATGGTTGAATTCATGGTGCCCTGGCAATTTGAAAATATGAAGCACTTGGACCTATCCCATAACCGGATCAACCTGGAGGGATGCAGGGAGAATGTGCAATCCACAGCTCTTGTGTGGGGATGCTTGTCGCCCATACACTGGCCCTCAACATTGGAGGTGAGATACTTTGGATTATATACATGGTAAAAAAAGATTCCCTACCTTTTTCCCGAATCGTTTTTTCCGACGACCTTTTTGCCGAATTTTTTTTCCGAATCCATTTTTCCCGAATAACCTTTTTCCCGAAAGCTTTTTTCCCGAAACCCTTTTCTCCGAAACATTTTTTTACCGAACATCTTATTTCCCGATTGTATAGAAAACAAGCTATTTATCGTAAAATTCAACAAGTGGGACTCCAAGTCCCTTACAATGACCCAACAGATAGAACCCTCAAAACGACAGTTCATATGATGGCAGCTTTAACGTTTTTTTCCAGTTGAAGACGTTGAAACAACTTTCGAGCTGCAAAAGCAGGTTATGCAACAACAAATAATGCATCTGAAGGTTGGAATAACCGCTTTACGTTACTAGTCGGGAAAAGCCACCCGGAAGCCAAAAAAGAAATGGTACGACATGCACGAGAGGCTGAAATCGGTTGTAGAAGAATATGAAGATTACAAGAACGATAGGAATTTTCTTGAATTTCTTAGAGCTATCGCGCACAATATAATTTTCTAAAAAAATTATGTATTTTGTGTATGAATATATTTGGTTATGAAAAATATTAACTCATTTTTATACAATCGGGAAATAAGGTGTTCGGTAAAAAATGTTTCGGAGAAAAGGGTTTCGGGAAAAAAGCTTTCGGGAAAGAGAACGCGTTACGATTCGGGAAAAAATTCTTTCGGGAAAAAGGTCGTCGGAAAAAACGATTCGGGAAAACGGTCGGGTACCTAAAAAAATGATAAGTTACACGTGAAAAGCGTGTATGCAATAAATGCAGTATTGATGCGTTACACGTGAGTAAATGCAACATTGGAGCGATGACTGAACTTACATTCTGATTTTTAAACTTATTCTTGACTTTTCGTATTCTTGACTTTTCGAAGGCTAATCCCTTAACCGGTGACGTGGGGTCTGAGAGACCGCTGCGATTCTAAAATTATGAATATTTTCGAAATTGCTATTTCAAAATACCTATAATGATCCTCGTGAGCGACATACGTTTCTTATAATAAGGACATAGCACTCTTAAAATTTAACGTTCTTATTATTTATTTCTGAAAATTTGCAACTGATTTTTATAAGCGGTCTGCGGGACTTCACGTTAATGAATTGGAAAAACCAATAAACGTAATGCTAGTGGAAGTGAATGAAAAAGTCGTTAAAAACTATTCCAAGTGATTTTTAAAGAATTGTAATAATAAATAATTTTTGAGGAAGCATTTTTAGTTGCAAACCGTGGATAATGAAGTACTTAATTTAAACCATTGCTTTCCAATGTTGCGTGAACGCAACGCAGACTTAGCGATTTTTTTCTCCGTATTTGTTATTGATAAGTAAGTAATATTTGCAGGTGATATAAATATAAATAAATGCCATGATAGACCACAAAAACATAGACACAAATGAAAGAGAACTCACATGTTAGTTTCAAATTTTCGACCCCTTAGGGTCTTCGTCGGGAAGGAGACAAGGAGATACTGAGGAGGAGGACAGAGGATGCCCAAAGGCTGAGGGGATTAGGATAAGATAGGGGAAGGGAGAGGGTGGGGAATGGGAGATGGGAAAGAGGAGAAGGCTATAGAGATCAGTGGGCCCTGTTAAGACCAGGCGGGTTGAAAGCTTGGTATAGCCAAATGGAAGACTGCTCAAGAGTTTTCAATTCTAGCGGTGAGGCGGAGGGTGGGAGAGAGGCAAGTATTCCTATGTGAAAGCAATCATCAAATTCTAAATTGTGGGAAAAGGCGTGGGTAGGGACAGGAAGTGAAGCAGATTGGGAAGTCGGTTTGCAAGAAGCTCGATGGTTGTTAATCCGTAGGTTGAGTGAGGTGGTGGTTAAACCAATGTAGAAGGCGGGGCAGGAATTGCATAAAAGGATATAAATTACATTGCTAGTTGTACAGGTGGGGAATGGAGTGGAAGGAAGCGGAAAAGTGAGAAATTTGTTAGGAAGTGCCTGGGTAATGAGGATAGCACACGTTTTGGACCGGGGTCGTTGGCAAGGGGTAGGTAAAGAGCTAGTACGGGTGGTGAACCTTGAGAGTGGTTTAGTCGTTTTGAGAATGGAAGATAGATTTGGCGGTCGACGGAAGGATAAGGATGGAAAGCTAGAGAAGATTTTTCCAGTAGTGACATTGTTAGAAAGAATCGGAAGAAGGCTTTTGATGATTCTGTTCAAAGCCTGCACGCCCGGGAAGTATGTGGTGGAAAGGAAGAGGTGTGTGGGTTGTTTCTTGGTATGAATTTTGGGTTTGTAAGTATTGTGTAGGATTTTCTTACGCAGAAGGTACTCAGGATATCCTCTACGAAGAAGGGAGTGGTGAAGATTATTAAGAAAAATGTCCAAGGATTCGGGATTATTGCAAATTCTGTGGCCTCTTACTGAGAGAGAGTAAGGAAGGGATTGTTTAGTAGGTGAGGGGTGACAGCTGTTGAAGTGAAGATATTGTTGTTTGTTAGTAGGTTTAATGTGGACTGAAGTGATGAAACTTTTATTTTCTAGGGAAATGGTAACATCGAGAAATGTTATTCGGGAGGGGGAGTGGTTAGAGGTAAAGGATAGTTCGGAGAATTCATTGAGTGCTGAAATGAAAGAGCTCAATGAGTCTTCTCCATGAGGCCAGAGAAGGAAAATATCGTCTATATAGCGAAGCCAAAGTGAGGGTTGAAGTGGGTAGGATGATAGGAAGGATTCTTCAAGGAAACAAAGAAATAAATTTGCGTATGAAGGGCTGAATCTGCTTCCCATGGTGCAACCTTTGATCTGTAGATAATGTTTACCGCTGAAGGAGAAGGCGTTTTTAGTGAGGATTAGGTGAGAGAGATCGACTAAAAAGTCAGTGCTGGGTATCTGAGGTGTAGGTCGATTGTCAAGAAAGTGTCGAAGGGAGGCAAGGCCTTCTACATGAGGTATAGAGGTGTATAGTGAGGTCACGTCGATAGTGACCATAATGATGTCTTTATCAACCGGGAGAGAGGTAGAATGGAGGCGATTGAGGAAATCGTACGTATCTTTAATGTAGGAAGGAAGGGAGTGTACAAGAGGCTGAAGATAATAGTCAAGAAAGGAAGAGATTCGTTCTGTGGGGGAATTTAAAGAGGAGACGATTGGGCGACCAGGATTGTTTGCCTTGTGAATTTTCGGTAGAATGTAGAAGTGAGGGGTTCGCGGATGGGGTGGAGATAATAAGGAAATGTCACCACTAGAAAGGCCTTCTTTTGGTGCTTTCCTTTTTAAAAAGGATTGGATGTTTCGGTGAAAGGCAGGGTTGAGATCATGCGAGGTAGGTGTGTAGGAAGACATGTCAGAGAGTTGTCTTTGGGCTTCGGTTACATAGTCGGTGGAGTTGAGCACAACAATAGTAGATCCTTTGTCTGAGGAAGTAACGACAATATCAGAATTTTTTCTTAGATTGCTCAGTGCTCTTTTTTCGGTAGTGGAGAGGTTAGTTGGAGGATGAAGAGAGTTAAGAAAAGCGGGGTCCGAAACTTTGGAAAGAAGAAGATTGGTGAATATTTCTACAGGGTGATTGGCGGGAAGAGGTTTCGCTTCGTGAGGCGAAGGAGGTTTGAATTTAGCTAGAGAGGGGTGAGAGCTTGATAGTGTCGCTTACGAGCATCACAGGATCGACTTTGGGTGTGGGTGAGAAGGATAATCCCTTATCTAGCACGGATATTTCGTCTGGAGTGAGGGAGTAGGAAGATAAGTTGACCACCGTATGCTCCGGAGACTGATTATCACCCGAAGGGGGAGAGGAGGAGTGGGGGGGAGGAGATAAAACGCGCTGCGGGATCCTCTGTGGAGGAGGCCGGGAGGCTGGGGCAGGAGGGGGAGCAGGGAGATTGAGAAGAAGTGCAAGGTCAGGTTTATAGAGGTGTAGAGGTGGACTCGCAGATGGGGGATTTGCAGTGATTAGTGGTAAAGATAGTCCGTTTTGAAAAAAGGAGTGGTGAGTTTTCACCGAGTGGTGACTATTTGATGCTTTTAACTTCGCGTATCGAGCAAGATTAAATCAGCGTTTACTTGCGCTATAGTGGATATTTACTGTGACCTAAACATAAAAGATGCATACAAAGGTTGCTGTAGAGTTGTCCAAAAAATTGTCCAGATTTCTGTAGGCGTCTGCAAATCCAAGATATACTGGCATCCTAAGGTAAGAACGATCTGTTTACCACCGTTTACAAGTATGCTAAAAGCAAGTGGGTATGTGAGGGTTAGCAAATAGATCGTAAATTCGTATTTACGTGATGTTGTTGACTGGGGTTCAAAGGGAAGGTAGTGGGAGGGCAGAATGCATAGTTAGGCTGGGAGGGGATATCCCGGCACCAATGGGTCTCCGTGCACAGCGGGGGTTGGCGAGTGAGCAAAATGAATGGAGAGATAAGAAGGATCACATTATCGCAGTATTTTCTGAGAAATTCATGCCCACTGGCCGCTGACGATAATGAGCTGGTAAGGCTCCAAATGAGGGTGCAGGTCATTTCGAAAGAAATTGTTTGAGAACTATGAGTGACAGTGAATGCATTGGGATTCCAAGAAAAATATTTCTTGGTATATTGACTCAGGTAATGCCTCAAAGGGATAGCTTGAACACTGGGTATTACGGTATATAGAAGGGGCGATGTTCTGTTCCATCTGCTTTTACTATACCTGTGGTTGTCTGTTGAACAATCGTTCCCTCCAAATGACCTGAACCCACATTTGCAGCCTAAGTTGCTCACTATCGCCAGTGATCTTAGTGCGTGGAATTCTCAGAAAATATTACAATGGCGTGGTATTTCTTCTGTTATGATGTTTAGTGTAGCTCATTTTGTGTTACCTTGATAATCTATTCTAACAATGCTTAAGTGCGTACATGAAAGAATAACTAAAGTAGTATTTATAATTCGTTTACATCAATATTTCATAACAGTATTTGTTCTACACATTCTTTAGCGAGAAGCCATGAATGTGCATTTTGCACATTCTTGGCTCCTATGTTTCTATATTGTCTGTATTTCCGTTAACCTCCTCCAATCTTCAGCGTTTACACTTTTTTTTTAAGTATTATTTTGTCCAAACTATCAATAGTGCCTCACTCAAGTTGCCAAGTGCACAAATATATATTTATGAAACTCTACTGAACCGTTCGATTGATCGTCGGATTTTATACCCTGTGACATAATTCTGTGGGGTTTCGTTAAAGTCTGTGTTTACGTATAACCACTTCCTAGCAACCTCTGACAGGTAAACAACCAGATCAGTAGTGGACGGAGTACATGCTTGCCCGCTTGGTTGGAGCTTTTCCTATGTGCTATTTTTACCACCATGAGTGTCGAATGTTTCGGAGAACTTAGTGCCTTGAGCGATATTGTTACTGTCGCTCATTGAGAACGTATTGAACATCTGTTATTAAAACTTATGAAGTTTGATCCAAGGTTTCTCCACATCAGTCTCGGCTTCATTGGTATCAAAAGCAGGATATGGGAGCATGAACGTGCCACGGAAATGAAGTAGTGCCGTTTTGGAGCAATTTTTGTCGGAACCTGGCCACACTGTAGTCCTATGTGATTAAGCCGCTTCTATCCTAAGGTTTATCTGAGAAGCTAAAGAGATAACTAAGCATCAGTAGAATTACAACAGAGAAGTTTGTATAGGAACATATTTCAAATGTTGGTTCTGAAAAATTGTTTCTTTACCTCCATTTTTAACATTGCCACTGTGAGTAGGTCCCTTTTTTCTTGGAATGCTCTCTTCACTTTGGCTCTCCTGCTGATAGTTCCTTCCTTGCTTCTCCGGACGCTATTGATCACGCTTCCCAAATAACAATATTCTTCCACCTCTACCAGTTTCTGCTCCCCAATTTTAAATATTAGTCTTGACATCTTCTATTATGCTTCATGCTATTATCTTAGTTTCGTTTGAGTTTATTCCCAGCTGATATGTACCCATTACCCACTCATATTAATCAGAATATTTTTCAAATCCTTCTTTGTGTTTAATATGGCGGCAATGTAATTGGGAAATTTAAGCCTACTCATTGTTTTCTTTGATATTCACTCCCTTGGTCTTTTCTTTGACTTAAATAATTTATTTCCCGATGTAAACGTTAAATATTCCTGGTGACAAAGCCAAGCATTGCCTAGCCAATTGTAGTTTTGTCTAACCCCTTTCTGATAATTGCTTCTTCACAGCTTGGACTTGGTGTTATCACTGCTACATTGCCTTCGCATAAACTGTAGATGATTTTCCTGTCATTGAATGATATTCCAATTTCCCTCAGAATTCCCAGTATTGTGCTTCAATACACACTGTCAAATGTCTTTTCGAAGTCCACGAACGCAGTGAATAGGATAGGTGGAGGATTCCGAAATCCGTTCCATAGATGGCGATTTCTGTTACCTACTCGGTCGCATTTTTATTTGGTTTTAACAAATGTCCACAGCGTGGTGATGAGTGCCATGTGATACGCTTTTCTCCAATATTTTTCATTTATATGATGTTAATTATAGCTCTAAAAAATTATGAAATTGAAGGATCACACCATCACCTGTGTTGAATGCGGTTAACCCATTATTATTCCCCAGACTGTATTCAGGGCTTTTAACTTCGGTTGTTTCGCATTTACCGATTTATCTTGGCCTAATTAAGATGAATTCCTGGAATAAATATTCCCATCATATTCTATGATTTTAAAAATGCTGCGTATACACAATGCTGGGAAAACTCCGGTAAATATGTATAAAAAGTAATTTTAAAAAATAAGTATACATCTTTTATTTTTTTCTTGATTTGTACACTCGACATCTTCGGCGGGAATTAATCAGTATTCCTTTGGAGGAAATAACACATTCTGCCTTTTAACGGACATGCTGAGGTATGTCTTTTTTCCTAGAGTGTCTCGTATGTTCGCATCGGTTTTTATGACAAACGCCATCAGTCATAAGAATATAATTATATGAATGAAAATATTGGTGAATGTGACAAAATTAGAACTAGAGATACTTAAAACGAGTCAGTAAATCGAAGAAAGAAATATTCTGAAGTAGGAACTTGTTCTGAGAATTAGGATTCAATAAAGTTGCGTTTACGCAACGCTGAGGATTTATTGATCATCACTTTTATTACCCTCTTTGCTCGGATAATGTCGGTCAATTTGTCAGTCATCGACGCCAGTGACGACTTTTGTCAACGGGTTCCTGCGTGAAATGGGTGGCAAGACATTTAGAGGCCGACTTGAGGATCCCCTTTCGCAATATTCGTGATCGTATCTTTCAAATTTATTCAAACATTCATGACAGGATCAACCTATTCATCTACTGCCCGCAAAAATTAAAAAAAATAATACCACATATGTCATGTTGAGACTTGCTAAAGACTGGTTCTTCTAGCAAGAAAAAGTTAAAAATTTATTTTGATGTTATTTACATAAAACTTAATGAATCATGTACTGCATTATTATGTTTTGGCATACATTTGTAAATTGACGGTGGCTCAATTCTGGTCCTATGACCTTCGAGTACACCTAAAGCTCCTTCTCTTTTTTCATTGTATTAAGTAAAAAAACAAATTTAGGAGCAACAAATTATTATTATTATTATTAATATTGTTATTTTGTCAATGGGACAAAAAAGTCCCATGCCGCTGTTTTGGTGGGGTTGGAAAGTTCAGCGGATCTAGTGTTAAAATGTTGGTGGATGTGATAAAATTAGAACTAGAGATACATAAAAATAGTGTGCAAATCGAAGAGAAAATTATTCTGAGGTAGGAACTTGTTCTGAGCATTAGGATTCAATAATATTGCGTTGACGTAACGCTGAGGGTTAATGGGTCGTCACTCCTAATTTACCCTATTTTTATCGTGAAATGTGGGTCAATTTGTCAGTCATCGAAGCCAGTGACGACTTTTGCAAACCGGTTACTATGCGAAGTGAATGACAAGACATTCAGAGGCCGACTTGAGGATCCCCTTTTGCAATATTCGTGATCGTATCTTTCCAATTTATTTGCAGGTCATCATACTTTCCCATAACGATATCGCCTACATACCAATGGAGTTCCAGCACTACATGTCAAACCTGCGTTTCGTCGACCTAAGCCACAACAAAATCAAACGACTCTGGCACGGAGATCTTCTTTACACCAGGGCCTGGGACACCATGGACCTCCGTGTGGCACCGTTTGACTTTGCACTATTTAATCCACATCTCCTCCCCAATCGACTTCCAGGATCGAATAATCTGACGATCGACCTCAGGCACAATTCTATCTCTTCTCTGCAACTCCCAGATAATAAGGTAATGTAACATGTTGAATTGATTGATTGATTGATGATGCGGTGGGGGATCAGCTGTTAGGGCACTTAAGACCGTATCACACTAGCGACTGCGGCCGGCGCTGCGGCTGCGACCGCGACTGCGACTGGCCCGTCGACCAATCAGAGCGAGGCAGTCGACGCTGCGACTGCGACTCCGAAGAATAGCCGACCGGCTATTCTTCTGAGTCGCAGTCGCAGCCAATCAGAGAGCTCCATTTCAATCTCGCGCGCTTGCGGCAGACGTGTTTGTTTGTTTTGGTTACCGTAGCGAGGGAAGTTCAAGAAGGCTTTAAGATAGCGCTGAGATAATTTCGGATTTTTAAGGTAAAGATGGAAGCCCAGTATATTGGATATTGCACCCGAGTACACAGGTGAATGAAAATGAAGTACGTTTTAACATATTTTAGGAACATTTTCAACAATTGCTGCTCTCTATCTATTCTTTGGGCTTTCGTAAACAAACATGCCAAAGCAGAAACGTTCATACGTGCGCATGCGCGATCGTGGCGTCGGCCGCAATGTGTGATGGGGTGCAGTCGCAGCCGCAGCCGAAATCGCGGTCGCAGCGGCGGTCGCAGTCGCTAGTGTGATACGACCTTTACACCTATTGGTTCATTGTGCTAACCACCGATAACTGATAACCCATAGAGGCCTATGTCCTTAGCAAAGGACAAGAGGTCCGTAATGGGAATATCTCTTACCTCCTTGGTCTGCATAAAAGGTGATTTCAGGTGTCTATGTCGAGTCCTAATGCTTGCGGGGCCCTCAAATATTAGATGTGTGGTTGTTTCCTATTCCGTCTCACACCACCTACACCTATCTCAGTCTGTTACCCCCTAGCCGGTGCATGTGCCTAATTACATGATAGTGACCCGTAAGCAGGCATACTACTGTTCGCAATTGACTTCTGTTCATAAGGAAAAGTCTTCTCTCGAGTCTGGGAGAGAGCTCTCCTATAAGGGTTCTATCCTGACGTAACCCCGGTGTTTCTCGCCAGATCTGTGAATGTTGGGTTGATCCCTACCCTCTGATTGTAGCCATCCCCGTTGAGGGTGCAACTGGCACCATTGGTTCTGGACCAATTGGGTTCTGTTCAGTGCCGGCCCTAGCAAGTTAATCTGCCTTTTCGTTTCCGGTCCCGGTAGCCAGGTAAAGTTCTACTTTACAACGGCTGCCCAAAATATTGAGTGCCTTGTAGCATTCAGCCAATAGCTTGGACCTGAACCAAGGTGAGTTCAGGGCTTTTAGAGCAGTCTGACTATCGGTGCAAAAATGGATCGGCCTCTTATAGAGACCAGTCTCTTCAATAGCGTGCACACAGGTTAGGATAGCAAACATTTCTACCTGAAACACTGTGGCATATCTACCTAGGGGGACATATTCACTACTAGGGGGAACATGTTGCATTAATATCATAATAGAATTCTTAAGATTAAAGTAGAATTCCGTGGAGAACTTAACAAGCATTCTTAAGGCCCCCCTTGCTTTGAGCACTTCCCCTTTCTCTTCAAAAAAACACACTTTTATTTTATCTAAATAACCTATAGCTTTCCTTCCTCTACTTCATTTATCCAACATTCTACCCTCTATAACACTTATCTCAAATCCCCTCCCCGTTCATTACTTCCCCCATCCATACCTTCTGTCTCATCCAAATCTCATCTAGAAGCTTCGTTTCCTCTCCCACCATGTCCAGCACTTCTTCCGTCCTCTTTCGTTCCGTCCATTTCACCTTCTCCATCCAACCCCACACGCACATTTCAAATGCCTCAAGTCTTTCCTCGTCCTCCTTCTTTAGTGTCTATGTTTCGTCACCGTGAATAGCTACATTCAAAACCAATCTTTTTACCAACCTTTTCTTTAAACTCTTATACAGGGTGCGCCAGAGAAACTTACTTATTTGAAAGGTCAATAAAAACAAAAGTACTTCAGTTATAGTTTTAAATTTTTTTTTATTCGAGAAAACAATATCCCAATTTTTTTTCATGCAGTCTTGAAAATTATATCGGATAAATGGCGACCCCCATTGCGCATACACTGATGAAGTCGATTTTTGATTAAAAGAAATCGCCCCCCCGCCAGAGAAACTTACTTATTTGAAAGGTCAATAAAAACAAAAGTACTTCAGTTATAGTTTTAAATTTTTTTTTATTCGAGAAAACAATATCCCAATTTTTTTTCATGCAGTCTTGAAAATTACATCGGATAAATGGCGACCCCCATTGCGCACACACTGATGAAGTCGATTTTTGATAAAAAGAAATCGCATGGAGTCAAATCTGGAGAGCAAGCCCCTATGTGCCCCCCCCCGTGCCATATATGGGGTTATTTGAAATCCCTGGTTTATGTCGATCGACCACGGACCATAGCACACCTCAAGAACAACATTCGCGACGCCATTCCCAACATACCGATTGATATGCTGCAAAGAATGGATACGAATATCAGCATATCAATCGGACTGAAGTACTTTTGTTTTTATTGACCTTTCAAATAAGTAAGTTTCTCTGGCGCACCCTGTGCAACGATATTCTCATAATCTCCTACCTGTTTACCAATGCCTCCTAAACTTATACAATCATACTTTGAAAAAATTGTGAATGTTTCCCATTGTGATTCAGAAATTACGGTTCTACTTGATTACTACGCCCTTAAGACCACACAATTAAGAGACCATGATACTATCGACACTATGTCATAGTAAAACTATGAAAGATCTATCATATTACAAACTGACCCAGCAAACGTTGTTTTGTCATAAAAATTATGTCTATTAAATATTTTGGTGGTATGTAACACATGACATAGGGACTTGCGCAGACACAATGAACAAATTAAGGTTAAGTTAAGGTTAACTAAAGCTTAAAAGTATTTGGAAATGAATTCTTAAGCGCGCCGCTGCAAACGAACACAAAGAGGTATGCATCAGCAGTAGCATTTTTGGGAATAGGGTGGTCGGTGACCTTGATTTGTTTGCTTGATATCGGGATGAGAATGGCCCATTCTGTTACCGAGTCGAAGATTAAAAGATTTCTTTCGGCTCTACCAGGTTTCTACTTCGGGTCTTACGTATAGGGTCGGGGATCATCTAATATATGGTTTTGTCTTCCCATGATACTTCATTTCAATCATTGTTGCGATAATCGTCGTCTCGTAACAAGACGCATTGTCACCTGAGGAAAGTTTTGTTTTACTCGTGAGTCGGTATACATTTATTAGAGTTTCTGAAAGGTAAAACAAATATCGGCTGCAAGCGGGTTCACTCATTGCTTAAATTCTTGCCGTCGGATATGATCCCTTCTGCCAGGGGCCGAAAAACGAAATATCCAAGGATGGATTTTACGCGGTGAGCAATTATACAGCTGTATCAAATGGAGTATTTTTAGCATGTTCTGATTGTAAGTTGTTGCGGCACAAGAAAATCATATTTGGCATCAAATATGGCAAATCATAGCTTTTGATTGCTAAAAATGTTTCCAAGAACCAAATTCTGCAGTCGCCAGTGGAATGCCTTGATCTGCACTCTCTTCCGGCCTATCGGAGGAATCGAACACTGAAGGGCTGCTGTCATGCAAGTGTGCCGGCTGTTATCTGAATCTCAGGCGTTATAAACACGCGGGGCCAATATTTAAGATGGAAACTGCCTCGCCTTCCTCTAGATGACCCTAATGTACCGCGATCAAGAGTTTTAGTCCCTTACTGCAAGGCTACAACACTAGTAGGTGTATACAAAAGCGTCACAATACGCGTCTGCGATTAACACGTTGCGTGCCGAGGTATTTAAATTCCTAGGAAAGCCGATTTGGAAATATGTGCCTATTACGGCGTAATGCCTTTGGTTTAAACATGGTTAAAAAGCTAATGTTTAGAATATAACTTTACCCATTCAAACGCTATGATGCATCAATTCGTTATAAATAACGAACATCTGAAAACATACTAACGAATACGTATTGTATGCTTTAAAATTGTTTAGGTTGACGCACCTAAATAGCGAGAATCTTCGTCATCCGTACGGAACATTCGGGAAAAAAATGACGAGAATTCTCGCCATCCGTACGCAACGTGTTAAGATAATACTCGTTAGCATTACATGCGATTTAATCCGGTGGTAGAGGTAAGTTTTCAGTGTCAAAATCAGAAAACCAAGCGCCTTCAATAAAATAGCTGTTGAATTAAAATTGCTCTTATGAATTAGGTATTACACCGCGAGCCTGCTCTTGAGTCTCGTTTCCACTGTCCATTAAAAATGAAAACGAAATTTTTATACTGCGCGGTAATTTATGTGAGTCTAAATGTAAGCCTAAAATAAGCGTTATTATCACTTATGAGAGATTAAACAAAAATGTAGTCCACTTTCGTGTTTCTTTGTTTTTAGTTCAGATTTCAATATGCTCCACAACGAAACTTTTCTGCGCACATTTTATAAAAATGAATTATTTTTCTCTGAGGTCTGACAGACCCATGTCGGTAGGTGGTTGAGTGACAAAAATACATGCTGGGTGTTTGACGGCTAATATTTTTTAACTCGATTTCCGTAGGAAAATGATGCAAAGGCAAACTCAATATGGAAAATAGACTTTCAGGTCTGGAGTGGACATAGTATCAAATGTTTCCTTTCCCTCCTCCCAGATTGGAGTTGTACTCCCCGGATGCGACATTGACAGCGAGTTTTCCCGTGTCAAATTCCTTCTGGGACACAACCCTTTCGTGTGCGACTGCGAAGTCTTCAAGCTCCTGCGGTACGCCTCCAAGGAAATGAGGCCAGTGTCGGCGTTGGAGAGGCTCAATGGACACATGCTTGTTGTGCCAGCGGTTATCGATATACAGGACCTTCACTGCTCGTAAGCATCTACAGTATAATTTGATTAAACATCTTAAAAATATAAATCTCTATGTCTTAGTCGGTACGCTTCTTATTCTCTTACGTTTGCTACTCCGACAGCAATCACCACCTTTCATGCTTTTTAAAGAAATTATCTGTAACTAGCGACAAAAAAGTTCCCGGCACAAACCATTTAAATTTAACTTCAGACATTCATCCATTCATTTTAAGAACCACGCTATTATTCACGCTGTATGCACATATTATTCACAGTGACACTATGAAAAGCTTACAAAATTAATTGATCAGTAACACTAGAGGAAAGGGAAAAGGTCACGATTTTTCATGGAATATATACTTTGATGTGATTATTGGTGGAAATAAGACTATGTTTCTATGTTAGTGATAAATTATTGTAATTTAACGTGAAAAAATAAATCAAAATTAACGAGGGTATTGTTCGAAAACCGGGTCTCGGATTCCAATCAAAGTTTGCTGTATTCTGTACCATTTTTCTGAACTGACGGCGGCTGACCTTGAGCGTGCTCGAAACCCACCCACTCTTATAGCCAATCACAGAAGAGCGACTGATGAGAAAGTGTATAAGACCCCATAGTCTCTCTCCAAACTCGAGCAGTGCACATCGCTCTCCAGCTAGCAGTGTTGCCAAGCCGAATCTTTGGAGATTGCACATCGCTCGTTCTGCCCATAGATCTTTTAATATGAAAGATCTATGGTTCTGCCGCCCCCGAAAGTACCGTTATTCCCAAGGATGGCAACACCGGTCGGCCGGATGGAGGGGAGCGGAGAGGAAAAGGGAAAGGGATGGAGGGGAACGGAGAGGTGGAAGGGGCAGCGCTTCTGATTGGCTAGTTTCTATTTTCCACCCAGCCGCTATCAGTTCGGAAAAATGGTATAGTCTATGTAGAGCTGTCTACGAATAACCTTCCCATATAGGATTATGTAACTAATATTTCAAACAATTACCGCAGTTATACATTCACAGGGGTAATATATTACCTTAAAATTATTTCATTTTCACATTCAATGGTATCCCTGTGGTTATGCTGTTTAACTCCTTCAAGTAGGTCCCTGGTTATTTTTTCGACTGTAGCTTTTTATTCAAAGAATATGTTTCTAATTCTCGTATAAAAAGGCACTCTATTCATCATTGTTTGCATGTTATTCACTGATTATTTTTCTGCATGGAAAACTTATTTTGCAATACAGCAGCGTTTTCCCATTGTTTCACACGGAAGCCCAGTTTCAAGTGTTTTATTTGAGGAATAGTTATCCTGGTAAAGGGCGCGTAAGGTGCTGATGACATCCCATGGTTCTTATTTGACCCACAACTACGTACTTGATGTTGCTAGTTTTTATACCTCCAAATCACACACATTTTCACTAAATGCTACCAGTATCTAATCAAATTTTCATTTCAATGCCCTCTCATCTCAAATGGCAAAAAAGTGAAGTTTAAATTAATTTTTTCAATATAAACCACTTTGTATGTAATGATGGAGAGAAAAAATATATAAGTTTTAGTCCATTTAGTTTTTACGATGTGTTTACATCATCATCATCACTGGTCAACAATCCTAGGATTAGTTTTACGCAGCTCTCCCCTCAGTTCTCCTATCAGCTAATCTTTCCACACCTATGTATTTCTTCTCTTTCACATCTCTCTGTACTTGTTCCATATATTTTGTTCGAGGTCTTCCTTTTCCATTCTTGATTCCACTTGTCCCTCGACGATTGTCATCATCTGGCTATCATGTCTCATGATGTGGCCAATAAGGTTGTTCCGTCTTCTTGTTTTTTTTCGTGAGGTTTTCATGAGGCGTCTCCTCTCTCATACTCTTCTTAAGACTTCCTCGTTACCAACTCCGTCGATCCATTTTATCTTCTGTAGAACCACATTTCGAAGGCCTCTATCCTTGCTTTCTCCGCTGCGGTCATTGTCCATGCCTCACTTCCCTATAGGAGCATACTCCAAATGTAGGTTCTTATAAATTGTTTTTTTACTTCCGTATTTAAGTTTCCCGCTGTGTATGCACATCGGAATAAAGATCTAGTTTCGTGAAATGGCGATCGAAAACTTTTGACCAATACTCAGAATTCTTATTTCCCGAATGAATTTCTAATGAATGCATGTATTTTTTCGTGTTTTCAGTAAGCCAGATTCGGTCAAGGGAAAAGCGGTCGCGGATGTGGAGTCATGGGCCTATCATTTATTGCCCCTGATTGGATTCTGTTGGAATGACACTGGAGTTAATTCAGTGTCGGGACACAAGAGTACCAGCTCTACTGAAGCAGGAGCAGTACTTAAACCACCGGAATAGAGCTGTTGGGTTTCCGGTCACAATTTGTGTAATTCTCTGAACATTTTTCATCAATAAAATTTTGACTGTTGTTACACAGAATCTCCTTTTAACTTTTCGAAGTTTTTCCTTAATGAGCATTTAAATCATTCAGTTTTTACTCTAGGATTATTTGGCCCAAAAATGGTAGGGCGCTGAAATTTAGATATTGATATGATATTCTGCCAAAGCTCCAAAGTTTTGTGTAATATATATAGTTTTACTCTTTATTTGTTCGACTACAACAGTGAATCATTTCACGTTGTTTAAACGTCGCCCCGTGGTAATTTATACTGCCAGCATGGAGACATTGATTTTTGTGGTTTATTTTAAGTAAGAAAAACAGTTTGAATTAGTACAACAGATTCGGCTGTTATATGGTGAAAGTTCTTTGATACTTTACGGACAATAAAATTTTAATTATATTTTTCGTAAATTTCTTCGTAAATATCAGAACTTTTTCCTCAATCATATATTATGTAATAAGATTTTTTTAAGAATAGTGCTCTTGGTTTTCCGTTCCAAATTCGTGCAATTCTCTAAACATTTTTCATGAATAAAATTTTGACTGTTGTTTAACAGAATTTGTTCGTAACTTTTCGAAGTTTTTCCTCAATCAGCTTTTTAAATTGTCAGTTTCTAATCTAGGTTTGTTTGGCGCAAAAATGGTATTATTAAAGTATTCTACCGATTGAGGTAGGTTTCCATGGAGTGCTTACAAAGAATTCCGGGAGCATCCCCTTACATCTTCCGCTTCCCTCTTCACTGCACAATAAGACCTACTACCTTTCATTGTATCTAAAAATCCTATTCTTTTCCTTCCCCTCCCTCGTTTACCTAACATGCTTTCCTGTAACACTGTTTTCAACATCCCATCCCCTCTAAGTACTCGCTCCATCTTTACCTTCTGTCTCCTCCGTATCTCATCTAAAAGCTGCCTCTGCTCACCCACCATGTCCAGCACTTCGTCGTTTCTCCTCCTCTCCGTCCATTTCACCCTCTCCATTCTTCTCCATACCCACATGTCGAATGCCTCCAATCTTCCCTCCACCTCCTTCCTAAGTGCCCACGTTTCTGCACCGTAAAGCGCTACACTCCAGATCAGACTCTTCACTAACCTTTTCTTTAAATTCTTACAAAGCAAACCTCCCAGAAGCTCCTTTCTGTTCATGAACGCCTCCTTTGCTAATGAAATTCTCTTCCTAATATCCTTACAACTGTATGCAATTACGATGAGCTTCCTAAATAGTTGAACTGCTCACCTTCTCAAGTTTTTCACCACCCACCTTTATCGTAAGTCTGACATTCCTCACTCGTGAGGCTTTACAAAACCGCATAACCCTGGTCTTCTTGTGATTAATCCTCATCCCATATTCCTCGCAACGCTCGTGTTACGCATCCACTAGAGCCTGAAGCCCCCTCGCTGACTGGCTAACCATCGCCTGATCATCAGCGAATCTCACTGATCTGAACATCATTCCTCCCACTTTTAATCCAGCTTCTAACTCATCCCACGCTTCTCTTCCCATCTCCTAAGCGTATACGTTAAAAAGAAGCGGCGATAGAGGACAGCCTTGCCTTACACCTCGGCCAATGCTTGCCCACCCAGATTCCTCGCCCGCTGCCCTCACTTGCGCAGTCTGCGCCATATACAGATTACGTATCAGACGCCTATCCCTCCAATCTACACCTATTCTCTTGAGAATATCCATCAGTTTAGCCCAGTTCACCCGATCAAATGCTTTCTCAAAGTCCACGAAACAGTCATATACGTCATGGTCATATTCTAGCCTCCTCTCCACGAGGGACCTCATTATTGCAATTGCATCACGAGTCGGCTTCCCTTTTCTAAAATCAAACTGATCTTCCCCCAAATTCTCGTTTGCCCTCGACTCCATTCGTCTGTTCAACACCCTCAGTACCACTTTCGCCGCGTGAGATATTAGGCTAATAGCCCTATAGTCCCCGCATTTAACAGCTTTCTTCTTTTTCGGTAGCGGAATTAGAACCGTCTTCACGAAATCTTAACCAACTCCCATCCTCATAGATCCTGCGAACTAGCTCGAAAAACCTTTTCCTACTATCCCTCCCTAGATTCGTCAGCAGCTCGCACGGGATGTTGTCCACGCCTACTGTTCTCCTGGCCTTCATATCACGAAGTGCTTTCTCTATTTCTGAATCTAATTTCCCAGGCCCAACATTATCCTCCTCCTCTTCACCTTCTTCCTCTAAAGCCAATCTCTCTGGTCTATTCCTCCCTTCATAGAGATCCTCCACGTATTCCTTCCATCTACTCTGTACCAATTTCTCCATGTTTCCGGTGCAACCACGTCGGTTTGTTGGTGATGACAACAGTTTCGCTGGCACTGCTGCCAGCGTCTTCAGGTCGAAGATGATGCCGGTCCACGGTTTTTGACCTCCTTATATAGGGGGTCAGTTCCGCCAGTTGTGGCTACTGCTCTCTTATTGGTCCGCCTAATGAGCCTCCTCCAATGGGCATCCAGATGGTAGCCGTCGTCTCTGTTAAAATTGTCCGTCCGGGCTATCTCAATGGATTCGCGGATGAGTCTGGGAAAATATCTGCCTTCTTACACTATTATCTTGGCGTCGTAAAACTTAATGTCATGTCCCAGGGTCCAGGCGTGCTCCGATACGGCAGACAGCTGGAATTGCCGTTTTTTCGTTGCCCTTCTACGGCAGACCCCCTATATCAGGAGACCCCCTATATAAGGACCTGAAGACGCTGGCAGCAGTGCCAGCGAAACTGTTGTCATCACCAACAAACCGACGCGGTTGCACCGGAAACATGGAGAAATTGGAACCTGAACACCGCGGAAACCTATGTAGCCACATCTACTATGTACCTCTTCTCGCTCGGTTAGCATCTTCCCATCTTTAACCATAACGTTAGGCATGGTTTGCCCTCTTTTACCGCCCGATAGTGACTTTTTTGGCATATAACGCGCTTACCTCTCATTCCTTCTGAAACTTTTCCATTTCCTCACACTGTCTTTTCCACCAAGCCTCCCTTGCTCTCTTACTTTCACGCCATAATCGATTAATAATTTGTCTATACATTCTTTTGCCCTTTTCGGTGTCCACGTTCTTCCACTTCCTCCTCTCCTCCATTTCCCCTTATCTTTATCTCCATTATCCACGATTTCTTTATCCTTCT
The DNA here is from genome assembly GCF_921293095.1 of Ischnura elegans. Taxonomy (NCBI): domain Eukaryota; kingdom Metazoa; phylum Arthropoda; class Insecta; order Odonata; family Coenagrionidae; genus Ischnura; species Ischnura elegans. Next base: position 8,113,904 of record NW_025791659.1, read on the forward strand.
ACTGTCAACGTAACCAATTGACTCATCAGCCACTTTGACTATTCCAGTTTTAATATTATCCCAACTTTCCTCAACATTGTTTGTACATTCAATCTCCCGGGTGCAATTTTCAACAAGTTTCTGATATTCTCTCTTCACACTCCCCTTCAAAGCTTCTACATTCCATTTCTTCGCCTTCCTGACTTTCATAAGTCTTTTGAATCTGACGTTGGATTTCATAAGTACTAAATTGTGGTCTGAATCCGCATCCGCTGCGGGGAAGCTGCGCGAGTTTTTCACACTATTTCTAAACCTCTCCAATTACCATGATGTAGTCTATCTGATATCTCCCAATGTCCCCAGGACTTTTCCATGTGTACCTTTGCTCTTTGTGATGATTAAACCAAGTGTTTGTAATGAATAACTTGTTTCTCCTGCAAAATTCTGCTGCTTTCTCTCCCCTGTCGTTCCGAATTCCTAATCCAAATTCTCCTGCTTCGTTTCCACCCCTCCCTTCCCCGACTGAAGCGTCCCAGTCCCCCATTACTACCAGATTTTTCCTACCAGGTGTGTCTCTAATTATTTCTTCCAGCTCTTCGTACACCTCATCTACATCTTCCTCCCTATTACTGCTTGTGGGCGGGTAAACTTGGACCACCACAAGGTTGGTGGGTCCTGCCTCAATTTCTACCACAAGAATTCTTTCGCTTACCTGCTCTATGCCTACCACACGCTTATTCATCTTCCCGTTTAGTACTAAAGCTACCCCTCGTTGACTTTCCTCCCCAACACTATATACATAACCCTGTACCCGTCACTCCAGTAGTCCCTACTATCCTTCCATCTAACTTCGTATAGACCCAAGATATCTATCTTCCCTTTCTGCATTTCCCTTTTTATATTTTCTAGTTCACCCGCCCTCATCATTGTCCTCACATTCCACGTCCCTACATTCATCGATGCCTTCTTCTTCTCCATTCTCTTGGTCTTCTTGTCCTGCTCCTGGGATGCTGATGCTGGAAAAGATGATGATGATATGTCTCTGCAAGGATTTCGCATGATACGGACCCCGAGGACCTTGCCGATCTCGTTGCCACCTACGACACCCGCCCTTAAGGGCTGGGTCTCGCGATTAGACCATCCGAGGCTAGTTTGATCAAACTCCATGTTTTCAGGGAAGAGATAGTTGGTAGGGTTTCCCACTTCCATTCCAACAGTGTTTTTTACGTGACACCATCACGTGGACTACCTTTCGTCTGGCTCCTACCCTTCGACCTATCTGGCATGGGTGGCCCTACTGGGAATGATTTAGAATTAATCCCACCAGCGCAGCTCTAGGGGTCATAGGAACGCGCAAGCCTTTCCACCGCGACAAGGTTGTAGCCCAAGGAAAAGGGCAAATATGGTAGAATGCTGAAATTTAGTCATTGATATGAAATTCTGCCGAAGCACCATAGGTTCGTGCAAAACATATAGTTTTGTTCATTCGACTATACAATGAATCATTTCACATTGTTTAAACGTCGCACAGTGGGGCCAAATGCTTAAAAGGTGGTCATAATTATTAAATATCATGTAGCGTGTTTGAAATTTGGAATATAACAGTTTTCGAGGTCGCTGATTCCGAATATGATATTGAAATATAAAGGAAATTTATATTTTGCCGAAAAATTGGAATTTTTGCTAAAATAAGGCAGTAATTGTTCCTTATGTCCAGTAAAAAGGGGGGAATATTTTTAATTATATAATATTACGAATATGAAACTGATTTTGAAAATTATATGAAATGCATTTCAAAGCTTTAAGGCAAAGGATTAATAATTTTATGAATTTAAAAAAATAAATTTCATCATTGAATGGCTATTTTTAATTTTCAAACATTCTAAACGAATTAATTTCCGATATTGTTATATGTATCTTAATAATGTACACGTAATAAGCATTTATAAATACTTATAGCTTAAAAATATGTCCTGGAACACAATAACGTAGCAAAGAAATTATAAACATTATTATATAACAGTCAGTCTGCGTAGAATATGAACAGGCCCGCGACCACTCACTTAAAAAAATGCAAACACTAAATATAATCCTTCTCTAATTCGTTCCATGAATAATTATCTAAGCACAAAACTGCATTATTGAATTAACCCACTTATTATTTTGAATATGAAATAAAAACTAATAAGTTAAATGTCTTTATAAGAATATATAAAAAGTTAACAAACACATATACATCACACATTATTATATTGTAGGTTTTCTACGTTGAATATGAAAAGAGCTGCGCACACAGGCTTATAAACGTAAACACAAATTTCAAACAGACTTCTTTCCATCCAAAGATTCTTCTACCGATTCCGATGAAGATCCTGATTCTATCAGGTAAGATTCATACAAAATATCCATGGCTCCGGAACATAAAACTGTCGATGACTTGGACCGCATCACAATCTGACTTACAATAATCGAGTCGGAATGTAACATCAATCTCACGACCAAGTACACTACAGTTCTTTCCTTGAGCTTTTTCGGGTAAAATTCTCCCTAAATTTCCTCAACAATTTGTTGTACGCTTCCTGCGCTTCTTCTGACATTTTTTCGATTGGCAACAATGAATTTTGTATGGCATTCCTTTCGTGCAACAGTATTTGGGGTTAACATTGTTGGCATGCAAAACCAGTGATATTATTCAACAATAGCCGTGCGGTTTAGATAGAAAACACTTTGCAGATATCTATATTTATTCTATAGCCAGAAGACAGCTTGTAAAACAGTATTAAATCTCTGAAGAAGCTCCAAATTGAGGCCTGTTATATTGGCGGAAATTTCGGAGCTCTCGAGCTGTGTTGTCGTCATTACTACAACCATACACCTGCTTTGGCCGGTTTATACTAAGCTCCTTTTTAAGTCCTTCTCCTTCTTAGGCTCCTCCACCAATTTTTTAGCGTTTGTATTGCAGATCTGCCAGGTTTTAACTTACATTCTGAAAGCCACTTGCAAGCAGCATTCGAAATTTCGAATCCATGCATGCAACGTGGTTAAACTACATTAGGGATATCATTCTTTACTGGACGAGATATTATAACATCAACTTTGTATATACTTTGTCTTGAGTCTTTATCGCGTCAATTTATTGCAAAAGAACTCATTTTGTTTCGCTTATTATAACATAAGTGCTCCCTCTTGCATGCAGCGTGTCAACGAGCTGCGCTTAGGCGTCAATACGGTTGGAGGTTACTTACGTATTTCTTCATTAATTCACGAAGGGGCGGGTTGGGGCGGATAATTTTTTTGTTTTGATAGCCGAGAGTTGTGGCTACAATAATATAACTATATAACAGCACTGCAGAGCACCGCTATATAACTTAATGATGTTCGTATTTTTATTTTTGAATAAAAGTTGTGCAATTTATTGGTTAATATTTATGTAAATTATAATTTTAATTTCATTTCAATGTCATGGTAAAGCAACATTTTTTATCTATGCACATTACTGCGTAGATTTTATTTTTAAAATTTTAAATTTAGCCCATTGGGTAGCTGAGGAGGAGTCTAGAAGATGAGGGTATTTCGAAGCGAGAGGGAGGATGTGTATCCCAGCAGCGCACCTGTCACATTGAAAGTGATTTTTACGAAGAGGTGCACACTTACCTGCTTCTCAAACTTATTTCTCAGCAGCTCAAATAAGTGTCTTCCCAACCATGTAAAAAGAAATCATAACCCAAAACTTTTATTTTTCTAATTATGGCCACCTTTTATAGATTTGGCCCCACTGTGCGTCGCCGCGAAGCAAGACATATTGCCGACATGGAGTTATTCGTATTTTGTGGTTAATTTTATGAAAGGGGAACAGTTTCAATGAGTATAACAGATACCTACCTACTGATAACGTAACATAAGCTTTTTGCTGCATTTTAATTGATTGCTTTCCGTAGACGATAAAGGTCTACTTAACTCTGTTGTCTTACAGACGTTAGCACTTTGATTGTTGGCTGCTAAATTTAAAGTCCTACTGAAAAATCCAGCCATTTTTACTACATTCGTACATTTTTAAAATATAAACATCAAAAATATATTAATATCGATGTGCATTTCAATAAAATTGGACTTTGCTCTTCTTTATGAATGAGTTGAATAACATTTATTGCTAATTTTTAAATATATAATTTAACAATGAAAACCTACTTTTTTTGAAAAATGAAAAAGTTGCAACATATGATGTACCGCCATAGCATGCATAATAATTTTTTTGATACGCTCAACTTGAACTATTTAAAGCATGGAAATCATAAAAAAGCATTGTTCCAAGCAAAGCATTATAAATCCTGAGTTACAAAAAAGGGTCAATGCACCCTCAACGAACTTTCACCCAAAGAATTTTCACACAAAGTGGCCGAAGATGAGGATGCCGGTAGCTGCAGAGGACTTTTCGTCCTCAAGACATAAAGAGAACTCTTTTTCCATCGAGCAGTTCATTTTTGAAAAAAAATAGAACCTCTAAGCAGTAAACTGGAAAAGTACCGCGGGCGAAATATTACGGCTTCACGCAAAAACAAAGCCAATTAAATGGAAAGACGTAACATTAAGTCTATGACAATCCTCAGAATGATTAGCAGGACGAAATATTACGTCCATGGCATGCAAAGTGTTAGAGATTACTCCTCGTTATAAATCTGTTTTACGACAAGAAAAATACAAAAAATAATAGTGACTAGGTTGATAACATGATTCGACTTTTATTTCTTAAATTTGGTGAGCCAAAGAAAGTCATTAAATGTTCAAGAAAATATTTATCTAGGCATAATAACAGGATAAGGCTATCGCGAGAAGTGAGAAAATTGAATAAGATAAATTTTAATGAAATGGAAGGCCGGAAAAGTAACCTTGTATTCACTATTATCAGCGGGAGTGGTGTATTTACGAACTGGCAACATCATTCACTGCTGTTGTGTTGCCAGCGAAAACTTCATTTAACACTAGAACCGCTGAACTTTCCAACCCCACCAAAACCGCGGAATGGGACTTTTTTGTCCCATTGACAAAATACGTTGATCATGTTATGTTTAAGTATAATTTACGATTTTTTGTGGTTTGTGTGAACAAAACACGTGTTTAGGTAGTGTTTAATTTTTAAATGTGCTGCAAGGCGAAGCGTGTTGGCTTCAAGCACAGACCTGCAGACGCGTCGGACAGAGGTGACGCGGCCGGCGCTGCGTGAGTAGGCGGCCGGCGCAGTGCACAGATTATTCCCTTCTGCGCTTCTAACTGGCTGAATAACGATATATTCACCTTCATAATAAACTGTTATTATGCTAAATACGAAATAAGTGTACAACAAAAACTGAAATTGTATGTTTTCGCTATATGGGACAAAAAAGTCCCATCCCGCGGTTCTAGGCAAATCGTCGTTTTTCTCGCGAAGCAAGCATTGTACAATATTTGTCGGCAAGGACTGCAGCCAAATTATCCATTGTTACGTCAAGTCTGTCAGGTATGATTTGTGTGCAAAATTTGTCCGATCTGAGTTAATACTGATAATATTATTATTATAGTATTCTACCGATTAAGGTAGGTTTCCATGGAGTACTAAAGAGGTGATCTGGGAGCCTCCCTTTCCTTCCAGCAATGCCTTCTTTAATTCACTGTAAGGCCTACTCTCTTTCAATCTATCTAAAAATCCTATTCTTTTCCTTCCCCTCCCTCGTTTCCCCAACATTCTACCCTCCAACACCATTTTCAACATCCCCTCACCGCTAAGCACTAACTCCATCCAAACCTTCTGTCTCCTGCGTATCTCATCTAAAAGCTGCCTCTCCTCGCCAACCATATCCAGCACTTGGTCGTTCCTTTTCCTCTCCGTCCATTTCACCCTCTCCATTCTTCTCCATACCCACATCTCGAACGCCTCCAATCTTCTCTCGTCTTCTTTCCTCAGAGTCCACGTTTCCGCACCGTAGAGAGCTACACTCCAGATCAAACTCTTCACTAACCTTTTCTTTAAACTCTTACACAACGATCCTCTAAGAAGCTCCTTCCTGTTCATGAATGCCTCCTTCGCTAATGCGATTCTCTTCCATATGTCCTTACTACTGTATCCGTTTTCCTCTAACGTACTGCCTAAATAGTTGAATTGCTCAACCTGCTCAAGTTTTTCACCACCCACCTTACTGATAATATTGTTAAGAAAAATAAATTTCAATGAAAAAAACTCTTCTAAAGAAAGCTGTTTGGGTGATCCATAGGGTAATAATCTCCTTCATGGCTGCCTACGTTTCGGGGTACGAGTCGTACTTCATCTTCAACGGCTGAGTGTCATTTCTCTGAAGGTGTTCGCCTTATATAGCGTCCCGGGATAAAGTGTGAGAGCTCAGGGAACCCCTTCGAGGATACAACGCACCGGGGCCGGAAACCAAGCCAGTGGCTTATACGCCCAGACACCCGGGGAGGAGAAGGAAGGGAAGGAAAAAGGAAAGAGGCGCCGCCGCGATAGGGATAGCTGATGACAGTAAAAATGCGGTCTCAGGGGAGCCTTTCGAGGATACAACGCACTGGGGCCGGGAACCAAGTCGGAGACTTAAACGCCCGATCACCCGAGGAGGGGGAGGAGAGGAAGAGAAAAGAAAAGAGGCGCCGCCGCGATAGAAATAGCTGATGACATTAAAGATAGGGGTCAGGGGAGCCCTTCGAGGATACAACGCACCGGGGCCGGGAACCAAGCCAGTGGCTTATATGCCCAGACACCCGGGGAGGAGAAGGAAGGGAAGGAAAAAGGATAGAGGCGCCGCCGCGATGGGAGCCCGCCGGCGCCTCTGGGAAAGGATAGGTACGGAAGGGACGGGACGAGGGAAAAACACCCCAACGGTATAGAAGCGAAGGGGGCCCTACTATTAGCGAAAGCAAGCATAAGCAATTATTGTTCGGGCGATCCTAGTGGATTTTCCTATGAGGAAGAAAAATTCATCGATCGAATCGCTAGATATGTAGTACGACCCACTTTAGAGTACGCATCTCTTGTCTGGGACCCTCATTTCAAAGGAGAGGTCAAGAAATTGGAGAGGGTGCAGAGAAAAGCTGCTAGGTATGTGTTGGGAAAGCATAAAAAATCGGAAAGCGTTTCAGAAATGCTCGGAGTTCTAAGGTGGGAGAGTTTACAAGAGAGGAGGAAAAGAAGCAGGCTATGTGGCATGTTTAAAATTATAAGCGGGGAAAAAGCATGGAAAGAATTTGGGAAGGACATATCAAAACCCAGCTTTCTTGGTAAAAACGATCACCAGTTCAAGATAAAGTGCCGTTCACAAAGGACAAATGCGAAGCAGTTCTCCTTCTTAAATAGGACCATAAGGGACTGGAACGAACTACCAGCAGAACTATTTGAGTCCTTCCCGAAAAATTTACATAGTTTTAAAAAGCGGCTGAAAAAGTAGGGACCAAGGGCTTTGTATAATGTTTTTAATTGTTCTTTCAAATGTTTTCTATTGTTTTTTCAATTTTTCTATTGTTTTTTTCAGTGTTTTCTATTGTTTTCTTTTCATTATGTACATGTTACCACCAGGCTAAATGCCTACTTGTAACAATTTTAATAATAATAATAATAATAATTATAATATCGTGCCGCGATAACAGGTTCCCTCTGATTGGTCCTTGGTATTAGCCAATCGGATTTTATTCAATACGGGTTTCCATACGTTACTGAGGGAGTAACCGGCACCTCTATTTAATTTCTTATTCCCGGCACGCTATATGAGGCGAACACCTTCCGAGATAAGACACTCAGCCCTGAATATGTAGCACGACTCGTACCCCGAAAAGTCGGCAGCCATGAAGGAGATTATCCGGTGGAGAACTCGGATAGCCTTCACTACCAGCATACGCCGGGAAAGCATCCGATCTTTTTTCAAAAAACTCTTTGTTAGAAAATTTATGCTACTTTTTCAGTTTTATGTATGGTTGCTTTTTAATTTCAATTAAAACAATATAAAATTTAAAAAATGAATTTTTTTGCCCTCCTTAAAAGTTGCTTAGCCATCGATATGCACCTTTCGTCGCCGAGGTCTTCAAGTCATATACTCTAGTTGGTATGGTGTACAATGGAGTTAGACTCAATAATGATCTATCGTGGAATAAACAAATGCGAGAAATAACCGGTCAAGTTTATCGTAAAATGGGTTTTGTTAAAAGAATATTAGGAAAGTGCGACGACAAAGTGAGAGAAATTAGCTACTTTTCCCTCGTTAGACCACTTTTGGAATTCGCTGCCAGTGTTTGGGACCCTCATGAAAAAGGCTTTATAACAGAGTTAGAACGCGTGCAAAGAAGAGCTGCCAGGTTTGTGAAAGGTCATTACGATAGACTTGTAAGTGTAACTGACCTCTTAGATAAACTCGGATGGGAATCTCTGTCGGACCGTAGATTGAAAAATAGACTAAACCTTTTAGATAAATTCAAGAGCATTGTCTTTTCTGACGAAGTTAACCATATCTTACGGACGCCAACATACTACGGAAGATCAGATCATATAAATAAAATAAGAGAGATACAATGTAGAACAGACAGATTCCGAATGTCATTTTTTCCACGATCAATAAGAGATTATAATGGCAGCAAAAGAACTCGTAAATAGATTGCATGACTTTTAGTGTAGCCTACTAACCTATGTTAAAATTAATGCATGTTTCTTAATTCAATTATCATTTCTAACAGCATATAGTAGTATAGTTTGTTAGTATACGTGACGTTTTTTGGACGGTGTGGTGTGCATGTGGGAGTCCAAATGCATGCTGCATGCTGGTGATTGATCACCCCCTACCAAACACCCTAGAGGTGGCTCGCAGGGTATTATGTAGATGTACATGTAGATACAAGCGAGGTAGAAACCAACAGCCGACACCTTCGACCTGAAGACGCTGGCAGGATAGCCAGCGAAACTGTTGTCTACAAACAAGCTGACGCGGAAGATAACCCGGAAGAAATACAGAGAATATGAAGCTCGCCCGCTCGAGGGTAAACCTCGATGCTAAATATATCGACACCTTTGAGCATCGATGTATCCTTCGTTTTCGAGAATCGTTTGGAGTAAATGAAATTTTCGTCGCGGAAGTCTGCTGTGGGCAGCCGAGTCATCCATCCATTCTGTCTCGACAAGTCGAACAGTGTGTGATTACTGAGTGGTGGGGAGGGGTAGAATTTCCCCTCTCCCGCGGTGAAAGGTGGTGTTTTTCCATCCCCTCCCTCCACAGTCTGCCCCGCCCAGCTAACAGCCCCCACAGGGGTACCACCCCACACCCTTTTCAAAGAAAAAATACCACCTCCTCCCACCATCCGCTGTATCTACCAACCCCCCCGATTTAACGCGACCGGTTGCCTTTCGTATCCCAATGCTTGCTCGTATAAGTATCCTCTTCTTTCGACGTTTCTTCAGCTAGCTAATTGGACTTCTTAACCCATTAGAGAATAGCGTTTCGATACTATATTAACCCATTAGCCCGTTAATGCCTAGTGGTACCAAATGGTACCAGCTGGTAGTGCAGCGTTAGACGTAACTTTTTTTATTATTTATCGTAATTTATTAGGAGTTATGAGAGTTTTAAATTGTTGTGAACTTTTTTAATGACATTTTCAGAAACGTTTGGTATTTTAAATCTGTATTCAACGCATTTAGAGCCGTTTGAAATTTGAGAATCATCAACTAGCCAGAAAAAAAAAAACGGAATTTTTCAGAGCAATCATTTCATTTTCTTTACTTACGCCCAATGTATAGCAAATGCAAAGGTTTTATTATGTAATTATGATTTTTGTAGACTGTATATCTCGTATCAAGTATAATTATTTTATATGAGCCTAGTATTTGGGATGTTATGATGCAAAATATTTTGGTGGTATCATATGGTACCGCTAGGCGTAGCTCTTGAATATATTTTCTGTGAATGAAATGCTGAATTTGCTCATTATTATAGACAAATCTTTCAAAAATGAGCACACAATTAAATGTAATAATACGCATTCTATGGACAAACGCAACAGTTCTTTGTTCAAAAGTTATCTTTATAATAGCATTTACGGTAAAAGGTTGATGAAGTATGTTGTACCTCACACCTTTAATTGTATGCCAAAGGCTTTATGTAATCTCAAATCTTTGGCCGACATTAAAAGAAATGTGAAAGATTAGTCATTAAGTGATATTGTAAACTTGTAATTTCTTTATTTAAATCTGAAATGTAAAAAATATATTAAATTATCATAGTTCTGTTTAAAAGACCCTAAAGTTGAGGTTGAAATTTGTAATATAAATGCTATGCTATCAATGTGCCACAAGTTGTATTGAATGACTGGAACCTTATGACAAGCCATATGGCTTAGAAGGACCAAGTTTGTATATGCAAATAAAGGCAATTATTATTATTATTAATTATTATTAACCCTTAGGTGCATACGCCCGCGAGGAATTCCCCAGTGCACGCTTGCGGCTTTTCTATTGCCGCATTTTAATATTTTTGATTTTCCTAAATGTAGGTACATTAAAATTTTAGGGTACACTTTAAATAATATTGTCTTTCATTTATAAACAAAAAATGAAGCATATTAACGTTCAAATTTCTTGATAAATACTTTGAATAATTTTTCTAGCGGAACTGCATACGATAATGCTCTTGGTCGAGGAAAAGATATGGAAATATAATACCAAAGTGTGCCACCCAGTGGTCTTCTTATACGCAGCACACGCGCTATTTCGAATTTTCGAAAAATGCGGCAAAATCTCCGCTTTACGTAACTGATGGTTAAGTAACAATGGTTGTGCGCGCCGATTCTGCAGTTCTGCAAACGGAACCAGTATCTCGGATTAACCCTTTGAAGACCTAACTAATTTGCCAAGTGACATTTTTTATTTTTTCTCCATATCCTATTTAAATTACAACCAATTAAGATATATTTTGAAAGAAAACTCGAACAAAAATTTTTAAGCGTGTTTACAAGCGTGTCCCATGGGGGCACACCACAAAATTTTGTTATTTCATGACAAATAAATGTTCATTTGACCAATGAACAAAGTTTAACACTTTGCGTGCCATGGTCGTAATGTTACGTCCTGCTAATCCTTCTGAGGATTGCTATGTACGTAATATTACGTCTTTCCATTAAATTGGCTTTTTATGCGTGAAGCCGTAAAATTTCTCCCATGGTACTTTTCCAGTTTACTGCTTAGTGGTTCTGTTATTTCAAAAATCAACCGCTCGATGGAAAAAGAGTTTACTTTATGTCTTGAGGACGAAAAGTCCTCTGTAGCTACCGGCATCCTTATCTTTTGCCACTTAGTGTGGAAATTCTTTGGGCCAATCGAATCGTTCGTTGAGGGTGCATTGACATTTTTTGTCATCCAGGATTTATAATGCTTTGCTTGAAATAATGCTTTCTTTATGATTTCCATGCTTTAAATAGTTCAAATTGAGCGTATTAAAATATTATTATGCATTTTATGGCGGTACATCATATGTTGCAACTTTTTTATTTTTCAAAAACAGCAGGTTTTCATTGTTAAACTATATATTTAAAAATTAGCAATAAATATTACTCAACTCATTCATAAATAAGAGAAAAGTCCATTTTTATTGAAACGCACATCGATATAAACATATTTTTGATGCTAATGTTTTAAAAAATGTAAGAATATAGTAAAAATGGCTGGATTTTTTAGTAGGGCTACCCTCCCTTCCCCTCTCTCCCGTTCCCCTTCTTCCACCCCCACTACTTCACCAAGGAGAGCTACTGGAGGATCTGCCTGCAGCAGTTTACTTTCAGCACTGAGGATAGCGGGTCAACCCGCTGAAACGTTTGCAAGATTCTTTGTGAGTGTCCTTTTCTATATATATAAATATATATATTGTAACGGTTCAAACCGCGAGAGCCGCCCGCTCGCCTCCCGTTCGATATCTCCCCGTACATGTGATTGTTAACTCTCCACTCCCCCAAAATAGAAAATTACCCGTACGGAGACTTACCGTTTCCGGGCTTAAAATCAAGTTCCCCAATTGTTCGTGCCTGCACGCACACTCACTTACAACAGGATTTAAGGAAATCGTGGCAATAGCAAAACAAATAACTTCAATGACATCCCTTTTACAATTGATTTTTAATAACTGAACTACCATAGGTTCCAAAATTTACACTGACACTAAAGCATTCCCCAAACACCCACAATAAATCCCCGTTCCAAAATCCATCGGCGTCACCTCCAACATGAAATATTCACCTTCGGCTTCTCCTTCAAAATTACAAAAGCACTTTCTCAATGATTATAAAAAATTGATGTTTCCAACAACAAAATATACCCACGCTCTTTGGCGAATGAGCAACGTAAAATGACATTTTTTCCTTGGCTGAAGAAGTGGCTACAGCTACGGAAGTCTCCCAGTTGTATTTTTCGTGTGAGTGTTTCCTTTTTTTTGTGTCTATGTTTAGTGACTGTGATTTGAATAATAATAAACATAATTATTTCACATCATTATTATTAGGATTAAACATAAATTTTCATAGTTCCAACCTTGCATGTATTTGCACTAGGAATCAATAACCATTAGCATTTTTTTACGAATAATCATGTGTATTTTTCTAGTGTGCGTAATTTTTCTATGAAAATAATATTTATATATCCGTGCGGTGTACATATGGCGGTCCTCTTGCATGCTGGTGATTGGTCACCCCCTGCCAAACACCCTGAAGTTGGCTCACAGGGTAGTGTGTAGATGTAGATGTAGATGTAAATGTGGTATATGACTCAAATAGATTCCTGTAAACGCGCTGTGAAGGACGACGACCGCTAAAAATAACAAAACACAAAAAAATTCACTCTTTGCATGCACATCACTTTTATTATCTTAACCCATTACCGGCCGAGTGAAAAATTACTTGAAAATATAAATTTTTTGTCTTCATTTCACCTGAGAACATGCTAAAAATATAAATTGAAAATATGCACCTCCAAAAAATTTGCTTATGGTAAAAAAGTAAATGTTGCGTTTTCGCAACTTTGGCGGTATCCGGTTCCTATAGGCAATTATGCAACTCGCATTTTCATTTCATATACTGTCTTGAATATGCCGTTTTTAATGTTAGATATAATCCTAATTTCTTCCAAAACGTAATCCCAAATTTTTACCAAAGAGATATATTTGATGGAGTTGGTAAATCTACCAAAGCACTATTTCCAATTTTAAATAATGGATGTATTAATCGTATTGGTTTATTCATTAGTCTGTTGTGCATTGTTTGTGGTGATTGAAGTAAGGTACGATCTGCTCATTGTTTGAAAATTTATGTGCAAATATTCCGAACTGCAATAATTTTTTATTCAAGTCGTCAAATTGAGGTCGTGATTCACAAATCTGTAATTTTTGTCCAGACAGGAATTAGATGAAAAGTGTAGATTATTTTTCATGGATCTAAACATGTTTTGGTTCAATGATTTCCGAACCAAATCCACGCCTTATCGTCTTCTTTCGATCAATATCTTCATATCGATATCTCGCTGTGGAAGTCGGTGATATCGCTGTATCGTGAAGTAAGGGAGGACTAATTCGGAATGAATGTACCAATTTTTGTGTTGTATTGCACCCGAAATGCTTTCATGTAATTCGTAAATGGTCATTATTTGTTGCAATTCAATCTGTTGTGAAAAAAATTTCAAACTGGAAAATACGTTATCTTCTGCAAAAATATTCACTTTGACTCATTTCTTTCAAACCGTAATGCATCTCTATTTTACATTGGATTTAGGTTAAATAACACAAAATATCATTGGAAACGTAATATCTGAGGATTTTAATTATCAAATATGACGATATCTGTCAAATACGCGGCATAAAAATCCGTAGGATTATATAAGATAGTTAAAACGGCATATTCCTATGAGACGGCAACATATTGATATGCGGGTTGAATAACTGCCTAGAGATCCCTAATTCGGCCTAAGGTGCGATACGAAACATTATGTTCCCGATCCGATTTTCGCTTAATGTTGACTCCCTGGCGAAATATAAGCTGTAACATCTATTAAGTGAAAATTTGACGCTCATATGGACGAATAAAGAACTTACCAAGGGAATAGTTACTCTTCGGAAAACATATTTATCTTGCGTAACAGGTGACTTGATAATTGGCACATTTTGAGTATTTTTAAAAATATTGATATACTTATGACATGTCATAATTATCTCACTAAAAATCAGCTTAAACTTACTTTCATCGAATAAAACGAAATATGTCTGAATAAAATTCAATTCAAACAATTTTTTTTTGCATTTCTCGATAAAGTTGCGTTTTCGCAACTTTTTCCGTAAATGGGTTAATCGATAAATTTCAAATTGCGTCGCTTTAAAAATTTACGACGATTTAGAAAAAAAGGAAAATTAACAGTCTCTCATTGCATTGGAGTGTACGATATTTTTATTGAGTCCATCTCTAGCCAAACACAAACAAACTGAATGGTTCAATCACGCAAGAGTAAGCCACCTATAATTTACGTTTTAAAAACACGCCTCCCCCAAATGCAAGCAGCAATAAAGACATATTTTGGCCTTGAGACTTATTAACTGTCATTACGAATGCCAATGTAATTGTGAAATGAACCCGTTTGAGCTCAATTGGCGTATAAGTCTTCTCTTAGACTTCTTTTCAGCCAGCTAATCGGATTTTTCTCCTCACAAAGCCATTATCACTTAATTAGCATATAAATATAGTCCTTCGCTTAATAGTCTGCGGCGAGAAGTCTTTTTACGTTAAAATTGTGTTAGGATTACGCTTTTAAACCAATTAAATGGATCACATCTATCGTTATTTTGCATTTCCAATATTCAACGAACTGTATTTTTTGCTGAAAAGAACCGTGACTTGCAAATAAGTGACTGTTGAAATATTACTAGGTTCTTCAACCAGGAAAATTCCGCATCCAGCCAGCTCTTTGCAACGTCTGACCCTGAGCCTTGTTAATAGTCATCGCACAGGAAACCTTAATGGGAAATTGTCTGCGAGTCAAATTAAAAGGCATGGTGGGATTCGACGGCGTTAACTGTATTCTTGGGATGAGAGCTATTTTGCCGGAATTGATTATTATTTTTTTAATCGATTATTCTTTTTTTTTATTTTTTAAAACCAATTTTAGGAAACAATAGCAATATTTAGGAAGTAAGATACGCCGTCAAATGTTCTCTGATAAATTCTGTGCATTTTAGTACATCATTTGTAGAGTTTGGATGCGTATTAGTTGAGTTAAACAGGTATCTATACAGTAGAAATAATATATAGGGGATGGAACAGTATAGACTTCGATGGTAAAGGTTCCACCACATCTTCTTTCGTGAAAAAAGTGTAATTTTTTTCGATTTTTTTGCTGTGTAGGTAAGGTTGAATAATGCCCCGCCCAGATAACTTCCCTGCTTTCCCCTCCATTCCTTCCATACACGCCCTACGCCCCACACCACTGACCCTGTTGACTGCCTCCCAACGCATTTCTCTTCAGTCAACTGCTCGACGTCCTTTAAGCCAGCTGTCAACCGTTGTCTCCGCTTTTAAAAACCATTGCTAACCGTCCAGTGAATGTTTACATCAATTCGTGCTCATTGTTGCGCCAAAAGAATATTTTGACTCAAGTTATCGCGAAGAAAACCATCTTTAAAGTGACAAAATTGACACTAATATCATCTTCAGCCAACATTGGTACTATTTTCTCGCAGATAAGAAGAGTTTACCGCTGGTATATCGTGGATAAAGTGATTTATTGAAGAAAACCTGAGTGCTTTTGCATACTTCACATTATTTCTGCATGAATGTGGATAGTAAAGCCATCAAAATCAGCTGTGTTCTTCATAATTGTGCGTGTTACGTTATACACAAACACATGAACACATCTCCTTAGGTGTCTTCTACCTGTGAAGTGAGTGATTTTTCAAAATATTTTCTTGTCAGTGCGAAAAAAAGCCCTGATCTGGATGTATCGTGAAACATATCGTATCGATAGTGTTAAATTGGACATCGGCTACATTATTTTTCGTTCTTTTTTCCCATAAAAGTTAAGTTTATCGACGAAATGTCATGGAAACAGTGATGTACAGAAGAAAACTCACGTGTACCACCAGCTTTCTACTGTTTTTGTTTACTAGTGGGTTTTTTCAGTCTTAACAAACACGCCGCTCTTCTTTAGTTTGTGCTGAAAGTCAAAATTGAGTGCAATACATTATCCTAGCGTTGTTCTACGCATAAAGTGACCGTTTCATGCGAAGTCGTGTGCTTATTGCAGCGAATAAAGATTTAATTCTGATTTTATCGTGAGGAATATCCTCTTTTGCGGTAAATTGAACAAAAATTTCGTTTCTATCAATGATTGATAATGCAAGATTATTCTTCTTGAAAGCTTTAATTTTATTCAGCGCCGCTTGAGTAGTAGAGAGGATTCCAAGTTGCTAATTTTCACATTCGTGTCTTAAGTACTGCAAATGTTTGCTGGAAAGTTTGATGCTTTTACTTGGTAGCCAGCCAATTTTACTCGACCCTTGTTTACGCACATTGTTAGAAATCATTTCTATCCACAGAACCATTGTTGCCAACGACAAGGCTTGTTATTGTTTACTTTTTGCAACAATAGCTCCAAGATGAACTATTTGCGCCTTCTAGTGTGTTAAATTCTATTGATTATAGTGCCATTGTTGTTTCCTAGCGTGTGTTCAGTGAATCTATTGAAGAAATAATATAAATATTCAAGATAAGTGCACGAGGAGCGAGTTTGAGTGATATTTAGAGGATCCTCGACCTATATTTTCCATTGCAGTTCAGCAAAGGGCATGATTGAATGTCTTAACATCGAGAAAATTTGGACCAGCTGAGAGATCTTCGTTCCTGTTTGGATACATGCCCAGCCAGTTCTTCCACATCGGATCCTGAGTAGCTGCTCAAGGAAAAAGAGGTATGACCCAATTATTTGTCTATTTTATTACGAAAAAAAACAGACAATTTTACCTTTAGACCTAAATATTAGACGAAAATATTGTTGGTTTTACCATGTATAACTCATGAACGGCTGTATCGATTTGAATGATCTTTGATTTTACTGAATTCGTATCATCTCAGGATAACGGAATAGACGTTAAAATATAGTAAAAACTTCACGAAGAAAATTAATCGTAAATTTATGGGTATGTTTTTAGGAGTTCGCAAAATTGTAATAGCTGTCAATATGGTCAAAACTAGAAGATTTGATTTGTTATACCAATTTAATGACTGCACTTCGTAACGTTATTAAAAATACTTTAATGGCAAAAAAACATTTTAAAAATACTAAAATAATATTAAAGCACTGCAGGAACAAGTGACTTTGTACGCAGCCACTTGTTATTGCAGTGCTTTGAAATTCGTCGTCGCAGACCAGCGACAAAATAAGGGTTTTTCACCCCTACGCTGAATTAGTAAGCACGACCCTCGCCGCATGTACCACAGTGTGGACTTGTGACGTCAACATCTTGTTCGGTAAAACCCATCCTGAAGTTCGCTCTGATAAAATGGCTTGGTGGTGTAACTGGCTAACCTGACCGGCAATCGGGAGATCCGGGTTCGAGTCCCGGCTAATTAAAATATTTTTATGGCGAACTTCTTCCTTTGGCGTAGTTAATATTGAGATCACTTAAATGGGGCTGAGCCTAGCTCGAGTTGAGTCAACAAATACGTCACTCGTAAATGGAAACGTATCTTCTAGCAATTGTTGATTAACCCGTTTAACGCCTAGCGGTACTAAATGGTACCAGCTGGTAGTCCAGTGTCAAACGTAACTTTTTTATTATTTATCGTAATTTATTAGGATTTTTGAGAGTTGTAAATCGCCGAGAACACTTTTAACGACATTTTCCGAAAAGTTTGGTATTTTAAAGCCGTATTTAACGCATTGAGAGCCGTTTGAAATTTGAGAATTATAAACTACCCCAAAAAAACGGAATTTTTAGAGCAAGCATTTCATTTTCTTTACTTACGCCCTTAGTATTGCTAATGCAAAGGTTTTATTATGTAATTACGATTTTTGTGGCCTGTATATATCGCATAAAGTATGATTATCTGATGTGAGCCTAATATTTGGGATGTTATGATGCAAAATATGTTGGTGGTACCATATGGTACCGCTTGGCGTAACTCTTACCGGTAAAAGAATAAATTTCGCTCCTAATGACTAAGAGTTTCATTGACATTTAGATAAATGATTGCCACATAAATCGCAGAAACTATTCAATTCAGGCGTTACCGGGTTAACCAACATGGCAGTGTCTCCGTCAACGTATAAAGAAGATTGATTTCGTATCCTCGATTTTTTCGCAATTTCGTTTTATCGAAAGGTGAGCTCATCAACGAAGTCGATAACTCCACTGCGCAAAAAATCGTCACCCACGGAATCAAATCCGAACAACTAGTAGCCCAAGTAGTTCTAGATGAGAGGATTTGTATCGGTGGGCGATTGTTCAGCGTTTTTGCAGTGTAGGTAACGATATACTACATGATGGCAATGCTTATTTGGTAAGTGTGAGGTATTCTTTTTGTTCATTTATATATTACACAAAATGGATGGTTTACGCACATGAGAACATAACCATGCGTAATTTTCCGTTTGAAAAAACACGGTGTGCCCAAATCTAAGCCACAAAGAAACATTGTTTGCCTCTGAGATTTATTGAACGCCACAGGCTAGTTAAAGGACAAACCGAAAGCCCTGTTGAAATAGGGTGGTTTCCTTCATTAAAGAAAATGAAATGCATTGATTGCGATTCCTTACCCACCATTAGTGTATTCATAATACACAAATTATTTGGTTTTTGAAATCCCAGTTTAGACGAATGGCAATGGTCAATTTTAACCTCATTTGAAAAATGCCAGATTGGCGCCCATGCGATTTCCTCTCCACATGACGTCACAGGGACCTAGTTTCTATACGAGTAGATAGGAGTTTTACATCGTCTGAGGTTACCAATGCATGCATGAGGCACAGAGCTCAGGGAAACATCTCTTAATAATCACACATAAAAAATACCTAAGTTCGGAAAGTTTCCTTCGTTTGATAGGGTATTAAAAATCCTAATTTAAGCCAAGTGCTACCTGAAAGCAGGGTACTCAGCTACCTGCTAGCATTCTGCGTCGTATCAGCGCTCAAAGCCTCACCCCAAGGTCACCTCACTTGCGGCAGCGGGAACCACAACGAAGTCACACGGAGTTTTTCCCGGCATTCATACTTAGCCGTCGCGTTTTCGCGCGCTTGAAAATTTTCACTTTTCGTTCTCTTAATAATCACACACAAAAAATACCTAAGTTCGGAAAGTTTCCTTCTTTTGATGGGGTATTGACAATCCTAATGTAAGCATAGCGCTACCTGAAAGCAGGGTACTCTGCTACCTGCTAGCAGCCTGCTTCGCAGCGGCACACATGCCCTCGCCCCAAGGTTACCTCACACGCTTCATTTATAGTACTAGATTAGCGGATTTGTATCGGTGGGCGATTGTTGAGCGTTTTTGCAGTGGGGGTGTCGAAGTGTTCGCGAACATGATTGATAAGCAGTAAAATCACAAATGGTTGAGTGAGCGAGAAACTGCGGCGGATGACAACCAAGATGTGGTTGATTTAAATTTCTTAACCCTTTCTTACCCAGGGCTTATTCTGTAAGAAATCAATTTTCAAGATGTTTTATTTTGAAAACTTGGAAATTTTACACTCAATTATAATTATCGTGACAGCTAAATATTTTTCCATTGAAATTTACAGAGCAAAAAAATGGGCAGTTAAGATATTTCCTATATAGAGCTGAAAGTTTGAACATTTTTGATGCTGCTTAGAAGCAACGTTGGGTTATAAAGGTATATATAAAGGTACAATTCAGTATCGAATGTAATGTACTCTGCATTCGCACAAATCTGGTCTGATTTTGATGAAATTTTGCACATGTATCAGAAAAAGGTGGTAAGTTATTTTTGACTTGAATAAACTATTAAGAATTTAACATTTGTACCTCTCCCAGTCCAACAACACGAACATTTGATTATATCGTAACTCAATTAAGTTTTATTTAGGGTGTTTCAGGAGAACCTGCAATAATTCAGGAGGTAGTAGGGAAGACAATTTTTTTAGCATTTTTTTGTTCATAAAGATGGGATCGCAACTCCATAGTTACTAAGCTACGGGAACACAAACATTTCAAATGCAATTTGTGGTTACCATGTAAACAGTTTTTCTAGGTTATGAAGCCTTTTAATTATTTCAATTAATAACCAGATATTTTATAGAACAAATAATAATTAATTTAGGACGAAAATATGATAGTATAAATGTCTGAAACAATTGATCATATCACCTATGAGGCTAAAAGGCTATCATCATTTGGTTGGTATAGGTTCAGCTTTCTTATCAACTTTCTATGCATGAAAACGAGCCTTCCTTGTGTACTCTAAGGCCCAGCGCACAAGGTGTGCCTGTTTTACAACTACCGTTGCAAACCAGTTGCGCGCGCAACTGTTTTGTGACCTCGACTATGTATTTGAGTGTGGAGGTGCACACGAAGCGACTGGTTTTTGATGATCTCAAAACAGTCTGAAACCAGTCACATGCAACCGTGGGCCCGCGGTTGCAGTTGCGTTGCAGACTTCAGTTGCACGAGACCAAGTGGTGTTTTGGTGGTATTTTGACGGCCGTATAGTGTCGATCTCAAGATGAATGATCAAGAAGTCAACATGAAGCTAGTTGGAGAGGTAGAGAAGCATGAAGTCCTGAACAAATGCAAACTATATAACGTCTTTGGCATTGATAATAGTTCACAGAGTCTTTTTCACCTGACTCAGTGATAGTAAGGCCCAGCGCACACGGAGCGACTATTTTGAGACCACAGTTGGGAATCAGTTGCTTCTGCAACCAGTTTGCAACTGAAACAAAACTTCTGTCCGCACACGGGTGTAATGACAAAGGGCTGGTTGTGAATCAGTTTCGTCCATTGTGCAATCAGTGAAGTGTTTACGTAGTGCGGTACGTGTTGTTTTTTAGCCCTTGCATTGGCCGTCAGCGCTTACTAACACTGACTCAGGAGAAGGAGACGCTGTGAACTATTATCAATACCAAAACCGTTAAATAGTTTGTACTTGATCAGGACTTCATGCTTCTCTACTGCCCCAACAAGCTTCATGTTGAGTTCTGGATCATTCATTTTGAGATCGGAACTATACGGCCGTCAAAATATCACCAAAACACCACGTGGTCTCGTGCAACTGAAGTCTGCAACGCAACTGCAACCGCGGGCCCACGGTTGCATGTGACTGGTTTCGGACTGTTTTGAGATAGTCAAAAACCAGTCGCGTCGTGTGCGCCTCCCCACTCAAATACATTGTCGAGATCACAAAACAGTTGCGCGCGCAACTGGTTTGCAACGGTAGTTGTAAAACAGTCACACCGTGTGCGCTGGGCCTAAGCGCTGACGGCCAAGCCAAGGGCTGAAAAACAACACGTAACGCACTAAATAAACACTTCACTGATTAAAGTTCAACAGATTCAGGCTTCAATTGGTGGAAGTTAGACATATTTAAGTAAATGAAAGGTCGTAGCACTTTTCCACAAGAATTTT
The DNA here is from genome assembly GCF_921293095.1 of Ischnura elegans. Taxonomy (NCBI): domain Eukaryota; kingdom Metazoa; phylum Arthropoda; class Insecta; order Odonata; family Coenagrionidae; genus Ischnura; species Ischnura elegans. The sequence goes on from NW_025791659.1 coordinate 8,135,505, forward strand.
TAATGCGTACAACGCGCTTCGGCTCACTGAGCCATCATCTGGTACAAGACGCTTTTTTCACTCTTCTCAACACCCCCTCCTCCTGTTTTGCTATGGTCTTCCGCACGTGTCGTCATTTTACAGTTATGACCAGAACCCTCCCTCCAACGTGGGTTCTCCACATCCCGTAGTTGTATCTTTTCCCATTGTCTATACTCTGTACACCCGTTCCCACCCCCCCCCCCCCCATCCTCAAAGATGTCAAATCCTCTCCTTCTCCAATACTCTCCTCTCTCAAGGGTATAAAAGGGATCTTCACATGTGTTCAAGCGTCTTGTACCAGATAATGGCTCAGTGAGCCAAAACGCGTTGTACGCATTAAAAATTCTTGTGGAAAAGTGCTACGACCTTTCATTTACTTAAATAAACTTCACTGATTGCACAATGGACGAAACTGATTTACAACCAGCCCTTTGTCATTACACCCGTGTGCGGACGGAAGTTTTGTTTCAGTTGCCAACTGGTTGCAGACGCAACTGATTCCCAACTATGGTTACAAAATAGTCGCTCCGTGTGCACTGGACCTAAATGACCAGAGCCTTCTCCTTTCAGCCGTTATAATTTAAGCAGAAAATGCGAAGTTGCCCCTCTTTTTCACGCCCTGATGATGTAGCCAGGGATCCGGTTCTCTTGCCTTCCCGGGTAGAATATTATCACCTGGGGGAATCGTTGTTGTCAATGTATGCGAGATCTTGGAAAAGGACAGGATGACCCGCTGGGTATGGCCGCGTGACGCCACCAACTCATCCACGATAGGGTGAAGCGGTCGTTCAATTTTCCTCAAGATTTGCTACGGCAGATAAATCTAAAAAAAACCTAAGATAAATTTGAGTATACTTATTTCATAAAACCCTTCATAATCAGATATTACAAATTACAAACATTGGTGTAAAATTAAAAAGCGGAACATTGAGAGAATCCTTATTATTCATACTCAATCACAAGTAAAAAAAATAAACTTCATAAACAAAAAATATAATGGTGTGAATGGGTATTGAAGGCTGTTTGGGTTCTCCACCAGGTAATCTCCTTCGTGGTATAATGAATCATGCAGCCCTGAGGGTGGAGTATGAATCATGATCACCCGCAACACGATGGGAATAGCGTACTTATGAAAAAGATAAGTTAATTTCACCTTAACCCTAACACTCTGCAGATAAGTTGGAACAAAGATGGCGGAGTTCTCAATGCCTGTGCTGAAAATGTAAGTGACGACTATACCCATCAGGTAGTAGTGTAAAGGATTGCCGTCCAGAGGACTCGGAGCTTATTAATGAGGTGAGACATCGTTCGGCCAGATTATGAACTACTTCCAAATTAGTACGATTGACTCCCGACGTACAATGAACGGGCAGAAGGCGCGATTTAGAGTTTTACCGGTGAGTCAATAACTCACCCCAACCAGCCAATTGACTAAGGTTATTTAAAAAATGGCGGATGTGTATCGTTGTCAGTTTCTAATGTCGTTTATGAGAAATATGAAACTTCAATCTATTGAAATTGGAACAGCAATCACAAAATTGGTGAAAGTTGGAGCACTATTGATTGTTCTTTTTTTTCAATTATTTAATTGATTAATGTATGTTCTCTTTTTTTATGGATCAAAATATTTTCTTTTCTTTTTTTTAGGCCCTTTTATTATATATTTTTTTCTTTTGGGCAACGCATAGTGCGTTCGGAAAAAGGAAGCATCAGTTATGCTTACATAAATTGCCATTGATTACTTACACTAGAAGAGAAAAAGTCATACGATAGGCTCATAGAGGAAAATTAATTAGGCAGTGTTTTATGTGTTTTTTTTGTCCATAGAAAATGTGTTTAAATTACTCATTACATTTAAAATTAATCATGCAGTCCGGAGGGTGGAGTATGAATCATGATCACCCGCAACACGATGGAAATAGCTTACTTATGAAAAAGATAAGATAATTTCAACAACCCCCTAACACTCTACAGATAAGTTGGAACAAAGATGGCGGAATTCTCAATGCCTGTACTGGAAATCTGTTACCGATCTGTACTTCTGTTACCGATCCAATCGCCATGAGAGCTATTTTCACCGGTTGCGTTCTCCCTATCTCCGAGTACTGCTCCGTTATTTACTCCACTGCCAGCCCCTCCAACCTTAAAATTCTTGAACGCCCAGTTAATTTCTTTATTTCAGTAGTCCGACACCGTGTACCTCACATCCGCAATTCTTCTCGCTCTGAAGTAATGTCTACCCTATGATAGGTCCCACTATCCTGCCGTAGGAATTTCCATGATATTTCCTTCATTTACAATGCCTTAGCCCATTTATGCCTAGTGTTCCATTTTTGGAATACCTGATGTAACCTTCTAATTTAATGACTACGACTCATTATATACAAATATGCCACGGTTTTTCTTTCTGCACCTCTTTATAAAGATATATTGTATTATGGGGCGCAAAGATTTAGTCAGTTTTGCTAACCCATCGCAGCCAGTGTGTTGAGAAATATGGGTCTTTTTTTATCAAGGCAGTTTTTCTGTGACCATCTCTATTGTTATATTAATAACAATTTGCCATTACGCCCAAATGTTGTAAAATTTTCCCTGCATGTTTAGTAATAGTTAACCTACAGTAATGGCAAGTTCCGATCCTCAGAAATGCTGCCTTTCTTTTCACTCCCCATTCTCACCCGCTCCTTCCGTAATAACCACCAACTACACCAACCTAAATACCGCCTTTCTCTCTCTTAGAGATCACTTTTTTACAGACTCCCTACCTCTTTTAATACCATTTCGAGTACTCACTCTTCCCTGGATCTTTCAATGCCCATCAGATTATTCAAGAGGCATCTTCGAAAAGCCATCTACTGAATCCCTTTTTTTTTCTTTTTTATATCCTTTTCATAGTTTTTTTTATGAGTTTATATTTTTTAAAGCTACAGATTATATGTTTTTATTCAATATATAGGCCATTTTGACTGTTTGAATAATTAAATTAATTAATTAATTCACTTCAAGACTAAATTTTAACAGATATGAAGTGAAACACTTTGAAGTATCTGCCTCATCCATCCTAAATTTTAAGACTCATTCTTGAGACAAATAGTTTACAGTTGTGTACACGAATGTACATCTTGGGATTTTAGAACATAATTTTTATTCCCTACGATAATACAAAGAAATTATTCTAATGTAGAAAATATTAAATGAACATTTTTTTTTACTTTTCACGTAAGGAAATATCTTCTCTTTTCCTCTTACTTTAAGAAGCTCAAAATGACAAGAATCGTAATTTAGGTGGAGTGCATGGTTGAATTGCATCCGAACGTGTTAAGGTTTTCTGTTGAGTCTATCAAAAGATAAAATTTGATACGCTAAAAACAAGAAATGTTTGTAATCACATACGCTTCATGAATCAGTTACATGTTTATTTCTACATTTTGTCCGTTTAAACTAAAAATCCACTCAGCATGATTCGCTTGCCGTGCACTTGCTATTTAACTTCATACTCTAAAACAATTTTGACAGATTATGTGATTTGCGCCATCTGTGTTGGTGAGAAGGCGTTTTAAGTTTAATTTTTTTATACACGAGGTAGAAATACGCTGAGAACGGCTACTTTTGAGAAAATAAAACTTGTTTCATTGCTGAATATTGGATTCATTAATATTATTAGAAAGAACAACGATATACTTTCTAAATCTTCCCTCTATATTGCTGATAAATTTACAAGCTATTCATCTATGAATATTAAAAATTAATGTTTTTTCCACCGCTTAGCTCAAGTTCTGAGAAAATTGTAAATTTCCAGGACTTGTATCACGTTCCAATCTAGACACGTATAAAAAATTATTCGTTATTATTTTTTAAAATTGATATTCTTTTTTTTAATCTCTCCGCCACGTTTAAAAACTTGTCTCGAGTGGATTAGAAAATACTTTCATCGTTTTAATGTTTTTCGTGATAGCTTTTTTTTCATTATTTCCCGAGAAAAGGCTGAGCTCAATCTCGAAAGTTGTTAAGAAAACAGGTTTCCATGGAGATAATTACTCTCGCTGCCGTGAATTCACGATGAGGCGCATTTGCTGTCTCGAAGTGTTTCGTCATTCAGCTGTTTTCGTGCTATCCCTTTGATGAAGGAAACTGATATATTGACACAATATCACAACAATGAAGGGTTCTCCGTGCAGTTTCTAGATGTGGTATAACCCACCGCGAAATGGAATGGGTTTACAAAAGTCGTCTCTCGCGGCGTCGACGATCAAAACGATTCAAATGGTCTACTGAACCTGACGTCACCATTTGGTCCAAACATACCTCGAGTGTTTCCATGGTAACACGAGTATAGTGTCACGTAACCTGTATACTGTTAGCGAATGATAAAACTGTGATATCTAATAAAAAAGCTATCCGTATGGATGTCAAGAAAAATCGATGCATTGTAGCTTGGCGAGGTTTCGCAGTTGAAATAAATTTTTAAAATTTTAATACATATTGTACTTAATTTTGATATTTGCGTAATTTTTTCCTACAATCCTCATTTGAGTGTAAATCACTCAAGTCACGCGATAAATGTGATTGGTGCAAGCGTTTACTGAAGAAAACTGCCCGCCCTCTCCTTTAACCTTGGTCTAAGAGCTGGTTTTGATATTTCTGGTTGGTTCTAACCATAAAATGTCACAGCCCTCCTTTTTATCTACAGTTGGCTCGATGATCTGGTTAGCTTGATATCTGAACTCATACAGAAACTTAACACACGTTTCAAATACCTGTACTCAACCCTTCATCACATTGGGTGCTTTCCATTCATCGACATAAGTCGACATAAGTCGAAGAAATACGTCACTTACGTATTTCACGCTTTACAAAAGTCGTCACTCGCGGCGTCTACGATCAAAACGATCCAAATGGGCTACTGAACCTGACGTCACCATTTGGTCCAAACATAACTCGAGCGTTTCCATGGCAACACGGGTATTGTATCATGTGGCTTACGTACGGTTAGGGAAGGATAAATCTGTGATATCTGATGTTATTTCTGTTATTACATTTATTATTTATTATTATTTCGCATCTTTTGATTTGGGCAATTAAAATAAATAGCAAACCCCCCTATTATTTCATGTAATTCTACCGCAAAGTAAAAGGTAATTCAAAGTATAACTTTGTTGGACTGCAACTGATGTTTTGACTCGACGCGACCGTGAGCGTATTAGATTGATTTCGTGTTAGGCCCGATGAATAATGTGTTTTAGTCTTATAGTAGTCTGATTAATGCGGCAGCCTGATTTCTTCTAATGTTTTAAAGCTCAATACATCACTTTTTTTTATAAAATTCGTATGATATTTTAACCCATTATCCCCCGGACTGTATACAGGGCTTTTAACTTCGGTTGTTTCGCATTTTCTGATTCATTTTGGCCTAATTTAGAATAATTTTTGGAAAAAAATATTTTCATCATATTATATGATTTTCAAAAGGCTGCGTATACGCAACGCTGGGAAAACTCCGGTAAATAAATACAAGAAAAGTAATTTTTAAAAATTAGGTTACATATTTAATTTTTATCTTGATATGTACACTCGAAATCTTCGCCGGGAGTTAATCAGTATTCCTTTGGAGGAAATTCCCCATTCTGCCTTTCGACGGACATGCAGGGGGGAAGTCATTTTTCCTAAGGGTGTCTCGTATGTGCGCATCGATTTTTATGCCAAACGCCATCAGTCATAAAAATACAATTATATGAATAAAAATGTTGGTGGAGATGGCAAATTTAGAAATAGAGATACTTTAAAAAGCCAGTAAATCGAAGACAAAATTATTCTGAGGTAGAAACTAGTTCTGAGAATTAGGATAAAAAATTTTTGCGTTAGCGCAACGCTGGGGATTAATTGGTTAAAGAAGGCGACCGACAGCTTAGGTCATTTTCGCCAGGAGGGAAGATTAAGATGAGGAAGGGTGGAGAGAAACCCGGCGTCGGCATTGAACTGCTCTTAAAGTAAAGGCGCCAAGGGGACCACGGCTTAACGTCCCATCCGACGGACTGAGTGTTGCGCTTGAAATGTCCTCCGCACAACACTCAAGCAGTGATTAGATTAGTCTCTGAAAATTATCTGCTACCACCGGGATTTGAACCCGAGCCCACGGGATGGGCAGCCAACACTCTGGCTACCAATCCAACCCGATACCAATAAAATTCGTGTTTCCATATATGTTCTCTGCATAAGTAATGAAACCGTTTTCTATCCATTGGCCATAGTTAATGTTTTGCTTGTAGTGTATCTAATTGAAAATTTATCAATAAAAATTTGTAACCCTTATTCGAACTACTTAATTAGTGAGTAGCATTGGAATGACACCAATATATATTGAAAAAAGTCTTGTAAATCGCAATAAACTAGACTCATGTCACGATGACCCAACGCGAGCAGCTACTTAAGTTTTGAGGTGTGATCATTTATGGGTTCAGAGCCCATCTGGTGGGAGAAGTTACAATCACTGGACGTGTACCGATCATCGTGGCGAAACCCGCAGAGTAAACAATTATAACCAGCTCTTCCGATGCCCTTCGATGAACTTTTGGCCGTCTTAACATCCTCGGGGACTTGTTAAAGAGAACTACACAATCACTCCAGCTATGACTCGACAGGTTTGAAAACCAATATTTTCTTCCTCTTAAGGCAACAGAAAGGGCTGGGAAACATGCATGGAATATTTGAAGAACCTAAAAAATGGTATTTTATATACTTAAATAAATAATAAATAAATAAATTGTTTTATTACTCCAAAAAAAATAAAAATAACTGAATAGAATTAATTACAGAAAAAGGAGTAACTTTAGGTAGCCATTATGGACAACCTGTTTTTTTGCTACCATCATAGGGTTATGCTGACATAGAAACATTTTAGGGAACAGCAATTGAATTTAAGTAAGTACGTACATGTATTACATAGTATTATATCAAAGAAAAAAATCCTCCATACTTTGCATTCTAAACAACCAAGACTTTGATGTGTGAATGAAAAACTTTGCTGTTTCTACAATTTGGAACTTTATTTTCCTGACTAGTTTCGATACACTGTATCATATTCATAGGACTAGCCAGGGCTAGTCCTATGAATATGATACAGTGTATCGAAATGGAAATGGAACACTAGGACTAGTAGAAACAGCAAATTTTTTCATTCACACATCAGTAAGATGGATTTCTACAACGTGAAGGCCTCTACTATTCAGTGCATCAACCAAGACTTTATATTTTTCATAATTGCGTTAGTATTTTTTCCTTTCAGATATGAATCAGGTAATAAGTTGTACACTTTTGGGCCTATAAACAAGAAACAACGTTTACACAGCGTAAGGTTAGGTCTTGGTAAAGTAATACGTGATATTCGTAGGGTGAAGGAAGGACGGTTGTATAATAATAACCCCGTATTTCCACTTCTCATGAAAAATCGATGTAAAACCTTGTAAATAAAAAGATGTCTCAAGGGAAGCAAGCCTATACTACAAAATAAAGGAAAGGAACTTTCAAGACGGCTCTTTTTTTAAATTATTCTAATCAGCCTTTTTTGTAGTACAACAATGGATCTTATTGAAATTTTTATAAGCTGCACCCCAACTAAATACACCGTAGCCTGGTATTTACTAGAGCGTTATAAACGAGTTTCAAAAAATATGTTGGGCATTTGTTACGGATGAAATAAAAATTTGATATAGTTTGCCTCATACTATTTGCAACATTTTTAACATGTTGACGCCATTTTAAACCCTCATCCAGGATTATTCCAAGATACTTGAAACTAGACACCCGCTGTAAGGGCAAACAATCCGAACACTCATTCATGTGACAATGTTTGGAGTGGTAGTACAAATCCCAGTCAATTATATACCCGTTACAAATATTGTAGCAAATGTATTTAGTTTCATTTACATTCATTTTTAATGTATTTGCTTCTAACCAATTCCACTTTAATTCAACTTTAGTACATGCAACTATCACTTCTGTGAAACTCGGATAATTTTTTTGTCAGCGATACGAGTGGCGAATTTCGTAAACGTATAACAGCAGACCTTTATTTTCTTCTATTTAGGAAAACGTATTTTTTATAGGAAACAATATTTAGTACTTTTATACCATCTATGACTTTTTAATTTCGTCAGAGAGGAATATATAGCCAACATTCAGCGATAATTATTATTATAATTTCAAGCTATAAAAAATCTATTTTAACAAAATTCCAGAGCTCTCTTGGTTAAATATTAATGTCTTTTTTACTTACTTTTACTCCTGTGACCTTTTGAAACCTAGAGGGTCTTTAGCCTCACCAACTAGGCACCTCCGTACTCTATGGTCGCCTACCATATCCAGCTGGTCTCCAATCTTTCTCACATCCTTCCTTACTTCATCGTCCCAGCGCATTCGTGGTCTTCCTACCAGTCTTTTGCCTTCGAGTTTGCCTTCCAGAACTTGTTTCAGCATTGTTCTTCTACGATCCAACCATCTTATTCTCTTGTTTTCAATTAATCCCATGATATCTGGTCCTTTGTTTAGTTTTCTCAACTCTTTGTTCTTCCCAATTCTCCATCTTTCTCCTTCCTTCATTGGGCCGAATATTCTTCTTAAAACTTTGTTTTCAAAAGTTTTTTTGTGATACCTTTTGTAAAAGCCCACGCGTCAGAGCCATATAATAATGCACTTAATTGTTGAGGCCTTTACTTTGTAGGATTCCATTATATGGCTGGAAGAAAATTACTTTGCTTTTCTACAAAACACACACTTTATTACCGACTAGTTTTGGTACATGAAAATGGTACAGTGTACCGAAACTAGTCGGCAATAAAGTGTGTGATTTGTAGAAAATCAAAGTAATTTTCTTTCAACCACCATATAATAATATTGGCATGACTATTGTTTCAAATATTCTAAGTTTTGTTTTATTTGACAAGAGTTTATTTTAAAATAGATTTACTAAGCTCCAACGTACCTTTTAAAATAGAAAATGCACTTGTATGGAAACTAAGATATCTTAAAGCCTATATTTTTAACCTGGCTTGGCGTATTTGAAGTAGAAAATTAAAACGATTCCCACTTTATTTGGAGTATGCTCCTATACGGAAGTGAGGCATGAACAATGACAGCAGCGCAGAAAGAAAGAATAGAGGCCTTTGAAATGTGGTGCTACAGAAGAATGATGAAAATCAAATGGAACGACCGAGTTAGTAAGGAGGAAGTCCTAAGAAGGGTAGGAGAGAATAGAAGCCTCATGAAAACCTTAATAAGAAGACGGAACAACCTTATAGGCCACATCTTGAGACATGATGGCCTGATGAAGACAATCGTCGAAGGACAAGTGGAAGGCAAGAACGGAAAAGGAAGACCCCGAACAAAATATATGGAACAAGTAATGAGAGATGTGAAAGAGAAGAAATACGTAGGTGTTAAAAGATTAGCTGATAGGAGAACTGAGTGGAGAGCTGCATAAAACCAATCCTAGGATTGTTGACCAGTGATGATGATTATAAGTCATAAGTCACTCACCTCTCTACATTCACAGCACTATTATTTCACTCAATGCACTACAACTACACACACTGCACCTACAAATTCGCTTAGATAATTATTGACTTAAGTCGCATTGGACTACTAGATGTCCCTGCGCCGCTATATAACATCGTCGTGTGAGCACCAAGCGAGCATAAAGTATCTATTTAATTTTTTTCATTTCGGGGGGGATCAATCCCCCTTGATCCCCCCCCCCTGGCTACGGCCTTGATGAGGAAATATTACGAAGAGTAGGAGAGAAGAGAAGCTTCATGAAAAGCTTGAAATATATTTTATATTTCATGCATATCAAATATATTTGGAGCATTATTTTGTGTTTCAAATACTCCTCGGCCTGTATTTTTCCAAGCCCTAGAAATACCTGTTTCAGGTCGATAGATTATAATAACGTTGGCTTTCCTCCCAGAAAAGCGGTCTTATTCACCTGTTTGGTCGAATCTTTCAGAAGGGCACAGAGAACATTACATTCGATCCTTACTTCATTTCCAGGTAAAATAGGAATTTATTTTTTATTTTTTTATTTTTTTGTTTCATCACCAAAAACGGCTTCTGCATTGGCTGTTCATTAAATAAATAATACGTAAAAGATAACAAACAATAGCACAAAAAGATAAAAACTAACAGAAAACAAAATTATTAAACATAGGAAGGGGCACTATTGATTAGAAAATGGTGAATTATTCAGATGGCATTTTAAGGTGGCTTTGTAACTAGTGTCAGAGGAAAAGAGGTCCAGGGAAGGGATTTTTGAAGCCATGGAGTTAAACAAGGAGGGGATTCGGTAGAACAGAGAGCGTTGAGAGATGGAGAGACGGAATCGCGGAATGTGAAGCAGAGAGTTGTTTCGTAAGGGGCGAGGAGGAACATGAAAACGGAAAAGAGGGGGAATTTCGTTTGTCCGTAGAGAACCGCTAAAGATTCTATGCAGAAATATGAGGTCTGATAATAATGATAAATTAAGAGAGATATTTTGCCGAATGATTAGGTATAGAAATTCGCTTTTCCCACAAAAAAAAAGGATTTAAATAATTACTAGGTGGTGGGTTTATTATAACTAACACTTGGAGTATTTTTCTTTACGGAGGCGAGGCATTGACAATGACAGCAGTAGGGAAATCTAGGGTAGAGGTCTTCGAAATGTGATTCTATTCATAAGAATGGTGTTGGTCAAATTGATCGAGGCTGTAAGTAATGAGGCCGTCCTAAGAAGAGTAGGAGAGAAGAGAAACCTCATGAAAACCTAATACGAAGACGGAACAACCTTATAGCCAATATAATCTGAGACATGATGGCCTTATGAAGACAATCGTTGAGGCACAAGTGGATGGCAAGAATGGAATTGGAAGATCTCAAATGAAATGTGTTGAACAGGTAAAGAAGGATGTGAAAAAGAAGAAATACGTGTGAAAAGATTAGCTGATAGGAGAATAGAGTGGAGAGCTGCGTCAAACCAATCCTAGGATTGTTGACCAGTGAGGATGATTTGAATAATTCCTGAAATGTTACGCAATTAGTTTCTTTTTCGATACACGACATCAACAAAGACCCAAAAGGTGTTTGGTGACAATCTTCGCAAAGATCTCTGACATCCCCGTTCCATCGAGGGATCGCATTGTTGTGTGGACACGAGGTGACGTCACGTTCGTCGCTATGGAAACCGCATCGTCACCCGGACGTGTTTGTTTTGCTCCCCGAAAGATGAATGCCCAGATATCCGTGCGTCTTGTTACGTTGCCTCCTGTGACACGAGTATTTGCTTAATGTATTCATACGCGTAAGCAGAGATAATAAAGAAGGTAAGATGACGCATTCGGTTGTATGTTAGCTTGTTTTCTAAGCTCGCTCTCATGACATGAAAATTGGAGGATGCAAGGGGCATCTATGGGGTCATCCCTTAACACTTTCAGTCTGAATGTAAAAGTTTCAACTTTTCCCAGATCCGAACATTTATATAGGCTAAACTTAGTTAGGAAATTTGGAGAATGGTTATTCTCTAAAGACGTGAAAGATATCTTGCGTTTAGCACTATACTGTGGCAGACGTGATAGCGAGAAGAAAATTAAGGAAATGGAGTAAAAGGCATAGTGATTTAAATTATCTTTTTTTTTCCTCGCACAATTCAGGATAGCATTGGTGTCTCAATCTATAGAATTAATGGCGTCACTCGCAAGGACTACTCTTTACTTTTTTAAATTTTTCCTTTATTTTAACCTTGCACGAAATGACTATAAGACTTACCTGTTGAATTCTTAGTTATTTTAAAGTTATATTACTCGAGAGAAAATAATTAACACACCTTATTTCTTTTAGTTAAACAGGACAACAATGTACCTGGTATTTACAGGTATTTACAGGTACCCTGTATTTACTGTAACCAAAATATATGTTTCCATGTAGAACATTTACATGCCAACCATGATAAAAACATGAAAACTGTTTATGTTTAAATAACATCTTCCAACATTACCTACCGTTGCAATTTTTTCCTTTGCATAAATATTAACGTTTGATTTGTTACTATGCGTAAAAGGACATTTCAAAACCCAGCTTTGTTGGAAAAAATGATCACCAGTTCAAGATAAAGTGCCGATCAAAAAGGACAAATGCAAAGCAGTTCTCCCTCTTGAATAGGACCATAAGGGACTGGAAGGACCTACCAGCATAACTATTTCAGCCTTTCCCGAAAAATTTCAATATTTTTAAAAAGCGGTTGAAGAAGTAGGGTCCAAGGGTTTCTTGTAATTTTTTCTATTGTTTTTGCATCATATGCACATGTTACCACCAGGCCAATGGTCTACTTGTAGCAATTTAATAAAAATAATAACAGAGATAGAAGCCTTGTGGAATATGCAGTCAGTGGATATATGCCCAATAGAGATAACAACAACAGGAATCACACCGTGCGAAGTTTTACATCAGCTTAAGAAGCTAAACTTGGAGAAAACTCTACCAAAAATACAAAAATCAGTCATCCTGGACACCTGTCATATTGTCCAACGGTTCCTTTCCATAGAATAATAACTGAGCTAATAACAAAACATAGCTGAACTTGACTTGGTCCGTTCACTGTGAACAATCCTGGCAAGATAGCAAGAGGGAAAAAGGAAAATTATAACAATATTGATTATGACCATGTGGTATGAATGTTGGCGATTGATCACCCCCTGGCCGACACCCTAGAGGTCTTGCCTAGAGGACTCGCAGGGACTTACACTTCTGTATGTATGAGTGTTTTTCCCGCCTTTTCTCCATGGCAGTCTGGTGTCATTGGATACCTGGGTGTACCCCGAGGGCGGGAAGAAGGCGGAGATGGGGCGGGATGGGGCGGGTGAGGGCGGGATTATAGGAACTTGCCCCCATCCCCTGAGGGCCGACTAATTACTATGTCCCAACACCCATATAATAGCACAATATCCTTCTTTGATATTATCCCTAGGAGGACAATTTTTTTCAAGATACATTGAAAATATTTATACAGTTTCTTTTATTCATAACGTTGCAATGCAAAAGGCAAGATTGCTCCTAAGAAGGTGTCGGGCATCTTTCTATTAGCCTCTTTAATTTAACCTCCATGCATTTTTATTATTATAATCTCTTAAGTGTAAATTTTCATCGTTTATACCCGCCGCTGTACTTCTTAGTACCTTTTAGTTACGTTTCTGGCGCTACATGCAATATGTGTTTTGTTTTGCATCCGTAAAACAAGAACACAGCGGCAAGCGAGATGAGTGTGCGTTGTCAAGCGTTTTCACAACGTATTCATTTGATAGTTTTTTGACTAATAAATATTGTTTATAAAGATTACATCTGTTGAAAATGATGAACGACAATAAAATATTACTGGTTAGAATAATTTAATGAAAGTATCATCGCCGTGAATATTAGATTGTTTGACGATATCAATTCAAATTGATGTAATTCCATATCACCGTCGGATATTATGTCAAATAAACCTTTTGAAGAAGCGAGGTAATGTATAGAAAATAAATGAATAGGTATACGTGTATGCTGGTGACTGAAAGTCTCGAGACTTGATCTCAGAACTGTGTTAACCCGGAAACGCCTGAATGAAAAACTTTCTGCGATTTTCATGGCAATAATTTATCTAAATGTAATTGAAACTCAGGGTCTTTAGGTGCAAAATTTATCCTTTTACCACTAAGAGTTACGCCTAGCGGTACCATATGGTACGACCAACACATTTTGCATCATAATATCCCAAGTATTAGGCTCACATCAAATAATAATCATACTTTATACGAGATATACAGGCTACAAAAATCTTAATTACATAATAAAACCTTTGCATTAGCAATACATAGGGCGTAAGTAAAGAAAATGAAATGCTTGCCCTACAAATTCCGTTTTTTTGGGCTACTTGATAATTCTCAAATTTCAAACAGCTCTAAATGCGTTAAATACAGCTTTAAAATACCAAACTTTTCTGAAAATGTCATTACAAATGTTCACAGCAATTTAAAACTCTAAAAAACCCTAATAAGTTACGATAAATAATAAAGAAGTTACGTTTAACACTGTACTACCAGCTGGTACCATTTGGTACCGCTAGGCGTTAACGGGTTGTTTGGAAACTAGTCTAAGACTCCGATAAGTTCCCGAAACTCGAGTCTCGTGCATTTATCAAACAGTGTGGAAAACAAACACCACTAAAGGAGACAGTAAGCCGATGTGAGTACTCTGAGACCAGTATCAGAAGAATTTATATTGTTTCGATTTCTGACTAAATTTGTATCTATGAGAGTTGGAAAATACATGCGCGTTCCCTGTCAACAATTAAAGCCTTCTTTGACCTATCGCCGATTTTTTGTCTCCCAGGGTGGTCTAAGTCGCATATCCACCTATTCCTTGACTTTTCGAGACTGAATATAGAGACTTTTAGTCTTCTGTGGACGATTTTTATCAAACAGTTGGTAGGATTCAATTTTGTCATTTAAACCCCAGGGTTCACACACAGACTGCCCCAGGGGTCGTGTGTCATTTTTGACCTGTTATTTTAGTAACTTCGTATCGAGCAATATTCAAGAAAATTGGCACAATTATGGAGAAAGGTCCTACGTTTTGTTGAGGGCAAGCAAATTTCACAACTTTGACCTTTTGACCTCATAATGTGGGTCCAAACCAAAAATTTTTAATTTGTCTCATGGCGTTTCAACGTTAAAAAAATCGAGATAGAAAAAAGTTTGTATTTCATTGACCAAATTGTCAATTCTTAGATTTTTGGACACGAGAAACCATAAAATAACATTTTTATTAATGAAAATTTAACCGTTGACCCAGTAAGGTCACTGTCAAGGTCATAAGGGTGGCAAATGGAATAGCATACCAACCAAAGGGGTCAATCCATGGGTTTTATAGGGTGCCCAAGTCATTGGTATCGTCCAAATACCTGTATTATTCACTTATTGACCTCCGAGGGTCACCATGGGGGTCAACGGTCATATATGTACCATACTGCAAAATATTTGTTAGTTAGTATTTCTTTCAAATTTCACTGGGCTGTTATTTTTCCACCAACGCTGATTATGAAAGGAGCTTCAAATATAAATAAAACAGAACAGAGACTCATGGAGTTTAAGAGTTTAAAAAAAGAGGACATTTATTGGGTTCTCGAAAATCTTTGTGCATATAAATTTGAATTCTCTTTAACCCTTATCAACTTCGCGGTTTTTGAGACGTTAGTACTGGCGTGGGGACATATTTATTTTTTTCTTAATAACTAATGATATTATGTCAAAACCACCATGAATTTTTTTAAATTTAGTCTGTTGACAACAGTTATAGATTATTAGATTTTGATATTTTCAATATTTAATATTTGGACATACCAGTTCCACAAATTATTTATTTATTCACTTAATAACTACTGATATTTTGTCAAAACCACCGTGCATTTTTGAAAGTTCAAATGCTTTTCAACAGTTTTAGATTGTTAAATTTTGATATTTTCAATATTTAATGTTTTTTTCATATTTTTAAGAAAAAACCTTGCATTTGTTTGTGAACCGTAAAATCATATTGAATTTTCTCTTCAATCAGATCCTGGGAACTCATTATCCAATTATTATAACGAAATTCAAAATAAAGTAATACACAACACTTCACTTCACAATGGTAACTACTTCAATGCAATAAAAACGAGGTATCTATTACGTAACTACTGGCGCGGGGACATATCGAGTCCCCAGATTACATTGCACATTGTTTTCACTTCACAAGGGCGAGATAGACTGACTAAAACCAGTTTGCTAGGACGGGGGGGGGTTGAGATGAAGCTACTAAGTAGCTAAGCGGTGTTGCCAAATCACACTGGAAGTAGACAACAAATTTGACAGCCTGGGGATCCATCATCACCCAGCGCCAGTAGTTAGTTAAGTAGTAGTAGGGTTAATTAGTAAGAATTTTAGTTTAATTAATTTGTCAGGAAACGTATTTGCCGACGTTTCGTAACATAATTTTCAATTACACGGAAGTTCAATAAAGAAACAAAGTGGTTGAACTTTTTAAAAATATAAGTTTTTAAGTGAAAAAAATACTCCTCCCTACTGAAGTTGTTTCGCTATCTCGACGGATTCACGTATAAGACGCGGATAATATTCTTCCGTCTTCGCCAATACCCGTGTTGCGTTAAAAAAATAATGTTAAAGTTAATAAATAAAAATAGTGTTTTCACGGAGGATGGATATAACCTCATATGGAGATAAGCCGCATATGGAGAGGGTTACTAGCCCAATCTAATGACCAACGGCAATCTCCTTCCGTGAAAATAAAAAATCGGGTCAATGCATTACATTTCATTACATTTACATTGGGAAAACTGGCCGCACAATCGAAAAACGTCTGACGGAGCATGAAAGATGCATACGCCTGTTTTATCCGCTAAAGTCGGCGGTAGCGGAGCATTGCTTGGACCTCGGTCATAGGATGGACTTCAAAAATACGACGGTTTTGTGCCGCACTAATAACTATTGGGATAGAATTGTAAAGGAGGCAATTGTTATTAGCCTTGAGGAGAAGAGCTTAAACAAAGATAAAGGCTTCCGACTGAACAGTACCTGCAATGACATAATTAATCGCTACATCCGCACACAACAATAACGGTAACCAGGGATATGAATAAATAAATAAATATATAAGTACCGTAAAAAAGTACCATTAAGAGTAAACCCCTGAAGACGATGGCAGACTCAGCCATTGAAACGTTAAGGGAGAATTAACCCAATACCACACCCGGTGGGAATCCCGAGAAATATTTCTTCAAACTATAGAAAAACCTAAAATTTTAAACCAATATAAGTGGTTTCCCTCCCATTCTCCTGAAAACGCTCCCAGTAGGAGGAGTGAAACGTCGAGCAAATAATGTCACTTACGCAGCATTTCCCGAAAGCAACTACCATAATTTTAACTCTAGAACCGCTGAACTTTCCAACCCCACCAAAACCGTGGCATGGAACTTTTTCGTCCCGTTTCGCCCCCTTGGCCACATTTCACCCCATAGACTACAGCAACGCCCCCCCCCCCACAAGGGGCGGTAGCGCCCAATTTGGGAAACACTGGGTTAGATAGACTGACAAAAACTAGTTTGGTAGGATGAGGGGGGGAGTAAACTTGAAGTTACTAAATAGCTCTAATTTTCTAAGCGATATTGCCTAATCACCCTGGAATTCAACAAAAAAAATTACCTGCCTGACGATTTATCATCACCCTGCGCCAGTTATCAAGGTTTAATACAAACATCTCCATCATTACTACGCATTTATTTGTTGCCCATTCATTAACCAATTACTGCATAAAATTATTTTTGTAAAAAAATTCGCTATCTCTGCTCACATAGTATGTCGTTACATTTGAGTGTAAGTCTGCAATAGTAGTTACCTCATGAGGTGCCATTGGATGTTTATATTTATTTTTTCTCAAGGCCAATAATTCCTTTCATGAACAATTGATTAAAACTAGAACCGCTGAACTTTCCAACCCCACCAATATCGCGGCATGGGACTTTTTCGTCCCATTGACAAAATACGTTGATCCTGTCATGTTTAAGTATAATTGACGGTTTTCTTGTGGTTTGTGTGAAAAAAGTACGTGTTAAGGTAATGTTCAATGTTTAAATGCGCTGCAAGGCGAAGCATGTTGGTTGCAAGCTCAGACCTGCAGACGCACCGGGCAGAAGTGACGCGGCCGGCGCTGCGTGAGTAGGCGGCCGGCGCAGTGCACAGATTATTCCCTTCTGCGCTTCTAACTGGCAGAATAACGGTATCTGTGCATCGATCCTATTCGCAATAAACTGTTATTATGCTAAATACAAAATAAGTGTACAAAAAAAAACAATATTGTATGTTTTCCCCATATGGGACAAAAAAGTCCCATCCCGCGGTTCTAGGTAAATCTTCAATTTTATAGCGAACCAAACATCGTGCAACATTTTAGATATGACTAGTCCAAAGAACATATTAAATGAGTAAAAGGGATAAAACCACTAGATAACATGGCAAACATTTGTAAAGGGCGAGGGGACAAAAAAGTCTCGTCCGCGGTTCCAGTGTTAATGTTGTTATACATGCTTGTTAGCCATGGGAATGTTCAAACCAAATTTTTCAGAAAAATTGGTGGTAATGATTGACGAATTATTACGATCTACTGGGCAACCCAAAATCATTCATTCCCGTTGCATATGTTCATGAAAATGTATTTATAATGACCCTCCCACACACCATTTACATTGAATCATGTGGTACATAAATCAAGACATATCTCGCGACATCTCTGAATTGATTACGACGAAATCGTACAGATGGAGACACAGTTTCCTCGTTAAACCCGTCATGCAATAGGAGCGCACGAGAACAATGGAATACACTTTATCTCGCGTCGATCTCGCGAAATCCTTATTCAATCCACAAGATTCTTATCCCGCAGGAATCACAACAATGGAAATAGACTGTGAGTGTATACGATTCGAGAAAAACAAAGAAAAACATTGTCAAAGAAAATAAGTGGACTTTATTGTAACTTTTAATGTAAATTTTGACTCTACAAAGCCACATGAGCAATGGGAAAGACCTCACCTACATTATCACCTCCACGAATATTTCAAAGTAGGATCGCTTCTATATCAGATGTCACCGACCGCGCATTTAAACGTGTTTACAAAAGTCGACACTCGTGTCTCTGACGAACAAATTGATCCGAGTTTCACGGAGAATTAAAGTACAGTAAGGTAGATTCCTTCATCAAAGAAAACGAAAGGCATTGATGGAGATTCGTTACCCAACATTAGTGTATTCATAATATATATTTTTTTTTGTTTTTGAAATCCCAGTTTAGACGAATGGCAAGGGTCAATTTTAACCTCATTTGAAAAAGGCCAGATTGGCGCCCATGCGATTCCACTCCACGTGACGTCACAGGGACCTACTTTCTACCCGAGAGGATAGGAGTTTTACATCGTCTGAGATTTCCAATACATGCATGAGGCACAGAGCTCAGGGAAACATTACTTAATAATCACCTATTAAAACTGGCTAATGTCGGAAAATTTTCTTCGTTTGATAAGATATTAATAATCCTCATTTAATCCAAGCGCTACCAGCTAGCAGGATACTCTGTTACCTGCTAGCATCCTGTGTCGTATCAGCGCTCAAAGCCTCGCCCCAAGGTCACCTCACTTGCGGCAGCGGGAACCAGAACGGAGTTTTCCCAGCACTCACACTTAGCCGTTGCGTTTTCGCGCGCTTGAAAATTTTCACTTTTCATTCAATCTCGAAAAATAGATATCATCATTTAAAAATCTAAAAGCGTTAAATACGTACTCTAGGAGTAATGGTCTTTCGATTTAGGCAATAAAAAATAATAGGAAACCACCCTATTCATTTAATATTACAAAATGCAAAATAAAGTAACATACTTACACCATTTCAATTCACAATAGTCACTACTTCAATGCAAAAATATGAGGTATTTATAATGCAGCTAGTGGAATGGGGACATAATGAGTCGTCAGATCACTTTGCACTTCAAAAGGGTTTCAGTGTCAGTGTTTCCCAAACCTTTTCGAGCCACCACTTGGATCCATAAACCTTTACTCAACACCCCCCTAATCATTATCTTTCAAATAATAATCAGAAACATATACTAATTAACCAAATGAGGAACATTGTAATAAATAAATTAAAAACAATGACTAATAAATAATTAAGTTCTCTGAGTCGTGAAGTTGTACCAACGATAGACCAAATGATACTAAACCCCTTCAAACGTTTCCCTTGTGCAAGAAAGGTTTGGGAATATTTTAAAACAGTTCTTACTTTGAAAAGTAAGAAAACAAACGGTTTAAATTACTTCCATACGCGGGAAACAACAATAAACTTTAGAAGCGAAGCTTGAAAACGAAAACAAAAGTAAGGTTATGGAACTTTCTCATTTGTCACATAGTCAGGGCCCTCCGGCGACCCCCTGCCGCCCCCTTGGCACATTTCACCCCATAGACTACAGTAACGCCCCCAGAAGGCGGTAGCGCCCAATTTGGGAACCACTGGGTTAGATAGACTGACAAAAACTAGTTTGGTAGGATGAGGGGGGGAGTAGACTTGAAGTTACTAAGTAGCTCTAATTTTCTAAGCGATATCGCCAAATCACCCTGGAATTCAACAAAAAAAATTACCTGCCTGACGATTTATCATCACCCTGCGCCAGTTATCAAGGTTTAATACAAACACCTCCATCATTACTATGCATTTATTTGTTGCCCATTCATTAACCAATTACTGCATAAAATTATATTTGTAAAAAAATTCCGCTATCTCTGCTCACATAGTATGTCGTTACATTTGAGTGTAAGTTTGCAATAGTAGTTACCACATGAGGTGCCATTAGGTGTTTATATTTATTTTTTCTCAAGGCCAATAATTCCTTTCATGAACAGTTGATTAAAACTAGAACCGCTGAACTTTCCAACCCCACCAAAATCGCGGCATGGGACTTTTTTATCCCATTGACAAAATACGTTGATCCTGTCATGTTTAAGTATAATTGACGGTTTTTTTGTGGTTTGTGTGAACAAAACACGTGTTTAGGTAATGTTTAAAACGTTTCATTAAGTGTAAATAGGAATACAGTTAACTCATTTTGACCGCAAAAGTGTTGTTTGTCAAGAATAACCAGGTAGCGTCAAGGACAGTCGACAGAGGGCGTGAGTAGGCGGCCGTCACAGTGCACAGATTCCTTCCTGCGCTTCTAACTGGCAGAATAACGGTATCTTTACATCGATCCCCTTCGTAATAAACTGTTATTCTGCTAATTACAAAATAAGTGTACAAAAAAACTGAAATGTATGTTTTCCCCAAATGGGACAAAAAAGTCCCATCCCGCGGTTCTAGGTAAATCGTCGTGTTACTCGCGAACCAAACATTGTACAATATTTTGGATATAACCATTCGAAAGACCATAAAAATTAGTAAAAGTTAGTGAATTTCAAAGGGATCAAACCACTTATACATGAATTGTAAACATTTGCAAAGGGCGATGGGACAAAAAAGTCCCGTCCGCGGTTCTAGTGTTAAAAAATGCTTGTATTCTATCGCTAATTTAAATAAATTAAAATTCATCATTGATGTACAATACTAAAATAAAAATTTATTGTTTAAATATAAAAGCAACCATCATTAAATTAGCATTGAGAACTGACTTGCGCCGATGTATCGAATGGTACCATTATGATCGCTTTGTATTCAAGGCGTGGCCATACGAGTGCGATACAGCACCTTTCACTTTCACTTATTCATCTGAAAATCATCCCGCAACACGCAAAGGTAATTTTCATCCAAAACTTCATTTCTTCACCACCTTTTTTTAACTGGTCGTGGGTAGTAGGTACTGCTCATTCTGTTTAATAAGTTCTCCTGTTTGATTTGCCATTGGAAGTTTAAATTCTAAGGTTCGCAATTTTATTATCTGTTAATATTAAAGGTGTCAATAAACTCGATTGCTTCAGGCTTCGTTTTGTGAAAATCCATTGTAAACAATGAATATGTAATAGATTATGCAATAATTAGATTCTGGGTAGAAATGATATACCATAAAGAGCACCATCTATCAAGTTATCGGAAAAAAATTTTCATGTATTTTTGAAGCGATAGAAAAAAACATTTTATTTAAAATATTTGAAACCTGACGTTTTTCAACATTGACACCTTTAAACAATAAATAGTTATGGCACATTTTCACACGGTTTATTCAAGACGACCGGTTTCGTCGCAAAGGCGACATCATCAGGTACAGAAATCGTTATTTTTACAGTTATTTTAAATAAAATAAAAAATATATATAAATGAAAATGGAAACCGGTCGTTTTGAATAAATCGTTTGAAAAATTTCCATAACTATTTATTGTTTAAAGGTGTCAATGTTCAAAAACTTCAGGTTTCAAATGTTTTAAATGCAATGTTTTTTTTCTATCGCTTCCATAATACATGAAATTTTTTTCCATAACTTGATAGATGGTGCTCTTTGTGGTAAACCATTTCTACCCAGAATCTAATTATTTCATATTTAATTATTAATTCACATAATTAGCTCTTCACTTTTCTTTATTAACATATTAACAGCGTGTCTCCAAGTTAAACGTGTTTGTTCCCTCTCACCATGAATTTTTAACGTGATTTTACACGACCTTATATACACCCGAAAATCCTTCCGCAACAGATCAGAATTTTATATTCGAACATGCCCCAGAATTAACCAAACTTTAAAAACGATAAATTATATTTCGGCGCATATTTCCCGAGCATATTAAACAATTTCTAAGAGATAATGCAAACATTTTTCGATTAATAAAGATAGAAAATGGATAATGAACACCCGGAACGTCAGGAACAAATATATTTCTAGCAAAAGAGATTTATTCCAAGATTTTCGTTCTTATAAGAAATATATACTCTCTGATAAACTGGAAAAACCATTTTCTGGCAAAAATCAAACACAAGAATGGGAAAATAGTAAGAAAAGGACAGAGAAACTGTTTTTATTCCATATTTTCGAACATCTATTTAAAAAAATTTCTTCCCATCAGAAAAATATCGTACTGGTATTGGCCTTTGCCTCATATGCCTTTTATGCGTTCATTGAATCATTCATGCTTCCCAATATATCGATTCACGGATTATCTCTTCAATATACGCAAATTATAGTCTTTAAACAATGATTTTTAATATCCGGTTAAAGAAATCCACGCTTTCAAAATTGATAACACTGAAATAGTTTAGACGGAATATAATTTACTAAAAAGAGATCATTTCAAGACATGGTTTATGCATGAAAACAAACAGAATCAGTAATTAAAGACATACAAGGTTTAAGCAAAATATATTTTGATCTAGTAAATCATAGGTGATGCTTATGATACAAAATGTAAATATAATGTGGTAACATGGCAAGTTACAAAATAACTAAAGAACAAAACTGAAGTAATGTCACATCAAGTTTCTTATTTTTTCATTTAATACCTATTATTTAAAATGTTTAAGTGCATATTTTTTGTACCGCAAACTTAATTTAATTAATTTACGAGTTCTGTACTTACTCTACATCTCATTTTTTCATAAAAACAAGCGTTAAAATTGAAAACAAATTTCCGACACTTTGAAGAACATATTTTTATAAATTACCTAAACGTCAGCAGTTCATACTTACATAATTTGAAACTAACTGTAGCATTTTTTTTCTGCTTATGACTTGGTTTAAAAAATTATTTTACTCGTTTTTCACGTTTTTCTTTTGTTTTGACAGAAATAACTGCCAAATTTATGCCAAATACACCAACAAACGAAAAATATGAGTTTAATTATTTTTTAAACTATCAGGCAAACTAAATCAGGCATAAACTTTTGCCACAATTGGCTCAAAATTATATAAGAGAAATATCTTTTATTTTACTTTTTAAAACTTCCGCGACAAAAAAGCCTTTCTTCCAATCGATGGTGAGTATATTTATGCCCCCATGAGATCTGTGTGTCGGCGATTAAATTGCTGGTTGCGGTGTATATTTTGGGAAATGGCATAGCATCAGCTATTTTTATTATTATTTACCATGGTAACCTACCTCAAATGGTGAATCTGGAGATGTGTTGCCATGTCACTGTATCGATTCTTGTGAGTGGGTTTGCAGGGACGCCCGGGGTGTAATGTTTACCGGCAGTTGAGGTTGGTCCGCCCGTCAAACACCTTACTCCGTTGCCCCTGCTCGCGACACACTTGCAATTCGTTTGCTCGTGACGTCTTGTTTTATGTAAAAATAAAGATCCAAATCCGCAGACGATATCCATCCGAATGAGGTTGATTCAAATCCAAAAACTAGTTGCTTCGAGATAATGTATCTTTTGAAAACGTTGTACAGATATCGTATTTGTAACTTCCATAAGGAAATGTAAAAATAATATTACGGGGAAATCCAAGTTACAATATCCGTGATATTTAAAATAATTGTTATTCCACACTGTATTCATGAATAGCATTTGTTCTGCATACAATTGAAGAGCACAAATGTTTTGTCTGTATGTCTGGAGATTACGAAACCCCATTATAATCACCCCCATCACCCTACTACCTACTCATTACCCACTCACTCTCTACCCACCTACTCATTGGATGTTGTGAAGCTATCTAAGAGATGTCATAATAAGGACCTCGTTGTCCAATGTTTAACATTGCTGCAACATTTTTTGACGGTTCCTCTGGATATTTGACAGATAAGCATACAACGTTAATTGAACTAACATAGATATTGCACGGATGTCATAGATAATAGGCAGGAGGCAATGTTGTCTGGACGTTGTTGGGATATTGATTGCTGCTTGGAATATGTCCAATGTGACAAATGTTAATGTAAATATTTATCGTCACTGTTAATTATGAAAGACAATATGACTTACTTTACGTATAATTCTACAATAACTCAGTGTGATGCTTTTATAATCATCATCACAGGTACACAATCCTAGGATTGGTTTGACGCAGCTCTCCACTCAGTTCTCCTATCAGCTAATCTTTTAACTCCTACGTATTTCTTCTCTTTCACATCTCTCTTTACTTGTTCCATATATTTTGTTCGAGGTCTTCCTTTTTCCGTTCTTGCCCTCCACTTGTCCCTCGACGATTGTCTTCATCAGGCCATCATGTCTCAAGATGTGGCTTTAACGTTGTTCCGTCTTCTTATTAAGCTTTTCATGAGGCTTCTCTTCTCTCCTACTCTTATTAGGACTTCCTCGTTACTATCCAAGTAGATTCATTCTTCTGTAAGACCGCGTTTCAAAGTCGTGATCTATTGGGCCTTGCCTCTCACTTGCACTCAATTTAATTTGCAGTTATACTCAATCTGCTTATTATTATTACTTATAAATCGGCAACGCCTGAATTAAAAATATTATCCGAACTTTGTCGTACATTCAATTTTAAAATATATTAAATTATCGTTGATTTGATGCAAATTTTATACTTTCAGCACTAATATTTTTGAAGATACAGCCTGGTACAATGTGGTACCACTAGGCCTCTCTATCCTTGGTTTCTTCGTTGCTGTCATTGTCCATGCCTCACTTCCGTAAAGATGTTTCCATATCAAAATAAAAAATTCCCAAAAGAGCAAAATGGATGAAATTAAAACTAACCTAACAAGTGACTTTCAATTCCTTACAATGAATACAACTTAACGGGACTGTTCGTATGAACAAATTTGCAATTTTTACACTTTTAGCACTAATATTCTTGAAGATACAGCTTGGTACAATGTGGTTACACTAGGCCTCTCTATCCTTGGTTTCTTCGCTGCTGTCATTTTCCATGCCTCACTTTCGTAAAGATGTTTCCATATAAAAAAAAATTTCCCAAAAGAGTAAAGTGGATGAAATTATAACTAACCTACTCTCACTTGAACTCAATTTAATTTGCAGTTACACTCAATCTGTTAATTATTATCACTTATATCCCGGCAACGCCTGAATTAAACATATAATCCGAACTTTGTCGTATATTCAATTTTAAAATAGATTAAATTATCATTGATTTGATGCAAATTTTATACTTTTAGCAACTAATATTTTTGAAGATACAGCCTGCTAAAATGTGGTTACACTAGGCCTCTCTATCCTTGGTTTCTTCGCTGCTGTCATTGTCCATGCCTCACTTCCGTAAAGATGTTTCCGAATCAAAATGAAAAATTCCCAAAAGAGTTAAATGGATGAAATTATAACTAACCTAACAAAAAACTTTCAATTCCTTACAACGGACCCAATTTAACGGGACTGTTTGTATGAACAAATTTGCCTCTTTAATAGCAGCTTGTTGGTTACGTTAAAACGTCTGGACAAATCCTTAGTACCGTAATGCAATGAAATGAAATATTTTCATTAAATAATTCCTAATTAATTTTCATTAATTAATTCGTTATTCTGACATGTGACGTTAATTTTCGCAAAGAAACAGTATTGATATACCGTAGCCTGGCTTTTTATGTCCACCAAACAGTTTTCCGAGTATGTTAACCAGAGTTGATGAATTCTTCCATTTAAAAGCATGGAAGAAAGCGAAAATAACTCCGAGCCACTCTCATTTACTTTCTACTTTCTCTCTTCATATATTTTTATTGTAGGTTGGTGTAATGTTTCAGATAGCTGTTATTATGCATCACAAAATGTGCCCTTTTCTTCAATATACCTAATAGAAATTGGACTATCTTTCAATGATATAGAACTCACTTAATAATTTTTCACCTTAAATCTTTTTTGTTTTTTTTTTTTTGCTAAACTTCCTTTTGACGAATAAACTGATCACTGTAGAGTACACTCGTAATGCTTTTCTCAAGGACGCGAAGCCTTGTTTTGAGTTTACCACGGTTGCCATGGCAACAATTTACTATTGATATATTTATTTTCCAATATTTTTTTATGTTTAGGAACCATTTCGTAAAGTACAAATGACTACTCTCACTTGAACTCAATTTAATTTGCAGTTACACTCAATCTGCTTATTGTTATTACTTATAACCCGGCAACGTCTGAATTTAAAATAATATCCGAACTTTGTCGTATATTCAATTTTAAAATCGATTAAATTCTCATTGATTTGATGGAAATTTTATACTTTTAGCACTAATATTCTTGAAGATACAGCCTGGTACAATGTGGTACCACTAGGCCCTTAACCTTTTATAACCCAGAGCGTCTTCTGGGACAAATTTAATTTCAAGCTTTCTCATTATAAAAATGTGATTATTTTCTACTCAATAGGGTAGTTTCCTTCATCAAAGAATACGAAAGGCATTGATTGCAATTCGTTACCCTCCATTAGTGTATTCATAATATACAAATTATTTCGTTTTAGAAATACCGGTTTAGACGAATGGCAATGGTCCATTTTTATCCTCATTTGAAAAGGGCCAGATTGGCGCCCATGCGATGCAACTCCACGTGACGTCACAGGGACCTAGTTTCTATAGGAGAAGATAGGAGTTATACATCGTCTGAGGTTACCAATGTATGCATGAGGCGCAGAGCTCAGGGAAACATGTCTTAATAATCACTTATTAAAACTGGCTAAGGTCGGAAAGTTTTCTTCGTTTGATAAGGTGTTAATAATTCTTATTTAAGCCAAGCGCTACCAGCCAGCGGGGTATTCAGCTACACGCCAGCAGCCTGCGTCGTATCAGCGCTAAGCCTCGCTTCAAGGTCACCTCACAGGGCGGCAGCGGGAGCCAGACGGATAGATTTCCCGGCATTCATACTTACGCGTCGCGTTTTTGCGCGCTTGAAATTTTTCACTTTTCATTTAATCGCAAAATATAGACATCGTCATTTAAAAATCTAAAAACGAGAAATACGTACTCCAGGAGTAATAATCTTTCCATTTAGGCAATAAAAAATAATAGGAAACCACCCTATTGTAATTTTGTGGCAACTACGTATTTCGTCATTTAAATTTACAGCACAAAAGAACACGCGGTTTGAATCTTTCCTGAATGAGCGTAATAAATATACATTTTTGATGTTGCTTGGAATCAACATTGGGTTATAATGGGTTAGGGGGCCCAAAAGTCGAAATGAAATAAACATTAGTAATTTCACATTTTAATGCCAAAAACTTTGAATATTGTCTATGCTTCACTAGAGCAAAGATCCATCCAAAGTCACTCAAAATGTGCAACTATTATTATTATGTCAAAAATATCAAATTAAAAAAAGCTAATTATAAATATGCTCATCAGTTTAAAAATCTTAAAATCCCAAACAAATTACGATAAATAACAAAAACGGTTCGTTTAGTATTGCCCTACCTGCTGGTGTCATGTGGTATCACTAGGCGTAAACAGGTTGATACGATTCTTAATCGATATATCGTGCAGAAAAAAATTGCTAGACTATTATTACTTAAAAAGCGTTACGAACATTCCCGTCCTTTATTCATTGAACTTAACATACTCCCGCTAAGATATATGTATTGTTATAAAGTGTTAAAAATGTTTTTTTTGCGTAGTGGATACAGCCCAAAAATTTTTGCGAGCAATGTGCTGTTTAATTCTCGCAGAGGTTTCTCGATCCCTATGCACAAGCCTAATTTAACGATGTATAAAAGGAGTTTTTTGTATATGGGACCAAAATTGTATAATATGCTACCAAATACCATTAAAGAGAAATTATTTTGGTATATACAAATGGTTGATACAGAAATGGATAATGACTTTTGAAGACATCGAAAAGCTATAGGAAAGGGTCGGTATATTGCAGAAAATACCCTAGGCATCATATGTACTTGTGTGTTGTACATTATAAGTTGTATCTCATCTTAAGGTCAGCTCTGTTATTATATTATTACGCACATGTTTTTTTTCTCAAGGTATTGTGTATTTTGGTCGTATGCGTTCATTTCCGCAATTTATGAAATTGAAGTTAGCCTAAAAACAGGCTTATTGCCTTATGGGCTACCTTACTTCCCTGAATGGATGTAATAGTCTGTAAAAAATATGTATGCATGGAAGAATAAATTATTATTATTATTATTATTATATCGCTCTTTTTCAACCAGTTTGATAGACCAACTACTGTGATGGACCGTGTAGTAAACGAATTTTTAGGTGTTTGTGGAAGGAAAACCGAGTGAGAAGGAATCTCAAGGTATTTTTTCCTTTCCCTTTTTCAACCTAGCCTCACTCCGCTGTATCTGTGTAAGTGCCGAGGGCATCAGAATCACGCCGAAGGAATGCACGCAGGTAATTACACCCCCCGCCCTTCACCGCCCCATATAGACAGCACCAAACCAGCCATCGCCCCGGCGACGAAAGTAAATACCATCGCCCAGACGCGATCGTCTTTTGTCTGGAAAAAATATCCATTCAGGTCAGACTTCGGGTTTCTGCCTGAACAGTACAATGTAGTTGAAAATTTTTAGCACAAACTATTGGCGCGTGATGTAGGATTTCATGATCGCAAGTCTCTTGGAGTTTAGGTCAAAATGATGCAAAGCTTGTATGCCGAAGCACAGTGGGCTAGAATCGAAAAAAAGCTGGCCAAATCCTCAAAAATGATTTTTTTAGATTTAAACTTCGTACAGATATCCTCAAATAAATTTTGCATAACTTTGCAGATTATTTCTTACCTATATTTTCACGTTAACAATATTTGTGAGGTCAAAGTTGAACAAATTTAGCGAAAAATGACCACCCTCGATTTTTTCTGAAAATTGCCAACTTTATCCTCGTGCAGTGGTTTCATAAATAGTTTCCTCGAAAAAACTATTAAACCATCTTAATTTCCACTTCTTTTCTTCCATGTGCAGTGTTTTTAAAGATTTTGTTTCATCAACAACCATAGATATATAACAGAATGGCGGAGTCTGTTTTCAGCCCATATTTTAACATAAACGTAGGGAAAAAGTAGATATTACCACGGATTTTCGCCAAGTGACTGATACCACGTCGTTTTATGAAGCTTCTACATTGTGGATCTAAAGTAAGACCTTGCACCAACTTGCAAACCTGAATTTTAAATATTTATTTCGAGCGTGCGGTCGACTCCGGTTCTTGCCGGCGGCGGCGGAGAGTACGGCGACGCGGCAAGCGTGTGGATGCAATATGGTCCGATTGACTTTTATATCTGATAAATAGATATAATAGTGATAGAAAATAATCACCAGAAAGTAAAATTAATTAATATTGCTACGATTGAATCTTATTATGCAATCACTGGGCACTGCAAGAGGTGCACTGAAAGCCTTCTTTCTTAGAGTGCATTCCATATACTACTACGGAGAATGGACATAATTCGTGTGCATAAAGTAGGGAGAAGGACTCTTTTATTAACAAACAAACTCTTATTTCTAGGCAAGAGCCGTCGATTACAAACATTATTTTTCGCAATGATGTATTTAGAAAATGTAGACACAAGAATTTTGACGTGCCTTATCTTTGCACAGGGTTGTTTGTTGATAGTAACTAAGTTATTACCTAACATAGTTACCATCAATTTATGTTTTTTAAATAAAAATAATTTTACTAGGATTCTTGCAACCAAAGCCTAAGCTAAACCTTAGTAAGATAATAAACAACCCTGTGTAAAAAGAAGGTACACAACAATTCTTGTATCTACCTTTTTGATTATATTGTTGTAAAAAATATTGTTTGTAACAATTTATTTTCATTTATGTATCATTTTTGTACACTCGCTTTTCGTTTAAAGCCTTGAGGTTGTTTGCGAATAAACCGAAACGTAGGTTTTGCATCATTTTATCCTTAACTCCAAGAGACTTATGATCGTTAAAAAATAAAGGTCAAGAAAAGGAAAATGCATATCTAATAGGGTAGTTTCCTTCATCAAAGAGAAGGGAAGGCCTTGATTGCGATTCGTTACCCACCATTAGTGTATTCATAATATACAAATTATTTGGTTTCAGAAATACCGGTTCTGACGAATTGCAATGGTCAAATTTAACTGAATTTGAAAACGGCCAGATTGGCGCCCATGCGATGCCACTCCACGTGACGTCACAGGGACCTAGTTTCTATACGGGTAAACAGGAGTTTTACATCGGCTGATAATACCAATGCATGCATGAGGCACAGAGCTCAAGTAAACATCTCTTGATAATCACCTATTAAAACTGGCTAAGGTCGGATAGTTTTCTCCGTTTGATAAGGCATTAATAATCCTTATTTAAGCCAAGCGCTACCATCTAGCAGGGTACTCTGCTACCTCCTAGCATCCTGCGTCGTATCAGCGCTCAAGGCCCCGCCCTAAGGTCACCTCACTTGCGGCAGCGGGAACCAGAACGACGTCACACGGAGTTTCCCCGGCATTCATACTTAGCCGTCGCGTTTTCGCGCGCTGGAAATTTTTCACTTTTCCTTTAATCGCGAAATATAGATATCGTTAGAAAATTTATCTGATCGTTGGATTATTCTTCCTCGTAGAATAATCCTCCAAGGTTGTTAGAGCATTAATTGCTTCTGCTTGGTTTCGCTATTTAGTGGGCCTTCTTCGCTTTTATAGCGTTGAAGTGTTTTTCCCTGTTCCGTCCCTTCCGCACGTTTCCTCTCCCAGAGGCGTCGTCGGGCTCCTATCGCGGCGGCCCCTCTTTCCTTTTCCCTTCCTCTCTAGCCCCTCCCTGGGTGATTGGGCGTATAAGCCATGGGCTTGGTTCCCGGCCCCGGTGTGTTGTATCCTCGAAGGGCTCCCTTGAGCCCTCATTTTTATTGTCATCAGCTTTCCCTATCGCGGCGGCGCATCTTTCCTTTTTCCTTCCTCTCCTCCCCCTCCCCGGTTGATCGGGCGAATAAGCCACGGGCTTGGTTCCCGGCCCCGGTGCGTTGTATCCTCGAAGGGCTCCCCTGAGCCCTCATTTTTAATGTCATCAGCTATTCCTATCGCGGCGGCGCCTCGGGTGATCGGGCGTTTAAGTCTATGACTTCGTTCCCGGCCCCAGTGCGTTGTATCCTCCAAGGGCTTCCCTGAGCCCTCATTTTTACAGACATCATCTATCTCTACCGCTGCGGCACCTCTTTCCTTTTCTCTTCCTCTCCTCTCCCTCCCTGGGTAATCGGGCGTATAAGCCACTTGCTTGGTTCCCGGCCTCGGTGCGTTGTATCCTCGAAGGGCTCCCCTGAGCCCTCATATGTTATCGGAACAACCAGCTGACCTAACATTGGGATTTAAAGATTGCCAAATTCATTTACGAAGATCACAGATTTCCTCTTGTCGACTAGTTGACCTCCATTGGCTATACGGAAATCAAGAATTACTAAAATATGATGGACTTTAACCCTAATACGGGCAGCATATTTTTCTGACTTAATAGAGCAAGGTGAGTCCCATGGACTCTTTTAACTTATGCTTTTAATTAAAACTATTAAACTGTGCAAAATATTACTTTTCACATCAATTTGTACATATTGTGCAATAAAGAATCATTTTACATGAAATTGATTATTATTTGTTTAACAAAAGTTTTACATTACTTATTAATTTCATACATAGTCAAACAGCGAGTACAGTGGACTCTTTTGACTAATTCTTTCTTTTTTCACTACATAAAACACCAAATATTTATCGTTACATGTACAAAGTGATAATTTTAAATTATTTTGACAATTCAAACCAAATATTTGTAAAATGCACATTACCTTTTACATTTCGTGCAAACAGACTCACCTCGTCCGGATTTGTGAGAATTCAGGGAAAAAAATTATTTCTAAGTTACTTTAATTCCGAAAGAAGTTTGAATTACTCTAATTTATAGGAAATATACAATTAGAAGAAGTAAAAAAATTACAACATGCTGACATTTCAATAACATAATAAAATTCTCAAAAATGTGATACGATGAGTCCAAGAGACTCACCTCGCCCGTATTAGGGTTAAAGGTCTCCTTTAGTTTGTTTGATCATTGCAACAACGGGTGCTGAGGAGGTCATAATCTAATGTTACCCAGTTTCTACAGTCACCTTGGTAGCTTAGATGAATTATTAAGACGAAAATATATTTGATCGAAGCAAAGTTAAATTAAACTATACAATGCCATTTCCAGTTTGATTTTGTGACTCTTGTTTTTAAATCACATGCAGCAGACGAAAACCTGTCGTTACTTCTAACATTCCCCTTATTTTAATAATTGCGTCATTTTTTTCGCATGTATTACTGTTAATAAGCAAATTATGCTCAAATGGTTCAAATGGTTCAAAAGTGGCACGTTAAAAAATAAGATGCTTAAAATATCCCGCGTCGACGATGAGCAACCTGTTTACAGCAAACTTTGCGTGGACATATACTTAACAATTTGCGTGCCATGGGCATAATATTACGTCGTGTTTACCTTTCTGAAGATTGCCTTGGACGTAATGTTACGTCCACTTATTTTATCGACTTTGTTCGCGTGAATCTTTCGTATTTCGCCCATGGAACTTTTTCAGTTTACTGCTTAGTGATTCTGTTATTTCAAAAATCAACTACTCGATGGAAAAAGAGTTATTTTAATGTCTTGAGGACGTAAAGTCCTCTGTAGCTACCGGCACCCTTACCTCAGCCTACTTAGTGTGAAAATTCTTTTGGCCAATGGACCGTTCGTTGAGGGAGCATTGACCCTTTTTGTCATCCAGGATTTTGAATGATTCGCTCGGAACAATGCTTTTGTATGATTTCCATGGTTTAAATAGTTCAAGTTGAGCGTATTAAAAAAATATTATGCATGTTATGGCGGTATATCATTTGTTGCAACTTTTTTTTCCAAATCAGTATGTTTTCATTATTAAAATATATATTTAAAAGTAAGCAATAATTGTTATTCAACTCATTCATAAAGAAGAGCAAAGTCCATTTTTATTGAAATACACATCGATTTAAATATATTTTCGATGCTAATGTTTAAAAAAAAATGTTCGAATTTAGTAAAAATTGCTGGATTTTTCAGTAAGGCTTTGAAATTAGCAGCCTGCACTCAAAAGTGTTAAGTACTAATTATAACCTCTCTTGTAATCTTAACATTTTTAAGAATTAATTAACAAAAAGAAATGCAACGACGATTGAGTCAGGGTATTGGAATACGGTTTGTACTTTGATGCAAACGAGTTTTGACTGATATAATGGTCCACGGTCCTCCTATCCTCTGCCCCTGCGACCAGCGACCAGCCCCTGCGCACAGTGGTCCGAAAAACTGGACGAAAAACTGGAAGGCCTGAGTAGCGGAGACTATATTTTGGCATAAAAACAAAGCATGTTTACCAGATGTACGCGTTCAGTGACATAGTATATCGATCAAATATCTTAGCAGTATCTTCAATTAAGTATTTAGGGTCAATAGAGACTATTTACTGTGCATAAAACGACGACTTTAAATAATTAAGTTCCAAAGAAAGTGAAATATCCAACAGTGTCTCAGAGTCTCTAAGCCCCCGCGTCGCGGAGCCGGGACGTGAAGTGCGATAAAAAAGTTGCGCTCATTTCCGCAGCTGCAAACTTTTTTCCAAAATGTTTGCTTTATACTCTTAAGCTATCTCTACTAAACACTCTCAGTAAAAATTGGAGAACTATTATTTCTCAAACTAAAGATAATGCCTACTTTATGTCAGGTTTTGCCATAAAAATTGAGCCGCCATTTTGCGACATTATACCACATCGATATCAGCCAAAATATTTAAAAATAATGGAAAATGTAGATAAAGTATCATATTACTGGAATATAATGTTTTTTACTGCATTACAATCCTTCAAAAACTCTACCAGCAGCTTAACTTCAAAGTGTTTCGAAGAAAAATGAGATCGGGCGTGTTTTTGGAAATTTGGTCGAGTTTGGTCCTCTGTATCTTAGCAACGGATGAGATCTATGAAAAACGACTTATTGTTTCATAATGACCAATCATTTTTGAGCATATACGTCAAATTTCAAGTCTCTACCTCAAAAAACGCTATTTTGGAATTTTGTCCGGATTTTTCCGATTTCGGACCACTGTGCTGCGGCGAGAATTGCACCCCAGGGTGAGCTTTTGTGTGTAAAAGGGCGGTGTGTATCCCTGCGGGGGTTTTGGATACCCCTGCTAACGATGTGAAGGGGTTGCATCGCAGCGGCGCATATATCCTCGCCCCTAGGTCATCTCACACGGCGATAGCGGGAACCAGAAGGACGTCACACGGTGTTTTCCCGGCATTCATACTTACCCGTCGCGTTTTCGCGCGATTGAAAATTTTCACTTTTCATTTAATCGCGAAAAATAGATATCGTCATTTAAAAATCAAAATGCGTGAAATACGTACTCCAGAAGTTATAATCTTTCGATTTAGGCAATGAAAAAACAATAGGAAACCACCCTATTCATAAGAACCTATCTTTGAAGCGTGCATCTCTGTGGAAGTGAGGCTGTTTGGGAAGCGGGATAATACGCGATGGGAGATGCAAGAAAGAAATTATCCGCGGAACATCCAAGGGGAAGAGTGCCGAATGATGTATCTGGTGACAGCGGGAAATTCAAACGCAGAGTTAGGCAATCGATTCATCAGAACTTAACCCTAAACCGGTGACGTGCGGTCTGAGAGATCGCTGCGTTTCTAAAATTATGAATATTTTCAAAATTGCTATTTCAAAATATCTATAATCTTCAAGAGCGTCATAATTTTGTACAATAAGGACATGGCACTCTTAAAATTTAACGTTCTTATGATTTATTTCTGAAAATTCGCAACTGAATTTTAGTAGCGGTCTGTGAGACCTCACGTCAATACATTGGAAAAAACAATTGACGTAATGCTGGTGGAAATGAATCAAAAAGTTGTAAAAAACAATGGGGAACATGCATGGAATTTGTTCATCATCCTAGTTAGTCTCATTGAATAGAAAATTTTCTCACGAGCCCAAATATATAAGCCAAAACTCTCCTAGTACTCCACAAACGTCAATAAATGCTAATTAAAAATGCTCGAATATCGCTTGAAGTCACGTGACCTGAAACGCCTTCTGACGTAATCGCACGGTACACCATTCACTTTGCTAAGAAAGTAGAGTGTTAGAGGCTTGAATGCAAGATATTTAAAGTACAAATTGCAATTATTATCGCCAAATTTGCATTTGAGCCCTCGTAGATCGATTTTCTATCCACTTCCTCAGTCTATCATCAGTGGATGCCGTTCCGTGATGTCACGCTCCGATGACGTCGTGTTTTCAATCAGCCGATGAAGATCAATTTTTAAAGCCTCATAACTCTGCTAAAAATCATTATTCATAAGCGAAATTTTCGACGAGTACATTTGAGGTAGAGGCCTTCTTATTCCAGTACTTTAAAAAAATTGTGCATGTTCCCCATTGCTAGTTATTTGCAAGATATTTGTAATGAAGGAGTTTTAGTTGCATTACGTGGATAATTAATTACTTAATTTAAAAAAGGACGATAATATTAACAACTCAAGTGTTTTTGATATCAGTATTTTTATCCTGTTTCAAATAACAATTTTTACTGAAAAAGTTGGTTCGTATTGGGAATGCACAATATTAAATATAAGTTTAATAATAGTTGAGAAATCAAAGAAACATTAAACTAAGCAATAAAAATGACTTTGCAACGTTTTGTAAATTTTTGTTTTATTGAGGTCTCCCAGACCGCACGTCACTGGTAGTGTAACGAGAATCGCACGTCACTGATTAAGGGTTAATAGGGGATGGTGTCGCAGCAGCCTCTGAAATATTACGATACTGAAAGGGTACCGGAGTCTACGTCCGCTGTGTTTACAATTTCTTCACAGAGATAATCTTTACCTTCAGGAGTATGTATTCAAGAAAACATCGAAATAATACTGCAATTGAAAGAAAATTAATTTCCCAAGACCGTACTCTGTGATGGGCGGATGGGAGAGGTAATAATGTTAACACGGGGAGTGATGGACAAAATAAGACACTAACGGAAATACAAACTTGAAACTAACACACGCACAAGCACTCACTTACTCAGGTTTGTGAAAAACACGCTACCGACAGTGACCCACCCACAACAATAGAAAAGGACAAATAATAAAATAAATAAAACACGCTCTCATTCACGCACCTCGCGGGTTTGCTCCAAGGAACAAAAGGCCGCGTAGGACACACGCACTCACTCACTCAGGTTTGTGAAGCTCTCGCTTACGACAGTGACCCACTCACAACAATAGAAAAGGACAAATAATAAAATAAATAAAACACGCTCTCATTCACGCACCTCGCGGGTTTGCTCCTAGGAACAAAAGGCCGCGTAGGACACACGCACTCACTCACTCAGGTTTGTGAAGCTCACGCTGAAGTCCATCACTCCCCGTGTTAACATTATTACCTCTCCCATCCGCCCATCAAAGAGTACGGTCTTGGGAAATTAATTTTCTTTCAACTGTTTAACGGCCGTAGTTCGTTCAATCTCTTATATAATACTGCAATGTATAGACATATTTCCAATATTCACCAAGAACGCATTTAACACTTAACAACGGCCGCTAATTTCAAAGCCCTACTGAAAAATCCAGCCATTCTTTACTAAATTCGCAATTTTTTTTTAAACATAAGCAAGCAAGAAAATATACTTAAATCGATGTGTATCTCAATAAAAATGGACTTTGCTCTTCTTTATCAACGAGTTGAATAACATGTATTGCTTACTTTTAAATATATGTTTTAATAATGAAAACCTACTGATTTTGAAAAATAAAAAGTTGCAACAAATGATGTACCGCCATAAAATGCATATTTTTTTATTATGCTCAATTTGAACTATGTAAACCATGGAAATCATACAAAAACATTGTTCCGAGTGAATCATTCAAAATCCTGGATGACAAAAAGGATCACTGCACTCTCAACGAACGGTTCTTTCCCCAAAAGAGTTTTCACACATAGTAGGCTGAGAAAAGGGTGCTGGTAGCTACAGAGGACTTTTCGTCCTCAACACATTAAAAAAACTATTTTTCCATCGAGCAGTTGTTTTTTGAAATAACAGAACCACTAAGCAGTAAACTGAAAAAGTTCCATGGGCGAAATAATACAGCTTTCCGCAAACAAAGTCAATAAAATAGATAGACGTAACATTACGTCCATGGCAATCTTCGGAAAGATTAACAGGACGTAATATTACGCCCATGGCACGCAAAGTGTTAAAATTGTAGCAAAATTCACCTGTTGTTGTTTATTTTTTTGAAAAAAGGAAATAGTTTTTATTGCAGTATTTTTCTCAATATGTCGATAACTTTTATCTCATTTTTCTTCTAAATGTTGCTCTTTCAATAAAAATGGACTTTGCTCTTCTTTATCAACGAGTTGAATAACATTTATTGCTTACTTTTAAATATATATTTTAATAATGAAAACCTACTGATTTAAGAAAATAAAAAGTTGCAACAAATGATCTACCTCTTTTAATTTCTATTTTATCAAGTTTTTCTGTACTATTTTGAATCTGTAATCAACACTGACAACTGACTGACCGATGCATCGGATGGACTGCATTATTTAAACTATTGATTGTAAAAATCTAAGAATTGCGGAAATAAATGAAAATAAACCTTACTAGCCAGAATAATTACTTTCTAAATGAATATTTGACAAAAATAACTTTATGCACTAATGGATTAAAATGAAGGACCCAGACAAGAGATGCGTACTCTATTATTATTATTATTATTAAATAATTAGTTACAAGTCGATCATGAAGTCGGGTGGTAACATAAAGTTAGGAAGTACATTAAGACACAATAAAACCAAACAAACCAAAATACAAAACAAAATACTAACAAGGAGACGTCGCCAAAGTGATGTTCAGGATCTGGATACGGATGTTATTTTCTGAAACTATATAGGTAAGGTAGAAAAAGGGTCACGGCTTTCTTCCACATAGGCCCGGGTTCGAGAGATATTCGCTTGTAAATACTTCGCGCAACATGAAATCCCTTGAGTAATAACCGTGTTAAGACACAATTCGGAGTTTCGTTTAAAATACATAAATTGATATTAAATTTAAAAAATCACGAAGTAACTAAATAAAACGAATGGGGATAAAATGTAACCGTCATTTCAAAAATTAGAAGAGAGAAAAACACGGCCGTAGTCAAGAGGTAGCGATTACTCACGGGATGTCATGTTGCGCGAAATCTTTACAAGCGAATATCTCTCGAACCCGGGCCTATGTGGAAGAAAGCCGTGTCACTTTTTCTACCTTACCTATACAGTTTCAGTTAATAACATCCTCATGCAGATCCCGAACATCACTTTGGCGATGTCTCCGTAAGTACCAAAAAATTTTAAAAAGCCCTCAAAAAAACAATTTTATTTATCCTTTTGATAAATATAGAGGCATGAATTGGAAAGGACTCAAAAAAATTTCCTCCGGTAAACCATTCCGATCCTCTATTTAAGGATTTAGGAAGGAAAATGTTAGCCTATTTGTCAGCTGCCTTGGGACCTTAATCTTATAATTATGAACCCTCCTCTCCAGATAACTTGTTGGTCCTTTTAACCGATTCGTTAGGTCCCTCCACGCAGGATGACCACTATAATGCCTCGTTTTATTAAGTATGACTAGGAATTCAGCAAACTTATTTTAAAGCGTGTTGGTTGCAAGCTCAGACCTGCAGACGCGCCGGGCAGAGGTGACGCGGCCGGCGCTGCGTGAGTAGGCGCAGTGCACAGATTATTCCCTTCTGCGCTTCAAACTGGCAGAATAACGGTATCTGTGCATCGATCCCCTTCGTAATAAACTGTTATTATGCTAAATACAAAATAAGTGTACAAAAAAACTGAAATGTATGTTTTCCCCAATCTACAAAAAATCGTAGGATTTTCCTTCCTCATAGAAAAATCTTTCTTTTTTGTAGAAACATTAAATTATGGTTTCGCTAGGAAGTAAGACCCAACCGCCTTTGTGACGGTGCGGGATTCCTCGTCCCTTCCCTTCCTTCCCTATCCCCTCCCAGGAGGCGTCGTCGGGCTCCTATCGCGGCGGCGCCTCCTTCCTTGTTCCTTCCCGTCTTTCCCCTCCTGCGGGCAGAGGAAAAAGCTAGCGCTTAGAATCCCTGCCCTAAGAGTGTAACCCGCGAGCCTGTCCTAGGTGTCTCGTTCCCACTGTATGTTTTCCCCATATGGGACAAAAAAGTCCCATCCCGCGGTTCTAGATAAATCGCTGTTTTTCTCGCGAACCAAACATCGTACAATATTTCCGATATGGCCACTCGAAATAGCAAAAAAAAAGTAGTAAAATTCGGTAAATTTCAAAGGAATCAAACCACTAGTACATGAATGGCAAACATTTGCAAAGGGCGATGAGACAAAAAAGTCCCGTCAGCGGTTCTAGTGTTAAAATGTGGGTCCCAGACAAGAGATGCGCACTCTAATATGCCTCGTTCTATATCCAGTCGTAGGGAAAGACATTTCCGTCGAACTTCTCACTATCCTGAGATGAGTGCGAGCGATTCCGAGAACGATATTAGCCGGCGTGTGATCCACGCGAGAGGAAATTGAATGAAGGAAGGAATTTCTGTATCTCGGGTGGGGAAGTTTAATTGGTTTCCAGGAACGGATCCAAGTGGAATCTCCAGTGTGAGGATAATCTGGAGGAAACGAATGAGAAGGGGATTCTGGGAAGGGTTTTGGGAATATCTCTGAGTGAAGCAGATGAGGAAATGAGCGGAGACTACGGAGAATCGAATGAGGAATCGATAATGTAAAAGGAGACTTCGTTGATTTCCACTAATTTATTTTGTACTTGATACTGACCTCTATGGTTCGAAACATGTCGTACGGACAAAATAAATTAAAGTCTCCTTTTCTTTTTCGAGTATTGACTTCCAAATAGTTGAGCCTAATAGAATAGGGTAGTGACCTTTACAAAGAAAACGATAGGCATTGATTACGATTCGTTACCCACCATTAGTGTTTTCATAAATTACAAGTTATTTGGTGTTATAAATACCGGTTTAGACGAATGGCAATGATCAATTTTAACTGTATTTGAAAGAAACCAGTATGGCGCCCATGCAATGCCACTCCACGTGACGTCACAGGGACCTAGTTTCTATACGAGTAGATAGGAGTTTTACATCGTCTGAGGTTACCAATGTATGCATGTGGCATAGAGCTCAGGTAAACATCTATGAATAATCACTTATTAAAATTGCCTATGGTCGGAAAGTTACCTTCGATTGAAAGGCTATTAGTAATCCTTATATAAGCCCAGCGCTACCAGCTAGCATGGTACTCTGCTACCTGCTAGCAGCCTGCATCCTAACGACGCTCATAGCCGCGCACCAAGGTGGCCTCACACGGCGGTAGCTGGAATCAGAATGTCGTCACACGGGCATTTCCTAGAATTCATACTTAGCTGTCGCGTTTTCGCGCGTTTGAAATTTTTCACTTTTCATTTAGTCGCGAAAAATATATATCGTCATTTAAAAATCTAAAAGTGTGAAATACGTACTCCAGGAGTAATGATCTTACGATTTATGCAACAAAAAAGTGTTAGGAAACCACCGTATTGGGGTAAAGTGCACAAGTCTCGATATTTCCCAATTCACCGGAGTCTTCTGTACCTACTAGTATAAAAGTAAAACAAAATTAAGTGTCGGGTCAAAGGCGAAAAAAATCTGACACGCTCATGGTCACGGCGAGTCAAAATATCGGTTGCAGAGAAAGAAATCAACACTTTAAAAATCCAACTTTACTCAACAGTAGAATCACAAGTAAAAATAGACTAGAAAAATTTTTAATTTGGAACGGTATTATTTTATTTGAACGATCATCTAAGAAAATCCAATCGGCTCAATAAGACACAACGTGAAAGTTTAAGGGTTAAGGATTTAATTTCAAGATTTAACCCATTATTCCCCAGACTCTATGTAGGGCTTTTAAATTAGGCATTTTCAGATTTATTTTGGCCTGATTAAGATGAATTTCTGGAAAAAAAATTTCTTCATATTATATGATTTTCAAAATGCTGCTTACACGCAACGCTGAGAAAACTCCGGAAAATGTATGCAAAAAAGTAATTTTTAAAATTTAAGTTACATCTTTTATTTTTTATCTTGATTTGTTCATTCGACATCTTCGCCGGTAGTTATCCGTATTCCTTTAAAGGAAATGTCCCATTCTGCCTTTCGACGGACATGATGGGGTATGTCATTTTTCCTAGGGTGTCTCGTATGTGCGCATCGATTTTTATGCCAAACGCCAACAGTGATAAGAATACAATTTTACGAATGAAAATGTTTAAGGATGTGACAAAATTAGAACTAGAGATACTTACAAAGTGTCAGAAAATCGAAGAAAAAATTATTTTGAAGTAGAAACTTGTTCTAAGAATTAGGATTCAATAATGTTGTGATAGCGAAACGCTGGGGATTAATGGGTTAATCTTCTAGTTCACTACCAAGTAGAAATTATGCCATTGAGACTGTATATATTTATTTTTCTTTTGTTTTCATAGTTATAGTAAAAGTTTATTGTTGGTGACATGCGCGTGAGAGTATACATGTAGATTTATTACAATCTCGCCCAGCTCTTAAAATACCCGTTGTTAGAATTCTTAGACTTCGATAAAACCATTTCGAAACCAATCACAACATCCACAGACCATCAACGCACACATTTTTTCTCTCTTCACAAAAAAATTAGTCCTTGATTAGAATTTTTATGGACTCCCTCCACGACACGGCCATTATAGTCTGTGGAGGTGAGATTATAAAAAAATTAAAAATAAAAGAACATCAATTTAGTGGATGGGAACGGAACCGAAAAGTCTATAAGGGACGGACCAGTCCATAAAACCATTAAGAAGTTAATGATTACCCCAAGTGGCTATAAAAATGATAGGGATCAATTTCCCGTTTATTTACTATCATGAAAACTATCAAAGAGACGACCAATCTAGCGAAGGTCTAGGCTAGGCAACACAGGAATGGGAACTATAAGGCTTCGTCGGTTAGTTTTACGACAGAGACGCCTTCATGTACACATTAACCTTCATGTTTATATTGTTTACATTTTAATTGAACGGTTACTTTCTTTCGTTAAGTGGTATCAGGCTCAACTATGTGAAAGTTCATATTCAAAAATGAAAAGAAGGCTTCGTTGACTTCCAATAGTTTATTT
The DNA here is from genome assembly GCF_921293095.1 of Ischnura elegans. NCBI lineage: Eukaryota > Metazoa > Arthropoda > Insecta > Odonata > Coenagrionidae > Ischnura > Ischnura elegans. The sequence continues at coordinate 8,178,219 of NW_025791659.1, forward strand.
CCTCAATACGACATGTTTCGCTCCATAGAGATCATTATCAAGTATTCCTCCTTATTTATAGCCTCCTCCCTCTTTCCTGAAGAAATTAGGATTCGTCAAGCGTATTGTGGGAAGATTTTCGGATGAGAAATTAAAAGAAAGGTGCTTTTTCGCTCTCGTCCGACCGCACCTTGAATATGCAGCGAGCGGATGGGATCCGGTGCAGAAAGACTTAATCCGCGAACTGAATAAAATACAAAGGAAGGCTGCGCGTTTCGTCAAAAACTTCTACGGGCGTACAGACAGTGTTACCCAGATGTTAAGCGAATTAGGCTGGGAGCGGTTGGAGACTCGGAGGCTGCGCGCTAGGCTTAGATTGCTTGAACAATTGAGAATGGATATCTTTAAGAGAGACACAGAGAACATATTATTAGAGCCACACAATATTTCCAGGTCCGATAGAAGCGATAAATTAAGAGAGATGTTTTGCCGAACGGATAGATATAGGAATTCGTTTTTCCCCAAACCATAAAGAACTTTAATAAACGCTAGTCCCAACCTCGTTAGAGCACTTCTTTTTTTTATAGTTGTAAACGGCTGGTGTTCTAACACCCCCTGCCACACGCCTTTTAGGCGGCTCGCGGGGTATTATGTAGATGTAGCTGTAGAATATCTAGTTTCTATAATGATACAATAACTCGGGTATAATAGGGTGTAAGGATTCGTCGGGCATGATAGTGTTAACGATGTCACTGCTAGATTTTTTATTGTTCTGTTTATAGTGATGTTGTTCTCGGGGAAAATAATCCTCATGCTTACCAGTTCGGCAAAATATATCCCTTTTAATTTATCATTTCTGTCGTACCTAGAACTTACCTAAAATAGTAATCTAACTTTACCTTGATCCAGAGAGAGCTCTACCTTCAAGTATCCACCTGAATACTGTACAAAGGATTCTGGAAATATTATTTTTTTGGCTATTTAGTCGCGTAGGAATATTGTTCACAAGAAATGTGGAGAAACGCAAATACGATACCGTAAACAGAGGAACGTAAAAGATCTATTCTGTCACGGACTGAGGTTTTCACCTGTTTTTCTTTCCAACTTCGATCCCCTGTGAAAATCTTGGTCAAAACCTCTTTGGAAGAACGCCTCAGGGTATTCTTTTTATGAGAAAAAAGATCTCTCATCTTTTTCGTCCGTGTAACACGAAAGTATGAGGAGTTAAACCAGACGAGCAGATAGGGGGCCTTTAAAAAAATGCATAAAATGTATCCGACTAAAAAAATATAAAAAAAAACAAGAGAAAAATTCGTCTCGGCATCGAATTTTTTTCTCTTCCCTTTTTGGGCTGGGCGAATAAGTGACGGTAAAATTGGGATAATTTTCCGGCCCATCATGTGTTATTATTTTTTTTTATATCTTGGGCCCATTTCACGCAACAGACACCCCCACCTCCTCCTCTCATCCCTCTATCGGCCAGACCCATCCAAACCCACCCCTCCGTTTGTGTTGTTTTTTTCTGTTCCAATTTCACTCCGGAGTCTTGCCGTGGAATTGGTCCATTACAACAAGTCACAATCTCAGTACTTGGCCTTGCAAAAGTGCCAACCCTATAAGGTTTTACAACATATTGAGTTACCTGACGTTAAATATGGTGGTATTGTAATAAGTTTCTTGTTTTTTTTGTTACAACTTCACTCCAGCGTATCATCGTGGGATTAGTCCATTTATATGCCTCATAATCTCAGCACTCGACCTTGCAAAAGTGCCAACCCTACAAGGTTTCAAAACAAACTGAGTTATCGAAGGTTAAACCTAGTGGTACTATAATAAGTTTCTTGTTTTTTTTTGTTTCGACTTCATTCCAGCGTATCATCGTGGAATTGGTCCATTACAACGACTCATAATCTCAGTACTCGATCTTGCAAAAGTGCCAACCCTAGAAGGTTTTACAACGTAGAGTATTTCCTATGGCTTAATCAAGTGGTATTTTAAGAGGTTATTTTAAATATGTCATACAATCTTCCACAACGATTTAAATTCTGAGACATAGAGACTGTTTCATTACGTTTTGAATTTTTTATTGTCTTTTGAACTGAATATTTCACTTCACAAACGGTTACAATTCATTTCGTATTATCTTCAGAACTGAAGATTACCTTTCAATAAATTATGCATCATTTTCAAAACTGAACGTTCCACGTCAAAATCGTTTCAAATACATATTGAACTGATTAAGCGCATTAAAGCAAGGCAATTTTTTGTCTTTTTGGTTCAAGTATGAGGAAGAATGTCAACATTTCCTCACATGAACATTTTGACATTTTTTTACACATTGCATACGTGACTGCGATATTCATTTTTCTTTCCTACACCTCGGAAATTGAAATCTGCCTTTCGGATATTTATAAAATAAGAGAATAAGTTAAATTCAATTTTGAAAGGCCATTTGTAATGCAAAGATATCGTTCTCTCCAGGGTGAATAGGGTGGTTTCCTATTAATTTTTATTGCTTAAGTCGAAAGATTACTATTCTGGCGTATGCATTTCATGCTCTTAGATCTACGAATGACGATATCTATTTTTCGCGATTAAATGTAGAGTGAAAATTTTCAAGTGCGCGAAAACGCGACGGCTAATTAGGAATGCCGGGAAAAGTCCGTGTGACGTATTTCTGGTTCCAGCTATCGCCCTGTAAGGTGACCTTGGGGCTAGGCTTTGAGCGCTGATACGACGCAGGCTGCTAGCAGGTAGGAGAGTACCCTGCTAGCAGGTAGCACTTGGCTTAAATAAGGATTATTATTACCATATCAAAAAAAGAATCTTTCCGACCATAGGCAGTTTTAATGGGTGATTATTAAGAGATGTTTCCCTTAAATATGTGCCTAATGCATGCATTGGTAATCTCAGAAAGTGTAACACCCCTATCTACTCGTACAAAAACTAGGTCCTTGTGACGTCACGTGGAGTGGAATCGCATCGGCGCCAATCTGTCCTTTTTCAAATGAGGTTAAAATTGACCGTTGCCATTTGTCTAAACTGGGATTTCTGAAACCAAATAATTTTTTTATTATGAATTCACTAATGGTGGTTAACGAATCGCAATCAATGCATTTCGTTTTTTTTTTATGAAGGAAACTACCCTACTGACCCAGCCGGGCATTCCAATGTTTAAGTTCAGCTTTCTAACTCCTTTGCACCGATAGCAGAATAATGTAGCCGTCCAGTGGCAGGAACCTGCTCACCCGTCCAATTATGAATGATTTGAAACTGAACTTCCTATCTCCAAAAATCCAATATCACCTCAAATCACTAAGAATTTCAATTGATATGTAACGCGAAGCCAAGAGAACTCAAAGCTGCACCATTGTACATACCGTGTTGAAGGTCAGAGATAGAGTCTTCATATTACATTTAGAATGAACGAGAAATGTTATGTGTTTCATAAGATAAAGAAGGTTTTGGGAAATGAGCACGATAGTGGGCATTTCTGATACCCCCGGATCATATTTGGAATGTGTTAAGTGAACAGCAACATATCCTGTATGATGTTGGGAACGATATGGTGGAAGCTCGTAATATTATTAAAATGAGACATTGCAATATTTCTACTTAGTTTAATTCTAACACAATGCGTTTCGTCATTACAAACACACACTTGATAATGCTGTTTGTAGCGACGAAACGCGTTGCGTAAGAATAAAACTAAGAGGAAATATTGCAATGACTCATTTTAATAATAATGAACAACAACACTTATGGATTATATAAAGAGTTGAACTCAAGAATTCCTGATATAAGTGCGAGATGTCAGACTAATAATATCGGAAAAACTTGTTCAGGTAGAACTGTACCAAGGGCTAACAATTTCAATAATTTCATTTAATATTAGTATTGAATGCCTTTATTACATGTTTATTTCAGAGTCGCATGTATTATTAAATGAACTTAACGATTACACTTTTAACTAAGTGAATGAATAACCTGTTAACTTTAATAGTTTTTCAAAAATTCATTATGTGTTCAGTACATTTCAAATCGAATCCTGGCTCTGTCAACTGTTTTGAATAACGAAAGTCTTATCTATCACGACCTCTTGTTAGGGAGGCAATGACTTCAATTGCATACGCCGTCACCGAAGACGGCGTATGCAATAATAGGGTGGTTTCCTATTATTTCTTTCTTCATAAACCGAAAGAATATTACTACAGGAGTACGTATTTCACGCTTTTGATTTTTTAAAGACGATACGTATTTTTCGCGATTAAATAAAATGTGAAAATGTTCAAGCGCGCGAAAACGCGACGGCTGAGTGTGTGAATGCTGGGAAAAGCCCGTGAGACGTCATTCTGGTTCCGGCTGCTGCTGTGTGAGGCCACCTTGGTGCGAGGTTATGCGTACCACTACGATGGAGGCTGCTAGCAGGTAGTAGAGTACCGAGCTAGCAGGTAGTGCTTGGTTTAAATATGGATTATTAATACCCTATCAAACGAAGGAAACTTTCCGACCATACGCAATTCCAATAAGCGATTATTAAGAGATGTTCCCTTGAGCTCTGTGCCTCGTGCATGCATTGGTAATCTCAGATGATGTAAAACTCGTATCAACTAGTATAGCATCTAGGACCCGGTGAATTCACGTGGAGTGGCCAATTCATGGGTGCCAATCTGGCCTTTTTCAAATGAGGTTAAAATTGACCATTAACGTTCGTCTAAACGGGTATTACTAAAACGAAATAATTTGAATATTATGAATACACTGATGGTGGGTAACGAATCGCAATCATTGCTTTCCGTTTTCTTTGTTGAAGCAAAATACCCTATTATAATATATTTTCCAGCATTCTTGTTTACACGCTGAAAATGCTTTTCTAATCCATCTATCGTGGGATGGTTTGATCGCCCTATATCTTATGAATGAGCCCTTAAAAACGAGATTCATAATTGCATTGGTCTTACTTTTATTCCTATATCTCCAATTCCTAGTCCTCATGATTATTTTTAAGACTTTTTATTTCAACACCATAAGTCCCTTTTTCTATTTTAGAAAAAGTTCACATTCGCCATTTCGCTCGTCATTTTTTTTATTTCGCACTTGTAAAAACTCGATCCTCTCTCCCCCATTGCCGCGTTACGTTGCATCGTTCCTTGCGGGGGAAGAAAAAAATGAAAGTCGAAACTCGTTTCCAGCTATTTCGCGCGTTTGTCTCTTCTTTCTTTTTTTTATTATCATCATCTCGCTGGCTTGTTTCTCCGCAGTCTCGCACTTCTTTTGTTCGGCTGCATCGCGGTCGGTCGGTTGGAATTCGCACTGGCATGGTGAGGAAAGTGGGCGGGGCTTGCGAAAGCCAATATACGCATCTCATTGGTAAAGCTGGGCGTAGTTATGTCACATTTTTCCCCTCCGAGACAAATCCTTATGAGCATTACCAGTTTTTAGACTAGTGCACGCTTTCATATTTAATTATTTGTTGACCCCGAGTGTTAATTTCCATAAGCATTTTAAATTGAGAAGATAGTGTATCTTAAAGCTCTTTCTTTAACACGTTGACCGCCATGATGTTCTTAGTACTTAGGTCCTCTGACGACATTAGTGTTTTTCGTTCCGTTAACTATTCCCGGATCAAAACACATCAAATGTGTCTTTGTACTTCACTTTAAACTAAATATTTATATTCTGACGCCACAACGGTCATGGTCCATACGATAGCAAGAAATTCTGGTCACTCCTGCATCAGAATCCTCCTTACAACAGTCGCTCGGAGGCCGGTCAGTATGACCGACGTGGCGTGATGGGAGCCACTCGACTCCGGTCATAATGACCGGCCTGGCGGTCAACGTGTCAATCTTGGTTTCTTGCAAAAATGTTCAAAACACGAATGCAATGCTGGCAAGTAGCTATGGTACCAGTGGGAACAGTTGTGACGTCTGTTACTGAATAATGGCACGAAATTAAGAAAATCTTCTTCAACCCTAACACGGGCCAGGTGAGTCTCTTGGACTCATTGCATCAATTTCTTTTTTCAATATATTTCGTAATTGAATTTTCAGCGTGGCGTAAAATTGTGGCTTCTCCTTTTTATGTTTTTCCTATAAAATACAGCCAATCGAACTACTTTCAGTACTAAAGTCACTTAGAAATGTTTTTTTTTCGAATTGCGTCAAATCCGCGCAAGATGAGTCCGTGAGAGTCATGATGCTTGTCACTTCCTTCTGCGATTATATTTCCTTCACCTCTTCTGTGAGAACAACATTTGAGGAACCATTGTTTTGCAACAATGTCGCCAAATCGTGGCAATGTTTTTTACTAAACCTTTTAGATAAATTCAAGAGCAGTGTCTTTTCTGACGAAGTTAACCATATCTTGCGGACGCCAACATACTACGGAAGATCAGATCATATAAATAAAATAAGAGAGATAGATTGCAGAACAGACAGATTCCGAATGTCATTTTTTCCACGATCAATAAGAGATTATAAAGGCAGCAATAGAACTCGCAAATAGATTGCATGACTTGTAGTGTAGCCAACTAACCTATGTCAAACTTAATGCAAGTTTCTTAATTCAATGATTATTTCTAACAGCATATAGTAGTATAGTTTGTTATTATACGGGCCTTTTTTTGGACGGTGTGGTGTGCATGTGGGAGTCCAAATGCATGCTGCATGCTGGTGATTGATCACCCCCTGCCAAACACCCTAGAGGTGGCTCGCAGGGTATTATGTAGATGTAGATAGTAAACAATAACTTGTTTAGATAAATAGTTTAAATGAATATAACAAGTTATATGAGTCTATTAGATTCACCTTGCCCGATGCAGTCAGAAAAATATGTTGACCGAATTAGGGTCAACTGTTTTTGTATTTTCCGCTAGTTCAAAAATGTTTTCGCTGGATATAATTTCGTTTAAATCGACAAAGCAACCCACATTAATTGAATATGATGCGTAAATTGTCATAACCAACTTCAAAACTTCAACGCCTATTCCCGCCAATACTGTCTGTATGTTCCGACTCAACTCCCGTTGTTAGCTGTTTATCCTCACCCACTTAGCAGCGTTCGTGGGAGCCGCCCCTGGCCTGTGTTGACCGTATTAGGGTTAAACACAATATTAGAGAAAACAATGCTGTCGTCCGTAATTTTTTGTTAATAGTTTTTTTAACACAAACATAAATATCACGGAATAGGCAAACTCTATAAAATGCTACATACAGCTTTCTATGTGGAACAACGGATCTTTCACTCTTGTGTATAATAATTTTTTATTCGATTCAACAACGTACAATCACTATGTGCATTTCGTACTGATTATATTTTTTTTGTCAACGCCCGTTGATGATAATCGTTGTACACCAACATGACATATTTATTTATTCAAGATACACTTTACCTTTTAAGTTCCTGACAAACGATGCCCCCGTTAGAGAACGTTAAATATTCTTCATGCTACATTGATTTAATTTTTAGTATTTTTTCTAGTTTTTGTGACGTTTCTTTGGTTAAGTAATGGATTTTACGCGGTTTTAATTAATTTTAAAGTTTATAATTAAACAAATATGTTTAGTCGATATACCTCAAGCGAGTAATCGACATGGACAATTCGAAATTTTTAAGTCACATTAAGAAATAGTGAAATTTGAGATTCAGATCGTGTTTTTCATCAGAAGCCGGTGATTCAATGTTTAAAATGATATCTTATTTATCACCGCTGGTGCAATATGAACGGAGAATATACGGGATTATAGAAAAATAACTTTCCGTAATAATATATAGGGTTAATATTATTTTTTTTAATTGCAATATTTTCCTATAAGAATATTGTATTCTGCACAAGAAAAACTTTTTGTTGCTAGGCATATTGGTGTCTTGAAAACCCGTTAAATGGAAGCGCATTGACTTTTCGTTTGTAAGCAAAGTCTAAACTATATTAGTATATATTCTATTTTATTTCGATATGTGCCTTATATTCTCCTTATACTATACTAAATCTATACTAATACTTAAGAAAAAATTGAACCATGCAAAATACCCACCCGAAAACATACCATTGATATCCAATCACACTCCTCATGTGAATAAACCATTCATAGTAACCGCCTTACGAATATGCAACTCTCTTCCAGCTCAAATTAGAATCGTAACGAACATTTAAAAAATTTTTAACATAACGCATGCGGACTATTGAAAAATGCCTAGATAACTTCGCGTTTAATTCCTCTTGTATGCATTCATTTATATAGCCCAAATATTTTTTTATCTATGGACAATTCCATTTGTGACCGAATAACCTTTAGAGAAAAATATGCAATAGGATTTTTCGATAAAATTTTTAAATACAAATAAATTCCAAAGCTTCTCCCTCTGCATGATAAAAATACAGTTATGATGGTGATGTTCACATACAGAAACAAAATTGATTGTAGAAATACCTTACAAATATGCCCACAGTTAACCCGGTAACGCTCGAATAAAAAGTTTCTGCGATTTTTGTGGCCATCATTTATCTAAATATCAATGAAACTCAAAATGTCATTAGGTGCAAAAATTATCCTTTTACCACTAAGAGTTACGCCAAGCGGTACCATACGGTACCACCAACATATTTTGAACCATAACATCCCAAATATTAGGCTCACATCAAATAATAATCATACAGAAATCATACTATATACTATATACATACTATATACTATACGAGGTATACAGGCTACAAAATCATAATTACATAATAAAACCTTTGCAATTAGCAATACATAGGGCGTAAGTAAACAAAATAAAATGCTTGCTCTAAAAAATTCCGCTTCTTTGGGCTAGTTAATAATTCTCAAATTTCAAACGGCTCAAAATGCGTTAAACACAAAAAACCAAAATTTTCGGAAAATGTCATTAAAAATGTTCACAGCAATTTAAAACTCTCAAAAACCCTAATAAATTACGATAAATGATAAAAAAAGTTAGTTTAACACTACATTAGCAGCTGGTACCATTTGGTACCGCTAGGCGTTAACGGGTTAACGAAATGGTGCACTATTTTGGGTAGTAAAAAATATCATTCAAGTGAAGCTTGGTGACCTTTTATTGGGAAATAAAATAAAAATGTTCAAAAAATGATTTCATTTTGATATGCGCTTAATATTTCCTCCCGAGTTAAGTGATGTAATTGTTAAGTGATATCATTCATCACCTTAATCACGTGATAAATGTGATGATTAAACGTATTTACGTCTAAAAACTACCCCGCAAGTCGCCTAAAAGGAGTTTGGAAAGGGGTTTTAGGAAACCAGCCATTTGCAAATAAAAAGGGAGAGCTGTTACGAAATTACGACTAGTATTTATTAAAGTCTACATCAACATAATACCCCGCAAGCCGCCTAAAAGGCGTGTAGCAGGGGGTGTTAGGATACCAGCCGTTTACAGCTTAAAAAAATGAAGGGCTCTAACGAGGTTGGGACTAGCATTTATTAAAGTATTTTATGGTTCGGGGGAAAAACGAATTCCCATATATATCCATTCGGCAAAACATCTACCTTAATTTATCGCTTCTATGGAACCAGAAAATATAGAGCGGCTCTAATATTATATTCCCTGTGACGCCCTTAAAGATATCCATACTCCATTGTTCAAGCAATCTAAGCCTAGCGCGCAGCCTCCGAATCTCCGGTGACTCCCAGCCTAATTCGCTTCACCCACTATTTCCCAGACTGCATGCAGGGATTTTAACTTCGGTTGTTTCGCTTTTTCTGATTTATTTTGGCCAAATTACGATGAATTTCTGGAAAAATGTTATATAAATCGTATAATATGATTTTCACAATGCTGTGTGTACATAACGCTGGGAAAACTCCCGTAAATAAATATAAGAAAAGTAATTCTTTAAATATTAGGTTACATTTTTTATCTTGATTTGTACAGTCAACATCTTCGCCGGGAGGTAATCACTATTCCTTTGGAGGAAATACCCCAATCTGCCTTTCAACGGACATGCTGGTGTGTGTCATTTTTCCTAGGGTGTCTCGTATGTGCGCATAGATTTTTATACCAAACGCCATCATTCATAAAAATGCAGTTATAATCATGAAAATGTTGGTGAAAATTACAAAATTAGAACTAGAGATGCTTAAAAGAAGTCAATAAATGGAATGAAAAATTATTCTAAAGTAAAAACTTGTTCTGAGAATTAGGATTCAATAATGTTGCGTTAACGCAGCGCTGGGGATTAATGGGTTAACATCTGTGTAACGCTGTGTTTATTGGAGAGAATGCTAGCTTCTCACACGCTCTCTACTCTAATCATTACTCTAAACATTACACTATGTTATCGTATTTAATATTCCTGGCTGGATTTCCATTCTAAATATTATACAATCCAATCTGTGCTGCGCCTCCGTGGCTACAGGTTCCGTCTCTTCCACTTTCATGTTTATTTATTTCACATCCCGTCGCCTTGGTAACCGCCGGCGGCTGTTTGATGAAAGGAAGAAAGAGAGAAGAAAAAATAACAAAATAGAATCGGTCACGCGAAAACGAGGACCGTGCGTGTTTATATATCCCATTTTCGTATTTTTTCGGGTCCCTCGTATTTTTATAAAAAAAGGACAACAATGATTTTGTATTATTACGAATGCATACATTTTTTTGTGGTCACAGCATCGAAAATTTCATTTTTTTTTAACGCCCATATCGTAAATTTTTTGAATCATCATTTTCGTTTCTTGAATAAAAAGATGTCATGAAGACTTGTTTCCCGAGATTCTAATTGGTCGACCGGATATGTCTGTTGCTTTGGTATTTTTCGGTCGAAATGGAGGCATTTCCGGTTCGAAGCAGGATGAAGTACAACATATCATCTGTCTTTGTTGAGGGCTCTCCTGCTACTTTCGTTTCTGGTAAAAAAAAGCCTTGAACATCTTCCCGAAAGTGAATAGTCTCCAAATTATATTGGCGTGACCATCAGATAGAGATAACTTCACAACCTGGTGTCGCTGTGATTATTTTAAAGGGTCTTAGAGGTGAGATTTTTGTGAGATTTAGTAAAGGATTATTAACACTTTGCGTTCCATGGACGTAATATTAGGTCTTTCTATTTATTTGGCTTTGTACGCGTGGAGTCGTAATATTTCGTAAACTAGATTTTATGGAAAAATCGAATTTGCCAACAGCCCGGATGGACTTAGTAATGATGTTTTACTTTGTACAGACTCCTTTTTGATAAAATGCATCCCCATGACGTCAAAACCCTGACCTTCACTCCGATCCACTCGATGTATGTTTTCGTCCTTCACTCACTCGTTCACCAAAACAGTTTCCCCTCCCACTCCCCCACACCTAATTCCACATGCCCCCACCTCCTACCTTGGCCTGGGTACATATACGGAGAGAGTACTGGATTTTTCACCTTCAAAATGACACGTGTTGAAACAATGGTCGGTTGCTGAGTTGAAAAGTGTGGAAATTACCATTGTGTTATTCTTTTTATCATGACGTAATATTTCGCCCGTGTTACTTTTCCAGTTTACTGCTTAGTGGTTCTGTTATTTCAAAAATCAAATCCTCGATGGAAAAAGAGTTCTTTTACTGCCTTGAGGACGAAATGTCCTCTGCAGCTACCGGCATCCTCATCTTAGGCCACTTAGTGTGAAAATTCTTTGGGCCAATGGACCGTTCGTTGAGGGTGCACTGACCGTTTTTCTCTCTGAAGAATGCCATGGACGCAATATTACGTCTATCTATTCAATTGACTTTGTACGCGTGAAGCCGTAATATTTCACCCGTGGTACTTTCCAGTTTACTGCTTAAGGCCGTATCACACTAGTGACTGCGACCGCGATTTCGGCTGCGGCTGCGACTGCACCCCATCACACATTGCGGCCGACGCCACGGTCGCGCATGCGCACGTACGAACGTTTCTGCTTGTGGCTTGTTTGTTTACGAAAGCCCAAAGAATGGATAGAGAGCAGCTATTGTTGAAATTGATCCTAAAATATGTTAAAACGTACTTCATTATTTTCACCTGTGTACTCGGGTCCAATATCCAATATGCTGGGCTTCCATCTTCACTTTGAAAATCCGAAATTATCTCAGCGTTATCTCACACCCTTCTTGGACTTCCCTAGCAACGGTAACCAAAACAAACACGTCTGCCGCAAGCGCGCGAGATTGAAATAGAGCTCTCAGATTGGCTGCGACTGCGACTGCCTCGCTCTGATTGGTCGACGGGCCAGTCGCAGCCGTAGTCGCGGTCACAGCGGCGGTCGCAGTCGCTAGTGTGATACGGCCTTTAGTGGTTCTGTTATTTCAAAAATCAAATCCTCGATGGAAAAAGAGTCCTTTTGATACCTTGAGGACGAAAGAATCCTCTGCAGCTACCGGCATCTTTATCTTAGGCCACTTGGTGTGAAAATTCTTTAGCGGAGGGAAATGTTCGTTGAGGATGCAGTGACCCTTTTTGTCATCCAGGATTTATAATGCTTTGCTCGGAACAATGCTTTTTATGATTTCCATGCTTTAAGTAGTTCAAATTGAGTGTAAAAAAATTGTTTTGCATGTTATGGCGGTACATCATATGTTGCAACTTTTTTATATTTCAAAAACAGTAGGTTTTCATTGTTAAATTATATATTTAAAAATTAGCAAAAAATGATATTCAACTCATTCACAAAGAAGAGAAAAGTCTCATTTTTACTGAAATGCACATCGATATAAATATATTTTCGATGCTAATGTTTTGAAAAATGTACGAATTTAGTAAAAATGGCTGGAATTTTTCAGTAGGGATTTAAAATTAGCAGCCGGTGCTCAGAGTGTTAACCCTTTCTTACCCGGACCTGCTTTTGGGAGAAATCAAACTTCTAGATTTTTCATTTAGAAAACTTGAAAATTTTGACCCCATCATGATTATCGTGGTAGCTTAATATTTCATAATTATAATTTAAAGTATAAGTATCTTCTATATTATTTCTACTGTATAGATACCTTTTTCTCAACTTCTACGCAACCAAACTCTACAAAAGAGGCACCAAAATGCACAGAATTTATCAGAGAACATGCGACGGCATATCTTACTTCCTAAATATTGCTATTGCTTCCTAAAATTGGTTTTTAAATTAAAAAAAAATAAAAAATATAATATAAAACCAAAAACCGGTAAATAGTACTGACGTTAACGGCGCACAAACTGATATATTTGTTCATTTTCGGCAATATCTCGCATTCTTTAAATAACTTTCATCAAAATGCGGCTGATTCCACATTCAAGTCTCCTATTTATACGTAAGTATGAGTCATCATGTACGTTTAAAAGAGGATAGTGTAATTACTTCCAATGTTGTGTTTAAAGAGGTCCTCTGACCTCAATTTGTACATGAACATTCCAATTACATAAGACCCTGCCTTTTTTTCTACATTTTAAAATTAGAAACGCGCCTATCCCTCTGTGGACCTGCATCGAAAAGAGCGGGGGAAGCCCGCTGGGAGCCGGCGCAGAACCCTCGTTGCCTTTATTTGCATGTACCAACTTGGTCCTTCAAAGCCATATGGCTTGTCAGAAGGTTCCAGTTATTCGATACAACATGTGACACAGCATATATATTACAAGTTTCAACTTCAACTTTAGTGGCTTTAAAAGAAAACTATGAAAATGTAATATATTTTGTACATTTCAGATTAAAATGAAGAAATTACAAGTTAACGATATCACTTAATAACCAATCTTTCACTTTTCTTTTAATGTCGGCCAAAGGTTTGAGATTACATAAAGCCTTTGGCATAATATTAATGTTACGGGGTACAACATACTTCAGAAACCTTTTACCGTACATGTTATTATAAAGATAAGTTTTCAACAAAGGACTCTTGCGTTTGTCCATAGAATGTGTATTATTACATTTAATTTGTGCTCATTTTTGTAATGGCTCTCTATAATAATGAGCCAATTCAGCATTTTATTCACAGTTAATATATTATATTTGGTACACTGTGATTTTAGGTAAGAATTACCAAAATAGTTCAAACCATCAGTATAAATCAACTAACATCATAAAGTTATGAAGTAAGTTTATTGATTGTTAATTTACATCACAAAGAAATGCGTAGTTTAGATATTTCCTAAATAGAGCAGAAAATTTAAATATTTTTGATGCTGCTTAGAGGCAACATCGGGTCATAATGGGTTGATGTCACATTTCTTGTTTTTCTTGACTATTCTGGGAGATGCTCTCGGCGTAGATTCTTAGATCAATTAAGATAGTATATCCTAAAAAGCGACACGCAAAATATAATTTTGTGAACTATTTATATTTTTTTATAATATTATACCGTCCAAAGCCTCAAACGATTTGATTGAGTTCGCATCCTGAGAATTATTTACGCATTTAATTTTTTGAGTAAAAAGAGTGAAAAATCCGAGTAGAAAAAAATCATTCGCCTTGTCCGGGGTTCGAACCCAGTTCTCTCGATTTCATGGAGAGTGCCTCAGCCAGAGTATGGCCAGTTTAGTCCTCAAACTTTCAAAGGGAAAACTGTCACATTGGTTATTATCTAACGATTTGATCGTTGGATTATTCCTCCTCATAGAATAATCCTCCAAGGTCGTTAGAACATTAATTGCTTATGCTTGGTTTCGCTATTTCGTGGGCATTCTTCGCTTCCATAGCGTTGAATAGGGTGGTTTCCTATTATTTTTTTATTGCCTAAATCGAAAGATTATTACTCCTGGAGTACGTATTTCACGCTTTTAGATTTTTAAATGACGATATCTATTTTTCGCGATTAAATGAAAAGTGAAAATTTTCAAGCGCGCGAAAACGCGACGCTTAAGTATGAATGTCGGGAAGTCTCTCCGCGTGACGTATTTCTGGTTCCCCCTCCCGCCCTGCGAGGTGACCTTGAGGCGAGGCTTAGCGCTGATACGACGCAGGCTGCTAGCGGCTAGCCTAGTACCCTGCTGACTGGTAGCGCTTGGCTTAAATAAGGATTATTAATAACTTATCAAACGAGGAAAACTTTCCGACCTTAGCCAGTTTTAATAAGTGATTGTTAAGACATGTTTCCCTGAGCTCTGCGCCTCATGCATGCAATGGTAACCTCAGACTACGTATAACTCCTATCTTCTCGTATAGAAACTAGGTCCCTGTGACGTCACGTGGAGTGGCATCGCATGGGCGCCAATCTGGCCTTTTTCAAATGAGGATAAAAATGGACCATTGCCATTCGTCTAACCCGGTATTTCTAAAACCAAATAATTTGTATATTATGAATACACTAATGGTGGGTAACGAATCGCAATCAATGCCTTTCGTTTTCTTTGATGAAGGAAACCACCCTATTGTTTTTCCCCGTCCCCTCCCTTCCGCTCCTATCCTTTCCCAGAGGCGTCGGCGGGCTCCTATCGCGGCGGCGCCTCTTTCCTTTTCCCCTCCTCTCCTCCCCCTCCCCGGGTGATCGAGCGTATAAGCCACGGGCTTGCTTCCCGGCCCCGCTGGCACCCGGGCTTGGTTCCCAGAAATAACCCGTAACTGTATTCTCAGTAATATGCAAACTATATTACTGCGCTCTCTGAACATTATTGGACACGTGACACGCGAATTGATCGAATGGATCTATCTATCTCAGAAATGATAAATCTTAGAGAAAAATGTATATGACAATTTTGTAGAAAATTAACTGATCTACAATTTTGAACTGATCAATTTTTATCGTAAAACCTACCATTTGGCCGAAAAATCCAAAAAAAAACCAGTTTTGTGACCTTTGACCTTGAATAATAATTTTTGCACACACGGGATCGATGGGGACTTTTCAGGATTTCATTAGAGTGGTATCCCTAACGTTCCTGGAAATTTTCAGCTTGTTGGGAATTTAGCCAAGGGTCAATGTTTATTTTTACCGGGCTATTATAAATATTCCTTTTTCGTTCTTGCCACCCACTTGTCCCTCGACGACTGTCTTCATCAGGCCATCATATCTCAAGAAATGGCATATAAGGTTGTTTCGACTTCTTATTAACCCGTAACCAGTAACGTAATGTCTGAGATACCTCTGCGTTTTTGAAATTATGAATATTTTCAAATTGGCTGTTTTTTTAATATATAAAATCTTCGTTAGCTTCAAATTTTTGTACGATAAGGACATAACAGTGTTAACCCTTAACCAGTGACGTGCAATTCTCGTTGCACCCCCAGTGACGTGCGGTCTGGGAGACCGCATTACATAAAAAATTCAGAAAACGTCGCAAAGTCATTTTTATTGCTTAGTTTAATGTTCCCTTGACCTCTCAACTATTATAAAACTTAAACTTAATATTATCCATTCACAATACGAGCCAATTTTTCAGTAGAAGTGGTTATTTGAAACAGGATCAAAAAACTTATATGAAAAACACTTGAGTTTTCATTTTTATTATGGTACTTTTTTTTAATTAAGTACTCAATCATACGCGTTATGCAGCTAAAAACGCTTCCTTACAAATTTATCACATAATTATTATTCTTGAAAATAACCAGCAATTGTTTTTAAAGACTTTTTGCATTATATCCACCAGCATTACGTTTTTTTTTACATGTAAGTGACGTAGGGTCTCACAGACCACTACTCAAATTCAGTTCCAAATTTTCAGAATACTAAGAACATTAAATTTTAATAGTTCTATGTCCTTATTATACAAACTTAAGACGCTCAAGAGGATTATAGATATTTTGAAATGGTAATTTTGAGAATATTCATAATTTTAGAAACACAGCGGTCTCTCACCGCACGTCACTGGTGAGGGGTTAAAATTAAACGTTTTTAATAATTTAATTCTGTAAATTTACAAATTAATTCCATTAGCGGTCTGAGATACCTTCACGTCACTCCTGCAGAATGCATCAAGAAAACGATTAAACGAGATAAATTCAATTCTTTTCTATTAGTTATCCATCTTCCTTTGACATTTAAGGCCTTATTTTGAATTAAGGCGAGATATTTAAACTAAAAAAACGATAATAATAACTCTTTGTTTAACTTAGTGTTTTTATATCAGTTTTTGGATCTTTTTAATTACTTTTTTTTACCGAAAAATTGATTCTAATTGATAACGCATAAAATATAATGTTATTAATAGTTTAGAAGATAAAGAAATATAAACTTAAACTATCAAAATGCCGTCGCAACATTTTATGAATACAGTGGATCCGTTTAATGGGTCCACCGGTTAGTTGGGGCAGCCGCTTGATTGGGGCAGATCTCGAAGAACAGAACCCAATGGCGGAATATCCCAGAGTATTCTCCGCTTAATTCGGACAGCATGCCGCTTTATTGGGCCATGATTTGGCGACATAGACTCCATACTCGCGTCTAAATTAAAATTTTTTGTTTTCAGAATACTATTTTTTTATTTTCCTCCTTGGATTTACTCAAATGATTTTTCACAAATGTTTCTATTCTTGCCCTATTTGAAACTCATTTCCGTATTGCATAGTATTCCATTTCTTTTATTCAGTTACCATGGTAACGGTTTTCCTTGGATATACAGCTTTTTTGAAATATTATTTCAATCTCTGGATTTTTAAGAACATAAAATAATTAATGTTGTATGACAATGTGTGTATACAAATGATTATGATTTATAATGAAGAATCTGAGCTTTTCCCGGTGAATAGCGTGGATGAAAGCTTCTCGGGTTTCCAACCGGGTCAGGGTCTGCATGGTGAAGGCCGACGTTTCGTTGGGAGACTTTCCCAACATCAGCCCTGAGGATGTTGGAAAAGTCTCCCAACGAAACGTCGGCCTACACCATGCAGACCCTGACCCGGTTGGAAACCCGAGAAGCTTTCATCCACATTATGATTTATACTTTTCTAGGTAACATTAACCCAATAATCCCCAGCGTTGCGTTAACTCAACAATATTGAAACCTTATTCTCAGAACAAGTTTTTACTTCAGAAAAATTTTTTCTTGGATTTACTGACTTTTTTAAAAGTATCTGTAGTTCTAATTTTGTCATTTCCACCAATATTTTCATTCATATAATTGCGTTTTTATGACTGAAGGCTTTTGGCATAAACCTCGGTGCGCACATACGAGACACCCTAGGAAAAATGACATACCCCAGCATGTCCGTGAAAAGGCAGAATGGGGAATTTCCTTCAAAGGAATACTGATAACTTCCGGCGAAGATGTCGAGTGCACAAATTAAGATAAAAATAAAGGATGTAACCTAACTTTTAAATATTACTTTTTTTGTATATATGTTTTCCCAGCGTTGCATTTACGCAGCATTTTAAAAATTATAGAATATGATGAAAATATTTTTATTCCAAAAATTCATCTTCAATAGGCCAATATACATCGGAAAATGCGAAACAACCGAAATTAGAAGCACTGAATACAGTCTGGGGAATTATGGGTTAAAGGAAGCATTATATACCCCTAAGGATGAAGTTCGCAATGAAAAAAGATTTGAATTGGCCGTATTTCGAACTCAGATCTCCCGGTCAGGTGTGTTCGCCAGTTAAACCAACGAGCCATTTTGTCAGAGCTAACTTCGGGATGGGTTTTACCGAACAAGTTGTTGACGTCACCAGTCCACACTGTGGCACATGCAGTCGTGCTTACGAAGCCACTGTCGGAGTGAAAACCTCTATTTTGTCGCTGGTCGGCGACGACGGATTTCAAAGCATTGCAGAAACAAGTGACTTCGTAGTCACGCGCATGGATGGAAAATTAAATACACTAACGGATGAAGGTCGCCATGAAAAAACATTCATTGTTGGTGGGTTTTTTTCGGGGATTGCTGCATAGGTAACATTTTTACAATCAACGTTTCACTCCTCTTACTGATCGCTTTTTCAAGAGATTGGGAGGGAAACCGTTCTCGTCAAGATCTTATATAGGTTTCGTTAGCCCATTGTTGACCCGATTTTGAATTTCCGCGGAAGGCGATACCCGTTGGTCATTAGATTCGGCCAGGAACCCTCTCGATAAATGCGGCTGAGGTTATATCCATCCTCCCAATTGAACTTATTCGGCCTTTTCGCTATCTAGACGAATTCAAGTATAAAACAGCAAATCCCGAAAGCAACCACAAAGAAGCTGTTAAAATCTTCATACAAAAAATAAATGTTCGACTTACAATAGGGTGGTTTCCTATTATTTTTTATGGCATAAATCGAAAGATTACTACTTCTGGAGTACGCATTTTCAGCTCTTAGATTTTTAAATGACGATATATATTTTTCGCTTTCAAAGGAAAAATGAAAATTTTCAAGCGCGCGAAAACGCGACGGCTAAGAATAAATGCTGGGATCACGCCGTGGCTCCCGCTGGCGCAAGTGAGGTGACATTGGGGCGTGGCTTTTAGCGCTGATACGACGCAGGATGCTAGCAGGTAGCACTTGGCTTAAATGAGGATTGTTAATACCCTATTAAACAAAGGAAACTTTCCGAACATTAAGCAGTTTTAATAGGTGATTATTAAGACATGTTTCCCTGAGCTCTTTGCCTCATGCATGCATTGGTAATCTCAGATGATGTAAAACTCCTATCTACTCGTATAGAAACTAGGTCCCTGTTACGTCACGTGGAGTGGCATCTCATGGGCGCAAATCTGGCCGTTTTCAAATGAGGATAAAAATTGACCATTGCCATTCGTCTAAACTAGGATTTCAAAAACCAAATAATTTGTATATTATGAATACAGTAGTGGTGGTTACCGATTAGTAATCAATGCATTTCGTTTTCTTTGATGAAGGAAACTACCCTATTACCGGGTATCCCGGTTAAGTGAAATGTTTTTTCATGGCGAACTTTATCCCTCGGTGTATTTAACTTTGCACCTATGCGCGTGACTGAGTACAAAGTCACTTGTTTCCGCAGTGCTTTAAAGGAAATGCATTCTCGGCGAATTCAATCCTTTTATTTTCGCGTGCACAAGTGTGGCCCGTTGGGTAGTCCGTCTAAAAAAATGCACCCTAGGCGGAGAAAGTGTATAAATGCATCGGCAAGTGGCTGTTGTTATCTTTTTACCAAGCCAACCGCCCAAGGGTTCGCTTTAATTCACGCTTCCGCCGCACGCGCTCGAGGGAGGCGTGGCGATCGCGCAGGAGAGTGGGCGTGTTTCTCGCTTGCGCAATGACCGTTATTTTAAAATTTAAATTCATTCAAATGGGGCGGAGAGTGGGTCGGCTCATTACGGCCCCATTCGACCGAATATCATCCCGTATCCAAATTGAGATTGCCCGCTAGCTATCGATCGATACATATATATGTATGTGTATAAATGTGTGTATTCACCGTGTGTTACACATTGGTATTTATGCGTAATTCGACTACGCCCCGGGGCGATACAATGGCCACGTGCCCCATTTGACCACGGGTATTATATCCTTAATGTTCTGAGGCAATAATATGTATTTTCTCCTTATTGATACGCTCAAACATGAACACGAATCGAATCGAGCGCCTCACATCGGGAGAATCGCTGAGATTGCCGTGAAATATTCAGATGTGTTTTTTTTCGTACCCGCCTTCCAGTAATCTTCAATCTCTTTGTTTCTTTCAAATATCTTGGCACGCGCCGTAATAGGAAACTTTTTTTACACCAAAACTAAAGGGATTTACCTCTCTATATCCACTTAATAGGGTGGTTTCCTATTTTATTTTTTTTGCCTAATGCAAACGATCATTACTCCTGGAGTACCTACGCATTTCACGCTTTTAGATATTTAAATGACGATATCTATTTTTCGCGATTGAATGAAAAGTGAAAATTTTCAAGCGCGCGAAAACGCGACGCGTAAGTATGAACGCTGGGAAAACTCCCGTGTGACGTCGTTCTGGTTCCCGCTGCCGCAAGTAAGGTGACCTTGGGGCGAGGCTCTGAGCGATTATACGACGCAGGATGCTAGTAGGTAGCAGAGTACTATACTAGCAGGTAGCGCTTGGCTTAAATGAAGATTATTAATACCTCATCAAACGAAGGAAACTTTCCGACCATACGCAGTTTTAATAGGTGATCATTAAGACATGCTTCTCTAGGCTCTGTGCCTCATGCATGTATTGGTAATCTCAGATGATATAAAACTCCTATCTACTTGCATAGAAACTAAGTCCCGGTGACGTCACGTGGAGTGGAATCGCATGGGCGCCAATCTGGCCTTTTTCAAATGTGGTTAAAATTGACCCTTGCCATTAGTCTAAACCGGTATTTCTAAAACCAAATAATTTGTATATCATGAATAAACTAATGGTGGGTAACGAATCGCAATCAATGCCTTTCGTTTTCTTTGATGAAGGAAACTACCGTATTGAGTTAGGAGGCAATATTAACCACAAAATTTACAACTCTTAATGTTTACGTTGCCACCAGACGTGGGCCTGCCCAGCGGGGGTCAGGAGTGGGTAGCTGCCCTTCCCCCCCAGAAGCGAAAATCACAAAAATTATTTAATACTGATCAACTGGCGATGTTTTTTGAGACTTTATAGTACTGGCGTGAGGACATACCAGATCACCAAATTATTTCTTTAACTTCTTCATAACTACTGATATTTTGTCAATACCACCATGCATATTTGAGAGTTTAAATTTTTTTCAACAGTAGTATATTTTTTTAATTTCAATATTTAATATTTTCATATTTTTAGAAAAATCATTGCATTTATTTTTGCGAAAACGTAAAATCCAATTTTACTTTTACGAATATTTCTCGGGTTTTCATCCAGGTTAAATCTTTTACACAAGCCGACGTTTCGGGAGACGACTTTTCTCCCATCCTCAAGGCCAATCTCACACTTCCATAAAAATTAAGAGTTTGCACTTGGGCTTGTGGCCAATAATCATCATCGGATTCTGAATCTGCAAAGAGGTGACGTAGTGGGCAGAACACATTTAGGTGAGGGAAATGTGGAAACGTTTCCACATTCACCCCAGTGTTGTGCGTCCACATCACCGGCAACGGCATGTTGAACTATGAAGCTAAAACTATGCTACATTTTTCAGCTAATAGATTACTTAATTAAACCTGACTGTAGCATGTTTAATGCTTAGCAATAACTGATATAGCACTAAGATATGGCTTGGTGGACAAGGTGATGGAATTAAACTTAAAAACTGGCTTAAAAAGTTTTGCGAGTGAAGAGAAGAAACTTGGAACAAGTATTTCACAGACAATAAACCATGAGTTGACAGACACCGTTTCTAAAGGCTTACTAAAGAAGCAGAGTAAGAAGTTGATGCGGTCACCGCTAGCCTACAGTACCTCCCAAGCTCTAAAGGTTATGCTTCGACATTACCAACAAGCTTCCACATTTGCACCAGTCCCTCTACCTGGTAACCAAGGATTTTTTACCTCATAATCACGTGACCACAATCGCTTTAAATTATAGGTAAGTAGGAAGTAAAATTTCCTGAAGTGGGGGGGCCTACTGTCAGAACAATTACAATGCATTGGAAACAATCTAACGATAAAAAACTTCATAGTGTATTCGAAGGAATTGTATTGATTGGATTAATTGATCTCTTTTACTTTATTCTCTCTGTTTATGTATAAAGCATGTATATATGAGAAATCTCGACATTTTCTTTTTGACAAAAATAGAATATTTTTGCCTCTTATTTCGAGGAACTGAAAGGATTTAGATTTTTTTAGGACATCACTTTTAGGTACCATTGTGTTTCCTGACGCTACCCCGTCTGCTGTATCTGGGAGGCGAAAGATTTTTATCGCAAAGGGAAACATGTGTTGTCGTCCATCTTGTTTGCGTCGAGTTAATAGGTCTTGCGTGTCCCCCGATTCATTTTTTTTCATTTCCCTTTCGTTCGAGTCGCTTCAATCCTTCTTACGATTGGAACCCAATCTGTCTCCCATAGATTCATCTTATTCTACAATTTATGCGGCAAAGATAAAAATAAATATATTTATTTATACACAAAAAAAATCTAAGACTTATGTAAAAGGAGAGAAACATAATGCATCTGCGAAATTTTGGCGAATTCGTAGTAGTGATTTTCGTTCTGCGATGTTGGCACCAGAGATTTCGGCGGCCAATTAGCCATTTTAATGCAATTTTTCGAAAGTATTGTTCTTATTTTAACATGAAATTTTATTTTTCTGTGCATATTTACTTCTCCCATGAAATTTTGCTTCAAATGAGTGCTGTTCTTCGTGTAACGAAAGAAAATATCGTTACTTGGAACAGTTTCCTGTATGCTGCTTCATTGAAAATATAATGACGGAAATTATTACGTGCAGTTTAAACCTTAACTTGAGGTCCGAAAGACCGCTGAGTTTCTAAAATTATGATTATTTTCAAAACTGCTATTTCAAAATATCTATAATCCTCGTGTGCGTCTTAACTTTGTACAATAAGGACTTTGCACTATAAAAATTTAATATTCTTATTATTTATTTCTGAAAATTTACAACCGAATTTGATTAGCGGTCTGTGACACTTCAATCCTTCTTACGATTGGAACCCAATCTGTCTCCCACAGATTCAACTCTTACTTAGAGCGTTTTCCATAGCGACAAACAATTAAGTTTTCTTAGTTTTTAGTCAACAGAATACAGCGACCTTTAGCCTTTAAACCAGTGGTTCCCAAAGTGGGCGCTACCGACCCCTGGGGGACGTTGCTGTAGTCAATGGGGGCGAAAAGTGCCAAGTAGGCGGCAGGGGGGCGGCGGAGGGTCCTGACAATGTGACAAATGCGAAGGTTTACGTAACCTTCCTTTTGTCTTCGTTTTCAAGATTCGCTTCTAAAGTTTACTTTGTTTCCAGCGTATGTAAGTAATTTAAACCATGCGTTTTCTTACATTTTAAAGTAAGAACTGTTTAAAAATATTTCCAAGCCTTTCTCGCACAAGGGAAACGTTTGAAGGGATTTAGTTTAATTTGGTCTCCCGTTGGTACAACTTCACCACGCTGAACTTAATTATTTATTAGTCATTTAATTAGTCGTTGATTTTTATTTAATTATTACAATGTTCCTCGTTTGGTTAATTAGTATATGATTCTGATTATCATTTTAACCCGGTAACACCTGAATTAAAAACTTTCTGCGATTTTTATGGCAATCATTTATCTGAATATCAATGAAACTCTGAGTCATTAGAGCGCAAATTTTATCATTTTATCACTAAGAGTTACGCCAAGCGGGGTCATATGGTACCACCAACATATTTTCCATCATAACATCCCAAATATATTAGGCTCACATCAAACAATCATACTTTATACGAGATATATAGGCTACAAAAATCGTAACTACATAATAAAACCTTTGAATAAGCATAACATGGGGCGTAAGTAAAGAAAATGAAATGCTTGCTCTAAAAAAATCCATTTTTTTTTGGCTAGTCGATGATTCTCAAATTTCAAACGTCTTTAAATGCGTTAAATGCAGCTTTAAAATACCAACATTTTCGGAAAATGTCATTACAAATGTTCTCAGCAATTTTAAGCTCTCAAAAACCCTAATAAATTGCGATAAATAATAAAAAAGTAACGTTTAACATTGCACTACCAGCTGGTGCCATTTGGTATAGCTAGGCGTTAACGGGTTAAAGATACCGATTAGGGGGGCGTGAGTATAGGTTTATGGATCCAAGGAGTTGGTGCACAGTGGGGCCAAACCCCACTATAGACGAACAGAAGTCAAAAACTTTTACTTACAATCCTAAAATATTCATATATATGTTTTAGAGACCGCTTTAATGAAATCCAATATTAAGTTTTCAATAATTTCGAATTTTTGATTTTTTTTTCAATTTTATTTCCTTTAGAATTTGAAAAGTAACTTGATTAGTTGTAAAAATAGATTATATAAATATATATAGAAAAGTTTTTTGAATGATAAAAATAAAAAAGTTCACGTTAATAATCCTGGTGGTCAGAAAAAAATCTTATATAAAACTTGCAAATTTATTTTTGCAATATCTTTGAAAAAACCTTCATGCTTAATAGAAAAATTAAGATTTTCTCTTAAGTTTGCATGTAAGTACCATTTTCCAATACACAAAGAAAGAAAATACTGCATTGAAGAGGTAGTTTTAACTTTCAAAAATAAAATACAATAGAATGTGGTTTATTGCGCGTAGAGAGTGAAAAAGTACTAAGTTGGCATTCCGGAATCGAATAAGTACACCTCAGTTGAACGGAAATAACCTTTTCGAGCACTTCATTCACGACAGGGTGGGAGCCTCGGGAATGGCCTCTCTACATTTCAAAAATCTCAGCTCATATATAGAAAACTTCACCGCTTGTATCTATGAGTAGACAAAATACATAATGTATGCAAATTTCATTTATTACAAAATAATAATATCTTAATGGACACTGTTTATATTATATTTTACCCATTGCTATGCGGCCATTACGGCGGGATGGATTCCCTTTCAACTTGTCATGCATAGCTAATCTTTTATCATAAAACTCTTTTTGCAACTCGATGGCAGTTGATTTCTTTTATACTATTCAGCTCATTCTTCAGTTAATAATATATCTAAAAATCACGTTACGATTCCGTCCGATTATATAACTTTTCTCTAATTAAACAAAACTTTTCATCGTGAAAAATCAACGACGTTCCATTCATGATAACTAATTTTTCCAGGGCTATTTTCTCCAAAATATAAATAGTAAAAGCAAATTTATATTTTTAATACTTATTCCATTTGATTGAAAGTTAAAAAAATTAAATCAAAAGGGACCAGTGTACTGTAATCATAGTTCAAAATCGACCGTCCATTTAGGCGTCTGCGACTCCGGGACCAGTGCTTCGCTTTTCTCTCACTTTGACACTTATTTCTACGCGAAGGTGCACACATACCAACCCCTGCAATACACTGTTATGCAGTTCAAACATCCTATTAGCCAACCTAATATTTAAAAAACCCCATTTCAAACTTTCATTTTTGGACTTTTGTCCACTTAAAGTGGGGTTTGGCCCCACTGTGCGGTGGCTCGAAAAAGTTTGGGAAACGCTTTTTTAAACCCTTAACCAGTCACTTACAATTCTCGTTACACTACCATTTTATGTACACAAACAATTTCATTGGTGTGAAATTGGACTTCCATAAAGTAAAACAGCCTTGAGGATGGGAGACAAGTCGTCTCCCGAAACGTCGGCTTGTATAAAAGCATTAACCTGGCTGAGAACCCGAGAAATATTCGTTAGGGACTCACTCGTTTCCTTCGTAAACCAGGTTTTTGTGTATTTATTCTAACAGTTAATTTTACCTAACTCTGTTGTGAAAAAATATTACTTGTACCCCTACGATTCCAACCCACTCATGTATGAAACAATATTCAATGTCAGTCATCGTAATTCAACAATTGCGCATTATTTTAGTTACCAGGGCTTTGGATCTATGGGGCAAAAGTCGTAATTCAAACGGTATTATTTTTGAGTAATATTGTTGGAAACCAACAGCAATCATAAAAATCAATAATGGTGGAAATGAAAGCGACTTTGAAGCAACAATATAACTTTTCGATACTAGTAAGATTGTGTTCTCCAGTGTGGAAAATTCGGAATCGTAAAATGCAGTTTCAACTCTATAAAGGCCGTTTTACACGGGGCACGGAATTGCGCAGGTCAGAGCTGCATTAATTTCTAAAATGGCGTGGAATTGCGCGAATGCATGAACGAAATTAGAACGGGCAATTTTGCCGTCTTGCATTCACGCATTCTCACATGTGTTCTAGCAATTCGCCGCTTTACACGACGCAATTTTGATTGCGACTTCGCACGTACGTCAGATTGCACAATTCCGTGTACCGCGTAAAACGGCCTTAATGGAATTCAATATAATGTAGTACAGAAGTGTCGCTAAGAACTAAATTGCATGTTCGTTCTATATGGCCTATGTGGACATTTTTGGACTATACTAGACAAGGTGGTCTGAACTGCTAAGCGTATTATGGGAAAAGGGATTGGATTCTCATCCTTGGAGCCAACGCGGAAAATGACGGTGTGAACCGGTCATATTCCCACCATCATTACTTCGATCATTGAAGCTATCACTCAGAAGGGACGGAAAATATAATCGTCTTATTCAAGCTTCGCGTCAATTTATCTTTGTAGCATTGGCAGCCCTTCTAACGATACTCATTGTAAACGCAACAAATTTTTAAAGCCTAACACACGTGGTAATGCTTACTCAAAACACATTGTTAGGCGCAAACAACAAAAATACTTTACTAATAACTAGCCCATAATTTAAATTGGGAATATTATCTCGTTTGAATTTAATTCACCATTCCAAATATATGTTTGATTATAAATTGTGCACATCTGGAACTCTTTTTTTGTGTATTTTCCTTTATTTACCGAGAAATAATTCTTATCTTTCGTCTTTTTTTTATCTTCCAAAGGTAGGACGCCCTGTTCAAAACTACAATACATAGAACACTTTTGAGATGGACAGTTTTACGGATATCATGACTCCGTGTGTATCAGGGAGGAATGAAAGAAACATTTTCGTTTGAATCACCTGTATTGAAAATGTAAGTAGCATCTCTGTAGATAACGTTATTTAGTCAATTCGTAACGTAAAAAGACTGCTATAGGGTAGTTTTCTTCATCAAAGACTACGAAAGGCATTGATTGCGATTTGTTGCCCACCATAAGTCTATTCATAATACACAAATTATTTGGTTTTAGATATCCCACTTTAGACCAATGGCCACGGTCAATTTTAACCTCATTTGAAAAAAGCCTTATTGGCGCCCATGCGATGCCACTCCAAGTGACGTCACGGGGACCTAATTTCTACACGAGCAGATAGGAGTTTTACATCGTCTGAGATTACCAATGCATGCATGAGGCACAGAGCTCAGGGAAACATCTCTTAATTATCACCTATTAAAATTGCCCAAGGTGGGAAATTTTCCATCGTTTTATATGATATTAACAATCCTTATTTAAGCCAAGCGCTACCAGCTAGCAGGGTACTCTTCTACCTGCTAGCATCCTGCGTTGTATCAGCGCTCAAAGCCTCACTCGCGGCAGCGGGAACAAGAACGACGTCACACGGAGTTTTCCCAGCATTCATACTTAGGCGTCGCGTTTTTGCGCGCTTGAAAATTTATCTTTTCATTTAATCGCAAAAAATAGATATCGTAATTAACAAATCTAAAAGCGTGAAATACGTCCTCCAAGGGTAAAAATATTTCGATTTAGGCAATGAAAAAATAATAGGAAACCACCCTTTTATCTAGTAATAGTATGAGAATGAAAGTAAACTAATAAAAAGCCTACTCATCTGAGAGCAAGGTTAAGGAAGTGAAAATTTACGTAGATAATACAATTACTCGCTTTAGGCTAATACGAGTACCGTACAACTGAAAAATTGGACCGAAGCCAAAATTTTTGATGGATATATCTGAAGAAGAGAAAAAATCGTATTTTCGAGCCAGCCGGCCCTGGTGTACCTCTATTGGGCTGTAAGTGTGGGTAGTTTAGTCCTATTTGATCCCAAATCGCATGCCCTAAGTACCGTAAAAATCCCGGTGTGGGGGAACTTTTCACCCTCTTATGAACCATACACAGTGAATATGCTAATGGCTTTGAATTTTTATAAAGCCATTGTAATTTACTCAGCTTTATCTTTTTTAAGTTACGGTCAAGTTCAATTTTTAGCCAACGTTTCGATGCATTTATCTATCACCTTCATTTATATAAAAAATACCACCAAACTTTTACGCATAATTTATGCGTGATCAGGATACATAAAAAGTTTCTCTCTCATTTTAATTGTTAAAAAATTTGTAAAAGTAATAACAGTAGTTATATCACTTATAAATAACCATGTAAATTCTTACAAATATTGGAAATAATTATTGTTACGCGTAAAACAAGAATAAAAAGTGATATGCAGGTTTTTCACTATTGTGACAATATTTTTAAAAGTAATAACAGACGACAGACTATTCTTCCGCATCATGAAATTGCAATGGGAAGAAGAATGATGAAAATCAAGTGGATCGACCGAGTTAGTAACGAGGAAGTCCTAAGAAGGGTAGGAGAGAAGAGAAGCCTCATGAAAACCTTTATAAGAAGACGGAACAACCTTATAGGCAACACATCTTGAGACATGATGGCCTGATGAAGACAATCGTCGAAGGACAAGTGGAAGGCAAGAATGGAAAAGGAAGACCTCGAACAAAATATATGGAACAAGTAAAGAGAGATGTGAAAGAGAAGAAATACGTAGGAGTGAAAATATTAGCTGATGGGAGAACTGAGTGGAGAGCTGCGTCAAACCAATCTAATAATTGTTGACCAGTAATAATGATCAGGGTACATAATTTAAAAAAAAATAACAGACGACAAACTATTCTTCCGCATCATGAAATTGCAATGGTAGCATATTTTTAGCCCCTGATTTCAAATACGTTCTACACCCGTAATTTTTGGCTACTTGTGGCTATGCCCTTTCGTTTCAATTCCAAACGTTGGCAGCCCTGCCGTGCACGCACTCACATCGCGGAGTGAGAGAGGGGTGGGCCAGTTTGGACGCACGTACGCGAGAGTAAGCGCGCCCATAAATCTTAGCCGCCTCTCCCCCACAAAAAGCGACGCCTCCCCGCCATCTTGATCCACCCCTCTTTCTCTCTCTCTCTGGCGTTCCCCCTATCCCCATTCTGTGGCGGTCGCCGGATCATAATTACAGGGCGCGCGTACCGAAGAATAGTTGGTCTTCTCCTCTTCCCCTCCTCACCTCCCTCCCTTTTCCCTTCCCATCATGCTTCATTCTACCCTTATCTTCTCGTCTCCGTTCCTGCCTTCCGCCTGAGTGTATTCCCTGCACAGAAAGAAGACTCTTTTGAGTTCTTTAGCGACTGTTTTACTGACTTTCGTGATAAACTATGGATGACTTTTTTAACACTTGCGGAGTGGCGTGCCGCTTTAATTCAAAGCTCTACTAAGCGAACCAAACATCGTACAATATTTTCAATATGACCATTCGAAAGAGCATAAAAAATGAGTAAAAGTTAGAAAATTTCAAAGGGATCAAACCACTAGTACATGAATGGCAAACATTTGCAGAGGGCGATGGGACAAAAAAGTCCCGTCCGCGGTTCTAGTGAGGGAAGGGGATTTTGACGACAGCAGACGAGGTAACAGTGGATGGAGGAAAGAGAAGACAAAGAAAAAGATTGGAGATGACAGATGCAGTGAGGATAGGAAGGAGCTTTAGGGAAAAACGAAGAGGAAGCCTATGACAAAGTGAATTGTAGATGACTTTGGTATTAGGGGCATCTGCCACAGAAAGGCAGAAAACCAGTTAACACTTTCGAGTGCCGGCCGCCAATTTCAAAGTCCTACTGAAAAATCCAACCATTTTTACTAAATTCGCAATTTTTTTTAAACATCAGCATCAAAAATATATTTCTATCGATGTGTACTTCAATAAAAATGGACTTTGCTCTTCTTTATGAATGAGTTGAATAACATTTATTGCCAACTTTTAAATATTTATTTCAATAAAGAAATCCTGCTTATTTAGAAAAATAAAAAAGTTGCAACAAATGATGTACCGCCATAAACTGAATAATATTTTCTTACGCTCAATTTTAACTATTTTAACCATGGAAATAATACAAAAGCATTGTTCCAAGCAATTCATTCAAAATCCTGGATGACAAAAAGAGTCATTGCACCCTCAACGAAAGGTTCTTTCCACCAAAGAATTTTCACATAAAGTGGGGTAAGATAAAGTTAGCTACAGAGGACTTTTCGTCCTCAAGACATTAATTGAACTATTTTTCCATGGAAAAGTTGATTTTTGAAAAAACGGAACCAGTAAACAGTAAACTGGAAAAGTCCCACGGGCGAAATATTACAGTTACACGCAAACAAAGTCAATAAAATAGAAATACGTACTATTACGTCCATGGCAATCTTCAGAAAGATTAACAGGACGTAATATTACGCCTATGGCACGCAAAAAGTTAACCAGTGGCGCAGCGATAGGGGAGAGGGGGAAGTTTTGGGGGATAACCCCCCCCCCAGAACTCAGAGAAATTTTTAAGTTTAAACCATTTTACTTACTTTATTATTATTACTTATAGAATATTGGCCGGCCTCGGTGGCAGCGGTGTAACGTTCTCGCCTGCCAAACAAGAGGTCGCGGGTTCGAGTCCCGCCTGGGTAGGTTTCCCCGGTCCAGGGCTTGGTTGTTTGTAATAATAAAAAAATATGAAACCACTCTAATGTGATATAGTGCTTACTTATTTCTTTTATTTAGGTCTTGAAGTCGGTGGGATACAATGGCACTTAATAATGAGAGTTGATTGTTGAGAAGAGGAGAAAGGTCTCCAAGAAAAGTATCAACAATGGAGTGGAATAAAATTCTTTCGCAGATAAAGATCTCTGAGACTGGGAACAAACCATTTCGCTCGTTCGACACCATCAGATAATCGTGGGAACGGAATTCTTGGACTAAAGTAATTTATGTTTACATTTTCAGTTCTTTCGTAATGGAGAGAGGAATCTCATATCGTGACTGGCAGCAATAACTATTAAAACTTGAATACATATCACGGATAAATTTAGGACTACTTCAGGCACTGTTGGAATAGTTGGTGGCTGATTAATTATTTCGTCCTTAAATATATTTTCCTTAATATTATGTAAATGATCCCGCCATACGCGAGGACCTATGCATTGGGACCAGAAATTATTGTTTTTGGTAATTTTTGCTTGCAATGTACTCCTAAGCTCGTCCAAGTAACCGTTACATTTTGGTAATGCAAATAAAATGTAAATTTTGTGCTGGCGAAAATATTGACAGTGATTATTTAACTAAAGTTAACAGGTGAGTTGCCACCGATAAATAAGTACGAATTGAAGGTAATCACTTTGTTGTTTACGATAACATAGGCGATAATTTTTACTTGTAGTCGATTTTAAAAGACATATTTACTCTAATTAAATCTAATAAAAATCACTCGAACGAAATATAATATTTTTGTGTGATCGTTGATATTAAGTTATCGTTACATTTTGGTATAATTTTTTCTAAGAATATCTATCATATTATAATAATAGTAGCATAATTTTAGTGGAGTAAGTACATTATAATCCTTTGTAACAGTAATTAAATACAAATTTAACAGTGTATTTGTTATTAATCCCGATTGCATTTTGCTAACACCTTTCACATCACTGATCATCAGCCATGGAATAGAATTAAAACATCGTTCCGATGTTCCCTTTGAGCAATTTCACTACCTGTGATCAAGGTCACAGTCATCTTTTTAAGTCTTTAAATCATCTGAATGAAAATGAGTAATAATATAAAAGAATACGTTTATATTTAACAAATGTAAAGTTTATTTATGACCACACAAGGTTGATCAGTATGGAATTAGAGTTTCAGCTAAACAATCCCCGAAAAATGATTCTAACTCTCATTGATCATAGTAACCCTGCACCAACATGTCTGACGGGCGCAACATTGAAAAACTTGGGAATTTTAAGGAGAGATTTCGATTTTTACAGCCGTCGAAATTTCAGCACGCCGTGCCAACGTTACGTCAAATGTTGGTTACCTTGACACTGACTGAGAGGGAAAATTGGGCGAAGCTCTCGCCCTAAGGAAAAAACAAAAGAGAAAGGATTTCTTTTTTTTAACGCTCGTCTTTTTTTTCGTAATCTCCCGAATATATCGTTTCCACGACTCCAAGGTCGACGATGGTCACGATTCTTTTCACTTTTTTCCCAGTCGATGTTATTTTTTTTAGAATGTTGGTAGGAATGAGATGGGGCCCCTCAGCGAGCATTCCACACCGCTTTCGCGCCAAGTGTAGCATGACGTCACTTCCCACGCAAAGATAAAAGAGGTTTTTCTCACTCTACGTCATATATTTTAAACTTATAAAACATATTGAGAAATGTCGTAAGAAACTTCTGGGTACTTGCAAAATGATGGAGTTACTAGTTGCATGTATCAAATATCTGAATAGTGCAGGGCTGGAATGATAACCAGCTTAAGAAAATTAAATTATTCTTATTTACGGAACCACATATTGCTATATTTTGCGAGAACATTCCAATCAATCATGTGCGATAATGAAGTAACTTTAACCGTGATACTGTTGGCAATTACATATTAGTTGATTTACACTTGCAGTCAACCCCTAACCTCGTGCAACTAACGGTTAACGGTTACATTTAAGCATTCGTTTCTTCAATTGTAATCTTTATATTATTGGTAATCAAATATAAAAATTTTAACTCCATGCCTTGACTTTTGCGCTAACTAAACCAATTTTCCACATTTTTTCCATGGAAGCCATCGTTGGCGTCATCACCATCATTAGTCGACAATCCTAAGATAGGTTTGAGGCAGAAATTCTCCATTCCTCTCTCCTGTCCGATAGCCTTTTTATAGCGATGCATTTCTTCTCTTTTACATCCATTATAACCTCTACCGATTCCTATGAAATTTGGTGTGTATGTTCAGTAGGACTGAGAGTGTGTTGTAAACTACTTTTCATTCTTCGCCAGGGCCCATGAGGCCCTGGAATGGGCCCTGAGTCATTTCCATAATAAATACATGTAAAGTTCGTTTTTAATGACTGCAGACAATATTCTTTTACATATTTAAATTAGTGATAATGGTCACCTTAAGTTAACAAAGATGCCATTGGGAAGAGGAAGAAATTCACATTCTTATTCTTGCAATCAATCATGCAACAAGCTTGCAAAAAGTTCGTTTCCCACGAGATTTACGGTGAATGTGGAAAAAAACATCCAAAAAAAGCTAAAAATTTAGCATTTTTGGCTTACAGTCCCCTTGACGACAGTCATTATTTATTATGACTATGTTTGCATATCTTACTCAAAATACTCAATACCTTCCCAGTTTATTTATTAATATTGTCCATAAAGCATTGGACGAAAATATTAAAATTGTAGTTGCTAAATAATTTCAATGTTGTTTTGGGACACTAGCTTTCACAAATTTGTGAAAACCTATCACTTTTCCTCTGATGGGTGTGGGAGGTACAATGAATTGCATTGGCATCAGGTTTAAAAAAATTAAAAGTAACATTTTGACAAAAAAAATCAGTATAAAACACACTGCTATATTGAATACAAAGGAACAGTAGATAGGATTCCAATTGATATGATAGTCTGGGTCAAAATGACCCATACTGGTATTGCAAGTATAAGAGATGAGAAAAAAATAATAATATTAAGCCTAACTTTTGCACAATGGTAAACAAAAATAAATGAATAAAAGTCATGAAATATGAGTGTAAAGCTTTTATTCCTTTCAAAATAATCAACATACACATACTCTTTTAGGTCAAATTGGCCCAGCCGGACATTCAAGTGCTAATAGGTAAGAGAAGTATCTTTTTATTCTATTTTACCAGAAAGTGTCAAGGGTTTTGTCTACCTTTCAAAATTTGGAACCACAGAAGTTGCATGACGTGACGTAACTAATGGTAAAAAAATAAAGACGCAAAGGACGCGTCGTGCAAAACCAAAAGTAGCACTAAGTGATTTGGGAGCATGAGATCCAACTTCGAACTAATTTTGGTTGACAAACTGAAAATAATATCTGGTCCCAATCCATAGGTCCTTGCGTACGACGGGATAATTTCTATGCACCTTTTCCCTGTCGGATGACCAGGGACGCGACTGGTCAAGGACGAAGGCGATCCGACAGCTGGAAAAAAAATAAAATGTGGCCTACCCACATAGTAATACAAATTTTAGGGATGGACGGATCCAGGATTTTTATCGGATACGCATTCGGATCGGATCCTTGATTTTCGGATCCGTATCTTTCGGATCGGATATTTTCGGATCCAAATGCATTTTCAAATTCCTGCCGCTGAGATTCCCCCGATGATTGTTCAATCTCTTGGGAAGAGTTGCACGATGTCCCAGTTGTATTTCGCCTTTTTTATTTTCCACGACCGAAATTCTCCTACACGAGAGCTGTAACCCAGGATTTTTTTGGATCTGGATTCGGATCGGATGCATGATTTTCGGAGCCGGATATTTTCAGATCCGAATGCATTTTCCTGAATTTCCTGCAATTAAACGAAGTAATTATTCAAGTTTATTCTTGGTACGTACATTCGAAGGAATGATTTTCAGATATTCATACACATTTTAATATTTTTATAAATTAAAAATCATTTTTATAGGCTTTCAAGTTGTTTTTTTTAATATCTTTACATGCTCAGGACCTAAAATGTTACGCTTGGGTTTGGAAATAAAAATAGGAAAAGTCTTCTGATAAACCACTGACCAGTGGCGTCGGAAAAGAATCGCATGTGACGGCGCATTTGGAGATAGAATCGGAACTCTTGCCACCCTTATGGGGCGTTGCATTCACTGAAGCTATTATTTAAAATTTCGGATCCAGATCCGATGTCTTCCGCGACTTTTGATCCGATGTATCCGATCCGACAATCCCTATCTAGTACTATAAGGCCTATCTAGATCCGTGGATTTGATTCGGTTGGCTATAGGGTGGTTTCCTATTATTTTTTCATTGCCTGAATCGAAAGATTATTACTCTTGGAGTACGTATTTCACACTTTCAGATTTTTAAATGACGATATCTATTCGCGATTATCTATCTATCTATTCGCGATTAAATTAAAAGTGAAAAATTCCAAGCGCGCGAAAACGCGACGACTAAGTATTAATGCCGGGAAAACTCCCGTGTGACGTCGTTCTGGTTCCCTTTCCGCCACTGAGGTGACCTTGGGGCGGGGCTCTGAGCGCTGATACGACGCAGGATGCTAGAAGGTACCAGAGTACCATGGTAGCTGGTAGCGCATGGCATAAATTAGGATTATTAATACCTTATCAAACGAGGAAAACTTTCTGACCTTAGCCAGTTTTAATAGGTGATTATAAAGACATCTTTCCCTGAGCTCTGTGCCTCACGCATGCATTTGTAACCTCAGACGATGTAAAACTCCTATCTATTCGTATAGAAACTAGGTCCCTGTGTCGTCACGTGGAGTGGCATCGCATGGGCGCCAATCTGGCCTTTTTTCAAATGAGGATAAAATTTACCATTGGCATTCGTCCAAACCGGTATTTCTAAAACCAAGTAATTTGTATATTACGAATACACTAATGTAGGGTAACGAATCGCAATCAACGCCTTTCGTTTTCTTTGTTGAAGGAAACTACCCTATTGTTGAGTGTTTATGTAGTGGAGGTATCGAAATATTTGTTACACTATCAGTGGCGTGCGGTCTGGGTGACCGAAATAAATCAAATATTCATAAAATTTTACGATGGCATTTTTATTGCTTAGGTTAATGTTTCTTTATCTTCTAAAACATTCTAAATTCTATAATTTATGGCTTACCAATACGCATCAATTTGTCGCTAAAAAGTAATTTATAACAGGTACCAAGAACGGACATAAAAAACAGTTGAGTTATTATTATCGTTTTTAAGCGTCAAAATCTCGCAATAATTCAAAATGAGCCCTTGAATGTCATAGAAAGGTGGCTAACTAATAGGAAACAACTGAATTCATCTCGTTTATTCCATTTCTTGACGTATTCTGCAGGCGTGACGTGATGTCTCTCAGACCATCATTCGAATTATTTGTAAATTTACAGAATTAAGTAATGAAAAAGTTTAATTTTAAAAGTGTTACATCCTTATTGTACAAAAATTTGCAGCTAATGATGATTATAGGTATTTAAAAGCAGTCAATTTTAAAATATCCATAATTTTAAAAACGCAGCGATCTCTCAGGCCACACGTCACCGGTTAAGGGTTACTACTAAACAGTATGGATTGAGAAGAATAGTAGGTCCATTTGGACAAAGGTAAGGGGAGGTCATACACGTGAAGGGGAGAATAAATCATCACCTTTACACAAAAAACACTCAAACATAAAGAAGTTCTCGGACACGGTGATAGATGGCGCCTTTTTTCGTGGCTAATGTCCCAGAATGGGGGGAAGAGGGGTGTGTAGGAGCCATTGTTATCCCCCTCCATCTAATGGCTTACGAATCGAACGTGTGATACATCTAATATCTCGATAGGCGGCACTGTTATCCACCCCTCCCCTCACTAGATTTGTCTTTCGCGTGTCTGCGGAGCGTTAACAACCAAACAGATTACTCTGCCATCTCGTGGGACCCTCTCGAGGCGAAGGTGTGGAGAGCGTTGCCTCTTGACGCTGCGCACCGATCCATATAACGAGAACGTAACAAAGCCAAGGGATGTACACCAGTTACCTACTATTTACGTAAAAGAGTCGCCAAAAAATTAAACAAAATGAAACATAACGATCGTGATGCGCCCGCTACCAGCGGGCTTCCCCCGCACTTTTCGATGCAGGTCTACAGAGGGATAGGCGCGTTTCTAATTTTAAAATGTAGAAAAAAAGGCATGGTCTTATGTATAAATTTAATTGGAATGTTCATGTACAAATTGAGTTCAGAGGACCTCTTTAAACACAACATTGGAAGTAATTACACTATCCTCTGTTAAACGCACATGATGAATCATACTTACGTATCAACAGGAGACTTGAATGTGGAATCAGCCGCATTTTGATAAAAAGTTATTTACAGAATGCGAGATATTGTTGCAAATGAACAAGTGTATCAGTTTGTGCGACGTCCGGAATATTTACAGTTTTTTCTGTTTATTTTAACTATTTAAAAACAAATTTTAGGAAACAATAGCAATAATTAGGAAGTAAAATATGCCATCGCATGTTCTCTGATAATTCTGTGCATTTTGGTTCCTCATTGGTAGAGTTTGGTTGCGTATAAGTTGAGAAAAAGGCATCTATACAGTAGAAATAATATAGAAGATTAAGAATGAAATATTAGTGCAATTTTTCACTTCAGCACAATGCAAACGTCAAAAATTATTGATAATTTCTGCTCGAGTTTTAAGAAACGAATTGTCTCACATATTCATGGCCGTATTACTGTTTCAAAGTCCAATTTCACACAATTGTTTTCCAATTTCAAAGAGTAATACGGCTGTGAATATGGGACACAAGTCGTTTGTCGAAACGTTGGCTTATACGAAAGAATTAAACTGGCTGAGAACCCGATATGAATTCATCAACAGTATTCACCAGAGGAAACTACAATGGTTTATCTGTCAAAAATTATTTTTAAAAGGTATTTATATTAGTCAACTTGACTATTTACGGCACTGATTCCAACATTTGCACATAAAAATATACAGATATATCTTGGCTAAATATGCACATACTATGCGGCAAAGATCAAATAAATGTATTTATTTAGGCACAAAAGATATCTAAGACGTGTTTAAAAGTCGGGAAACTAAATATATATTTGCGTATGTCATTATATTCAATTTATTACCTTTGCACATCAAACTGTTGAGACATACCTTGACTAAATATTCACATTCTATGCGGCAAAGATTAAATAAATATATTTATTTATGCACAAAAGATATCTAAGACGTATGCAAAAGTCGGGAAACTAAATTTATATATTTGCGCAATTCATTACCTTTAATTAATTACCTTGCACATTATACTTGCGAGACATACCTTGGCTAAATATTCACATTCTATGCGGCGAAGATTAAATAAATATATTTATTTATGTAGGCTGCATTTTCTGGGTTTCACCGCGTCGTGGCTTCGTTGGGGACAACAGTTTCTACTGCATTCCAGCAGGCATCTTCAGGTCGAGGCCGTTTTACTCTTTGAAAGTCCAATTTCGCACCATGATAAAAAGAAGAACACAATGGTAATTTACACACTTTTAATGTCACACCTCAGCAACCGACCATGGTTTCAACACGTGTCACTTTCAAGGTGAAAAATCCAGTACTCTCTCGGTATATATACCCAGGCCAAGGTAGGAGGTGGGGGCATATGGAATTAGGTGTGGGGGAGTGGGAGGGGAAACAGTTTTGGTGAACAAGTGAGTGAAGGACGAAAACATACATTGAGTGGATCGGAGTGAAGGTCAGGGTTTTGACGTCATGGGGATGCATTTTAACAAAGGAGAGTCCGTACAAAATAAAACATCATTACAAAGTCCATCCGGGCTATTGGCAATTTCAAATTTTCCCATAAAATCTAGTTTAAGCCCTTTGTCAATACAATGTAAAATATCTACGTCAAAATTGCTAAAATAGTTACAGAGGCATAAACGATTAGCGAAACAAGATTTCCCGTCATTGTATATAAAACTTCTTCTATGCTCCTTCACTCTGTCTTTGAACCTTCTTCCAGTCTGACCAACATAACATATTCCACAATCGTCACATTAAAAGTGAGGAAATTACCATTGTGTTCATCTTTTTATCATGGATATAAAGAACTTCCACAAAATCGAGCCGGAGACGATATTATCCAATTTCACACATTTATTTATGCACGATAGATATCTTAGACCTATGTTAAAGCCGGGAAACTAAACAAATATTTGCGCAAGTCATTATCTTTAATTTATAACCTTTGCACATTAAACTGTTGAGACATACCTTGGCTAAATATTCGCAATCTTTAATAATAATAATAATAAAATGTCTTTACTCGGGCGAGGTTGAGACTAGGAAGTCCCGTCCCCTCTTCCACCTAACCCCTCCATAGCGTCAATGCAAACATATTAAAAAATTACAGACAAACGTTTACAATACAAAGGTTATACAGTATGCAATATATGTGAAACGTCAAAAATATGAACAACTGTATGTTAAAATTTTGTGGAAAAAATATTTCTGTTTGTGGGAAAAAATATGAGGATAAGGGTGTAGTATCCTTCAGCGAAAACACCCACTGCAGGGAAGGAAACCCATCTATGTGGCAAAGATTAAATAAATATATGTATTAATAGGCAAGAGATATTTAAGACGCATGTAAAAGTAGGGAAATATAATACATCTGCGTAGTTATGGCAAATTCGCTGTAGTGATTTTCGTTCTGTGATGTTGGCATCAGCGATCCCGGCGGCCATCCTGCCATTTTCAGGCAGTTTTTCGAAAATGTCTTCCTTATTTATCACGAACTTTTATTTTTCTATGCATATTTAGTTTTGTCATGAAATTTTGTTTGAAATGAGTGCTCCTCTTAGGGTAGCGAAAGTAAATATCGTTACACTAAGAAAAGATTACTGTGTGCTGCTTCATGTACTATTCAAAATATAATGATGAAAAGTATTAAGTGCAGTTTAATAGCTTGCAGTTTAGAATTAGCTCGTTGAAGAACCGACATCGGGAACCAGAACCGGGAATCGGGAACATGGTCCGGGAACTGGATACCGGGAACCTGAACCGTGAACCTGAACCGAGAACCCGAACCGGTAACCGGGAAGCGGGAACAGAGCACTGGGAGCAGGAAAACGGGAACCTGAACAGGAGTAGGGATCCTAGAACCTGAACCGGTAACCGGAACCGATAACTGGAACTGATTGCAGAAACCGGTAACCGGAATATATTACAGAGACCAATAACCGGAACAGAGAACGGGAACTAAGAATTGATTTCATGATCCGAACAAGAATCAGAATCGGAGAAACATTAAAAGTGCATTATCGTGTTGCAAAAGAAAGTGAAAACACTCTATGAGATATAACTCCCATCTGATGATAAATTTTGAGTTCAACCTAAAATATGGTCCAATTCCAGCGTAGATCGAAACCGTGAACAAATAGGAACCTAGTGACGTTATTGGTCCCGACTTGGTTGTCCCGGATCGGTCTTTGAGAAATTTCAACATGTTTTATTTGCCCATATTATATATTTTTTTAATTAAAACTAGGGAAAACTCAGTTGATGATATTTCACTCATACCATGCACATTTCTTTTCACTTATGACTTGAAATATTTCTTTCTCGTAATATCGAGATAATATCTTGATATATTTCTTTCTCGCAATATCGAGCAGGGGATAACGTCTGGAGAAAATTGAAATAAGTTAATATTCCGGTAACTAGAGGGTAGCATGTGTATCACGCCTGATTTTTATCGATAAGAAGACTTACAGAATACGATGTTTATCTCGAGTATGGGAGACATACGGACACGAAGTACTTACGAATTGAATTATTCCTCGCATTTCCTCAATTTAATATCCAAGAACGAAGATTTGAGCGTGAGAGAAAAAACCTAAGGAGAGATTGCTTATCTTTAGACCAAATACGCTACGCCCACGGAGGGAAATTTACGCTCCGTCGCCATCTTGATAACAAACAAACGAGATTCTTCGGGCGATAAATTTCATTTTATCCTGTTTTATTATTTCCGTTCTCCCCACATGCGCCGTTCACACAACGCTGATCCTTACGACTGTAATCATCCTGCATGCGTCCACAAGAGATCTGTCTTACCATCGTAGGACTGTGGCTCCCTCAACTAGATATTCTGGTGTTTATATGTAACGACTTTTTTCCGGCAGGTATAACCAAGCTATCTAGACAAAATAAATTATTAGCCTCAGGCTTTAGTAACATTACCAAAAATCAAATTAATCATTTAAGTGCTGGTACAAGGCCATAGTATCTAAAAGATACTATTCTGTAGGCGAAAACATGATTCTTGACGGATAAATAAAAAATTTATCAAAGAGTAAAAATTCCCTAAAAATAAAATATAATCTAGAAGAAAAATTAACATTTTTCTCAAAAAAAAAACAAAAATTTCCCTGAAATTAAAAAATAATCAAGGCACACAAATAAATAATTCTTTTTCAAATACTTAAATTTCCATAAATGCAAAATTTAATCTAGACAAATAAATAAATAGCATAAAATACGAGGAAAAAAATCATTAAGACGTTAGGACGGTTTCCTATTTGCTTTTTATTTCCAAAATCGAAATATTATTAAGTACTTCTGGAGTGCGTATAGTTCATTTTCAGATTTTAAAATGACGATAACTTTCTTCGCGATAAAATGTTAAGTGAAAATTTTCAAGCGCCCAAAAACGCGAGAGCTAAGTATGAATGCTGGGAAAATCCCGTGTGACGTCATTATGGTTCACGCTGCCGCTGATTGAGGCCACCTTGGCGCCAGGCTATGAGTGCCGCTACGATACATGCTGCTAGCAGGTAGCGGATTACCCCAACAAGCAGGTGACTTACATAGGGCTTAAATAAGGATTATTAATAACCTATCAGGCGAAGGAAACTTTTCGACCATTGGCAGCTTTAATAGGTGATTATTAAGAAATGTTTACCTGAGATCTGTGCCACATGCATGCATTGGGAATCTCCGACGATGTAAAACTCCTATCTACTCGTATAGAAACTAGGTCCTTGTGACGTCTCGTGGAGTGGCATCGCATGGCCGCCAAACTGGCCTTTTTCAAATGAGGTTACATTTTACCACTGTCATTCGTCTAAACTGGGATTGGTAAAACCAAATAATTTGTACATTATGAATGCATTAATGTTGGGTAACGATTCGCAATGATTGCCTTTAATTTTCTTTGTTGAAGGAAACTACCGTGTTTGTATATTCCAAAATTGCCAAGTCATCCGATCAGAATCGAAACATTCTCCAGTGGGGTTAGATGCGAGTGAGTTTCCCATCAAAATTGTATTTCGAGGGATTCCGTCTACAATCCAGCGCAGAGACGCCATGAGTGTCAGCCTCAAGGTGTCAATTATCATTAAATATTGATAAAATACTTAAATGACATTTTTTCATTTACAAAGTTTTACCACTTTCTCATTTATTGTGTGATATTTTCCGAATTTCTTTTGGATTAAACCATCTTTTCCTTTTTCAATAGTTAATTTGTTTTTTTATTATATAAAAAATTCCCTTGAAAACACTTTTTGAATGCTTTAATTATATTCCGTGTTTAAAAATCTTGTGATTCAAAAATCAGAAGAGAGGTTTTTTATTAATAGTGTAGTTAATAAGTGGACAGAATCTAAACATATTTTTAATTGTATTGGATAGTATTGAATTGATTAAACTGAAAAGTTTCTCTGAGCTCTGGGGGGGGGGGGTTATCCCCCTTAACCCCCCTCACTCTGCCACTGATGTGCGCCCCTGTCCATCGCAATCTGCGACTATTAGCTTTAGCTACGACGTCTGGCGAATTGAAAAGAGGATCTTGATTTCCCAGTTGTGTTTTCTTCTCCGGCTGCCATTCTTTCTTGTTGGTCCAAAAACTTTCCTCAAAACATTATTTTCAAATATAATAAATTTCTTTTTTGTTTTTTAGTCGATAACCCAATATTCAGATCGATATAAAAGAGTAGTGCTTAACCTATTATTATTTCCCAGAATGTATGTAGGGCTTTTAACTTCGGTTATTTCGAATTTTCCGATTTACTTTGGCTTAATGAAGACGAATTTTTGATATTATATG
This sequence comes from Ischnura elegans, assembly GCF_921293095.1. Taxonomy (NCBI): domain Eukaryota; kingdom Metazoa; phylum Arthropoda; class Insecta; order Odonata; family Coenagrionidae; genus Ischnura; species Ischnura elegans. The sequence continues at coordinate 8,221,509 of NW_025791659.1, forward strand.
ATATAATATGATTTTACAAAATGCTGCTTATACGCAACGCTGGGAAAACTCCAGTAAATAAATATGTAAAAGTAATTTTTTTAAATTAGGTTACATCTTTTATTTTTCATCTTGATTTGTACACTAAACATCTTCCCCGGGAGTTATCAGTATTCCTTTGGAGGAAATTCCCCATTCTGCCTTTAACGGACATGCTGGGGTATCTCATTTTTCTCAGGGTGTATCGTATGTGCGCATCGATTATTTTGTGCCGAACGCCATCAGTCATAAAAATACAATTATATGAATGAAAATGTTGGTGGAAATGACGAAATTAGAACTAGAGATACTTTTAAAAAAAGTCAGTAAATCGAAGAAAAAATTATTCTGAGGTAGAGACTTGTTCCTAGAATTAGAATTCAATAATGTTGCGTTAACGCAACGCTGGGGATTAATGGGTTCATATGGTTTTATAAATGCTTAGATTGGTTCTGATGTATAAAATGTTTGATGTTAGCAGTTTGTTCAGGGCCTACATACTTGTATTGCCTGAATCTATTCTGCTTTGTATTTCATATGATTCATTATTGCTTCAGATGATTATGGCACCAATGTATTTAAATCTATTTACTCTTTCAAAATTGTGATCCTCAATTGTAATGTTTCTAGAGTTATGAGGGTTTCATCGGAAGGACATAAATTTGGTCTTATCGTAATTAGTTTTCTGTCCAGCTTCTTGGGTTTCTTTTATGAGAACTTCTGCCACACTTCTCCAGCCTTCCTTATTTTCCGCTAGCAAAACTAAGTCATCTACAAAGACGAGCACTGATATGTTTTTCCCTATTCTTATTCCTAAGTCCGTTTTCCTGATTTCTTTTAGCGCTTTTTCCAATGCTAAATTGAAGAATATAGGCGATGGACCACCTCCTTGTCTCACACCACTCTTTACTTCAAAGCTTTTGGAGTATTCATTTTCAAAGTTTACCAAACATTTGCTATTTTTGACACTGAGCCTTTCTAACTCAATTTATATCCTAGGAATTCCAATGCTTTTTTTCCACACTTTTTCCTGGTTTAAACTACAATAAGCTTTGCTTAAATCAACAAGGAAGCTAAAGAATTGTTCATTAAATTCCCAGTATTTTGAAGCGGCCAGATAAAGTATAAATTTCTGGTCAGTAGTAGATCTGCCTTTTATGACTCTTGCTCAGTGTTCCTCCATAAATTCATTTGTTTACAATTCTAATCAATTTAGCACAGTTTTGGAAAAATATTATAAGTGGTGTTTAAAAGAGATATTCGTCTAAAGTTGGGTATTGTTTGGCGCCCTTTTTGTGTAGTGGGACAATAATTGCATCTTCCCAAGCCTTAGGAATTTTTTCATCTTTCCAGATTTGTGACATCAGTTTATGTATTTGTATTGTAATGTTTATGTATTTGATCTTAACCTCCTGCCTTACAAAATAACGTGTATTATTATTTTTTATTTAGTTATTCCGCGTGAAATAATAATAACAAATTATTTTTACATAAGTAACGGGACCATGTCCGATTTAAAAAAATCACCATGTTGAAAAAGCCAATTTTTTTTCCTTTAACCCCTAAAATTATACATTTTGTTTGAGGCAATTGCTTCGTTTGCATATTCAAAAATCGCCGAGTCATCCGATTCGAATCGAAAAATCTTCCAGTGTTGTGAGATGCGAGTGAGTTTCCCATCAGAATTGTATTTCGAGGGATTCCGTCCGCACCCCAGCGCAGGGAGACGCCATGAGTGTCGGCCATTAAGTGTCATTTTCTCTCCCCCCCACCTTCTTCCCTTCGGTCCCTTTTGCCGGAGAATGGCGACGATTGGGAGGTAATTATGGAAGAGCCGTGAAAGGGAAGAAAATCGACCCCTTTTGTAGCTGCGACGACCCGCAGAGAGGTACGTGTTTGTCAGCCCATACATGTCCAGAGAACAAATTGCAAGATGGCGCCCGACTTTGAAACAAAAAATGGCGCCAAAATAAAAAAAAACGCAATTTCAATCCATACGTGCCGAGAGAACAAATGGCAAGGTGGCAACCAACTCAAAAACAAAAAACATCTGCTCTTCGTCGTGAATAATGCAAGAATTTTAAAAAGATGTTCAATTTATAAATATTTTGTATTGACTATACTTTATTTTATAATAATTTACTTTCTGTAATAACAATTTATTTTACAACAGGCATTCCCAATTACGAAGCAAAACAACTGCTATGCGTCGTGAATAATGCAAGATTTTTAAAGATGTTCAGTTTATAAATATTTTGTCCTAACTATACTTTATTTGATAGAAATTTACTTTTTAAAGTAACAATTTATTCAACCACAGGCATTCCCGATTACGAAGGAAAAAACCTGCTATGCGTAGTGAATAATGTAAGATTTTTAAAGATGTTCAGTTTGTAAACATTTTTTCCTAACTATACTTTATTTGATAATAAATTATTTTATATAATAACAATTTATTCTACTACAGGCATTCCCAAATACAAAGCAAAAAACCTGCTATACGTAGTGAATAATGTAAGATTTTTAAAAATGTTCATTTTGTAAATATTTTTTCCTAACTATACTTTATTTGATAATAAATTACTTTCTATAATAACAATTTATTCTCTCTATCTCTCATCGCTCTCTATCGCTATAATCTCAATCGCTCTACAAATTGCTAGATGGCAACTGACTCACAAACCAAGAACCTGATCTGTGTCGTGAATAATGTAAGAATTATAAATTTTTCCCGTTTATAAATATTTTGTACTAACTATACATTATTTCATTATGATTTACTTTTTATAATAACAATTTCTTTTAAATCAGTTATTCCCAATTACAAGTGTTATAAAAACGTCAAGTGCAGGTTACAAAAAACATGGTGTTATTATAGACTCAATAAATGAAATAACTAAAAAACGATACAATAAATAAGGAGTTAGGCTATAAGCAGTCTACTTTTAAGACTTCTCAACGAATCACAGAAGATATCACTGCTCGAATTATTATCTAGAAAGTCATTAGCCACACATATCACCTGTTTAAGTGGCTCCACAAATAACAAGACGGCAACCAGCTGAAAAACAAATACCCAGCTCTGTGTTGTGAATAATGAAAGATTTATGACGACTTTCTGTTTATAAATATTTTGTACTAACTATACTTTAATTGGATCTTTAAACTCCAGCTAGTTTCAGCAAGTTTTTGAAACATTTACAAGCGGCCATTGAAATGGGATTTAATAAAAGGGCCGTTCTCTTTTTCAACCTTTAACAGCTCAGCAAAAACACTACACAAGCGACGTACAGCTCTTACTCCGCACCACACGCTTAAGTCATTTCTGACCGTATGCTGTTAATTTAAGGTAAATATAGCAATGTCATTAACTGCACTGCCTCAATTGATTCTCCCTCCAAGTGTTCACCGTGGAGCGACATCAAGAAAACTCGCCGAATGGCTTCAGCATCTATATGTCTTGACATTTGTGTCGATAAAACTTTTTTTTTAAATACACTTTGGCTAGAGTTGTTAAACATTACGTCGATTCCCATTCAAAACAAAAGAAGAGACATGCTGACTTCTGTAAGTGTTCCGATCCTTGGCAACGACCGTCATCTCAGCGCTGATGCAGCCCAACTGCTCCTTGAGCAATTTCAATAGGACATTTTCGATCACCCGCCGTGCAATGGCGACCTACTAGTCGGTGGCAACCACGGGCCTCTTTTCGCCTCCCCCTCCCACGACGGAGCTGCCGGTACACGCATAGAAACATCTAGATAAATAATAAGTGATATTGACGTTATTATTGATATTTAATATACATTTCATATGTGCTTGCATTACTAACATTCTACGAAAGACAACAGTACCAATCAATTTTCAATTGACTCACTGGTTTCGAAGTTAGCAGAGGTTTGCGTTGTTTACAACAACTCCGTTAATTTTTGTGGTATAAACAATTTGTTTTCGGCAAACTGCTAGTAATAGATGTGGCTTCTTTATATCACAATTGCAAGTTAAAGGAACGAAAACTACGGGAATGCCAAGCGGGATCCATTCCCGTTTACAGCAATCATTCTTTCAATGGTTTCCGGGTTAAGTCTAAATCACACAATATTTTATCCGTCATTTCCGAGTGGTCACTATAGTGATCACTCGCAAATGATCGTCGCCGGCAATTGTTTTTCAAGATAATTCTAATGAAGAGGTTTCCCATCACTTTTTTCATCATTCGTGTGGTCGCTTTTTCCGTCCGCCGAAAGACCAAACGACCATTACTTATGAATATTCCTCCTACACATTCTCTCATGTCTCGTTCAGATGACGATTGTTCCAGCAATCGTTGGGACTATCGTGCATTCATACGACTTTTTCAACAATCGTTGAAACTGTCGTCCATTCACACAACGATGGTTAAAACCTGTGCTGCCCTCTGGTGCTGACATCTAATGTGAACGAGAAATTGACGGTTAGCGAAGCTGTTGAGGTATGCAGGGTCAAGATATTACTGTATTCAACGTTTAGTTAAAGAATAAGTTTTCTTCCGCCCATATTCTTCCTTGATTGGACAAATCCATGAACTGAAATAGAGCAAAGGGATCTTCACGAACTTTTTCGTCTTTCATTTGTCGCTTCCGTTTCCGGTCTCCCAGCGCCTTTACCATCGTTAAGTGGCAAGGTTCGGAACTACGTGAACTATTGTCAGGACATGCATTCACACGGCTAGTTCGGCCAACTATCGTTAGGACGATGGCTCGGACAATGGTAATGTGAACGAGGCATAGTGTTAACCTTATTTTTCGAGTTTTCCGTTCACAATGCAATGTTGGTCATCCCTGGTTAATCTTACATAACGGTCATCGGCGCCATTTCTACGCGAACAGACCTCTGGCCGGCAGTTGCCATGGGGAAATAATAATGGAGACCCCTCAGGTACGACCATAATTATAGGTCTTCACCCCGCCAGTGCATCAAGGGGTCTTTCCCACCCTCGCCGTCCCATTGGGCGACCTTGGAAGGCCTTCTTGAGGTCAGTAAGGCCTTCACTTTCTATCTGTGTGGTCCGAATATAGGGACCCAAGGATAGGATAAGTTCTAACTCTACTCACCCATGAAAGATTTCTAAAGGGAAACTCACTCGAACTCAAGCTCGAGTGAGTTTCCCTTTAGAAATTTTTCCTGAGTTACACCTACATGTACTATGTACTTAATACCCTGCGATCCACCTCTAGGGTGCTTGGCAGGGGGTGATCAACCACCAGCACGCAGCATGCAATACTTATGAACAAATTTTCTCTTGAAGAAAAATGATATTATTATATGACATGGAACTAAAATAAAAATCATAATTATTTCAAGCAAATATTTATTTAAAAAACTGATAAATTGATGCCATAATTTCCCTAGCATTTTTTGCTTCATTAACCTTGTCTGTTAAAAAAAGTTACAACTTCAACACGACGACAGCTGGTTTTGCCCCCCCCCTTGTTTTCATTCTTACAATAAGCCCACGGAAGTGAAGTATCTGGGAATCAAGGTAAGTTGAAACCTATCATGGGGAGCACGAATAAGGAATATTTGCGGCATTGCCCTTGAAAAATTGAAGACTCGGGAAGCGTACTGTGGGAAGATTTTCGGATGAGAAAGCAAAAGCACAAGAGAGTTTACGAATTTAGTTCCTTTCATGTTTCCATTGCCAAACGCTTCCAGCCTCGATGGGACCAGGGGCGCAGATAGGAATTAAGGCTAGGGGGATTTTAGGCGCAACTAATACAGTAGCTTCCGGTTAATTGGGACATATCGGGACTTGTACACTTTGCCCCAATTAAGCGGCTGCCCCAATTAGGCGAACTATCCTGTATATGGGTATAAACAAACGTTGAAATGATAGGAAGAAGACTAAAGAATGTTTATAATGCAACAAATGTTTATTAAACTATTAATTTGATTAATAAATCAGCAAGTTTAGTTAATTTATGATAATTTTTAAAAATTACAACAATTACTTTAAAATATTTTTCAAGGCCTCGGGCGAAGCTGAATGAATGTCTTTCACTAAGCCCGATTAAAGAAAAGTCCTATCCTCTTGCGGATAGTATAACAACAAGAGCTTTCAAAATAGGGCAAGAATAGAAACATTTGTGAAAAATAAGAGTACATCAAAGGAGGAAAATATAAAAAAGTAGTATTCTGAAAACAAAAAAATTTAATTTAGTCGCGAGTAAAGAGTCTATGTCGCCGACTCATGGCCCAATAAAGCGGCATGCTGTCCCAATTAATCGGAGAATACTCTGGGATATTCCTCTATTGGGTTCTGTTCTTCAAGATCTGCCCCAATTAAGCGGCTGTCCCAAGTAACTGGTGGACCCATTAAACGGAATCTACTGTAGGTATTGAGGTGTGGAGGTATTGCATACCCACCAGGGTAAGCAGGAGTTTCCTCCGGAAATTTTTTATGATAAATTGCTCAAAATGGCGAGTTTAACGGATTCCTGTGGAATAGTGCTAGGATTTGATTAATCCTAGCACTATTCCACAAGTAATACTGATTCAAATAAGTAAAATGGTGTAACTTAAAAATTTCTCTGAGCTCTGGGGGGGTTTTATCCCCCAAACCCCCCCCCCCTCGCTGCGCCACTGGAAGCGCGGCGGTGGGGCGGCTTTTTACTAGTAAGTTAAAGCTCTCGACAACGCTTCGGTGAATTCAATAATGTTTCAGCGTACTTTTTCATCCACATTAATCTTAATTTTACAACATAATGGTGGTTTCCTATTATATTTTTATTCCCAAAATCGAAAGATCATTATTCCTAGAGTACATATTTCACGCTTTTAGATCTTTTAGATGAAGATATCTATTTTTCGCGATTTCATGAAAAGTGAAAAATTTCAAGCGCGCGTGAACGCGACGGTTAAGTATGAATGCTGGGAAAAGCCCGTGTGACGTCTGGCTGTTGCTAAGTGAGGCCACCTGGAAGCGAGGCTATGAACGCCGCTACGATGCAGGCTGCTTGCTGTCGAGCATGGCGGTAGCGTAGAGTACCCTACTAGCAGGTAGCGCTTGGCATGAATAAGGATTATTAATACCTTATCAAACAAAGGAAACTTTCCGAACTTAGGCAATTTTAATGGGTGATTATTAAGAGATGCTTCCATGAGCTCTATGCCTCATGCATGCATTGGTAATCTCAGACCATGTAAAACTCCTATATACTCGTAAAGAATCTAGTTCCCTGTGACGTCACGTGCAGTGGCATCGCATGGGCGCCAATTTTGCCTTTTACAAATGAGGTTAAATTGACTATTAACATTCATATAAACTGGGATTTCTAAAACCAAATAATTTGCATACATATTATGAATACACTAATGGTGGGTAACGAATCGAAATCAATTTCTTTAGTTTTCTTTGATGAAGGAAACTACCCTATTGGATTCCCACATGCACACATCACGGTCCAAAAAACGTCACGCGTACTAACAAATTATGCTACCATATGCTGTTAGAAATAATGATAAAATTAAGAAACATTCATTTAGTTTTACATAGGTTAGTAGGCTACACTACAAGTCATATAATCTTTTTATGAGCTATGGCTGCTGTTATAATATCTTATTGATCGAGGGAAAAAGAGATTCAGAATCTGTCCGTTCTACAGTCTCTCTTATTTTATTTATATGATCTCATCTTCCTTAGTATGTTGGGGTTCTTTAAGATATGGCTCACTTCGTTGGAAAAGACACTGCTCTTGAATTTATCTAAAAGTTCTAGTCTATTTTTCAATCGACGGTCTGACAGAGATTCCCATCCGAGTTTATTTAAGAGGTCAGTTATACGAACAAGACTATCGTAACGACCTTTCACATACCTGGCAGCTCTTCTTTGCACGCGTTCTAACTCTGTTATTAAGCCTTTTTCTTGAGGGTCCGAAACACTGGCAGCGTATTCCAAATGTGGTCTAACGAGGGAAAAGTAGCTAATTTCTCTCACTATGTCGTCGCACTTTCCTAATATTCTTTTAACAACGTAATAGTGCGTAGGAAAATAGTAGTAACTTAACTCGGCGTGAATGACACAACTTATTATGAAGGCACAAACGTTATCTGCATGAGTTTTAACCAAATGTGAAAAATACGATGTTCCTCAAGGAAGTGGTCCTGCACCAAGGCATTGTTGCTTTTCTGTTGCAGGCCTCAGAATAAGGGCAGTTATGTGCGAAATGTTAGGGGAGAGTGTAGGGACTACAGGGTATTAGAAATAAAAACCTTTCGTCAATCATGTGACATAAACGATAGATTTCATTACCTGGGATCTTCCGTGGGGTAAACACGTTCGCGAATTATGCGCGAAAGCCAACTGTAAACTGGGATTTGGAAAAAGAATTCTCGGTAAACGTCCAAAAAAATTGACAGAGATAAGCTACCTGACTGTGATGAGGCCTTGCTCACAATATAAGGTCTTATTTACGATATTAAACGTAGACGAGAATAAATAAATAGGCTCACAATAACCTACATGTTGTTAAATGGTAGAGCGTTCCTCATGCTGGTTCTATATCCTTTCGACGATCCGTCATTCTGGCCTTAACCCATTATTCCCCAGACTGTATTCAGGGCTTTTAACTTCGACTGTTTCGCATTTTCCGATTTATTTTGAACTAATTAAGATGAATTTTTGGAATAAAAATATTTTCATCACATTATATGATTTTCAAAATGCTGCGTATACGCAACGCTGGGAAAACTCCGGTAAATAAATTCAAAAGCCGTAATTATAAAAACTTAGGTTACATCTTTTATTTTTTATCTTGATTTGCACACTCGACATCTTCGCCGGGAGTTATCAGTATTCCTTTTGAGGAAATTCCCCATTCTGCCTTTCAACGGACATGCTGGGGGTATGTCATTTTTCCTGAGGGTGTCTCGTATGTGCGCACCAATTTTTATGCCAAACGCCTTCAGTCGTAAAAATACAGTTGTATGAATGAAAATGTTGGTGGAAATGACAGAATTAGAACTAGAGATACTTTTAAAAATTCAGTAAGTCCAAGAAAAATAATTCTGAGGTAGAAACTTGTTCTGAGAATTAGGATTCAATAATGTTGCGTTAACGCAACGCTGAGAATTAATGGGTTAACAATAGAATGTCCGGCTGGGTCAAGTTACACCAAAAAGATTATTTATGCGGATTATTTCGAAGGGAAGAAATATTTTAGACTCATATTTCATGACTTTTAACAAATTAAATTGGTTTACTACAAAACCCTGCAATTTATTGTATTTTTGCAATTTATTTTGTATGGTGCAAAAGTTAGGCCTCATATTATTTTGTTTTTTCTCGGGATGGTTGGATCCAGAATTTTTTTCGGATCCGGATTCGGATCGGATCCTTGATTTTTTCGGAGCCGGGTCTTTCGGATCGGATATTTTCGGATCCTAATGCGTTTTCAAACTTCTATGACGCTGAGATTCCCCCGATGATTGTTCAATCTCTTGGGAAGAGTCGCACTATATGACAGTCGTATTTTGCCTTTTTCATTTTCCACCGTTGAAATTCTCCTACGTAACCCCTGCGAGAGCTTTCAAACAAAACGGTTCATGGATAGGACAAGAATCGCATGCGACGGCGCATTCGAAGAGAGAATCGGAATTATTTCAACCCTTATTGATTCACTGAAGCTATTATTCAAAATTTCGGATCCAGATCCGATGTCTCCGATGTCTTCCGCGACTTTGGATCCGATGTATCCGATGAAGAGCAATATCCGCGGATATTTGGATCCGAGGTATCCGATCCGACCATCTCTAGTTTTTTCTCATTACTTATAGCTGCCATGCCCGAATGACAGACGTGTAATGACAGATTGCAGATGAAATATGCCTCATTTGGACACAGACTATCAAATCCATTTTAAGCCTTTCTTTTTTTCCATTTTATTCAATGTAACGGTGTGTTTAATGCTGATTTTTTGTCAAATTGTTACTGTATTTTTTTAACCTGATACCATTGAAATTCATTGTACCTCCCAAACCCATCAGAGGAAAACTGATAGTTATTTACAAATCTGTGGAAGCTAACCCACATATAAATTTATTACACTAGAGTCGACATGTTTTGCTGCACTGCAGCATTATCAAGACTCGCAGCATTATCAAGTTCAAGCAGTGTAGCGAAACATGTCGACTCTAGTGTAATAAATTTTTATGTGGAAAGTGCAAAGTGTTTCACTTCATATCTCATAATGGATCTCCACAAAGTATCTGCCTCATCCATCCAATTCATTGTGGAAGCTAGTTGCCCATAACACCATAGAAATTGCAAAACAACAACAATTTTAATATTTTTCGTCTAATTAAATTTTCCACTACCCTCCCAAATGCTTTATAAACAATATTGATACATATACTGGGAAGGAGTTAAGTATTTTGAGTAAATAATGAAAACATGGTCATATTGTGTCAAAATTCGGCGATAACATGGCGTAAGGATTGGTCGGCCATGCTAGGGCTAAAGTTAAAGGTCATGGAGGTTGGACACTGGAACCTTTGAAGTAGAAATAAGAAGAAATGTTTAGTTCACGCAAACCTTTTCCCGTAGTTTCCAACAAAATGTAAAGTAACCATTAAATGTGATGTAAATCAATTATAATGGGAATAAAATCAAGCCGTTACTTAATGTATAATATTAGTCGTGAGAAGGCATGGTTAAAATAAATTAATCGCAAAAAATTAAAGTAATCCTTGTTTCATGCTGTTTCGCAAGATAATACACTTTAGATCGTGGCGAACTTCATCTTTTTCGTCCTATAACTTTGCATCTATATGTGTGAAATCGTACAAAGTCACTTGCCGCTTGAATTTGAAATTCATCTTCCCCGAATCGCGAAAAAATTGGATTTATATATTATTAAGTAATTACGACCTCCAAAAAGTGTTTCAGAAATTTCCAACGCATTTTATTCCAGCTGGATACAACTTTTCCAGATTGAAATAACTTATTTATTTATAAATTCAATAATTTATACCTTTATTTCATACAAACTATGAGTAAATGTCATCACTTTTTACAAATATTTCAAATTCTGTTGAAATTAACGAGAAACGATGCACACAAGACACGCTAAACTTCATTTAGTTCAAAATATTATGAGTGTAATATGAAGAAAAATTAGCAGCAAAAGAATTTCAATCAGTATATGTTCTTCAAAACTCTGACGAAAAATTATTGTTTCTTTCTTCTTACGATAGTTTATACCTAATAAATTCTATTCTTGTTCCGAAAAGCATTTTTAAATTTTAGAAATAGTTCGTGAATCATTCACCTCTGACTATTAATCAAATCTAACATCTGTGGAAAACGTATATCTCATGGAAAATTAATATTCTCCTGTTCATACGATATTTAATAGCCGATAAATATTATTTTTGTCTCCTAAAAGTATCTATAAACATTAGGAATAGTTTATGAATCATGTATAATATGTAAATATCTCTAACGATTAATCAATTCGAAGATCTGTGAAGAACATCTGAGTGACCTTAACTAATGAAAGGGTATAACCAGCTAAGATGGTGAAAAGTGACATTAGATATTTTTTTAAAAAATAAAAAATATGCACTCAAAGTGCATCCAAAATTATGTGTTTCCCCAAAGTTATTTATTTCGCTTTATTTTACCATTACTTTGCTTGATTATGCTAAAAATTCCGCCACTCATATGTCGGCATAAAGGCAAAAAACAAAAGGCTGTATAGAGCGTGCCAAAAAAAACAGCTACTGTGAGTATAAAGGGTCTACACTACGTATTGGCACGGAGAAGTGAAAAACACTTTCGCTGAGCCTATGAAATCAATGGCGCCCGACGGAAGGTTAAAGCTTAACAGTATAGTTATGAACAATAATTATAAAGAATATAAGTGCGACTGATATTGTTTATATGAATGTCAATAATTATTTTTTTTCTTATCTTGACCTCGTTTAATACATATCAAAATAGTTCTTGGAGTGTAGGTCAATGTATATTATGCAACAAAAGTTTTAGCCGACGTAATGCACAAAAATTTTGACATACTTCTTAACTTTGTGCATATTTATTGATATTATGTTACTAAGGTATTGCAACACCTAGTTACCATTAATTTTGATTGATTAAATAAAAACAAATTTTACTGAGGTTATCAATGTCTGTTTTTTATTACAACTGTTTTTTGTTTTTGATATGTAAACCATTTCTTTGAAAAGTCTTTTTTTCAATATAACCTCATGATCTAAAATTTCGGCGTTGTCCAAATCAAAAACATGGCCATTGTTTATGCTGTTGCTAGCAAGAGCACACAATTTTATAACACCTTTTACTGATGACTTTTGTTATGAAATTCTATTTTTTAGATATTACGATGTTTGTCCTATATAGCAAGTGTAACAATCGAGGCATGAAATTTTATATGCTATATTACTTTTTAGATTTTTAGGGGTTTCAGATTTTATTTTTGTGATTTTTTTAATTAATAATATTAGCAAATGGTCAATAATCGTTTCTCTTAGCAATCAAATGAAATATCCTCCTGGAATACATAGTTGCAAATTGTGCAAAACAGTTATTCATGCTCCACCGATTTTATAAATCTGAAAAAAAAATTAAAATTATATTTTAAGGTAGAGGTAAAAATATATATTTCTTTCAGCGTGTCGATTGTTTCCTAAAATTTTTAATTTAATTTTGAAATTTTCAAACTTATGTAAAAGTTTAATTTTCGGTCAGAAAAATTTGAAAAAATCAGAATGATAGAATGCATTTCATGCAATGCATGCAATGTATATACATTTTAAAATCAAGAAAACATTTTACAAAAATAAAACTGGAGATTTGGTTAACACTTTTCCTGCCATGGGCGTAATATTACGTCCTGCTAATCCTTGTGAGGATTGCCATAGACGTAATATTACGTCTATCTTTTTTATTGACTTTGTTTGCGTGAAGCTGTAATTTTTCACCCGTGGTAATTTTTCAGCTTAGTGGTTCAGTTATTTCAAAATCAACGGCTCGATGGAAAAATAGTTTACTTAATGTCTTGAGGACGTAAAGTCCTCTGTAGCTACCAGTACCCTTATCTCAGCCTACTTTGTGTGAAAATTCTTTGGAGGAAAGAACCGTTCGTTGAGGGTGCAGTGACCCTTTTTGTCATCCGGGATTTTGAATGATTCGCTTGGAACAGTGTTTTTTATGATTTCCATGGTTCAAATAGTTCAAATTGACTGTAATAAAAATATAATGCATGTTATGGTGGTGCATAATTTGTTGCAACTTTTTTATTTTTCAAAAGCAGTAGGTTTTCATTATTAAAATGTGTATTTAAAAGATAGCGATAAATGTTACTCAACTCATTCATAAAGAAGAGCAAAGTCCATTTTTATAGCAATACACATCAATATAAGTATATTTCTGATGCTATTGCTTTAAAAAAATTGCGAATTTAGTAAAAATGGCTGGATTTTTCAGTAGGACTTTGAAATTAGCGGCTGGCATTCAAAGCGCTAAAAAAAAACTAAAAATTTTGTTTCAATTTTTTGGGGTTATTTTCCATCGTTAAGGCCTAAAACTTTGGGGAAACAAAAAAGTGTGGATGCACTTTAAGGGCATATTGTTTTTATTTTCTAAAATATCTGGGGGCATTTTTCACCATGTTATCCTGCTACACCTTTTCCCTGATCCTGATACACATCACCTTATAGTGTCTATCTTAGTGAGCCTCACAGAGGCTTCAGTTAATAAGAAACTTGTTACGTGCAACCGCAGATACCGCTGACTACCTCCATTTTGAATATGCAAGTTATATTTCTTCCCTGCTGTACACAATGTGACGACATCAATATTATTTAAGTAGCGAAATCATAGATTTATGAGGCCACTTTGTGTTACAGCAACATTTTCAAGTGCCACTTGATGTCACAACAACAATTTAGAGTGTCACACTATGTGACAGCGAATTTTTAAGTGCCATTTGATGTTACGACTACATTTTAAGTGTCACTTGATGTTACAACATTTTCAAGTGCTACTTGAAGTTACAGCAGCACTTTTACCCCTAATGAAATTATCAACATCTGATGATTTTCTCAAATATTTCCTATTGTTATCTCATCCATCTTCTTTTATTCGCTATCAAAATTGCTAAGCATACGTTCCCGCAGCGAATTAACTAACTAAGTAATTACATATATGTTATTTCAGTGAAATGAGACAATGCAATATTTCGATCAACATAATTTTAGCAAGACTCGTTTCGTTGTTACAACAACATTTGCAGCGTGATGCTACGACAACACTTTCAAGCTGCACTTGATGCTACAACAAAATTTTATAGTGCCATATGATGTTACTAAAGCATTTTCAAGAGCCAATTGATTTTACGACAACATTTTAAATTGCAATTTGATGTTAAAGCAACATGGTCAAGTACCACTTGATGATACGACAGTATTTTGAAGTGTTATCTGGCATTTGAGTATCATTTGGTGTTGAAATAACATTTTATAAATGGCACATGATGTTATGACAACATTTTCAAGTGCCAATTCATATAAAGAAAACATTTGACTGACTCACTGAATTTTAAGACAACATATTCAAGTGCCACTTAACGTTACGACCACCTTTTCAAGAGCCACTTGTTGTTACGACAGCATTTTAAAGTGATTTATTAACACCGTAACGCGTTTCAACAACGAAACTTTATCACAACAATATATTCAAATGCTGCTTCAAGCGAATTGATGTGTAGATAACATTTTCAAGTCTCACTCGATGTTACGACAACATTATTATGTATCATCTGATGTTACAACAACATTTTAAAGCATAATATGATGTTAAAATAACATTTTCATGTGCCAATCGATGTTACGACAACATTTCTAAGAGCCAGTTGATAATAAGGCAACATTTTCAAGTCTCACTCGACGTTACAACAACATTATAAAGCATCATCTGATTTTACAACAACATTGTAAATTGTCATTTTATGTTAAAAGATCTAACATTTTCAACGGTCACTCGATATAACGACAACATTATCAAGTGCCACTTGATGCTACGACAACATTTTTAAGTGGCACTTGATGTTACGACCACATTTTCAAGTGCCGCTTGTTGTGACGAAAATATTTCAAAAGAATTTAGTAACATCGGAACTCGCTTCAACAACGAAACTTTATTACAAAAATATTTTCAAGTGCCGATTCAATTTCACACAGTCTAGGTTTTCACGACACTCCAATGAAAAATTATTATTGCTGTCTTCTGGCGATAGTTATGAACTAATAAATTATATTTTTGACTCCGGTAAGCGTTCCTAAACCTAAGGAATGCTCTCTAGCATCATTATCTCTTTGCCTCCCTAATCTATCGGAGCATCTGTAAGGACAACTTGGGATTGGCCCTTATAATTATTCTTTTTTTATATATATATCTTCAGCCCCGCATCGTCTGGAGAGAGAGGTTATAATGTATCGCTGCGTAGACCTTCAAATGTTTTCCACTATCTGCGGCGAAGCTGTCCGTCTTCCCACTGGGTCCCGAGTCTCGAAGCGTCGGCCGTCGTAATGTGGGCAAGGGGAAGATTGCGGGCTTTAATTATAGGGTTGGTGTAATCTCCAAGAGGAAGAAACGTTCGTAGGCGCCCAGGGGGGAAAGGTCGAAAAGAAGAGATATATATACACATATAAATTTGTATATATATGATGTACATCCATTCATACCAACCACATATACGTGGAACAGCATTCTCTGTCTCCCTTAGTACTTTTATCAGTCGCGAATTAGCACTAGAACCGCGGACGGGACTTTTTTGTCCCATCGCCCTTTGCAAATGTTTGCCATTCATGTACTAGAGGTTTGATTCCTTTGAAATTTACTGACTCTCACTCATTTTTTATGCCCTTTTAAATGGTCATATTGATAATATTGTACAATGTTTGGTTCGTGGGAAAAATGACGATTTACCTAGAACCGCGGGATGGGACTTTTCTGTCCCATATGGGGAAAACATAGAATTTCAGTTTTTTTTGTACATTTATTTTGTATTTTGCATAATAATAGGTTATTACGAAGGGGATAGTTGCAGAGATACCGTTATTCTGCTAGTTTCAAGCGCAGAAGGGAATAATATGTGCACTGCGCCGGCCGCCTACTCACGCACCGGCCAACAACACTTTTGCTGTCAAAATAAGTTCACTGTAATCCTAGTTATACTTAATAAAACGTTTTAAACATTACCTAAACACGTGTTTTGTTCACACAAACCACAAAAAACTGTCAATTATCCTTAAGCATGACAGGATCAACGTATTTTGTCAATGGGACAAAAAAGTCCCGTGCCGCGGTTTTGGTGGGGTTGGAAAGTTCAGCAGTTCTAGTGTTAACCCTTAAAACTAGAATGCCGGGAAATTGGCATACCGCAAGAAGGCCGGGAGGGTGTCATTTTGACACCCATGTTCTTATAGCCGTGTTATGTTGCAGATTATTTTATTCTTAGTCGGTAATGTTAAAGCGTCATCTTCATTGTAGTATTTGTTTTTTTTTCCTTAACAATAAAAAAATGTTTATTTAAGTAAGTAAGTCCACTTGAGTAAAAAATGTGTTCTCTTGGACTGCGGGAGGGACTATTTAATGTTGGAGAAATAAAAAAAATACGAAAACATTTCCGGGAAATCAGTAGTAAAAAAGCAGAATATTTGAAGAAAAAAATACAGGGTTGTCATTTAAGAAAATTATAAAACGACACTGAAAATCAAACATTAAAATGAAAATAGTAAACGTAGATGCCCAGTGGGGATAATGTCGGAAATGAGAGATCTTTATCTATGGCTAAGTTTAAAGCACACGTATAAATTAAATTACGTTAACAACACGTTAAATACGGCCTGTTTGAGTAAGGTATCGTAAACAAAGTGTAATGACATTTAAAAAATAAAATACAAGTAATGAATGACTCTTTATTTTCAAATGAATGCTTCTTTTTCAGTTTTATGAACTTTTGGTATTTATTGTCAGTGTGGAAGTAAAAGAAATCAAACTTTTTTTTTGCTCTCCTGAAAAGTTGCTATTTTTGAGATACGTTTTTTCAGAACTTAGCCATCGGTATATGTAATGTACAATTGAATGTGAATGTAATTGATTTTGCTATAATGTACATATATTGCACTTGAAAATGTTATTTCAACATCAAGTGGCAGTTGGAAATGTTATTTTAACATCAAATGATACTTTTAATTGTTTTTTGGAAAATCAAATAGCGCTTTAAAATAGTACTGCTCACTGCAAACACCTTATCCCTGTTTTATGAGTATATCCTATATGTAAACCACCTCCTGAATCTTAGGTATTACGTGAAAAACTTTTACATCTTTGAAAAAAAAATACAAAATTATCTTTGGGAATTCGACTGTAAATAAATACAGGATATTAAAAGATAAATTACCAGTAAGGCATTATTAATATTATAAAAGGTAATGAAACTTCCAAGAAATAATTAAGAATCCAAGAAATAATTATAATCTCATATCATAATAATAATAGGAATACGTGGAACAGCATTGTGTTTCAAACAATCCATTTTCATGCGCGAATAATGAACAGATGCAAGGAAAAATCAGATATAAATAATCTGTTTCGGTCAATTAGTAAGACATTCCATTTAACATATGAAGCACTGACCGCAAAAAAGGCATGAAGTCCAATTTGGACAATTTTTTTTAATTTTTCTTTAAGTTTTCTAGGTGTAAGTCTTAATCTAAAGGAAACATTCCTTTAGAAAGGAAACAGAATATGCTAAAAACAACTAGCGGACACTTTTTCTTTCGTTTTATTTCGGAAACGTTGAGTCTTGCGCCAAGCTGCAACTTAAAGAGGAAAAAAGAAAAATCTTACAGCTTGGACATGATGCCTTTCTTCAGTCAGCGATTCGTATGCTATTGCCGACGTTCGTATACTGTATTCCTCATCATATAACAACTCTATGAGCGTACAAATTCTCTAAACAGTCTTATCTTATGTAGTACGCTAAAAATTTGAAGTTTAACCCTTATTCTGCCAGCCCATTTCAGGTGGGATGTGAGAAGACTGCTATTTCCCAGAATTTGCTATATTTCAGATTTAAAAATTTTCCAGCTACTTAATTTTATTTGATACGTCTTGATTATTGGCACAATTCTTAAGATACATTTATATCTTATAACCATGGATAGATTATGGGGGTTTAGATAAATCACAGCCGTTGAAGAGGCCACAATCACGATTTTAAAAAAGTGAAATAATTCGGGCCGATAAATCGGTCCCTGACAGTTTTCGCTCAACCAACGAGGGCCGATATATATCGGCCCAGTGGCAGTAAATGGGTTAATTCGCGTATGAAAATGGATTGTGTGAAATACAATGCTGTTCCACGTGTTCCTATTATTATTATGATATGAGATTATTATTATTTCTTGGATTCTTTAAAGTTTCATTACCTTTTATAATATTAATAATGCCTAACTGGTAATTTATCTTTTAATATCCTATATTTTGTTACAGTCGAATTCCCAAAGATATTTTTGAATTTTTTTTTTCAAAGATGTAAAAGTTTTTCACGTAATACCTAAGATTCAGGAGGTGGTTTACATATAGGATATACTCATAAAACAGGGATAAAATGTTTGCAGTGAGCAGTAGCATTTTAAAGCGCTATTTGATTTTCCAAAAAACAATTAAAAGTATCATTTGATGTTAAAATAACATTTCCAGCTGCCACTTGATGTTGAAATAACATTTTTAAGAGCAATGTATGTATATTATAGTATCAATATATATCAATCAATGCATATCAATTGCATTCAAGTGTACATTATGTACATCGATGGCTAAGTTCTGAAAAAACTTATCGCAAAAATAGCAACTTTTTAGGAGAGCAAAAAGAAAAACGCTTAATTTCTTTTACTTCCAAACTGACATTAAATACAAAAAGTTCATAAAACTGAAAAAGAAGCATTCGTTTGCTAATAAAGAGTCATTCTTTACTTGTATTTTATTTTTTTATTGTAATTACACTTTGCTTAAGATACCTCACTCAAACAGGCCGAATTTAACGTGTTGTTAACGTAATTTAATTTATGCGTGTGGTTTAATTAAATCTGCTCTTGTAGTAATAGTAGCAGTGTTATGATTAAGCCCGTATGACTGTACTTTAGGTATAAGCCTTTCCCAATTTATTGGCCAATCGATTGGATATTGGATTGTGGTCCAATTGACACACACACATTTCTACTCCAATATCCTTTTCACATTATTGGACACAATTTCTTTCCCAATTTGGAATTTAAAACAGGTTCTATTTACTTGCTCCAATTAGAAGTCAGTTTCGTTGACTACTAGTCGCGAAAACAAGTGGCCTCTCTTTGAAAAATATCATGTTTGGCTTCATCTTTTTTTGTCGAAAATTTGCATGAATTTTCTAAAATGTGGACGAAAGACGTTGTTTTTCGCCATTGATTGAAGCACACAAATCACACGAATGCTTCTGCACTACGTAAAATCATCTAAATACAATGGCGTTCTCTTGCGCGACATGAGAACACTATTTCGGTCAATGTTGGTGAAAATATTTATTCGTGTCGCACGGTAATTAACACCCAATATTTTAAACAATATTTCATTTTAATTTGGTATATTGGCCAATAAATTGGAAAGTGTCACACGGGCTTTAGTTTTGATCAGATAATTTAAATATTCAGGCTTTTTATTAAGAAACAATACGTAAAGGAATGCAGCGAAGAAATATTTCCGTCGCTTATTAGTAATTTCTCAAAGACCCTCAATACTTGAAACTATTCACCGCTATGAATTGAGGTCATTGATTTAAAAATATAGGAGTACAAGAAAGATTTGATGCTTTCCCGGCGAATGATGTGAGTAAACTTCTCTCGGGTTTCCCACCGGGTTAAAGGCTTCATAATGGCCATTATGAAGCCTTTAACCCGGTGGGAAACCCGAGAGAAGTTTACTCACATAGGAGTACAAGTTGATTTTTGATCTTGAACGAGTCGGACCACGTGTTGAGCACGTGGTATAAATGGACGCGTCCCTTGTGGATATTATTCACCCAGCGTAGGTGTGATCTCACAATCGAAAGGGAGGATGACTGTGCGGAAATGCCACGAAACGTCTTGTCTTCCTTCCCACTTCATCTGGCCCGTCGCACGCCAGGGGGTGCGGCTATCTGCATTTCAAATCTATTTGCCAGTCATTATTCCATTTACACGGCATCGAACACGTGCTTTTTGTGCTCGGATATTCTCCAACTTACAAGCGGAGTGTGATCAAAGATTCCAAGAACTGCATTCATGACTAATTCGCAGCTGCGACGTGATTTTTTTTAATAAATGTTAACCCTTAATCAGTGACGTAAAATATATTTGTTACACTACCACTGACGTGCGGTCTGGGAAACCGCAATACAACAAAAATTCGTAAAACGTTGCAAAGTCATTTTTATTGTGTATTTTAATGTTTCTATGACTCCTCAACCACTACAAAACTTATATTTAATATTATGCATCCCAAATACGAAACATTTTTTTCAGTAAAAATCGTTATTTCATACTGAATCAAAAAACTGATATAAAAAACTTGAGTTATTATTTTAATTATGGTACTTTTCTATCAAGTACTTAATTATCCAGGTTAGGGAACTAGAATGCTTCCTTGCTCATCATTAATTACTATTATTCTCGAAAAACCACAAGGAATTGTTTTTGACAACTTTTTTAATTATCTCCACCAGCATTACGTTTATCGG
Organism: Ischnura elegans; assembly: GCF_921293095.1. Lineage (NCBI taxonomy): Eukaryota > Metazoa > Arthropoda > Insecta > Odonata > Coenagrionidae > Ischnura > Ischnura elegans. The sequence goes on from NW_025791659.1 coordinate 8,242,343, forward strand.
TTTTTCCAATTTATTGACGTGAGATCTCACAGACCACTACTGAAATTCAGTTGCCAGTTTTTAGAAATAAAAAATAAGAACGTTGAATTTTAAGAGTGAAAAGTCGTTATTATAAAACATCATGACGCTCACGAGGATGATAGATATTTTGAAATAGCAATTTAGAAAATATTCATAATTTTATAAACGCAGCAGTCTCTCAGACCGCACGTCACAGGTTAAGGGTTAATCGTAGAATATGAAATTTAATTCCATTACCATTAGTCAACTGTTTAAACCCTCCGCCAGTCGCGTAACATTCAGGAACACTGTTAGCCGCGCGGCGTTTCACAAACGCCTTTTTGGAATAGCTTAACAAAATGCATGAGAGAAGAAATAACTTTTTTAGCACCAATAAATCATTCATTGAATAATTAATTTTGCGATTGTATAACAAATTTTGCGCGCAATAATAATTGAGATATTTGCATTAATTACAGACTGAGGACTTCTTATCGTGACGTACCTTACAGTTTTTCTTACATCGAAATTATATCAACATGTTTAATTTGTACGATGAATTCAAGCGTATTTTTCATATTTTAACGCTACGGATTTTTCTTACAGCCTCTCAAATAATTTTGACTACGGGGGGAATTCTTAATTTTGGAAACATTTTATATTGATAGCGCGTCCAGTTTATCTTGAAGCAAAATATCTCCCATCAGATTGCAAAGTTATTTTTCGACACAATCAAAAAATTGCTCTGTGTATATATATACGGTTAATGGTATGTATCTACATCGATTAATAAGCCGCAATAAATGTATGTAGCAGAGGGAAAGCGATGTATTATACGCCAAGGTTCGTTCAAATTATGTGAGAACCATATTAAATTCTTCGCAATTATAGTTTTGATCGGTGGTAAATTGATTAAAATAAAACATTTGTAGCAATAAGACGCACATACTGATTTTGATGATTTGAATAGTTATTAGTTTGAATTATAAACGTAATTAATAACATTGTGCGATGAATATCACGAAGCTATTAGCACGTAACTTATCGTAACTCAATTTTTAGCTTCGCATATAATATTAAATAATTAAATGCATTAATTATTTGTAATAATTTTTAATAAAACAAAAAACTAGAACAACTATCATATATCCATCTATATAGTCAATCATGCTATATGTTTGTGCTCGGCGAGTTAAATTTTAATTGTCAGATGAAACGAATAAATATCACCCGGGAGAGAATTTATCAGACTAGGCAGTCAAGCTCTAACTTAAGAAATATCAAAATTTGCTAAAATAAAATACAGAGAAGAAATACAATAGGAAGGAGACACCGCGGACGTCCTAAGAAGTGAGTAAATAATTCATTTAGGTCACTTAAAGATCAGGAAAACATTATTATTAAACTATTATACCGAAAAAGGAAGGTTTGCAAAAAGTAAAAAGTATTCATGCTTTATACACTTCCATCAAGCACATACCCCTTCAATATACTCAGCATAAGGCTTACTACCTTTCATTCTATCAAAAAATCGCATTCTTTTCCTTCCTCTCCCTCATTTACCAAACATTCTTCCCTCTGATATTGATTTCATCATCCCCTCCCCGCTCAGTACTCGCTCCATTCATACCTTCTCTCTCCTCTGCATATCGTCTAGAAGCTTACCCACCATATCCAGTACTTCGTCGTTCCTCCCAACATTCTAGCCTCTATAACTTTGTTTTCATCATCCCCTCCCAGCTTAATACTCGCTCCATCCATACCTTCTGTCTCCTCCGTATCTCATCTAAAAGCTGCCTCTCCTCACCCACCATGTCCAGCACTTCGTCGTTCCTCCTAACATTCTACCCTCTGTAACACTGTTTTCAACTTCCCCTGCCCACTCAGTACTCGCTCCATCCATACCTACAGTCTCCTCATCTCATCTAGAAGCTGCCTCTCCTCACCCACCATGTCCAGCACTTCGTCGTTCCTCCTAACATTCTACCCTCTGTAACACTGTTTTCAACTTCCCCTGCCCACTCAGTACTCGCTCCATCCATACCTACAGTCTCCTCATCTCATCTAGAAGCTGCCTCTCCTCACCCACCATGTCCAGCACTTCGTCGTTCCTCCTAACATTCTACCCTCTGTAACACTGTTTTCAACTTCCCCTGCCCACTCAGTACTCGCTCCATCCATACCTACAGTCTCCTCATCTCATCTAGAAGCTGCCTCTCTTCACCCACCATGTCCAGCACTACAAATTGTTTCACACATACATATTTAATTCATAATATGCGTTTTGATGCAAATAGGGGTATAATTTTTTCATAAATACACTTAATTCACTTTGTTGTGCTCTTACATCAATGTAATAATATAATAAATCTTTTACTGATGCATCTGAATAATTAAATGCGAGCCACCTCTAAGGTGTTTGGCAGGGGGTGATACATCAACAGCACGCTACATGTACTTCGATTGTAATATGAACGATGTACGTTCAATAATATGACGGACAGTAACAAAAAAATCGTGCTCTTTAATGAAAAGGAAAAACCTAACAACGGGAATTATATATAATAATTATATACAAACAAACATACTGTTTTAGTGTCCTCGTTATAACGTTTTTGGATGGCAATAGCTTCCAGTTATCCATGAACGCCGTTTTAGCTTGGGATATACCTACACTGAGTAAACGATGTGTATTTAATTAAGCATCCAGCGTTGCGTGAGATTAAATCAATTATTTGTTTTTCCAGAACTAAAATTCCATTTACTGTTTGATAAGCATTAATAATTGGATCAAATCCATACCCCCGCTTCTCTGCCATTGAAAATCATAATTAAAACCATTACAGCCTCGAGACAATAGATAAATATTCATTCATAACCACGTTCGCAGACAAAAGACTGTCGACGGAGCGAACAATGCGGCGTCAGGTGTGACGTAATTAGCCCCTCTGAAAATCCCCCTCTACGTCGCGACCGCAACGCCGGACGCGGAGGCTTTCGGAACCAGCGGGGCGGAACAAATGAACGCTGACGGGCGCGCGTGCGAAACAATTGACGTCTCGAGGAGCGCTCGTTTTCATTTTTTTTTTGTGGTCGGGAGACAGCGGGGACGGGCGGTGGGGTTGTATGGGTGGATTTCTTTATTGGGTGGGACAGGAGGGAGTTGTGGAACGAAATGGTTCGTAGATCTTTGGAGGGGAGTGTAAGATGGGTTTGCTGCTAATTCAACGGACTCCTAGCAAACTGACCTCATGGTGAATCGATTTTGTACAGAGTCAGTTAACACTTTGCGTGCCATGAGCGTAATATTACGTCCTGCTAATCCTTCTGAGGATTGCCATATTACGTCTTTGGCAAAAATATATATTTCTTTCAGCGTGTCGATTGTTTCCTAAAATTTTTATTTTAATTTTGAAACTTATGTAAAAGTTTAGTTTTCGGTCCAAAATTTTTTTTTAAAATCACAATCGTAGATGGTAATAGTATATACATTTAAAAATTAAGAAAAAATTTTACGACAATAAAACTGGAGATTTGGTTAACACTTTTCGTGCCATGGGCGTAATATTACGTCCTGCTAATCCTTCTGAGGATTGCCATAGACGTAATATTACGTCTTTCCATTTAATTGGCTTTGTATGCGTGAAGCCGTAATATTTCGCCAGTGGTACTTTTCCAGTTTACTGCTTAGTGGTTCTGTTATTTCAGAAATCAACTGCTCGATGGAAAAAAGAGTTCTATTAATGTCTTGAGGACGAAAAGTCCTCTGTAGCTACCGGAACCCTTATTTCAGCCTGCTTTGTGTGAAAATTCTTTGGAGGAAAGAACCGTTCGTTGAGGGTGCAGTGACCCTTTTTGTCATCCAGGATTTATAATGCTTTGCTTGGAACAATGCTTTTTTATGATTTCCATGCTGTAAATAGTTCAAATTGAGCGTGATAAAAAAATATTATGCATTTTATGGCGGTACATCATTCGTTGCACCTTTTATATTAAAAAAAACAGTAGGTTTTCATTATTAAAATATATATATTTAAAAATTAGCAATAAATGTTATTCAACTCATTCATAAAGAAGAGCAAAGTCCATTTTTATCGAAATACACATCGATAAAAATATTTTCTTGATGTTAATGTTTCAAAAAAAATTGCGAATTTAGTACGAATGGCTGGATTTTTCAGTAGGCCTTTGAAATTAGCGGTCGGCCCTCAAAGTGTTAATCCTATCTAACACAGAAGTGCTTCTGGTAGAAATTAAATTTTAAAGCTCATCACTGTCATCATCATTAGCATACAATCCTAGGAATGGTTTGACGAAGCTCTCCACTTCTTTTGCCAATCCGCTAACCTTTCCAAACCTTTGAGTGCAAACCGATTTTCCAGGTACAATGCGAAAAGTGCCGAGGCATTTTTGCTGATTTTGCAGTAGGTTAGGGAAAATATTAGGTCTCAAAAACAAGTAAAGGTATACAGGGTTTGTCCGGAAAGTAATAGGACTGATTTTCTTCCACCGCGACTGTACTTCGGAGCGTGTTTGCACCGACTGAATTTGGTAGAGGGTGTTTCTAGCTAACGAACGAGCGGCTGGTCAGTTGTCTGCGAGCACCTGGAGAATCAGAACAGACTTTTTTGCGCGACGTGTTTCTGTGAGTGGTGCAAGCCGAAAATGCAGCGTTCGTTACAGCAGAGGTACGCGATTGAATTCTGAGTGAAACTCGGTAAATATGCGACAGAGACGTTTGTTATGATCAAGTAGGCTTATCCAGATGTTGCTTTAGCAAGAAGTGGTGCGTTTCGGTGACACTAGGCGTTTTTGGAGGGCCGGGAAGAGGTCGCTGATGAAGACGGTGCTGGAAGACCTGTGACTTCGGCAAACACCGACATTTTGACTCGTGTGCACAAAGTTTTGAACTCAGACCGTCGACTAAGCATTCGTTTAATTGCCCAGATGTTGCATTTATCAAAATCTGTGGTTTGCGATAGAGCATTTGAACATGCGCAAGATGTGTGCGCGAAGATGGTCCCAAAAGTGCTCACTGACGACTAGAAATTGCGGCTCACATTGCCTTTCATGTGAACAGCTAATTAACCAATGCCGGCATCCCAACGCTTCCGCGGCCGCCCTACAGCCCAGATGTGGCCCCCAGACTTTTTTTTTGTTTCCTTGTGTGATATGGCCGATGAAAAGCAAGCATTTTGAGACGACATAGGGGATCCAAGCAGCATGCACCTCGGCTCTCAAGGCTATTTCGGAGAAAGTCTTCTGTGACGCCTTAAATGCTTGGAAATCGCACTAGCAGCGCTGCATCGACGCAGAAGGAGCCTATTTTGAAAATTTTCAAAGAATTGTAACGATTGGCTCAATATTTTTTTTAATCGACTCAGTCCTATTACTTTCCGGACAAACCCTGTATAAGTATATGTTCAAAAACTTTAGGAAAAATTTATTATATGTGGTTTCACCTTTCCATTACATTATTTGACGAATATTTGGTAGTATGAGTTAATTTTTATAATTTGAAGAAAATAATCTATGTAAAAATAAATGAATATTGACAGTGGTAGAGGTAGTTAATTATCAGCTTCTAAGAGTGACATAATAATAATAATCTTCATTGGGCATTAGTATTCATTAGATACACAGACCTCGTCACAGATGAAATTCAATTGCACATACATATAGAATGTACAAGAAAAGATAGTCGCGGTTCATAGGCAGTGTATAATTAATAAAAATAATAAAAATAAATGAAATATAATGGAAAGTATATGAATATATTAGAATACAATATCACATTTGTTAAGAGTAAAATATTCACTGACAGAATACAATGGCTGTGAGGCTAGCCATGAGTGAATCACACTCTTGAATTTGGTCAAGCTAGCCATTCTGGCTGAGATAGGGAGATGGTTAAATAGCTTGATACCTAAATTATGTATGGAGAATTGGGTTTTGGTTAATCTGCACTGATTTAGTGATAAGGAATTCTTATTTCTTAGGCTATGGTTATGAGTTGTACTTCTTATAGGGAAAAGATCAAGGTTTTCTTTCATATATAGACATTGCATGAGGAGCGCGATAGCGCTCCCCGGCATTCTTAAAGGGTACAAGTGACGTATTTCTTCTCTTCTACACCATTTATTACTCATTATACCGGGAAACTCATTCGGCGCCGTCCCTTGCCCTTCTTCCCTTCCACCAGTCCTTCTACGATTGTCTTCTTCAGGCCATAATGCCTCAAAATGTGGCCAACTAGATTGTACCGTCTTCTAATTCAGGTTTTCAGAAGAATTCTCTTTTCTCCCACTCTTCTTAGCACTTGTGTGGGCGTTTTCCTGCAGTGGGTTTTTTCCAATAAGTCAATATCCTTTTTTTTTTGTTTTGTTTTTCCCACGTTCACTAACATCTTTTTACACTTGGTCAATAGTAACTTTGTTAAATTATAATGCTAATTGTTGATTGAAAATGGAACTTCTATTTCTTTTTGTGTAATTTCTCTGCATGCAATTTCATGAGCAACTTGACAATGTATTTAACTTCATATATTTAATGTTTGACGAGGGGTTAGATGGAAGATGGGACTTTCTAGTCCCAATCTCGCCCAATAAAGACGTATTATTATTATTATTATTATTATTATTATTATTATTGTTTATTCCACAAGATTTACTTGGAGGTCTGCCAGCGTCGGGCCTTGCCAAGACGCTGCCTCAAGTTACAATTCATTTAAAAACAATCTAACTGTTCTACATGTATCCAGTACTACAGATTTTTGAATGTTATATATTATTGTGTTTCTTATAATTTTTAATTGTTCAATTCCAAAATTTAGTGATGAATGTATTATTCCTGTTGATGATATTACTATGGGGATGATGGTGACCACGTCCTGTTTCCAGATAGTTTTTATTTGCCTTGCGAGGTCTTGATATTTTTTATTATATTTATTATATTTTATTATTATTATTATTATTATTCCTTGTTACTTACATGGTCGATCCATTTTATCTTCACCATTCCTCTGTACACACCACATTTCGAATGCTTCCACTCTTGATTTCTCTGATGCTGTCAACGTCCAAGCCTCTCTTCCATACAGAAACATGCTCCATATCAATGGCTAAGTCCTAACAACACGTATCTCAAAAATATCAACTTTTCCGGAGAGCAAATAAACGATTAATTTTTTCTAATTGCACGTAAAATTAAAAACCAAAAATTCATAAAACTGAATAAGAAGCATACGTCTGCCAACAAAGAGTTGTTTTTTGCTTGAATTTTATTTTTTAATGTTATTACACTTAGTGTCAGATACCCCTGTCAAGCCGACCAAATTTTGATATACGTGTTGTTAGAAATTAGCCATCGATATGTAGTATCTAATGAATCATTTCCTTACATCTGTGCTTGTATTCTCAGCTGGAAAAAGATCCTTCTTTTAGATTTATGGTTTTTTTGGGAATATCCCGCGTCAGGTTATTAAAATGGCCGACGTTTCTTCTCCTATGCCGGAGACCTCATCAGGGCGAATGAATGGAGTCGTCATTCGCCCTGATGAGGTCTCCGGCATAGGAGAAGAAACGTCGGCCATTTTAATAACCTGACGCGGGATATTCCCAAAAAAACCATAAATCTACAAACATGGACCGCGAAACCTTTAGTAATCCTTCTTTTAGTAGAAAGCCCTCTTCACCCGCGCTATTCTACTGGCTATTTCTTTCTTTATCATTGTAAAAAGTGAAAATTTTCCACTCAATCATAATTATTGTGGCGACTGCATATTTCGCCATTAAACTTTACAGCACAAAATAACACGTATTCTATATATCCTCAGAATAGGACCGAAAATGAATACATATTTGACGTTTCTTAGTGGCAACACTGGGTTATAATTGGATAAATCGAAACTTGACGCTTGATCGAGGTGAAAGTAGTCAATACTAGCAATGACAACACTTCGTGACTTACAGAATTTATTTAAAATTTTACGACCGGTGTCAGATATCAAGCCAATACCAAGAGCATAAACAATATTGAATAAATACAGGGTAAATTGAAAAATATTATGCGTACGAAGTCAGTATATTCCGGTTTTCACCACGTCGTCATCCTGATGGAGGCAAAAATCTCTCCTGCATACCAATAAGGTTATGCTTCATTCAAATTACGATTGTTCAAGAAATCGTTGGAACTATCGTACATTCACACGACGATGGTTAAAACCTGTGCTGCCCTCTAGTGCTGACATTAAAAGTGAACGAGGAATTGCCGGTTAGCGAAGATGTTGAGGTATGTAGGGACAAGATATAACTGTGTTCTACGTGTATTTAACGAATAATTTTTCTTCCGCCCATATCCTTCCTTCCTAGGACAAATCCTTAAAAAATAGAGCTAAGAGAGCTTCACGAACTTTTCGTTTTTCATTTGTCTGTCCTTTTCCGGTCTCCCAGCGCCTAACCATCGCAAACTGGCAACGTCCGGAACTACGTGGAATATTGTCAGAACTTTGACGCGGCTAGTTCGGCCAACTACCGTTACAACGTAATATGAAAGAGGCATTATAAGCGTTCATCGCAGAGTTGCTATCTACCTGCCCTTCGGTTCAAATCCCGGTCAAAGCGAATGATTTTTTTCTCCGAGGGTTTTTCGCACAAGGGGTCAGTTTTCCGTGCAGAAGACATCTCAAGCAGTATTGCCACCTCCCAGGACATGGCGAATGACTGCTTATAAAGTCATGGGGTCTATGACGGTTCTTTCGATCCTTCGAGTGGCATTGCATGGCTGACAAATCTGGCATTTTTCAAAATCTATTAAAATTGACCATTAAATATGTGCACAAATGAGTTATGTCGTTTTTAATAAAAAAAATGCATGAAAATACAAGCATAGAAAGAGTGGGGTTATTGCTTCATCAAAGAAAACGAAAGACATTGATTGCAATTCATAACACACCATAACAGTTAGCCCTATATTATTCCCTATTCTAAATATACAAATTATTTGGTTTTATAAATCCCAGTTTAGACGAATTTAATGGTGAATTTCATCCTCATTTGAAAACGGCCACATTGGCGCCCATGCGATGCTTCTCCACGTGACGTCACGGATACCTAGATGCTATGCGAGTAGTCAGGAGTTTTACATCGTCTGAGATTACCAATGCATGCAAGAGGCACAGAGCTCAGGGAAACATCTCTTAATAATCACCTATTAAAATTGCCAAAGATCGGAAAGATTCCTTCGTTTGATAGGGGAATAACAATCTTTTTTTAAACCAAGCGCTACCTGCTAGCAGTGTACTCAGCTACCTGCTAGCAGCCTGCGTCGTATCAGCGCTCAAAGCCTCGCTCCAAGGTCACCTCACACGCCGTCAGCTGGAAGCAGAAATACGTCACACGGACTTTTCCCATCATTCCTACTTAGCCGTCGCGTTTTCGCGCGATTGAAATTTTTCACTTTCCGTTTAATCACGAAAAATAGATATCTTCATTCGATAATCTAAGAGCGTGAAATGTGAACTCCAATAAACTTAAGTTTTAGACAATAAAAAATATTAGGAGACCACCCTACTTTTTTGTTCACGCAAACCTTTTCCCGTAGTTTCCAACAAAATGTAATGTAACTGCAAAAAGTGATGTAAATCAGTTATAATGCGAATAAAATGAAGCCGTTACTTAGGGCCGGTTTTAAAATGTCTGGTTAAACTGGAGTTTAAGCTAAGCGTCGGTTAAGTCCCAAAATCGGAAATTTTCCATCGTTTGGTAGAGTGTCAATAATCCTCATTTAAGCCGAGCGCTACCTGCTAGCAGGCTACTCTGCTACCTGCTCTCAGCCTGCTTCGTAGCGGCGCTCGAAATATCGCCCCAAGGTCACCTCACAGGGCGGTACTATTTGCAAAGGAATACCTATGTAGAATCTGAGTTTTTCCCGGCGAATGCTCTGCAGGAATATTTCTCGGGTTTCTCACCGGGTGTCGTATCGGGTTGTAGTTCCCAACGTTTCCATGACTACGTCCGTCATCGTCATCAGGGGTTAACTCCTGATGACGATGACGGACTTAGTCATGGAAACGTTGGGAACTACAACCGTATACGACACCCGGTGGGAAACCAGAGAAATATTCCTGCAAGGAATACTTAGTTTTCTTCTATGATTCATTCATAATTGGGCGTGCAGTTGCTAGCATGCGTATATACACGCGCCACCACTGGTTTCGAAAGGTGTCCTACCCCCCGAATCCCCCTCGCTACATCTCCTACCTCCTGTTAGTCTTCACGGAATAGGTTAAACATATATATTATAAGTATGTATGTATTTAAGGAGAGTGATGATGTCGCAGTTGGCGTGGGAAGTGGGCGTGGCAGTTACGCCCCTTTTGGACCAATCACAGAGGAGATGGGGACAGAGCGGAAAGGAGTATTTGGGGTTGGTTGGGAACCGGTGGTGTCAGGGCCCGGAAATAGAAGACACTTTTCAACACTCACGCCGCGTATCCCGTCTTAATTGCTTGGAAGACTCACGTGGTGAAAGATTAGGGGGCAAATTCCAATCCGAGTACATAGCTTTAGTACACGTATCACAGAAAAAAATATCAGGAAAAGATAAATCTGAACTTCAAAATGATGCAGCTTAACACTAGCATGCCCTACCATTCCTCACAGCCCAATAGGTTAGTTTCCTTCATCAAGGAAAACAAAAGGCATTAATTGCGATTCGTTACCCACCACTAGTGTATTCATAATGCAAAAATTATTTGGTTTTAGAAACACCGGTTTAGACGAATGGCAAGGGTCAAATTTTATCCTCATTTGAAAAAGGCCAGATTGGCGCCCATGCGATTCCACTCCGCATGACGTCACAGGGACCTAGTTTCTACACGAGAGGATAGGAGTTATACATCGTCTGAGGTTACCAATGCATGCATGAGGCACAGAGCTCAGGGAAACATGTCTTAATAATCACCTATTAAAACTGGCTAAGTTCGGAAAGTTTTCTTCGTTTGATAAAGTATTAATAAACCTTTTTTAAGCCAAGCGCTACCATCCAGCAAGGTACTCAGCTATCCGCTAGCATCCTGCGACGTATCAGCGCTAATCCTCGCCTCAAGGTCACCTCACCGGGCGGGAGGGGGAACCAGAAATACGACGTATGGAGATATTTCCCGGCATTCATACTTAAGCGTCGCGTTTTCGCGCGCTTGAAATTTTTCACTTTTCATTTAATCGCGAAAAATAGATATCGTCATTTGAAAATCTAAAAGCGTGAAATACGTACTCCAGGAGTAATAATCTTTCGATTAAGGCAATAAAAAAATAATAGGAAACCACCCTATTGCTTGGAAGACTAACGTGGTGAAAGATTAGGGGGCGAATTCCAATCAGAGTACATTGCTTTAGTACACGTATCACAGAAAAAAACATCAGGAAAAGATAAAGCTGAACTTGAAAATGATGCAGCTTAACAACAGCACTCCCGACCAACCCTCACACCCTATTATGCCCGAGCGAGTAAATATGACCCAATTAGACAACGTTCGCATATTGTACTCCAAATACTTATTAGGGTGGTTTCCTATTATTTTTATTGCCTAAATAGAAAGATTATTACTCCTGGAGTACGCATTTCACGCTCTTAGATTTTAAAATGACGATATCTATTTTTCGCGATTAAACGAAAAGTGAAAAATTTCATTACGGAAAACGCGACGGCTTAGTAGGAATGATGGAAAAAGTCCGTGCGACGTATTTCTGGTTCCAGCTATCGCCGTGTGATTTGTCCTTGGGGCGATGCTTTGAGCGCTGACACGACGCAGGCTGCAGGCTGGTAGCGCTTGGGTTGAATAAGGATTGTTATTACCCCATTAAACGAAGGAAACTTTCCGAACTTAGGCAATTTTAATAGGTGATTATTAATAGATGCTTCCCTGAGCTCTGTGCCACACGCATGCATTGGTTATCACAGACGATGTAAAACTCCTATTTACTCGAATAGAAACTAGGTCCCTGTGACGTCCCGTGGAGTGGAATCGCATTGGCGCCACTCTGGCCTTTTTCAAATGAGGATAAAATTGAACATTAACATTCGTCTAAACTGGAATTTCTAAAATAAAATAATGGGTATATAATGAATACACTAATTGTGGGTGAGAAATCGCAATCAATGCCTTTCGTTTTCTTTGACGAAGGAAACTACCCTATTCCTTCCCTGTTTAATTATTAATATTGCTTATAAAACATTTGGGAGGGTAGTATAAATTTTAATTAGACGATAAATATTGAAATTGTAGTTGCTCAACAATTCTTATGGTGTTGTGGGAAGCTAGCTTCCATAAATTTGTCAATACACATCACTTTTCCTCTGATGGGTTTGGGAGGTACGATGCATTTCATTGGTACCAGGTTCATACTAGAATGTCCGGCTGGGTCAATAGATGACCCAAAAGAGAATATTTATTTTGATTATTTTGAAATGAAGGAAACATTTAGACTCATATTTCATGACTTTTAATCATTTATTTTGGTTTAACACTGTGCACAAGTTAGGTCTGATATTATAA